>NC_090440.1:400540909-401140909 GCF_031143425.1 Pleurodeles waltl
AGCCTTGTTTATAGTTAGGCCACTTGTTATGAGTTTTATTATCAGTGTCACTGCGCCACGGCGTCAAGATCAAGCACGAAAGACAAACGTCCTAAATTAGAGAACAAGCTTCCTAGGAACACATAGACCTATGATCCAGCGTAATTATAGTTTGGCAATTCCGCTGTAGCCGGGCGGGAAACCTACCCAGGTCAGTGGTTCCTGAACAATGAGTCTATCTCAGACTCCGTAGGGACACGAAGACTGGGTCAGCGTGAAGACAACTGTAGCATCGGTATCAGCGATGGTGGCGATGCCCTCTGGTCGGAATCCCTCTGATTATCTGTCTGAAGTGTGATGTTTTTATACAGATCTACAAGGTCCCCTGACGTAGGTGTATTCCAAAACAATAGATAGCAGGCATGCTTGGGACGGTAATTAATATCAACAATCCCACGAAAGTATAGAGAGGGAAAATCCCTAAGTGTGAACACATGGCGACAATTAGGAACTACTGGTTCCATATTTATGTAAGTGACGGTTATTTCTCCCAGATACTCTCTGGCCTCTGGTAATCTGTACACTTGATTTAGGAAACATATGTGGCCCATATAAATTGGAGATACACGTAGTCATCTAGGTCCTGATGAAGCATCACTGGATCCGTATGGACCACCAGGATGCGAAACATGTTGACCCATGATAGGGTTGGCCTTGGAAAATTCCCAATTCCACCCTTCACTATTTTTATTATAGAGTGATTGAGCATTACCTCTGGTTCACTCTTATGACTATTTTCATTTTTTACCTTGGTCCTGACCGTCCATCTGGTCTAATAAAACTATTGACCCAGTGGCGGTGCTGTGAGCCAATTTTAACCACGATTTTTTTCAATCTCCTTTGTCACTCATTCACCCTCGGGGTCACGGCACCATTATTGAAAAAGATCTCCGGCAAAGAGCCCCCCCACCAGGGGTGGTGCCCGTCAGACATTGCAGTGCCGGTCTGACGAGGAGCAGTTCCGATGATGAAGCATGACATCCTATGGATGTGTGAGGTTTCTTGCTCCTAAAATTTAGGACCCCCGCCATTAGTTTTCGTTCATTTTTGGTTGGAACAGTGTATTTCATATTTCTGAGATAGAGACCTCATTCCAAGGTAACGAGGGTTGGGGGCTCCTCTCATGGACATGGCTTTGGCAGATTAGGTTTAGCAAACCCAGCTCTCCTTTAGGTAGGAGGTTAGGCCTATTCTCATTAGGGTATTAGGGCATGTTCCATCTCGTACATCTATATATATATATATATATATATATATATATATATTTCTTTCATATATTGCAAAAATGGTAGGGGTCTTTATAACCATGACTCTCTTCTTCACAATACTGTTGCTTGGTATATTCATTATCCTAATCATTGCAGTTCATGCAACTTATCGCAAATGACAGTTATGTTAAATAAAAACTATCATAACTTCACTGCATCTGTGTTATTGCCTTTGTTTGTATGAGACATACTACATCTGTGAGAAAAGGGTAATTTCTGTTTAACCACGACAACCCTGAGATATCTTACTTTGAGTCCATGCGTAAGCGATTGCTACAAATCACCTTTTACTATTGTGTTTCTGGTGAGGTACTGCTAGTGAGCCGGTAAGCTTTGGACAACAGTTACAACTAGTTGTAGGAAGAGACTTGGGGGGTCATTACAACATTGGTGGTAAAAGTCGCTTACCGCCGCGGCCGCGGTAGACCGCCATAGCTATTATGACACACATCTCGGAATCTGCCGAAATTCAGACACCCACACAACACCGCCACACCAAAGGTCAGCGATAAACATGCGGAAACAAATCCTCCACCTCCACGCCAACAGAAACACGCCCATGCTATTACGACCCACGAATCCACGCGGCGGTCTTTCAACCGCGGTATTCCATTGGCGGTACACACCGCCGCGCTCAAAATACACACACATCTACAAAACACCGCCACATTGGACAATTTGAAATATACACACCTGATACACATACAAACAACACTCCCACACACCCAATACTATATAAAACACACACCCACATCACCCACAAACCCCTACGACCCAAAATTCTGAAAGAAGGCCAGAGAGACAGCACAGCAATTGACAACCCCATCACACAGAGGCACACAACACCATCGCCCACACAACTTCCACGCACAAAACACCACACACCACTACACTCACCACACTCATCAACACATACACCACCCCACACATCACACACACCACCCCATGGCACGCCAAAGACACCCCCGCTTCTCCGAGGAGGAGCTCAGGGTCATGGTGGAGGAAATCGTACGGGTAGAGCCACAGCTATTTGGCTCACAGGTACAGCACACATCAATAGCCAGGAAGATGGAGTTATGGCGCAGAATAGTTGACAGGGTCAGCGCTGTGGGACAGCACCCAAGAAATCGGGAGGACATCAGGAAGAGGTGGAACGACCTACGGGGGAAGGTGCGTTCCACGGTCTCCAGGCACAACATCGCGGTACAGCGGACTGGGGGCGGACCCCCACCTCCTCCCCCACAACTAACAACATGGGAGGAGCAAGTCTTGACCATCCAGCATCCTGAGGGCCTCAGAGGAGTCGGTGGAGGATGGGACACTGGTAAGTCAAATCTCAACTATCAGATCCCCCACCCTACCTGCATGCTATCACACACCCCCACCCTCACCCCCTCCCCATCACTCCAACTCATCACTAATGTACCCATAACACAAACCACCCATCCCAACACCAAGCCCTGCATGACACAACTAAGTATGGTCACCCCCTCACCAAAGCATGCTCACAGCACTAACCCAGAACACCCCCCCAACCATCATCACACAAGCCCCCACACAGGAATGCTTGCACTGGGGTTCACGCACAGCCACCCATTTCACACCATTTCACACACATGTGCAATAATCATGCTCTTATGCCCCTTCAGGAACCCGAAGGACCGTCACCACACCAGAGGGTCCAGACAACACCACTCCACCCCCAGAAGAGGCCCACAGTGACAACAGTAGCTCTGCCCTACTGGATCTTGATGACCAGCCCGGACCATCGTGGGCCTCAGGACAGTCGGTTCCCCTTGCACAGGCACAGCCCAACACCGACCTTCCACCCTCTGATAACACCAGCACAGCACCCACCCAGCGGGCCCAAACCTCCCTACCCAGGACAGGTCAATCAGCCCAAACCACCCTCCCAACAACAACAGGGACCTGGGGGCAGTGGTAGTGGGCACACGGTCCAGGGGACGGAGGCACAGGAACATAGGGGAACTGGGAGGGCTGCTGTGCGACAGAGGGAGGACAGGCCAAGGGAACCAACTCTCCACGAGGCCCTCTCCTCCATCATGGGAGCGTACCACCACTCCCAGGAGACGATGGCGACGGTCCTGGACAAGTTGCAGGAGACCCTGCGGCTGCAGGAGGAGCAGTATTTGGGGTTCAGGGAGGAGCTCAGAACCATCAGCTCCGCCCTGGGCACCATCGTAGGGGTGCTGAAGGACATACAGCAGACCTTCAGGGACACAGTAGCACTCCAAGGGGCCCCTGACATTAGCCAGGACGATGAAATGCCCACCACCTCCGCCGGCGCTAGTGGACAGGACGCCCCGCCACAGGACCACCACACCAGCACCCCACCCCCTGCAGATGGACAACCACCACGCAAGCGGTCCCTGAGATCCAGGAACAGGACAGAGCAAGATGGCAAGACCCCTGCCAGGAAATGAGACCACCCTGATTGTCCTCCCACTGTCCCACTTTGTTACCCTGTCCATATTCAAACTGCCCCAGCTCCACTTCCTATACCCAGATGGGCAGTGCACCTGTGAGACCAATAGACTGGACTCTGCCATGGACATTCCTCCACCATCACCCATCAACAATTTACAACTCCCCTTCATTTTTTGAGCACTTAAATAAACACCCTTGAAACACAAAACAATCTGGAGTCAGTCTATGATTTTGTACTTTGTATTATCAATGACAGTGTCATAATGGCTGTACCATTGTAAGGCTAACATACCTATGTCACACATCACAAGCCCTTGAAGGATGCAAGCAGTTGACACGTAGGTTACCACACCTGTGAAACCGTAATGGAAGGGTACAACTCAGTTAACAAATAGTGATTGAAATAGACAAACAGGATAGAGGCAGACGTGTGACAGTGAATGTAATGTAAAATCTGAAAATGTTCTCACCTGAGTGTCACTGGAAATATTGCTGGATGACTGACTCCCTGTTGTCGTTTTCTTCTTCCTCAGCTTCATCCTCATCACTGTCCACAGGCTCCACAGACTCCACAGCTGCTACAACACCGTCATCTGGATCATCCTCCTGCAGAAAAGGCACCTGGCGTCGCAAAGCCAAATTATGGAGCATGGAGCAGGCGATGATGATGTCGCATACCTTCTTCGGTGAGTAGAATAGGGATCCACCTGTCATATGGAGGCACCTGAACCTGGCCTTCAGGAGTCCGAAGGTTCGTTCGATCACCCTCCTAGTCCGCCCATGGGCATCATTGTACCGTTCCTCTGCCCTGGTCCTGGGATTCCTCACTGGGGTCAATAGCCACGAAAGGTTGGGGTAACCAGAGTCCCCCAATAGCCATACCCGGTGCCTCTGGAGTTGACCCATAATAACAGGGATGCTACTATTCCGCAGGATGTAGGCGTCATGCACTGAGCCAGGGAACATAGCATTTACCTGCGAGATGTACTGGTCTGCCAAACAGACCATCTGGACGTTCATGGAATGATAATTCTTCCTGTTCCTGTACACCTGTTCACTCCTGTGGGGGGGGACCAGAGCTACATGGGTCCCATCAATGGCACCTATGACGTTGGGGATATGTCCAAGGGCATAGAAGTCACCCTTCCCTGTAGCCAAATCCTCCACCTGAGGGAAAATGATGTATCTCCTTACGTGTTTCAGCAGGGCAGACAACACTCTGGACAGCACGTTGGAAAACATAGGCTGGGACATCCCTGATGACATGGCCACTGTTGTCTGAAAAGACCCACTAGCAAGGAAATGGAGCACTGACAGCACCTGCACGTCAGGGGGGATTCCAGTCAGATGGCGGATCGGTGACATCAGGTCTGGCTCCAACTGGGTACATAGTTCCTGGATAGTGGCACGGTCAAACCAGTAGGTGACGATGATATGTCTTTCTTCCATTGTCAACAGGTCCACCAGCGGTCGGTACACCGGAGGATTCCGCCATCTTCTCATATGTCCCAGCTGACGGTGCCTACGAAGGACAACAGCGAAGAACCAGTCACTATTCCTCCAGGTATGTACCCACAGTTACACACAAGACTACACCACTCACAAAACCCTTCCTGTAAGTGTGTTGAGTGTAGGCCTAGCTATGTGTGACGCAGTAGTAAATGAAGCCATGTGGGCCCCTGAAATGGCGGCTGCCTGACCTCCAAACTGGGACAATGGGATTGTGGGGTAACTGCGCTGGCATTGCACACCGTCGCGGTAGGCGGTCGTAGACCGCGGCGCAATGCTGCATTGGTTAACAGTGGACCCTATGGGTCCCAGGAGCCAATGAACAGGTGCGCCGGCGGTGATGATGCGCACCGCCATGGACGTCACCGCCGCGGACGTCACTGCCATTTTCTATCTGTTCAATCACTAGATACCTGACCTTTGACAGGAGAGGACCTACACTGCTAGTGCTGCTGTGACCTCGGTCTGGAAACGACGATGGCTGCTGCGTCTGGGGAAAGGGCCCCTGCCTTCACTGCACAGGAGTTGGAGAAACTTGTGGATGGGGTCCTCCCCCAGTACACGCTACTCTACGGTCCTCCAGACCAACAGGTTAGAACACAGGGAGCACATTGTATGGGCTAGGCCTGGGTGGAGAGGGCTGGGTGGAAGAGGGAAGTGGGCAGAGTTGATTGAACATTAATGCATGGGAATGAATGCCCAGTGTAGGGAAAGTCATGCCACACACCAATATCTGTACCAGAACCGCCATGGCAAAGCACCGCTGAACAGGGCAAAGACCGCCATGGCAAAGCACCGCTGGACAGGGCAAAGACCGCCATGGCAAAGCACCACTGAACAGGGCAAAGACCACCATGGCAAAGCACCGCTGAACAGGGCAAAGACCGCCATGGTGAAGACCGCTGAACAGGGCAAAGACCACCATGGCAAAGCACCGCTGAACAGGGCAAAGACCGCAATGGCAAAGCACCGCTGAACAGGGCAAAGACCACCATGGTGAAGACTGCTGAACAGGGCAAAGACCGCCATGGCAAAGCACAGCTGGACAGGGCAAAGACCGCCATGGCAAAGCACCGCTGAACAGGGCAAAGACCGCCATGGCAAAGCACCGCTGAACAGGGCAAAGACCGCCATGGTGAAGACCGCTGAACAGGGCAAAGACCGCCATGGCAAAGCACCACTGAACAGGGCAAATACCGCCTTGGCAAAGCACCGCTGAACAGGGCAAAGACCGCCATGGTGAAGACCGCTGAACAGGGCAAAGACCGCCATGGCAAAGCACTGCTGAACAGGGCAAAGACCGCCATGGCAAAGCACCGCTGCACAGTCCAGAACCGCCATGGCAAAGCACCGCTGAACAGAGCAAAGACCGCCATGGTGAAGACCGCTGAACAGGGCAAAGACCGCCATGGCAAAGCACCGCTGAACAGGGCAAAGACCGCCATGGCAAAGCACCGCTGCACAGTCCAGAACCGCCATGGCAAAGCACCGCTGAACAGGGCAAAGACCGCCATGGTGAAGACCGCTGAACAGGGCAAAGACCGCCATGGCAAAGCACCGCTGAACAGGGCATAGACCGCCATGGTGAAGACCGCTGAACAGGGCAAAGACCGCCATGGCAAAGCACCGCTGAACAGGGCAAAGACCGCCATGGCAAAGCACCGCTGAACAGGGCAGGCACCGTGTAGGAATGAATGGACCGCCACATCAGGCATCCTTATCCCATGTGCAGCTGGGACAGTGACAGGACAGGAACTTTCACATGGAGACTCATCCAGTATGGGGCACCAGTCCCACACTGTGGGCAAGCCGCCCACTGTATGGACTTGAGAGACTGTGGCTTTGCACTCCCCAGGATGGCACAGTGGGCAAGCCGCCCACTGTATGGACTTGAGAGACTGTAGCTTTGCACTCCCCAGGATGGCACAGTGGGCAAGCCACCCACTGTATGGACTTGAGAGACTGTGGCTTTGCACTCCCCAGGATGGCACAGTGGGCAAGCCACCCACTGTATGGACTTGAGAGACTGTGGCTTTGCACTCCCCAGGATTGCACAGTGGGCAAGCCACCCACTGTATGGACTTGAGAGACTGTGGCTTTGCACTCCCCAGGATGGCACAGTGGGCAAACCACCCACTGTATAGACTTGAGAGACTGTGGCTTTGCACTGCCCAGGATACATCAATGGGCATGGTGCCCCGTCGTGGATCTGGCTTCGCATTCATCTTGCTGAGGTGCCCCCCCTTCTCTTCCCCCTGAGGTGCCTGTAGTATTTCTATCTGATGCCCCGGCAGTGTTCTCTCCGATTGTGGTCAGGTGTCGTTTGTGGGCCTCGCCCATGCATTTTTGGACTGTTGGTGCACGGACATTGTTGTGTACATATCTGCACTACTTCTCGTATTGTATATAATTATGAGTGATTTTCTAATATATATCAGTATATTTTTGTATGACATGTATATTGGCACATTATAATGTTTGACCGAATTTTGCATTGTGTTTTCATTCTTCCGGGGGGATTGTGGGTTGTTCTTGTGATTTTTGTGAATGCATTGGTGTGTATGTTGTGATATGCAAGGGTGGGGGTGGGGGTGTTTGGTGGGTGTCCCCCTAACTTTTGCCTCCCTCCTCCCCCGTGTCGTAGGTGCTGTACTCACCGGTGTCTTCTGCGCCTACGTAGCTGTTGTTCGTAGCAGAGCAGAAAGACAAGGGCAGGGAGTATTTGTAATTCCGGGTCCATGGAGTCGTCGTTCCTCGTGGGATGTGTTCAGGTGAGCGTTTTCCCCATAGCAAAAGCTGTTTCCGCCGTGTTTTTATCCACAGTGAATCCGCCCCGGAAAAGGTGGCGGATTGGCAGGTTGTAATAGTGTGGGCGGTACATTGTCTCCCGCCTGTCTGTTGGCGGTAACCGCCACGCTGCTTGTCTGTACCGCCGTGGCGGTCGGAGTGTTGAAGTGGCTGTCTTTGTTGGCGGTTTCCGCCACGGTCATAATTCCCTTTTTTTGTCCGCCGGCCTGTTTGCGGTATTACCGCTGCTTTAACACCGTCCGCCAGGGTTGTAATGACCACCTTAGTCACCTACAAACAAAAGTACTGTCATCCTGAGACCAGCAGTCTTGCTCAGAGCAAGAGTCCAAACTACGACAGTTGCTACAGCGCATCTTTTTGTTGGTTTATCTGCAATAAAAAGTGATTTTTTTTAAAGTGCATGGGTAATATTTTTCTGGTATTGACAATGAAAAGAATGGGAATCCACTAGTTAAATTAATTTGTTTATGGTCTTTACTCGGGCGGGGGAGGAAATAGAGTTCATTCCTAATTTTCAGCATTAGTTGTAGACAGCATAAGGACTGGAATAATTAAGGCAGGATACACAAAGAAGGGTTAGAAAGTGGGCAAGGTCCTCCCCTGAAGGGACCATGTACCATATATAAACATAGATGGGTACACCAACTAAACTTCTTGCATGAACTGTGAGACCTCAACGAGTAAATAAAGAGATATAGAGTGCACATGGATCTTAAAAGTCATTCTGTCACTTTATAGAAAATTATGAATGAATCTTTTAAGGTTTTTTTAGGTGTATGTTCATGAGGTTTGAAACTATTTATATTTATGAGTTTGAAATCTTAAAAATATGCTAGTTTACAGTGACAGTGACATTGTAAGATAAGAACAATAAACTACATATTCTGTCGCAGTTGGCTTCCTTCATGGGAGATATAGCACATTGATGCAGAGGAAAACAAAGCGAGGACAAAATTAAGGGGTCAATTATTTTCTTTGACATGCTCGACTTAGGCGCATGAGGTCTCAATGTTGGTGTATCCAAAGGTCACCTTTAAGCTCAGAAACTCTCAACCTGATATAGTAGGCAGATATTTATTCCTTTACAGTCTCTTGGACAGGGTGAAAATGTGCTTGGTCAGTCGTATGCCCCAAACATATTTGTCAGGGTTTTTTCGTGGACGCTGTGTGCTCTCCTACTTCTATATGCTGCTGTACGTATAAACTGGGCTGGGGATAGTTTAATAAGTAATTCAGGAATCATAACGTGAAATGTGCAATGTGCAGATATCCAATCCCTCCTCCATACCAACTGACGCAAACATTCGAAGAACAGCTATGCATCAAGGTTACCCAATTAAACAGGTAATAATGTGGCACTTCACATACCTGTGAAGTATCACAGATTTCAACTGCATACTGGATGGGAACCTGGACAGGCTCCCACAGAGATCTCACATGAAGGCAACAGTGTCTGCCACACTTACTAAAGTCACGTCCAGGAAGGACTGTATAGACGCGTGAGGATGTTGCACCCAAAGGAAAGAGAATACACAGGTTACGCAGCAACCCACCACATGTATAGTAGGCTCAATATGGTATTAATATCTAGGACTCTTAGAGTAAAGATACAGGCAGCCAAACATTTAAACAGATCCCTCTTATACAATTCATCATTGCTCGTAGGCTATGAGGGGAATTGCCTGGCAGTTGAACTGCCCATTAGAAGGCTAAACCCAGAAACCCTTATCAACCCAATACAATTGTGCAGAGATGATGTAATCCCTAGAATCATATATAGAAAGTAATTGGAATTCTTCTGATTCTAGGGTGAATGAATGGAAAGCTCCGAAGGCAGTAATAATAAGGGAGTGCATGAGCAAGATATCTGGGAGAAAGAATTTGCACCTTAGACTAAAAACATGGGAGACGTTGGTGGCAAAACTGCAAAGAACTGAACCGGGACCTACATCATCAAAAATAAAAAATACAGATACTAAAAACAATGCAGACATCTTGTGATGAATTAGATCAATACGCTTGAAAAGATTATAGACAGTTGCTACACAGAGTGGGAGACGGGGAGGCAATTAGCATGGTTACTTAATAGAGAGACTCGCATTCATGCTGCTGACCTTCCGTGAGGCTAATGATTTGAGAGCAGTCACAGAAAAGAGTAGCAATGATACATGTGCACATCACTTGAATTACCAAGGCACCGTCCCAGATAAAGACCCAGGGTAAAAGAGCCTTCCTAGAAAAGTTCAAAGTCCCGATGATATGTTTGGAAATTATAGAGGAATTAGACGCAAAACGTAGGAAAGAAGAGCAACTGTCAGCTATTCAAAAATTACCATTTAAAAAAAACACCAGGAGCAGATGGATTCCCTCTGCCCTTCCCCCTCGGAGTTCTATTGATTCTTCTTGGCTATCCTTCAGAACAAGCTGTTAGAATTGTAGGCAAGGCTAAAGGCAGGGGTAGGTTGCCAGAAATGATAAGCCAGTATAGTTATGATGCTGAAACTGGAAAGAGAGTCCATGCTCCCGGTTTCCCACAAGCCACTTTATATGCAAAATGTGGATGCAAAGTTACCTGCAAACGTCTTGGTTAATTGCTTGAGAACACTGGTGTGTGCTTTGGTTCACAAAGACCAGTGTGGATTAATGCCACCCCGGAATGAATCCATTGACCTAAGAACACACACTCATATAATACATGAAACAGAAGGACAAAGCTTGGAGGCCATCCTTGTAGCACTTGATATCAAAAAAGCATCTGATATGCTTAGTTTGGAATATATGTTCAAAGTCCTGACCATAATGTGCTTTGAGCCACAATATAGAAAAATGGATGAGACTCTTATATCAAAAACCTTTGGCATGTATTAGGTCTGGGACGTGAACTTTGGAAAAATGGAATGTGGAAAGATACATCAGGCAAGGGTGTAACTTGCCCCTGCTGCTCTTTGCACTAGCACGGGAACCATTTGCAATGCGCCTGAAGGAATCACTCCAACCATGGGCAATTGCTGTAAAAGGGAATACCAATGTGGTATGAGGATGATGGCCTAGACTTCTGTCCCTGTTCTGTTGTGAGAATGATATGACTTTGACATGGTCTCAGGTATGTATAACAATGGAGTAAAATCACTGCAATATCCTCTTGCACAGCTGTAGAATAGATTAATAGAGGTGCATTGGAAATGCAACCTTCTTGAAGGGTCAACCTGGATTTATTTGTCTTTTTGCTCGATCCTATTGTTACTGGCTATAGAACTCAGTGCACTTTAACCCTGCTAACTAGTGGTAAAATGCATGTGCTCCTCCTTTCACCATGGTAAAATTGGTATACACCTGGTTGGTTTATTTAATTTGCCAATAAGTCTTTAGTATATGGTACTTAGTGTACTCTGGGCCTGTAAATTAAATGTTGTCAGTGAACTGCAAGCTCTCATTGTGCCATCCATTGCAGTGACACTGTAAAGCATATCTCTCAGCCTACCATTGTAGTCTGGCTACGAAGTTTTAAACTGCAAATTCAACCTACTAAAATAATCTCTTTTTGACAGGGCTAAAGCTTCCTTTTCGATACTAATGTCACCTCCTAACTGGGTCTTATTGTCAATAAGGCAGGATGCATGGTATTTAACAGTAGGACATGTAAAGGTTTATGTTAAACATGTTCTTACATTGAACATGCCCTAAAACCTATTTTCACAATAGCACGGTTGGCTGTCCCGTAGAAAAGCACCACGATGCAATAAGATGAATAAATGTTATCTTTGCCTAGGAAATAACTACCAACTTATTTTGTGACTTTTTGAAACATTTATTACAAGCCAATTTCACTGTGAACTCGGATTTGTAACACATCTTTTGGAAAGATGACTTTTAAAAATATATATTGACCCTGCTTGAAGTACCTGGAAGCTAGATCTGTGTCACACACTCACCTGGTTCTGACCGCAGGGGTGATGCTGGACCTCTTATCCCCAAAGAAGGCAACCCACGATCAAGGAACCCTAACCTTTAAATCATACACTGCCCTTGAGGAGAAGGGGGTTGGGACAAAATAAGAAAAGATAGACTAGTGGCACTGGTCCTGATCTGCTGCCTTGCGATACTGCATAAGAGGTTCTGCACTCCCAGGACTTTTTGTGTTGGTGTCAATGTAGTGCACTGGAAATAACAAGAAGAATAGTTTACCAACAGTTCTCAGCATACAAATATTACATTGTTATTACAATATTCTACACCTACAGGGTTCACCCCAAGTACTGCATGAAAGCAGGAACAAATCAAGATTTAAGGCTGGAGTTTCTGGCACTCCCAAAAATCAGTTTACATTCATGTCTCTGTACAAGTTTGTATACATGTATAGTGTGTTCTAGTAAGTCCTCTCTCATTTTTATTACAATCGTTTGTCAAGAATTACTGTTGGGAGGATTTCAGTTCTGATATAATTCAAGTCCGGAGCGCCTACCCTGTAAAGGAGTTCAGAGCACTAAAGCTATTGAAACAAAGGTAGTACCTGATTTCTTGGAAGCGAGCTTTCTCTGTTCAGAACTCTGTTTTATAGATAGTCTTAGGCTTAATCTGAGGATTAGTGTGCACTATCCTGTGATCAAGTACTTAGCCTTGCCTCTCCAACTTAAACTGGAAACCAGAGGAAGTCTTTGTAGTTGTAGGGCAGGAAGAGGAAGAGGAATCGTTGTACTTTAACCTAAGACGACAGATGCGTTGACGACGTCAGGGTGACAGGAGCACTGAAGGAATCCAGTCGACTCAGAAGGTGAGTACAGGGATGATGCTTTCTCAGGACAGGAATGAGGCCAAGCACCAACTCGAGTTTCGGGTGCGGTTTAAATAATCTATGGGTGTGGCTGACCCCTGAAAGGCACGTGGCTCACATGGGAGACAGGAAGGTTTCCAACACCCCTGGGAAAGACCACATGTCAGCCTAATGGTTTTGACTTTTAATGCAAGCAGGTGCAATCAATTAACATTAGCAAGTGGAGTTAACAGGTCATGGCAGTTGGAACCAATAAACTGAAGCAGGTGGAATCAATTAACGTTAGTAGGTTGAGTCAATACGCCGTGGCAGTTGTAACCAATAAGCAGGAAACACATGTCTATACCTCTCAAGTGTGCAAACCGAAAAACGAATTGAACAACAGTACCAGAATGATCTAATGGTCTGGGAAGGGGCCTGCCAATGGGTTAACTGAAGGGCAACAATGGGGCCTGAGGGGTGTTTATCCTGGTGTCACAGGAGGCCATGAAGTGCCACAAAGATGGCCAAGGGTCCTCCCTCAGCCCTACCCTTTTCAACATTTACATGACCCCGCTCGCCAACATCCTCCGACCACACAGAATCACCATCATATCCTACGCAGACGACACCCAGCTCATCATCTTCCTCACCAGAAACCCTACCACCGCCAAAACCAACCTCCACGCTGCACTCCTTGACACCGCCACATGGATGACAGCAAACCACCTCAAGCTCAACTCCAACAAAACCGAAATCATCATTTTCGGCCCCAACAAAACCATATGGGACGACTCCTGGTGGCCCACCGCCCTAGGCCCCCCACCAACCCCTGCAAACCACGCACATAACCTCAGCATCATCCTGGACCCCTCCCTCTCCATGACCCAGCAATTCAACACCATCACCTCCTCCTGTTTCAACACACTCCGCACTCTGTGAAAAACCTTCAAATGGATTCCCATAAAGACCAGAAAGACCGTCACCCACGCACTCATCAGCAGCAAGCTGGACTACGGGAACGTCCTCTACGCCGGCACCACACTCAAACTCAAACGCAAACTCCAGAAAATCCAGAAAGCAGCCGCCTGCCTCATCCTGGACCTCCCACGCCAAGAACACATCTCGTATCACCTCAGATCCCTTCACCGGCTTCCAATCGACAAGAGGATCACCTTCAAAATCCTCATCCACGCACACAAATCCCTCCACAACACAGGACCAACCTCCCTCAATGAAAGAGTGAACTTCCACACTCCCACTCGCCACCTCCGCTCTGCCGACCTGGCACTCGCCACAGTCCCCCGCATCCAACGCGCCACCACCGGAGGCAGATCCTTCTCCTACCTCGCCTCCAAGGCCTGGAACTCCCTCCCCACCAACCTCTGCAAGACTCAGGACCTCCTGCTCTTCAGAAAAAACCTCAAGACGTGGCTGTTCAAACAGTAACCCACCTCCCCCCCTCCACCAGCGCCTTGAGACCCTCATGGGTGAGTAGCGCGCTCTATACATTTTTTGATTGATTGATAATACATCATGAGCCCTGTGCGCCACACCCACTGTATAAAGGGTGCAAGAGGGGGTTGTGACAAAATGCATTTTGCTCTCCCTCTTCTACTAGGCAGTAATTAGCATTTCAATATGGATAAATGAGTTGTGATTGCAATAGATTTGATGGATGTTTCAACAGCAGACTATTGCAGAAATTGTTGAGGTGTGAATTGCAGTTAGAGAGGTAGCAGAGTGGCCTTTTATTTTTTATGGGCCAATCACCAGAGTTACTGAACCCATCGCAATTTCAAAATCTGCAATAAATCTGCAGATCTCATGTCTTTCACGTTGATTTTCTGCCAGCTTAAACAATGTGTTGTGTTCAGGTGAAATAATGGGAGGAAATGAGGTATAAACCCAATATTTGGTGACAATGCTACTGATCCCTCAGAAATCACCGTTTGTTTGGTGACTCTTGGGATCTGACTTATTATTTCACCCCACAAGCATGCCTTGCCACTAAAAGTTACCATTATCGCTAGCTCCAGGGGGTGGGGCATTACCAGACACCTTTTGATGCACTCCTAATGAAGTCCTTTGTGGTCATTTTCTCATACCTTTTTCATTTAAAAACTAAACTATTGAGTTACTTAGTTAACATTTCAAATGCAGCTGCTATTTTGTCTGTTAAGTGATATTATAAAAAAATAAGTTTCACCTTTAAATTATTTTTTTTCCAAAACGTTGTTTGCAGCTTTACACTATATATAATTTGTGTGTGGCATATCCGTTCTTGCTGGGGCGATTCTAAAGGGGCCATTAAGTGTTGACAAAAAAACAATTCTCTTCACACAGTCCAACATCTCTAACGCTCAGCAACAAAAAGCATTGTAGAAAGTTGCTCTGTTTGATGATGCCAAAGATGAGATGTGTTGTGAAGTCATTAACTGAGTGGCCTACTTAATCCTTGTTCTTCTCTTTCTTGGTTTAATCATTGAAGCCACGAACTATGCTTCGCACAGCTAAACGAAGAGTGCAGTGTCATTCTCCCTTTGTGAATTGTATTTTTTTCACCGCACACGCCTGGAGAATTGGTAAGATTTTTTGTGCAGTGGGAGAGGCGAGAAAAATGTGAGAAAACAAGGAAGGGAAGGGGAAAGAGGAATACAGAGGCAAGCTATATAAAGAAGCAAAGAAAGAAAAGGCGTGGGGCAGGACAATAAAGGCGGCGGTAGAATGGCCAGTTATTATCAGAGCTGCAGTGAAGCTGGGCGCTCATGAATGGTGGTATTGATCCTCTGGACTGATGAACAAATCTTCATTCAATTCGGTAACCCGCGAGGAAGGCAGCTGTGTGGTACATTCAGCTCGAACTCACAGAATAACACTCTGCGGGAGGAAACGCGAGGCACCCAAAACTGAACAATTGTGAAGCGCTGGGAGCAGCCAGAGCTGTGAAAATGGAACCCCAGAGGTGGCAAGAATGCAGGGCTAGGACGAATCTGTCTGTGTTGAAGCAGTATGCCCTCTGTTCTTCTTATTCTGGCGGTGCGTCGAGGGCAGGGGATGATCATCTGGCTGCTCCAATGCAGAGAGAAGATGGTCTATTCTTCAGAAATGAAAAATCAAACAAATATGTAGACACATTGAAAGGCCAGACAGGCAAGAGCAGAGTGAAACACATTTTCTAACTATTAAACAATGGGAAAGAAATCCCAATCAGATAAGTCAATGATTCATTTCACAGAATTGTGTTATTCCAACAAAGAAAGTAACTCTGATCTTTAAGACATGGTACACTAACGCATTTAGGAGAACACAAAGTAATACTTCCTTAGTACTCTATTGTGTAATTTACATGCCATTACTCACAAATACATTTTGGAGAACGTAAAGCAGTACTCATGTAGCCCTCTATTTATATACTTGTATATCCCTTTACTCACAAATGCATTTTAGAGAACCTATAGTAGTACTCATGCAGCATTCTATGTATTTACTCTTATATCCCTTTAATCACAAATGCATTTTGGAGAACGCAGAATAATGTTCCTGTAGTAATCTATTATATGTTCTTACATAACTTTACTCACAAAGGCATTTTGGAGAATGCAAAGCAGTGCTCATGTAATACTATATCATGTGCACTTACATGTCTTTATTCACAAAGGCATTTTGGAGAACTTAAAGTAATACTCCTGTAGTACTTTATTATGTACTCTTCCACACTTATATTCACAAAGGCATTTTGGGCAATGTGAAGTCATACTCATATAGCACTCTTTTACTTATTTTTACATGCCTTTGTAAATTGACCTCAAAATATCTACAGTTGGATTAGAATGGAAATATTGGGTGAATGTTCATATGCATATAGGACACATTTATGCATTGTTTCTAAACAGAGAGTTGACCATTTAGGCCTAATTAACAAAGGCATGTAAGATTATATTAAAGAGTACCTATATAATACTAATTCCTGTTCATAAATATTTTTGTTATACAGTCCCATAGATGTGAGAGGCCTCGTGAAAGGGTAGCTGATCAGCTGATCAAGAGGTAACAGTTGGGGTCTGAATAATGGTAGAAATCATGTCATATATAGTTTTTTTCTAGTAAGTACACGTGAAACGGGCAAGTAAACTTGAAACAGACACGATTTAGTAGCATTTTATTTTATTTTATAGGAGCTATTCATAGAGTCTTTATCTGATCCCATTGTCCCTCAGAGATCTTTACATTGAACATGGTTCAATGACATGTGGGTTACAAACGCACTAGTGGATTTTTACAGAAGCATCGAATAAAGAGATGCATAGGTCACAAAGGTACGGACAAACATTTTCCAAAGGGCAACTAAAGGAAGAAATTTAGGCAGAAGTGGTAGATTAGTGGTGCCCTGTGTATCCGTTTGCTGTAACAGCTGTAACCTGTGACTTTCTCCTTTGTGCCAGTAGCTCTGCCTTGCTACCCTTGGTCTCAGGGGTCAAGGAGGTAGTGGCTGGAACAGAACATAAACAGGGCCCTCCCATCTTTCTGTAGTTTTTAGGTAGCAGTGTGCAAGCGATGCTTTTTCGACATCTTGTAATCTATTCTGGGCTTTAACCACACCCATCTCACGTCCATCACTTTCATCTGTCCCTGGGCTTGCCTTGCAAAAATATCTTGATGTCATTGGTAAATGCTTAACGTTTTTCCCACCTTGAGGCTGGTTTGTCATGCCTTGCCTTGACCCTGTTACATGGATAATTGTACGACTGACGATAAGCTTTC
Source organism: Pleurodeles waltl (assembly GCF_031143425.1). Taxonomy (NCBI): domain Eukaryota; kingdom Metazoa; phylum Chordata; class Amphibia; order Caudata; family Salamandridae; genus Pleurodeles; species Pleurodeles waltl. Next base: position 400,558,496 of record NC_090440.1, read on the forward strand.
GTGTGGGTGAACTGCTTTTTTCTTTAGTCGGTCCCCTTTGCGCTCCATGGCACTTTGAAGTTTCAAACACTGCAAACTCCATCGGGGGTATTGGAGTGCTTTGCATGAGCACCAGTTACATCACATTCTTTCTTTTGTCTCCCCAGTTCATGCTCTATGGCGGCGGGAGAGCCTAAATGCTTTGGTTTGTTTTTTTTATTAACATTTTCTCCCCAAGAGTCTCTCTACATTCCAGTTACTCCCATCCGGAGGCGGCCAGTGTGTTCGCAGGAACACTATCGTAACTCCAGTAACAGGAGCGCCCTCATCTTTGAGGAGTTACTCAAACATTACAGTGCCAATATGGTAATGGCACATACTGCATGCACATTGTTTTGCCTCAGGTTGACATATTAGCTCTGAGGTGCACAGTGCTTTACAAATAGGAATTGGTGTGTGTTTTAGTGCATGCATACATTTGCCACTCTTTATCAGTGCAGCGTGATTTTTTTAAATTGCTGCAAGTTGCTGTCATTGACAGTTTTTTACTACTGCAGTCATATGGTTAAAATCTACTTGGACTCATAGACGTCACACTGATTGGTTAGTACATTAGTCTACTATCTATCATTTTACCCTAAAGCCCTTAGAAATAAATAGGTTTCCACAGCTAGGTTTACCGACTTCACAACCTAGAGGCGTTTCAGATGTTTTCCTTCTTGTACGATGACAGCCATATCCTGTGCTAACCGTCTCATATGTTTATTTCCCACAAAGACTGTAACACAAGTGATTAAGCATGTGCAGCAGTTACTAGTGCCTTGGGTCATACTTTTTGCAGCACGGCTCGGTTGGGAACATTAGTAGCACATTTGTGTCATACCACTGCTCTTCTTCATTCTTTGTTTCAGATATAAGGCCCCCTAGGAGCCAAATATTTACGTCAACTGTACTCAGGGATTGCATCAGCTTGAAGTGATTACCATGTGAATGTGCATCTTCCGAGTGCAGACCTGAGGGCCCTCAGTGTGAGGGTCATTCAGAGGGGCCTACCATTTCTTAATATAGGTCCATTGTCCTGTTAGGTTTCTGTTTGGGCTGCGTGCATATCAAAAGCAGCACCAAACGTCACTCAGCCATCTGTTATTCTTGTCTTTATTGCCTAAGTCTCACCCTGCCTTTCCACCTACTGTCACCTAACGACAGGCATTTTCATGGTAATGGTCAGTAAAAGAGCTGACCCCAGCAGCCAGAGCCACCAAACTCTCAATTCTTAGGCTGTGGATATGTATGTAATTAGCCTGACAGATTTAAATAGGAATGCTAAATGGCAACATTTTCATTTGTTACTGCAGATGGAGGAATAAGGTAAATGGAAGTGCTTTAGTTATATACAGGGCCACTGGAATTATGTGGCAGGTAAGACCAAATTATGAGGCAGAGTTGACCAATTTATGTGGCAAGAAAAGTCCAACTGGGTATTAACGCCAATAGCTCTAACTCTTGCAAATGTGAGACCTATTGCATTGCAAATGCTTGTTATTTATTGCAACTCCTCTAACCCCCTCACCAGCAAATAGGACAATGTTGAGAAGAGAAGGGTGAGGCAAGGTGTAACTCTGATGTCAGTGAGGAGGCCAGCGGGTGCATTATGTCACTTCCACTCTCCCTGCATTTTTGTGAACCCACATCCATAGGGGAAGAGAAAGGTAACCTGTAAAAAGGCTTTATTTTCTGAAAATGTGTGCATAGGGAGCAGTCTTGAGAGGCAGGTGAATATGTTTGGGAACAGTATTCCTGCCGTGGATAGTATCAGTTTCAAGTTCATGCTGCAAGTAGTAGTGACCGGAGGAGGACAATGGTAGCATGCAGAGTGGAGAGGCAGGTAACAATGTAGAAGTCCAGAGATCTGCTGCTGATACAGACGATTGGAGCCAAACTGTCAAAACACAGGTTCGTAGGCCAGTCTTAGATTCCAGGCTAGAACAGGCCTCCATTAATTAGCATTAATTAGACACTTCATTAGCTACTGGTTTAGAGTGCCCAGATGTTGTTCATGATCTAAGTGACCCAGTCATATGGATTTTTTGAAATCCTCAAAAGATCTTCTTCATGTCATTGGACATAATTTTGCTATCACCCTTATCAATCCGATCCTGGAGGTGATAGTTTTACAGATCCTTTCAGCATTTTCATTGTTCCACTATGGAATACCCTCTCTTTATATCCAAATTGTCATTATCCCTAAGAGACTTTTTGGCCAAGGCTAAGGTTCCTTAATGGGGTGGTGATATCACCGACTCCAAGGTTTATAGAGGGGAGGCCAAAGTTTGTGGTTTAAGCTGTTTCTGAGTAGTTTCGTGTTTCTCGGATGATCACCCGTGTTTTGCTTTCTCTAATGACCGAGCTGACAAAAATCCCTGAAATGCACTTCTCAGTTTAAAGAAGACATTTATTATTATTTCACCACAAGGTTCCTAAAAGGGGATTAGCATGTTGAAAGCACAAGTTTAAAAATAGTCACAGCAATGAAAGGAAAACATACCAAAATAATTCTCCACTGCAATGTACACAGCAAATATATGTATTTGTATTATAGTATAATGCAAAGCAAATAATGAAGTAACAATTCATCACCGTAGGGCCTGCCAAGCTCTTCACTTTTCTCATGCCAGCAAGACGAGGACCCCGTTCGACTGCGAAAGAGAAAGAGATCTCCACCCTCACGGGACAGATATCAGGCACCTGACGTCTAGGATCCTGATTGCGGCCATTCTCTCTCTCACTGTCGCACTGGGTCTTTTTAGATTATAAAAAAACAAAAGGAGATTTCTGGAAAAAAAAACTCATTTCATAATTCAAACATGCTGACTAGTTTAGGTATGCTTTGAAAATAACACGTTGGGGTTTGGCCACAATCTCAAGGTGCCAAATCAAAAACAGGCCGTTCCATGCCATCTGAGTACACCCTTAACACCAAAGCCCTTGGTGAGAAAGAGAACGAAAACAAGCACAGTTTACAATGTGGAAACGTATGAGCAGATTTAACAAGGCAGTGTCTAATGCTACGATAAAGTCAACAGGCAGCTAAACTGAATACAAAATGTAGTCTGCAACTGGTGAACACTAGACAGCTAATCCTGGTGCAAAGTGGTGCAACACAAAGTCAGTGGTCAAAAACACATATTTCACTACAACCCATCTGTAATTTTCACAGACTATCCGTAGTTTAGGCCCGCCATTATTGTTCATCATGCATGGGTTACTGGACTGCATTTTTCTGTAATTTTAGCCTTTCAGGTAAAGGACAAAAGGTAATTAGGGCAATTCAAGTTTCCCAGCTGCAGTGGAAGGCAGGGAGTCTCCTGTATTCTGATCCAGAGGAAGGAGGAGACTGATCAGAAACAGGCCTTTTTTGCCAGGGTGGCAGATTACCAAAAAGAAATGCAAATGTGTACAACTGGTAAATCTGCAAAAGTAAAGGGGCTTGGAAACGTGTATTGGCTTTAATTGATTGAGTCACTTGAAACTTTCTGAGGGCAAAGATATTTTTTTAGAGCTTTAGTGCAAGGGTGTTCCAAGCTGAGCTGTGGAGTGTTTGCTTTTAATGGACAGTTATAAAAAATGTTTGCACTAGGTATAATCAGTATATTTTTGAAAGCTAAACTTTAGAAGCACTATTTATCTTTCATGTAAATGTATATGCACATTTTGTGGAAGCCTATATTATGCTGTGTGTAATGTATGTTTTTAAAATGACTTACACATTTGCAGTGCTTTCAGGGACCTCTGGACCTCATAGTACTAACAAGCATTGGCAAAGCCTATAGGTCTTGTCTATCAAAGAGCTATTGGCTTTGCCAGTGTGTTTTAGCCATGTTGTGCACCAGAGTGACTGTTGTTCAGCATGGCTAAAGGGTAATGGCACAGAGGAGAGTGTCGAGGAGTGGCGTAGAGTGGAATTGCAATGAGTGGAGTTGAGTATTGTGGCATGGCAGAGAGTGTTGTGTTTAGGAGTGGCACCGTGTGGAGTTGCGTAGAGTGGCATACAGTGGAGTTGCAGACAGTAAAGTGGACTGGTGTAGAGTGCATTGAATAAAGTATTGAATAATATAGTGGTGAGTGCAGTGGCATTGAGTGCAATAGCATGGAATTCAGCAGCATACAATGCAGTGTCATCGAATGCAGAGGCATAGATTAGAGTGGTGCATACATAGAGTGCAGTGGTTTGGAATGGTGCAGGGTAAAGTGGCAGAGATTGCAGTGACATGAAATAGAGTGGCAGAGTGCAGTGGTATAGAGTGGTGCAGAGTGCTGGGGCGAGAGTGCAGAGTAGACTCGATCAGCATAGCTTAGGGTAGCGTAGAGTGGTGCAGAGTAGAGTACAGTAGCGTAGAGTGGTGCAGTGCAGAGGAGAGTATAGTGCTGTAGAGTGTAGTAGACTGGAGTGATGCAGACTAGTGTGGCATAGAATTGTGCAGAGTGCAGTAGTACTGGGTAGAGTCGTGTAGACTTCAGTGGCATAAAATGCAGTGTTGCAGAGCAGAGTGTCACAGAGTGCAGTGGTGTAGAGTGTCATATATTGGTGTAGACAGCAGTTGCGTAGAGTACAATGGTGCAGAGTAAAGTGCAGCGGCGTAGTGTGCAGTTGTGCCAAGTGGATTCACGTAGAGTGCAGTGGTTTAGAGTGTAGTGGCACAGAGTGAAATGGGGCAGAATAGAGTAGAGCGGCATAGAGTGCAGTGACTTAGAGTAGATTGTTTCAGAGTAGAGTGAAGTGGCATAGAGTTAAGTGGTGCAGGGTAGAGTGCAGTCGTGTAGAGTGGCATAGAGTGTAATGTCAGAGTAAAGTGGTATAGAGTGCAGTATCATAGAGTGCAATAGTACAGAGTAGAGTAGAGAGACTTACAGTGGCTTGGTGTAGAGAGCTGGGACATAGAGATGAGTGTTGGAGAGTAAAGTGCACTGGCATAGAGTGTTTTGGCATAGAGTGCAGTGGCGTAGAGTACAGTGTTGCAGAGTGATGTAGAGTGGAGTTGTGTAGAGTAAATTGGTGTGGTCTAGATTAGAGTTGCGCAGCATGGAAAGACGCAGAGTGCAGTGGTGAAGAGTGGCGTACAGTGCATTGGCTTAGAGTAGAGTGGTTCAGAGTGGAGTAGAGTGCAGTGGCACAGAGTGCAGAGACATGGAGTGGTGTAAAGAGGAGTGGTGCAAAGTAGAGTGCAGTGGTGAGGAGTGGTGCAGAGCACAGTAGATTGGCATAGAGTGGAGTATGCATGGTGTGGTAGCACACTGCATTACACAGTTTTACTAATAAAATTGCACAGACCATGAAGTGTAGAAATTGCATCACCTAGTCTAATGATCATATTAAAGTATTTGTTTCTAATACACTTGAGAATTAACATAAAATGCTCTTCATTAGTGTTCCATATTCTGATATATTCTGAAAGACTAGCACAGTGAATTTAAATGTTGTCATGTGATAGAAAAAAGCTCTTTCCTACCCCTAGTATCCAGCAAGATTGTCAGATAAATCTTTTCACTTTAAAGTCAGAGAAAAAGAAGTAAACACCAAGCTCCAGCCAAACACATAGCCTGACATTTGACCTTGTTCTTTGAATGCACAGCAAGTGTGATGAGATAAGAACAAGATTTACAAGCCTGTTTACAGAAAGGGAGCACACAGAAGGACACTGTAAATAAGGTTTGAGAAGGGATGAACTTTGGCTGGACAGCCTAAAACAAATAAAGCCAGCAAATCGAAAAAAAGGAAATGTTAGTTGCAAACTACAAAGCCATTGGAAAACAACAGACAGAATGCAGTCCCAGGGAAGCTCCCTGACTGTACGTAAAGTGGAAGCAATGGGATACCTTGTGGGAATAGTCCAGTAATTTAGCCCAGTCCAAATCTTGCAAAGATTTGGCCACTTCAACGTGGTTTCCCAGGTAGCATGGAGAGAAGCACTGGAGTGGTCTCCATGTTGCAGGAAAGGTCTATATACCTGTCTTATCAGTCTGCCGCCAGTCCCTATGATGTAGAGCTTCTGGCACACCTTATGTGGGGTTAGTACTATGTGGTGGACATGAAATAGGGCATTTAATTATTATTTAAGGTGTCCGTAAATGAGGAGTTGACCCGGGTACAGATTGTAGTCTGCCACAAGGGTTTGGAAATCTAGTAGCTCGCTGTTCACAAACAAATCCCCCAATTTTAAGATGCCTGCAGTATGCCACTGATGGAGTTTCCCTGAACGCAGCCACTTTGTGCAATTGAGAAGGCCTAGCAAAGGTAGTGCAGGAGTGTAGAGTTTATTTGTGTTAGTGAGTTTACGGGTTCTAGTAAGGCAAGAGAAAGCCATTCAAAATAAGCCTGGATGGAGTTTGGTAAAGTGGTCAGTAGGAAACAATGAGTAGTGCTTAAAGTCTTTATGGATAAACCCCATCTCACACAGGGGGCGGCCTGACCTGTTGGAGCAGTGCAGCTAAATAATAGCGTTTCAAGTCTGTAAGGGCTAATCCACACACAGTCATGGGTAGCTTTAGAGTGGAAGGAAGTACCCGACAGCGCCCAGCGGCCAAATCAGTTGTGGGGTGTGTCTGAAGAAGGAATGAGGGATGAGCAGAGCAATGTTTGCAAAATAATACAATAATCGGGATAGCACATCAACTTCACTAGTGCCACGTGGCCCATCACTGAAAGCAGGCGAGAAGACTAAAAGCAAACTGGGCTCCGAGGGACTGTGTCACTCTGCCCAGATTCTCAATGTGCAAATCAGTGGGGAAATGGTAGATATTAAGCCCTAGGTATCAAAATGTAACTGGTTCCCAGTTTAATGTGAGGTCTAATTGTATTTAAAGGGGAAAACACTACCATATGTTAAAGAAACACTAATTACATTGTAAAATCTTTCTCATGTTCTCACATTGTGTTTGTGCAATTTACACCTCAAATTTTTGGGAAGATTCTTTGTGTATTTTGACACTTAAGGATTAGCCAGATCACTGGTTTGGCCTTGGCTCAACAGCAAAACCATTTTAATACATGGATAGAGTGGTCAATTGTCCAGTACAACCTTGCAATGTGTCTGGCCCATGTTCACCCTTCACAAGCATGAACAGCGGACCATTGCACCAGAAGAGTTTGCCAGGGTGGGTGGCTGCTGCTTGTTCCACCACTTAACAATGCCTCTTCTGTTTCTCTCCTCTCTGCTTAGACAGCTCCCCAGGTACGCAATACTTTCCTTATCTCTTGGTGGACCCATCTTGTCTGATTTTAAGAATTGTCCCATCTTATTCTTCTCTTCCTTATTCATCCAGTTCTTAGCAACAACTCTTTGATTGGTAGTCTGGGCCTTCAGTTCTGAGATACATGAAGAGTCCTGGAGATACACTCTAGTGCTGTGCCGTGCTTTACATGGAAAAAATAATAGCAGGTACACACCAAAAGGAACAGTGGTCTGGGGGTGGAGTGTGGGGCGGGCTTAAGGGCAGTGCTAAGGGCATGGCAAGACTAGGTTTTTGACCTTTCTAAGCACTGTATGCAAGAACTCTGCATGCATTGTAAGAATGTCTGTTGTATCTGTCCATGAGTTATTACACTAATAACCATGTATATAGCACTTACTATAAGTGTTTAGTATTAACCAAAGTAATACTTTTTAGCAACATTATAATAACAAAATAGTTATGAAAAGCAGCAAAGTTCTAAAAGTTTGCCTTGTAGTTTACATACATTTCCTGGATAAAGTATCATAAGTCACTAAGCTATGTGACAAGGATTTTAACATGTGGCCTGCAGGTAACACAAGGATCTCAGCAACAAAGACAATAACCAAATTAGCTATATACATAAAAAACAAATCTGTGATCTGCGTGTCTCATGCCGTGCTTTACAGAGGGCACATTGACTTTCCATGCAATTTTATGCTAAGTTGAATCTTTGGTTATAAAGTACACAGAACTTTCAAGCAAGTACAATAACCACACAAGTTATTTAAGTGTTATTGTATCCTGGACTGGGTGATACCTCAAATGCAGTCTGTTGTGATCAGTTACGCAAGCCAGAATAGAGTTGTTAGCAAATTTTGTTAGTTATCATATTCTTTCTTGTAAAACATTTACAGGTACTTTCTTACAAGTGAACACAATTAACTTAGGTTGCATGATGATTTTCAGGTATGTAAAACAGTAGGCATGTAAAAAAGCTGTACTGCCAGGTCTGGTTCCAGAAATGTATATCTGGATCGGCCAAGGGTGCGTTTGGGTGGGCCAATGTGTGCCCAATTTTTGACAATTCTGGGGGTAGCCTACCAGCACTAGATTTACATTATATTTTCTTCCAAGCAGTCATACAAAGCATGTGGAGAATTATTTGAGAGTAAAAGCTGATGTCTATACTCATCAGGCCCAATCCTCATAATTTACAGTAGGCCAGGTTTCAATAAAAGCACATGGATACCAAGTGGCTTGTAATATTAATTGAAGTAAAGGAGGTCCCTGTAACCACACCCAAGCCTTTGTATCTTTGCACTAGGAAGACTGGCTATTTACTCCTTGCAATTAGCCCACAACCTATTTCTTTGCACACTGTGATCTTTGTAACTGTTTATTTTCATGTTGTTCTTTTGCTTTCCCATGATAAAAACATTTAAAAAACAGCCACACAGTTGGAACCAAAAAATCAGTATTCTTAATACCTGAGAGCGGTTTTCATGCCTGGCAATTGTAAAACTGGTAATTGCAGACAAAGAGGTAAATGTCTGAGGCGTATCACACAGAGAGCCCCAGAGGTGCAACGGCCCGCTGTGTGCGCCCTAGGCACTATGGTATTACAGAAGGGGTGCAGCTTGTGCAGACCCTTTTACAATACTTGTAGCACTGGCTTACATGTAGATCCAGTGCTATCTTTAGAGCGAATTACCTAATTTTCATGGGAGCATGGCCCCCTGCAAATGAGGGAATGACTTTGCCTCTGTGCCTACCCCATATCATGGATGCAGGCATAGGGGCAAAAAGACCCTCAGGATGCGTGTTGACAATATGACAAAAAAAGGCAGAGCACAGCCTGTGTGCCTCCTTAAGCCAGCCTTCTGAATTGTGCCAAGGGGCTACCATAGAACACCCAGACATCTATTGTAATTGTAATAGTATTTATATAGCACTCACTACCCCTGATGAGACGTTGAAGCGCTTTTCGGAGAGTAGCACGCTACTCTGGAACCCAAGAGGAATTAGTAGTGGATTAGTATAGGGAAATCTGAGTACAGTATTATTATGAGTTAATTTGAGCAGAGGATATGTGAGTTTGTTAGTTGGACTGACAAGAGTAATGGAGGGATAGAGGAGAGAAGAATCCAGAAGTGTTAATTGGCAGTTTATAGTAATAGGATGAGGCTTGGGATGGGGAGACAGAGTAAAGCTTATGAGAGAGTAAAATGTATATTATTTTTTATTTATTTATTAGTTTATATATGTTTTTTTCTTCTTTTTTATTTAAATCATTCATTTATAATTTGAATTTTATTTATACATTTAATTTTTTATTTTATTTTTATTTTTTCTCTAGTACGGTAGGACTAGAGTGATAAATAAATAGATATGTAAATACACAGTAAGGGAGTATATGTGCGAGGAATATAATAATGGGTATAATAATATGAGAAGAAAAGTGGAATTGTATAAACACAGACTTTCAAGATTTGTAATATTTGAAGTTAATTAATAAGTGTACTTTTCTAACATTCATTTATCTTTCTTCAATTTTTGAAAAGCAAAATACTTGCTGTTAAATAGTTAAGATAACATTTGCTCATTGTGATATAAAAAAGAAAGCAGGGATTCATAAGTATCTAACATAACAATTTATCTAGGAGCTATGCAATGACCTATGAACATGTAAAGCATAGAATAATATATACATATATATGTATGCAAACACACAAATGCTCCTCCTGGAGTCAGTATCCATAGGAGGTGGAGCATCTCTGCCAGCGGAGCAACCTGGCTGTCAATCAATCCACACAATGAAAGAATAATCCATGACGATCACTCAAGTTGGTGAAAACACAGCATATCGTTACTGCTTACAAGACACGTTTCGCCTGACAAACAGGCTTGTTCACATAACAGCACCGTAATGGCAGACCCATTTAAACCATTGTGATAATACATAAACCATAAACATAGGACTACCAAATCCCACTTGTGGTGACAGACATCTTTGATTAGGATATTGGCCTGATATATCTGCCCCACAATCACGTATCGTGCTCATCAATTAATCCAGTGCATAAGAAAATATTCAGTGTATGCAATGAGACATCTAATCATCTTAATATCAAATCATTGGGACATTCATTATTGTAATGTTGTGTCTCAAAAAATGTTATAGTTATACATGTTAATCAATCAACTGGCTACCCTCACATCAATCATATGTTCTTAATAGATATGGTTATCCCCCGCTAGTACACGAGTCACATTAGTACAGTGCATCAACATTTAATAGTCGCACAGTGCATGGCTTACCTAAGCAGCCCAACCAAAATATTCAACGAGGCACTATTATTACAAATTTCAGCATCTTTATAAATCTTCATTAAGTGCACAAAAGATAACGTTTACCACCATGCTTCTCATGAAAATGTCTGGCTGCAGGGTAATGGGAATCCATATTGTTAATCGCCCTCATATGCCTCGTAACTCCAGATAAGAATCTGGCACTTCTTATGTATCCTAGTTAGCATGCACATTCCAAGATATATATATCACATATGTAGTACTGCATGTCAGAAATTGATGTATTACCCATTCTCCACTTTTAGGGTTCCTTAGATCTTTTCTAACTTTTTGTACCATCTTGCTATTACAACATGCCTTACAGTGATCACATGGAAAAATATATAGTAATATCATTGGGAATAACCATATTTCTCAAGTTACAGCCTCCTCTGTAGGTCACTTTGGGACGTAAATCCACTTTATCACCAATATGAGGATCATTTTTTATTATCTTCCAATGTTTACAGAGAATCCTGCTGATCTCACCTGCCTCCTTGTTGTAATTCACGATAGCACTACAGTTATCCTGATTATTATCCTTTATCAAATCCTGTTCACCTAAGATTTGATTTCTGTTTACTTTTTTAATCTTCCTTTGGGCCTGCTTTAAGACCCATAATGAATAACCTCGCTCAATAAATCTGTTCGTCATGATCTCTTCTTCTATTTTATACATCTCTTCACTACTACAATTTCTTTTTGCTCTTAGTAATTCCCCAAATGGGATACTCCACTTGAGGTTAGTTGTATGATCACTAAGAGCATGAAGAAGGATCTACATATGTGCATGTGCAGTTTGAGTGATTAATGTGTGTGTGCGTGCCTTTGGTGTTTTTGCATGTGTGTGGCATGACCATTCTGGTGTAGGTGTTTCTATGTGTAGCATTCGTTTGAGCCTGGTGTGAGTGTGCTCATGTTTTTTGTGAATGGGTGTAAACATGGTGTTTATGCTTGTGGGTGCCTGTATGTGGTGTGTTTTGCAATCATTAAACACTAGATGGGTGTGCAAAATGACACTGATAAAATGGCACAATAACTTATTTGAGGCAGGCAGATAAATGAATGTTTATGTGATGCAGCTTTGGGTATTGAAGGTAGAAGAACAACATGGTCTGCAGCTTCTGTGCATGAATCATTAGCTGTGCGACCTCACACTGTAACAGCAAACCTTATCAAACCTAGTGCTGTGCAGTGAAATGTAAAATGTAATCAAACACTATTGAGGAAATGTGACCAAATGGTCAAATGGAACGTATGAAATTTGGTCTTACAAATTGTACATATTTTGTTTTAACATAGCTGTATAAAGTATATGCTGTGCTGTATGCAGAGATATTCCATTGATCTGAAAATCATACTTTGTGGCAAATGTTTAGCTATATCATTTTAAAGATATACCTATAGAATTAATTATTTAGTTCTGAGGTAAGTTTGGATAATTAGCCTTAATGGCACCATGTGCATATCATGCCACATTGCTTAACTCTTGGGAGCTCTTTATTGAACTGAATTTTGATCAGTACCATTGCTAGCATTCGTAAAGAGTAATATCACTATAAACTGGACCACGGAAATTATGCAACAGTGGAGGACCAATTTATCCAACAGTGTTGAATAAATTATGCAGCAAGGAAAGACAAATAATGCAGCATAATGAGGCACATTTTGAGATCGTTACTTTGCCTTTTTTTTACACTTGCGATCACTATCTGGGCACAAGTTGACCCTCAGTGGTATACGTTTACCAGCCAAGTGTAGCAATGCACAACAGTGAGGTGACCAGTCAGCCCTTGCGAAGGGCCTTCAACTGTATGACAACATGTTTTGTAGTATTTAGCAACTTTTGAACCATTTGAGCTAGAAACATTTTTTTTAAATCAGCAGATTATACATCGTTTAACGGATTGTTTGGAAAATGTGGCAAATCCACAATTATGAGGAAAATAACATAACTGAAAAATGTCATAATTCCAGTAGCCCAGGCTATAACATGGGAATGTGCAATGTACTGTGACAAGATATCAGAAAATTAAATGTGCACATTTATAACCCTGGCACACTGGTGAGAATAAATCCAACCCAGTACAATTTCTTACTTGAGATAAAACGGGTATTTACTTTATCACATCATCTGGCAGGGAATGGATAGGCACACATATTCGAGTTGGCATTGTAATTCCACATAATGGCTGCTCATCCAATGAGGCATGAACTGCACTAACTGAATAATATAATGCATGCCCCATTCCACAGTATATTACTGCGCATCCTACACTGACTTAACTACATTACACTTTAAGAACCCCACACAGAAACAGCCGTTATTGAGGTGCAAAAGGTTGTTAATAGCCCTGGGCCCTGCTCCCACTGCACCTGCTGCATCACTGGCAGGTAAACCCCTGCCCTCTCTCCCCCAACACCCACTTCCCCCACTACAGCTTGCCTCAGACATGAGCTAGGGTTGCCACCGGAAAGTTTTCTTTTTACTGGCATGAACAGAATTTTCATGTCTAAGCCAATACAAAAATACAGAAAATCATCTAAAGTTGGTGATTTTCTCCCCATCAATAATATTTAAAATAGATATTATTAAAACAATGCAATCGATAATTAAAGTAAACAAAGTGAAAAAAATCACACAGTTTGGCCTTCGACATGGGGGAAGCGCTTAACAGGTGATTTCTCTGTAGCCTCTTCTGCTGTGACTGGGAAGGTCAAAGGTCACGTTTGTTAGGCCTGGCCCACCTGTTAGAATGGAACCAGTGTACTGCCATGAACAATGCAGCCAACCCACCGCCCATTAGGTTTTGCAGTTACTTGTAGCCCAACTGGGAAAGATTCAAAGATAAAGGACACACCCCGAAGCTACACCCCTTCGCTCACACTATCCACAGAGGCATACATAGATCACTGTGTCCTGGAGACACAGACAGCTCCTCAGGCGCTCTTGCACCAGCTCAGCCCAGTCTTTCTCCCTGTTTTTGTACTGAAGGTGCAGCAGAGTAGAGTTTCTGAGGGCAGCATCACCCGTTTTGAAGCCAGGCCCCCATGAGTATCGATACTCTCCTTGCCTGATGAAATGTTACGGTACTCAAGGGGAGAAAATGAAAAAGTGCTGGGTGTCCATACTGGTGAGTACCGGCCCATTTAAAGCACTGGCTGTGAGACTACAGACCAGCTGCGGGTACCTCACATCCTGACATTAGGGGGCATATTTACACTCCGTTTGCGCTGGAATTGCGTCGTTTTTTTTTACGCAAAACTAACTCCATATTTATACTTTGGCGTTAGACGCGTCTAGCGCCAAAGTCCATGGAGTTAGCGTCATTTTTTAGCGTGGACACCTACTTTGCGTTAATTATATGCAAGGTAGGCGTTCCCATCTAAAAAATCGACTCCGAGGCATGTGCGTCGGATTTATACTCCCAGGCAAAATTCACGCCCGGGAGTGGGCGGGTCAAAAAAAATGACGTACGGCCGCTTTTGCGCCGTTTTTTAGCGCCTGCAAAAGGCAGGCGTTAAGGGACCTGTGGGCGCTGAAGGAGCCCAGAGGTGCCCTCCCATGCCCCCAGGGACACCCCCTGTCACCCTTGCCCACCCCAGGAGGACACCCAAGGCTGGAGGGACCCATCCCAGGGACATTAAGGTAAGTTCAGGTAAGTGTTTTTTTAAAAAAAAATTTGTGGCATAGGGGGGCCTGATTTGTGCCCCCCTACATGCCACTATGCCCAATGACCATGCCCAGGGGACATAAGTCCCCTGGGCATGGCCATTGGGCAAGGGGGCATGACTCCTGTCTTTGCTAAGACAGGAGTCATTTCTATGGGGGTTGGGAGTGAAAAAGAATGGTGCAAATCGGGTTGAGGCGAAAAAATTGCCTCAACCTGACTTGCCCCATTTCTTGACGCCCAAGCCCCATATGCCCCTACGCCGGCGCTGCCTGGTGTACGTCGTTTTTTTTAACGCACACCAGACGGCGCCGGCGGCTAACGCCGGCTAACGTCATTCAATAAATACGGCGCCCGCATGGTGCTTCAGAATGGCGTTAGCCGGCGCTAATTTTTTTGACACAAAACTGCGTTAGCGCAGTTTTGCGTCAAAAAGTATAAATATGGCCCACGGTGTGAGACTGTCACCCACACCAACTGATCTGCTCCATTGGCCATTTGTTCATTTTTTTTAAGTTCAAAGTCCACTGGACGTTGAGGTGAGCCAAATATTTTTGTTCAACTTGTTCAAACTAGCATAAGGTTACTTACCTTAATGTTTCCCAAACTGGTTGCAATGGTTTTTAAAATGTTTAGAAACATAATAAAAATGTTGCTGTGCTTTCTCTTCAAGAACGATTGGGAAGATAAGATTTGGGTGGGGGTGAAGCCTTAACACTGTGCTGAAGGGCATTAATTTACTACTCATCAAGGACCTAATGTGCCACCTAAATGCAGAGCATACCAGGAGGCAATCACAAAAAGATCATAGTGAATAAATAGCGCTATGTAGAAAATAGTAAATAAAGGCACTTAGAACCTAACAGGGTATGTCCTCTCCTTGGGTGTGTCTGTAGAACTGACGTGTTGCCTTAATTTTTTGTCGTGAACTTTGACCCTTTGTCCTGAATCTTTGTCCTGAATCTTTCTCCTGAATGTTGACCCTTTGTCCTGAATTTTGTTACTGTCCTTTCCAGAATTTTCATATTGCAATGTGGTCACCCTGGCGTTTGCTCGTTCTTATTTTCCCGAAACCACACCCGCTATGAATGGTGGCCCTGTTCTCTTTGACTACCAGATCAGGCCGTGCACGGACGACCTTTTGTGGGGTGGCAACACCCCTGCAGCAAAACATACTATCGCATTGACAGGCAGTGAGAGCACGCAGCCTCCCACATGCCATTCATTCGATGAAATCTGCGCCTCCTCCTGGCGGTGGAACTCACTTTACTCATTGTGTGTGTGTGTTTTTCTTTATCGTTTGAGGCTGTGCTCGAGGAAGTACAAGCTGCTTCTGCGTGCAGCCTCGCTCATTCTGAAGAACGCGAGCTATGTCACACGTACTATTATCACTTGTACCGCTCCACATCTTCTTAGGCACAGATATTGGGTCACAATAGAAACTTTACTTAAAGGTGACCACACACACGAGCGAGCACTGCGCACCTAGAAACACATACAAATGAACCAGAGCATATGTATGTTTTGACGTACTTTTTCTAAAATTGAAGGAGATGCGGCCTAGTGGCTAGAGTTCACTGCGTCAGAACCACGAAGCACTATCAAAAAAGTGACAAATCACATGCTGCCCTCCGAGGCAAACAACGGCCTACAAACCCTTCTCCTCCTCAGTCATGAGGGGATAAGAGTTACAACGCGACTGACACTTATGAGTGACTGATAATTAAACGGAGTGAGCTTTTCTTTGGCTGATGAAGAGATATTCACAGCAAGGTTTTGGGGTATTTGTGTGCGTGTTCCCATTAAGGTTACAGGCTCCCTACAAGTTTATTGGAGACAATAGTAAAATAGTAAACGTACTTGCGCTATAAGGCGTCAAGCAAATAAAAAAGGACCACTGGCCAAAAATTAAATCTGTTTCAAATGTGTATGCATCACAAAACGGATGCCATGTAAAAGGATTAATAAGGCTATTTGCAAAAAAAGATGTGGTCTAGTGGCTACACTTATGCTTGGGGAACTATGAAATCGGAGTCTTTCCAGTCTAAATTCAGCATTCGACCACACCCTGAGATACTGGACAAAGTACGTCAGTTCACTGTACCTCAGGTGCCACGAATTCCACCACTGAGATGTTGGACAATTTCAAACTACCTCGTTTCCTTGTGCCTCAGATGCCATGAATGTCAGCACTGAAAGGTTTTAAAACGTTATAAATGCTGACATTAACCACTACATAAAAGGGCGTTTTTACCCAGTATGCATTACCACCAACCCTTTGTGTACCTACCGCCCACGCACTCACCCACACGACGCATTATCTTTTAACACACGCAGAGAAGTTCTCCCACACTCCCACAAATAGCACTACCGTTATCACTGATTTACACCGTCGTCACCATAACCCGCGTGCCATTTCATTACAGCGTCTTCACTGCGAGCTATTTCCTTGCCTGCACACGGTGCTTGATGATTCCCCTCGGTGCCCAGCGTTTCCTGCATGAACATGGCATCAGCTCGCGCATTAATACATTCATAGCTGACGGGCTGTCTCTGTGGCTGCCTGCTGCATTATAATGCAGGGTGGCAAGCTGCCACGACAGCAGAGACCGCGTCTGTAACACCCACGTAAACAATTAACGTATCATGACCCAACCAGGGCCCGCTTTTCACGCCGAAGATTATGAAATAACAGCAGGAGAAGGAAAGCGAAGCCGATCAAAGAGGATCGAGCCGATGCGAGGCGCAAAAGGGCAACGAGTGGGAATGAACGGCAAGGAAGAGGCAAAGAAAAGAAGGGCAAGGAAGTGGGGAGAGAAGGGAGCTGAAAGGAAGGAAATGAGGAGGAAGGAGGAATGTGAAGGGAAGAAAAGACAAGGTATGGAAGGTAACAAAGGGAAGGAAGAAAGGATGCAAGGGAGGGAGAAAGGAAAGGCGAGGAAGAGGGGAGGAAAGGGAAAGACAAGAGGGAAGGCAAAAAAGAAGGTGAAGGGAGGAATAGGGAAGGTAAAAGAAAGGAAAGGTTAGGAGGGCTGTGAGATGGGAAGGGGAGGAGAAGCAAATGTGCAAGAATGCAGTGAGGGAGAATTGAAGAAAAGGGAAGGCTGTAAGTAGAGAAAAGAGACAGAAGGGAAAGAACACAGGGAAGGAGAGAGAAGGGAGGCGAAGGGAGGACAAGAACAAGGAAGCAAACAGGAGGGGTGAACCAACAAAGGACCGTGAGGCCATTGGAAAATGAGACAGGGAGGGGCAGCGAATGTGATGCCCTTCTCCCTGCAGAAGCTTTCGATCTTCGCTCTCCCCTCCTTGTTTCGGGCTCCTCTTTATCCTTTGAGTCCTGACGATGGTCCCCTCATCTTCTTGAGGGGTCGAAACGTTGCTGACTACCACTACAGGCGCTGGATGGATTACACTATATATAAATGAGCAGTGCTGTTCTGGTTTTTAAGATACAAACTTCGATCACTGCATGTGTGATCACTTTGTTAAGAGCACCGAGCACATTTGTCACTACACACCCACTGCGCCATTATGAAGTAAAAGTTAATCCGAAGCGCGCCATGGCACAAACTTGTTTCAAAGTATGGCAGGACTAAACCATGGCAGCCTTTGAAGATTAGCGCATGCATTTGAAGACCCGCCTCTCCTGATGGCCAGCGCAGGCGAACGTAGCTCTTCCCGGAAGGTTCTCTTCTTATAAGATGAACGATTAAACCGACCCCCGTCTTCTGTAGTGTGCAGCTTTCTCCCATAGTGTTTATAATGCAAATAAAATATAGGAATGGAAAGAAGAGGCAGAACTGCTGTGATATTCAGAATACAATAAGAGAAAACGATTATGAAGATTGTGCAGCGTGACACACTGAAAAAGGGAAAAATGAGTGTATGCATCGGAAGAATAAAATGATATACACAAAAACAGGGAGTGAGATTTGGCAAAAAATAAATACATTGTTAAGTGGTGCTTATACAAAAGAGCTCTATAAGAAGAACGTGAGAGAGCTCTGGCTCTCCATAGATAATCTTTCAAAGCATTAATTAAGGTCTTTCATGTGACTCCTTTTCATTTAGGAAAGGTATGATGAGACGAGTGAAGAAAGAAGGGAGAAATTAAAGATTAAAGGAACAGAGAGGCAGGAGGGAAGGATGAAGACAGGAGACATGGCAATTTGTCCCAACAACACATAAGATAGTATTCTTCTAAACGTCTGATGCTCAACTTTAACCAGCGACTGCTGTTCATGAGTTAAGGAATACTTAAGTGTCCTGGAGGTTCAAAAGTGGCACAGTGTGACATACACTTTTCCTAAGTCTCATCCCTTTACAAATGTCCGACCTCCACTGACTGCAATCACTTCCAGCAATGCCCCACCTTTCCAGACCAGGCCTGCCCTCTTGACGGAAGCCAATTTTCGATGTGGAAACCACACCTCACTGCTATTCTTTGTGGGGGAGGGGAGATGGATAGATGGATTCTATATTTTAGCTTATTCAACCATGTCAGGGAGCTCACAAAATAGACAACTGTGTTTTGAAGTTGTTGCATCCCCTACCAACTACACACTTTCAATAAGTGAATTCTGTACACACATTTCCAATGTACTTCTTAAAGTTGGTCTGTTTCGTGAACAACTGTGTTGCTGAGGGGAACAGGCTACAAACACCTATACTTTTGGGAAAAAATCATTGTCCGTAAAATCATTGGTGCTGGGAAAATGTTTCTTCGTCATGATTCCCTTTTTTACTCTGTCACCCCAATTTGCTCCACAGAAATTGCATTAATCTAGTTGGGTGAGCATCTGAATGGCGCTAGTCCCGTTTATCCTGGTCCACTGGTTCAGCAATGTCCTCAGAACAAAAGATCCCTACTGTCATATGAAGAACATGATAGAATGAGCTGTGAACATTCCCTCCTGTAATATTTGTAGTTCTGCCAAGGTGATATCAGAAGTTGTACAGTATAACTAGGGCCATAATGGAAAACGCTCAGTTGTACATTACATAGCAACACTCCTGAAAACGTATCCAAAATGGTTCTGGTCCCTTTTCATATGGCACAATAAAGTTCCACAGGGCTTACTTAGCCTTAACTACCATTTGAGGAACATGAGTGAATGAGTTGTGGTGATATCCTTCTGTACTAGTTGTGGCCAAACTTTAGTGACATCACAGATTATACAGAAGAACGGGGACCCAAAATTAAACCACTCCACTGCACATTATGTATTAACACTCTCTAAGAATGTATTCAGGCTCGTTCTGATCCCTCCCCATGATATCATCATTTTTCACTGGTCTTACTATTTAGATTTAGACAATGGGGCATCATTAATACAAGTCTGGAATTATAATGAACTGTATAAGGAGGTGCTCCGCTCTGTAAATGGTTCCACACCACATTGGTTATGGCAATTCCTTTAATATATAAAGAAATACCAGTTTTGGACATGTTCAGAGAACGCCTGACCTAACCCTGGGACAGTTGCATGACAGAACCACGCTTGGCAGAACTACGCATGGCTTAACAACGCGGTCGGAACCACAACAGCTTCTTTACCACGCATACCTTTACCACACATGCCTTTATAATGAATTTCGTTGTAAAAGCATGCTTAGTAAAGGTATATGTGGTAACACTGTGCATGGTTGTGTGATGCATTCCTCTGAACCTCTTGCTCTTGTCCTAAACACTAAAATCTACCCTGTTGTAAAAACTACCCCACCCTGTCCTAAAAACTACCTATATCCCCAACCCTGCCCTAAACCCTACTCAGTCCTAAAAACTACCCCACCCAGTCCTTAAAACTACCCTGACCCCGAGCCCCCGCACTAATCCCTAAAACCTATCCTGTCCTAAAAACTACCCCACCCTGTCCTAAAAACTACCCCAACCACACACTAACCCTAAAACCTACCCTGCCCTGTCCTAAAAACTATCCTGACCGCCATACCTGCCCTAAATCCTAAAACCTACCTTGCCCTGCCCTAAAAACTTCCCAGCTCCCCGCCCCCACCCGAAACCCTAAAACCTATCCTGTCCTAAAAACGACTGCACCCTGTCATAAAAAGTACCCGGACCCCCAAATCCTAAAACCTACCTTGTCCTGCAAACTACTCCACCCTGTCCTAAGACTACCTGACCCCTGCCCTAAACCCTAAAACCTACCTTGCCCTGTCCTAAAAACTACCTTGATCTCCCACTCCCACCCTGAACCCTAAAACCTACCCCACATTGTCCTAAAAATTACCCAACCCTCTCCCCTGAACTCTAAAACCTACCCTGCCCTGTCCTTAAAAATCTCCCCACCTGCCCCAAGCCCACTTACCCAGCCGTCGCATTTCTCTCCCGGTTGTTCCTGCTGTGTGCCTGAACGACGCATGTGCATGGTGATTTAACCATGCATTTGCATAGTTCCGACACATGCATGGTTCAGGCAAGTGTGGTAATACTTGCGTGGTTAGGCTACGTGTTGCTTGGGCCGCGTAAAAAAGGCTGATTCCTTCCTGAGACATGACACTTGTGTCCTTCTCTTCCTGTCCACAGAGGCAAGTTCTAGCTGAAATAGGGGGAGGGAGTCCTCAAACTTTGGGCCTGATTACAACTTTGGAGGAGGTGTTAATCCGGCCCAAATGTGACGGATATACCACCAGCCGTATTACGAGTTCCATAGGATATAATGGACTCGTAATACTGCTGGTGGTATATCCGTCACTTTACCGTCACTTTTAAGACGGATTAACACCTCCTCCAAAGTTGTAATCAGGCCCTATGTGTGCTCAATGACATGCACAAGAGAACAGGCAAACGTCACACACATAGGCAGGTGGTCAACTAGGCCAGAAGAGAAAACGGTTGCATGAAAAATACAGAGAATCTGGCAAGTAAACATCTGTTATTGGGTTTCAAAACTACATTTTCCAGTAAAGCAAACATAGTGGGTATTTTGTCAGTTGTGCTATTAAGAAAAGCTACACCCTGTATCTGGTTCTTGGTGTTCTGATGAGTTCCTGCGAGCAGCAGCAATTTAGAAGAGGCATTCTATTTGTTTCTGGTCAGCGTTGTAACGGTGAAAAGATAAGTTAGCATCATCCTGAAATAAATCTGCCACCGGAATAATACCTTCCCCCCAGGGTTTCCAAAAAATGGCTTATTATTGAGCTTACTGAGCTTGTTATACCATAACGGCAAATGCAAGAATGTGTCATGCTGTGTGGTATCAGGGAGACAACAGGATTTCATAAACTGACGTTATTAAAAATTGGGAAAGCTTCAAGAGAGGAACGAAGAAAAAAACATCTCCAAAGAAGAAAAGGGATTATGGAGTAATCTCTCAATAAGAAACCATAACATGAAAAAGGTAAAACGAGTTCTGCTGCACACAGAAGCTTTTGTGATGCAGGCAAAAATCCAGAAAATGTACTTAACACTCCTGTTTAGATTTCGTGCCCATAGATAAAGATTTCTCCTTCCCTATAAAAAAACATACAGAGGAGAGAATCAATCTTTCTAAAATAAGAACAAGAAGTATTTACAAGAATGTGGGAGAAATATGTAACAGAATAGATGAAATCACCAGAATCAAGTCAAAATGCCCCCACCAGGATGGAAACAAGGGATTCCAAGAGGGAAACAGTGACAAAGCTTTAGCCAAACCCTCTTTAAGATCAATGTGTATTGATTCTTTAATGAAGTCTGCAGACTAACTTTCCTATATATAATCTTAGAAGCATTCCAATGAAACCCAGAAGAATCAAAGGAATGCTTTAGACTACATTTATTCAGTGGAAGAATTTCAGTCTTGCCAGTATTAATTTTGTAGCCTGAAATAGATAAAAACTTGGACATTTCTGCAAGTAGAGCTGGTATGGGTCTAGATTTGATTTGAAAAAGAGAATATCGTCTGCATATGCTGATAATTTTAATTGACGATCTCCATAATGAAAACCTATTATCATAGATTATTTTGAATTCAAGAAAGAAAAGATTCAAGATTGAGGCTTTTGGAGAAATATATAATAGAGAGATTAGAGAAGTCATTTTAGGGCTAAAGCCATACCAGGCTAAAGATTTAAACATCCTCCTTCATACCCCCAACATCATCAATGCCCTATGAGCTACTTCCATTTGAAAAAGCAGTCATGATGGATGTTAACAAATTACGTCCTAACCACACATTTGTAAACATTCCTATGAAAGAGAGGGATGCACTTAAAACCCTGACATTTGACTAAACTATTGATATAAAACCAGCTGACAAAGGTGGGGCTATTGTTGTTATGAACTCACGGGAATATAGGCAGCAGTGTTTACGTCTCTTGAGTGATTCCACATACTACTCCCCTATTTCGAGAGATCCCACAGAGAGATTACAAACTCAGATACGGACTATGATCCAGGAAGCATTATCCAATACTTGGATATCTCCTAGGGTGACTGAGTTCTTGGACACACCCCAACCACGCACCTGTTACTTCTATTGTCTCCCCAAGATGCATATGGGAAGACTACCTCCTCCGGGATGCCCAGTAGTCTCAGGTATAGGATCTGTTTTGGAACCTCTCTCCATCTTTTGTGATTACTTTTTGCAACCCATTGTGAGAGAGTCTTCCACATACTTGAAAGACAGTAAGGATGTCCTTATTTGATTGAATCTATCAATGCCACTGAGGAGGTTCATGCACTTATAACCCTTGATGTGAAAGCCCTATATGCCAGCATACCCCAGGAGGCCACATTACAGGTGGTGGAAAATGCCCTCATGAACAGGACATGGACTTCATCCACTCCAGTTCATTTTGTGATGTAATGTGTGACTGCAGCCTTGAATGATTTTTTTTTTAATTTGAGGACCAGCTGTATCATCAGATCCGCGGTACATCCATGGGTAGTACCTTTGCTCTGAGTATGGCCTGTCTGTATATGTTTGATTTTGAACAACGCTTCATACTTCAGAGTACCAACCCTTTCTCTAGTAATATCCGACTATGGCGTCAATACATCAAAGACATTTTGATTGTTTGGCAGGATCAGACCCATAATGTTGACTCCTTCACTACGTGGATCAACAAACTCAACCCCTTTTTGAAATTCACTTCTACTGTCTATTTAAACAAAATTTCCTTTCTGGACCTGATGATAACTATCAGGGCAAGCTGGAGACCAACACTTATCGAAAAACTACAAATCGTAACAGTTTATTACTATATGAGAGTCCCCACCCAAAGGCACTACGTGACAATTTCCGTATGGCAGTTTTTGCGACTTTGTTGCAATTGCATTAATGTCTCAACATTTGATGTACAAGCCAATGATCTTTCAGCTAAACTGCACGAAAGACATTATCCGTGTCATGTGATTAGTACAGCACGGAAGGGTGCTCGGAACAACCATAGAGAGCCACTGCTGACGACTGAACCTAGGATGACTGACACTCGTCTCACGTACGTCACTACATACACTCCACTATCTAACACTCTTAAAAAACTAGTTACCAACAGATAGTCGATACTTAGTAGTGGTGGGGTATCCATTCCAAACCCCTTGTTTGCCTTTAAGAGGACAACCAATATAAAGGATTTGGTTGTCCACACTCGTCCAACAACAACCTTCACAGGACCTAAACAGACCACACTTTGGAATTTCACTCCTATTCAGGGCATTATCCGTACAGTAATTGTAATGTGTGTTCACTCACTAAACAAGTGATGTTCTTGAGCCTATTGGTACATGGTGCCTTTTGAAACACACCAATTGCAATACCCGTAATTGTATTTATATGGTCACTTGCCCTTGTGACCTAAGATATAGAGAAATGACCACAAGACCAGTCAAGGTTAGGATCAACGAGTACCACAGCAACATCCGACGCGGTCGCTGTACTACCAAACTGAGCATCCACTATCTTGATGCTAAACACACCACAGAAGATATGTGGTGGGTAGTCCTGGACTCCCCCAAACACTTACCAAAAGGATCCAGGTCCATTTTTATAAGAGAGCAAAGTTGGGTGTTTAAATTGGGTACCCACATCCGTGGGTTGAATGATGAGATTCCATGGATGAGCTGTCATACTAAGACCTGAGGGGGCTGACGTCATGAATACCCTCGGTATCAGCCAGTTCATACTCATTAACACTGTGTACGCCAGAAGCATTTGTTACTATTGGTCAATACCTTTGGTTGATTGCCACTTGATTGCAGTATTACACCCTTAGATTTGACCATCTGATTCCCCTCTCAATGAGTTTAAATATATGATACCCTGTGGATCCGCCACTCAATCGCATTGCCAGCTGTGTATTTCCTTCCTGTCACTGTTGGTTAATACCTTTGGTTAATTGCCACTTGATTGCATTATTATACCCTTTAGATTTGACCACCTGATCTCATCCTTAATGAGTTTAATTATATGAGATCCTGTGGATCCGCCAAGAAATAAAAATATTTTAAATGTTTTTGAAGGTGGGACCCTTTGGATTCATAACTCAATCATATTTCCAGCAGTGTGTCCCTGTATTCGCATCAGTCTTGCTGAGTTTTTTTTTTATTGTGTTCCTTTCCTTGTTTTTATGAGGAGTGCCTTTTTTGTTTCTGGCTGTTCTGATATTGTATGCCTGTTACACGTGCAACATGCAATGTGCTCTACTATGTGTGGATTCCCTCGGGATCGCAAGACTGTCCCGTCTCTATTCCTATTTTGATGGGTGTTTTTCTTTATTTCCGGGCACATCTTTCTTCTATTTCTAGGGATGGGTGACGCACCCTTCCCCGACTGCCCAATCAAAAATACTGTTTGGTGCACCGGTTGCAGTCCACTCTATTTGACCCAAGAGACGCGTTCCCTGCGTGTGATAATGTGAGTACGACCTCTCGTCTTGAGTGTTTTTCTTTTGAATTGTTGTATAATAATTACAGTTTTGGGAATACTACACTCTGGCCAGAGTCCAACTTCGCCGTTAGGCATGGACTGTTTTTCAATTAAAGGGCCCATCCCGGCACTCATTGGTTCGCCTGTACGGGGATTGACGGGCTACTATGCATAGACGACTGCCCGTTCTGAGTGTTCGTTACCTACTAGTTTTCGGCACATTTTTGAATTGACAATTGGTGTGTATGACACTACGCGTTCCTGCTTGAGTTTAGATACACAAGCAGGACGTTACACGCACTGGCTTGAGATTAAATACACAGACAGGGCAATAACTACTTTTATATGAATGAGACTGGCTAGCAGTCCAATTATCACTCGCCTTCCCAACTACTTTTCAAGACTCTTGATAGGCATTTCCCTGATACACAGGCCAGTGGTGAGTGATGTATTCTATTGCATGTTGCCTCATCACTGGAGAGTACATTTAAACATATACTTAGGCGAGTAGTGAGTGATGCATTCTATTGCACGTCACCTCATCACTAGAGAGTACATTGAAACAGTTACATTACTCCTAGTTATATGGCATTATCACACATCGCCATTTTGATTCTTTATTCTACTCATGGTGCATTTTTTATGTAACTAGTTTTATTGATGAACAGATGTTTTTCCTGTACCTATATAGAAACCACACCTGTCCCATGACACGCTTGTTCTCATGAAGTCTTGACCTTATCTGAGGATGGTAAGCATTGCTGCTCTGGCTATTTTTTGTTTTCATTCACACTGAGCATGGCCACATTTTGATCACTGAGTGCCACGTCACCTTAAAGATGAACCTTTACTATAAGTGTTTTGGATCTCGAATTACGGTAGACTTTTTTAATATGTTTCCTTTTCTTTCAGCCTTTTACACCATCCATTTCATTTACAATGTAGTTGTGAGTAAGTGACTCACTTCTTTGCATACACATTTTCAGACACACTGGGGTCTTTTCAAGTAGTTAAGGAGAAGTGTTTCTTTGTTATTTGGTCCTGATGAAGCACCACTTGATCTCTACGGACTCTTTCAGCGCGAAACATGTTGACCCGTTATAATGGTTGAAGATATTTTTCTTCTCCCATCTCTGCTCTGTTGGTAGAGTGACTGAACATTATCTCTTTTTCACTCCCTAGCATTCTTTTAACCTTGACCAAGACCCTTCGCTGATCAATAAATTGTAGGTTGTTTGGAGGGTTCATGAGCCAATTTTATCCTTTATCTCTCTCCTGCTCTTTCCTTGCATGTGGGTTTGAACTCATCCCTACAATCCTTAAACCACGGCACGGACTTTCAGTAAAGATCTCTGGCAAAGTGCCCCCTTATGGCAGGCCCATCAGACATTGCAGTGCCAGTCTGACGAGGAGCAATCCCTATGATGAAGCATGACATCCATTGGACATGTGAGGGTATTTGCTTCTAGTTATAGGAGTGCCTAGTGGAATCTATTATCTTCTGTGGAATGGTGTACTCTTATGTATTAAATATTTAAGCATACAAACCAAATCTGTCCTATCAAAAGTTTTGTCAACATCGATACTTATTGCTGCCAATGGGTAAGTAACTAGGGAAGACTTGTTGAAAACATTACAAAATGCCCTGTGTTAGCTGAAGCCAGTCTGCTTTTTATGAAAATTGACTGCTCGTTTCCAATTACTTTTGGTACAAAAAAAGGGTAAAGACAGAAATCTACGATTTTGGTAAAAACATATAGTCAACATTCACAAGAGAAATTGTTTTATAATTTTTACAATGGACAGGATCGTTTCCCTCTTTATGAATAACATAAACTGCAGCTTCTTGGACTGAGCCTTTAGTCATACCAGAAGAGGAGAAAAACGTAAATAATTGTAGAAATCTCTGTAATAATATATTAGAGAAATTGAAGAAAATTCTACTGTGTATCTGTCAGGTCAAGAGTTTTTACCTTTCTTAAGTAAGTTCATTGTGTTGAATACTTCCTGCAGAGAATTGTGCCCTTTAAAGGAGAAAAGTCAAGGTCACAATGAACAGACTTATGTATTTCTTGTAAGTAGAAATCAATATGAGATGTCTGTGGTATCATTTCTGGAGTATAAATATTTTGATGCGACTTTGCAGATTTACGTAATAGATCATCATCTTTAAATGAAGGGACACCCTGGGAACTATGCAAAGATTCAATATTGGTGTATTGTTTCTTGATTTTAAGATAATCAGCTAGTAATTCCTCCAACTTTATAATGACTACCAGAATAACAAGCACTGCTTTTAAGCAAAATTAAGGCAGCATTATTTGTAGAGATTTCATTAAAATGCAGTTTGGCTTTAATAAGATACCTCATGGCAACATCAGATTTAAGTGAGTAATATTAATGTTTCAGATGTTTGACAATGGAAAGTAAAGACTTGTGTCCTTTATCAAAATGTTTCTTCCTACTAGCCACACATTAATTTTACAACTATAAGCAGTTACTCTAAAAGTTTCCCATAGGAGTTGCGGCAACATATCAAGGTCATTATGTATCTCGTAAAACTCCAAAATAAAGAATACAAAAGATGAAGGTAACTAACATCTTGTAACAAAGAATTGTTAACTTTCCATCAACTCAATTTCGGCTGAGCTGGTATGAAGTGAAATCCGTAATCATCAGGCATGTTCCAAAATTAAAATTGGACCAATAGTGGTGTTAACAATGTTTTGGTATAAGTGTTTACTAAGAAAACTGTGATCTAACCAAGTGAGTGACCCATGAGCAGGTGATTCAAGTGTATATTCTCATGATGAGAGATTAGAGAGCCTCCAAGAATCAATCAGAGCTTTATGGGAGATGGGTGTTCAGAACTATTTATGCATTTTGTGTGGAATAACTGTAACTGGAGATCGTCAATTGAGAAAGGGGTCCATAATCTGATTACAATCTCCTCCTAAAATAAAAGGAAGATCATCACATGGTATAAATTTTTTTAAATACCGGGCAAACAAATGGTGACTGAAACAATGTGCCTTGCTGGCATGAATAAAGAGGTGGAGTAAGTGATAGCAAAAGAGGGAAGATGGCACATCTAGGGAGCAAGACACACTGACGACAGAGTGTATTGATACATATGTGAAGAGTCGAAAATGAGATACAATATACAAGCCTGCAAAATGAAAGGTGAGAGGTGAAAACAATTAATATATTGTATAGGGATAAAAACAGATAATGGAACATAATTAAACTAGAAGCAAATAACAACAAAGAAGATGAATAAAGCAAACATCCGCGAGCAATAATAATAACTGATAACTCTTAGAAGGATGAGAAATTTCCATGGTATCAATTGTATGAACTCTGTGAAAGAAAAGTGTTTTAGGTCTACAGGATTAGCATAGGTGACAGTTTTATCCTTATACGTCACTTTGAATAAACATGGGTGAAGTAATCCATATCGATCACCTAAAGAGTGAAGTTGTGGACGAAGATCAAGGAGTTGCTTTCGTTTGCTGGCTGTTACTCTAGAAATGTCTTACACGAGGACTATTTTTTTACCAACTAGAATTATTGTTTCTTAGACTTTGCAGTACTGAGTATGTTCAAACGATCAGGGAATTCCAAGAATAAAATAACTCCTCTAAATTTGGTTAAGAAAGCATTTGAATGAAGGCTTTGACCAAGCCTTTGCGCTCTTTGAATATATATCACTGTGGAAGATGAAAAATCTAACAATTGAGGCAAAAAGGATGTGAAAAAAAGAAACTGGATCCTTAACATCGATTTCTTCTGGGAAAGCATTAATTTGGAGATTGTTGCTTCTCTTGCTTTTCTCTAAATCCTCTGGCTGCTTCTTTAACTGTGATAGCTCAATCT
This sequence comes from Pleurodeles waltl, assembly GCF_031143425.1. NCBI lineage: Eukaryota > Metazoa > Chordata > Amphibia > Caudata > Salamandridae > Pleurodeles > Pleurodeles waltl. The sequence continues at coordinate 400,587,450 of NC_090440.1, forward strand.
CTAAAGAAGCAATCTTATTTACATCATCCTGAATGTCACTGACTCTTTGCTCCACTAAAGAAACTCTTACCTCTATGTTAGACCATTTGCATTTGTTAGTTTCCTCGACAATTGGATGCAGAAGTCTAATTTCTTCAAGCAAGATTTCAAGAGAGATCCGTGAGGGAGACTTCTCAGGTGAGGGAGGGTCCTGCTTAAACCTTTTGGTAATAGAGGTGGTACTTTGAGGCAGATTAAGGAATAACGAGAGGCATAATTTCAATGGAAGAAAAACTAGCCACCATTGAATAGTCATAAGCATCACATTTGAAGGCACAGACATGGCTAAAGATGACTTGGATGATGACTTGAGCTTCCTTGCCTAGCCAATGCCAAAGATATTGTATTTATGACTGGATAATCAGGTATAAAGGTATGAGGATAACTCTATGAATTGCACAATAAAGGGAATACCATACAGACCTGCACATAAAAACATAAAAAGTCAGAGAAATAGCTTGACTACAGTAGGAATATGACTAGAAGAGTCCAGGAGTTTCATTACTTTAAACTTCACCTCAAAATAATGAGGAGATTATTGTTTCATTACAAGAACACTGAGGAAATCCTAAAGGGCTACCACAGCCATCACAAACTGGCAGTGCAAGAGTGCCAAAGTGTTTGCCTCAGAAGTGAGCACAATATGAAGAAAGAAGGGCACCACACTTGCCTGCAGGTCTACTGAGGGACCTATGTCTTTATTTCTTTTCTTCCATGGGCGAAAGAACTGTGGCATCATGTGACTCGCTCCGCAGTGGTGCAAAGCTCCCAAGTCAGGTGGCCATCTTCTGTGGCAGTCAAGCTCTGATTTCTGAACATTCGGGTTTTCAGAAGATTTTAAGGAGTTCAACATAAAAAGAAAGCATTGTTTTAGTAATCACACTTATTGAATCATTAATACATTATGAATTGTAAGGACAGGAGCACAAGTGCTCTGCTTGACTTCTCCTGGTGCCCCCGGAGCACTGGAAACAGCGCAATCCTCACGCTAGAGGCAAAAAAGACACCCGGGTTGCGGCGGTGATTTGGGGGCAATTAAGAGAGCGCTTTTGAAAGCTCTATGGCTCAAATCTGCAACCCAGGCTGCGGCGGTGATTTTCTTCTGTCAGAAAAGCGCACTTTTAGAAAATCGCTTTTATGGGCACCAGAGAGCGCTCCCAAGGAGCTACTCAGCTGAGGCAGCACTCCTCGTGCTGAAGAGCATTTTCAGAGGTCAGGGGCCACAGCACCCGGCCTCTGGAGACAACAGGTGAAGAAGGGGGGTGCAGGGCTGGAGAACCCAGCAGCAGGTCAGCACAACAAAGGGGTGCAAGCAGTGGCAGTTCCTCCTGGTGACCAGGCAGGTCACAGGTCAGAACAGCAGCAGCAGTCCAAGGTGGTCCTGGTGAGTCCTTTCAACAGCGTCCTGTCCAGCTCCAGGTAAGGTTCCTGGAGTTCCAAGAATGTCCAAAGTGATGTCAAATTATGTCTAAATTGTAGGGGGAAATTCCCCTGTGCTTATAATAAGTCTTCGGTGTGTTCTACAATGGGGAGGAGATGGGGTTCCAACCAGTTACAACTTGTTCTGGGAGTGCCCTTTCTCTCCTCCAGCACAGGCTCTAAACATCAGTGGGTGGTAAACAACCCTATTGTTTGAGGCCAGGGCACAGCCTTTACAAATGCAGGTGTGCCCCGCCTCTCCCTTCTCTCAGCCCAGGAAGGCTTTACAATATGTAGATGCACCTCTGTGACACCTCCACCCTCCCTGTGTTAAGGCAAGCTGCAAAACACCAAAGTCATAAGCACAGATAAATGCGCATTTTCTAGAAGTGGCATTTCTGTGATAGTAATAAAAAATACACCTACACCAGTAAGCAGCATTTCTCACCACTATCGCAACCATGCCAAACATGATCAGACAATACCCCTTACACATAAGGCAAGGCATTTCCAATGGAATCCTATGAGAAGGCAGCACTCACAGCAAGGAGACACCAAGTTAGGCTGTTTGCAGGCCACCCAACATGGCACATGTCCTGCCTTCTACATACATGGCACCCTGCCCAAAGGGCTAGCTAGGGAGTACCGTAGGGGTGACTTACATGTAGTAAAAGGGGAGCTCTGGGCCTGGCAAGTAAATTTAGATGCCAGGTCCCTGTGGCAGAAAACTGCACACGCTAGTCTCAAAGTGTGATGAGGATTTACTCCATTTCTCTCAAAGCTTAGCATCCAACATGGCTACCAATGATGTAAATTGTAGTCTTCTTCAAAGTTATCTCTGAAATAATATTTTGAACTATTTAAGTAGGTTTCCAAAATACAACTTAATTCCTTATAATACTTCTGTATATTCAGCTTCAATTTCCAAACACCCTTCCAAAAAAGAAAGCAAGCACTTTCCAAAGTTTTCACAAGGTCGTGGCTTAAGCAACAAGGAATCTTAATTGCCTAGTAACAATGCTCTGGACTCTTCGGTAACTTATACTTGATACCTTCAAAATGGCTGTTGCCATTTCCAAAGATCATGAAAAATCTGTCACTTTGTGGGAAATGTAATTTCTGAATCTGTATTCAGCCATCTATGCGTAGTGTAACCCCCAGAGAAGTGAATCATTTTGTTACGCTGTGATACCGTAAAGCGTGCACTATCAGCCTCTCCTTCCAGGTAATGAGCGAAGCCCTCAAGAGCTGGGAGTACAATGGTCGGTGGACACACGGGTGCTAAAAAGTGAGTTCAAGCCACAGATCATAACACCTACCATTCCTATTTTTTTTTTTTTTTTTACAAATACTGCAATATCATTGTTATGCCAGTGTCAGCTATTACATTTAATTCTATTATTCCAGTAGCCATTTGTTCTCAACCCTGACATATAGTTGCTTGAACATGATTTTTTTTTATATGTACTCTCACTACTATCACTCAAGGTTTAACATTCATGCTCTTCTGTTCATAAATTCATTGTTGTATTGTAACTTACCGATATTTCATTTTGTGATAGATCGCAACATGCTGTATTGCTTTCGCATGGTACAAAAACACATTAGGATTTCAATATTATTTATTCCTGACGGTGCTAAATATCGACCCAGAACCTCTTTTGTTGACTTAGCTTTTGGTTTATGTCTGCAGTACTTAATAGTTGTGGGGTATATTCATTCCCCTGGAATTTGATTAGTGATAGGTTGTGACAATGTTATTCAAAATGTCTTGGAACTAGTGGTACAGAATTATTAAGTCTTATGTGAGATTTATTTTCAATCCAGTGTGTTTTACAGTTTTTTTAGAGCTTGACTTGTGTAGTGCAATCCCTACAGACATTTTAGTGCATAAATCACAGAGAGCCCATAACATCCAAAATAATCTTTCATCTTTATTGGTTTACCTGATGATATTGTACTTTATGATATAACTTCAATTTGAACCGGTTAGAGGTAGTGTCGGTCACCACAAATCTCAAGGGGCGAGAGGTGGGATGGGGAAAATAATAATAATAAAAAAAATTAAAAAACGTACCTGTCCTGCCGCTGACTGCCTTGCTCCTCTTCTTTCCGGCTCCTGATGGTGTCCCAGCAGTACCTGGGACACCAGCACAGGCTCCCCACAATATCCTGGGGCGCCAAAGGCAAGCCCTTCTGTGCCCGTCCAGGTGACCCTGCCCCTAGCCTCATGTATTCCAGGGAGCATCTGCTTGAACTAAGATACCAAGGTACGGAGAGACGCTGTTTTGATTTCGCTCTGTCCTGTAATCAATGCAAGTGTCATTACTGTCACTTTGAATGGCGGCTATCTGCCAAAACACAAAGCCCCTGTTTATGCTGACTCTCTGCCGCAGACTCAGTTGTTGGGGTTAGGTCCTCGCCCCTTCAGATTAGATTGCCTTTTTATAAATACTCGATCACTGGTAAAGCAGACATATGAATGTTTTGACTACGTTGATTCTACTGGCCTAGATATAGCTTTTAGCACAGAAACTTGGGCTGATAAATCTTCGGACCCAGACTTGGCAGAAGCCTTATCCCCGGCTATGCCATTATTAGACTCAATAGGCCTGATAGGCGGGGTGGCGGCCTCGCCGTGGTTTATAAAGATTCCCATAGCTCACGCCAAACCTCACCCTAAGGTCGCACGAGGGTGGGGCAAGGCAAATATTTCTGAATTAAGAACAATCCTGAAGAACCCTCAACTAACTTCAGTCAATGCACGGACATCTACGACAACTGGCTACACACTGCAATAATTAAAGCTGTTCCTCTGGTCAAACTGAAATCTACTGGATCGCACCCCACAGTCCCTTGGTTTTCGGCAAAACAGGGAAATGAAGGTAAAGTGCAGAAAACAGGAGTTTGGAGAGCCTTTTACTCTTTAGAACAAAAAGTTAAACATGAGCAACTGATTAACAAATATAAAGATCTGATATAATCCGAGAAAAAATCATATTTCTCCAGCAGAATCCAGAAAGCAGAAAATTCTGCCCCATAGCTTTTTCAGACTGTATAGCAGCTGCCAACTGTCCCCACAGCTCAGCTTGCATGCCTTTCTCAAGATCGTTGTGACAGCTTAGCTTTGTTTTTTAAAAATAACTTCGAAACAGTATGCATGGATCTCAGAATCTTGAACTCTTGTGCTCTCTCCAGGGCAACCACTGGGGAGCTGGACTTTGGCCATCCTTCTTTTACGAATTTTCTTGAACTCTCTTCTGGTCAGATAGAAGAATTTTAATGTCTTACCAAATCGGGCTCCCCTGTAGATCCATGCCCTGCCATGCTCTTTCATAAACTGGTAACTTCCATTGCCCATCCTCTGGCCACTCTTTTTAATATGATTTTGGCCACAGGACGTTTTCCATCAGATTGGAAAAAAGCATCTGTCTTACCTCTCTTGAAAAAATCCATTTTAGATCCCTTGGAGAACCAAAAATACTGGTCCATTTCCCGTCTAGATCTCAATTCTGTCCCCACAGAGTATTTGGCGCTTAATAACATTCTAGATCTGGCTCAATTAGGCTTCCAGAAAGCACGTACTACAGAAACGGCTCTACCCTCAGCGTCAGAAGAAGTCAGAGATATCCTGGACAAAGGCGGGAAGGCAGCAGTGATCTTTTGGACCTTTCTGCTGCTTTCAACACAATCAACCCTTAAGATTTAGGCTTAATGACACAGCCCTGAAGCTTCTTAGTTCCTTTCTAGATGACAGGGAGCAATCAGTTGCAATGGGAAATTTTACCTCCAAGTCTTCTACTCTTCCTTGCAGAGTCCCACAGGGGTCATCCTTGAGCACTACCCTTTTTAACATCTAGATAGCCCCACTTATGAACATCGTCAGGGAGTGGGGTTTTGTGTTAGTTTCCTACGCTGATGATACACAAATTATAGCTCCTATCACTGGCAACATCAAGAAGACTGCTTCACGTTTTAAAAGTTGTATGTCAACTATTGTCAGGTTGATGAGTGAGCTTTATCTAAAGCTAAATTTGGATAAAACCGAGATCCTACTTTTTGGTCTCGATCAAGCCCTTTGCGACTCTGATTGGTGGTCCCATTGCTTAGGACCACAACCTACTACCAATAGTAAGGATAGAAATCTGGGGGTAGAATTTGATTCTAGGATCACCATCTCTGATCACACGAATCACTGACATCCTCCTGCTTTTTCACCCTGAGATTAATAAAAAAGATTCTCTCATTTTTACCCTGTGAACTACAGAAAACCGGGGTTACTTTGCGAGTCCACGCAAAGTTGGACTACTGTAATGCTCTGGAAGCCAGGGTTCAGAATAGGATACTAAGCAAACTTCAGAGAATCCAAAACGCAGCAGTACTTTTGTTGAAGAATCTAAAGAAGCATGAATCAGCTTCTAAAGCCAGAGAAGATCTTCACTGTCTCCCACTTCACAAAAGAGTGGCCTTTAAAACCATTTGCATTGCCCATAAACTTCTATACTTATTCAGCCCAGTTCCTCTGCAAAGCAGCGTTGCTTGGCACATCCCTATACAGATCCTCAGATCTTCAATGGAAAACCTTGTAACTACTCCCATAATTTAAAAAACTTTGTGGGGAGGCAGAGGTTTTTCCCATTTCACCTCCTACCTCCAGAATGCCATGCCTAGCCATCTTAGAAGCCAGCCCAACCTGTTAATCTTTAGGAAATTCCTTAAAGCCTGTCTGTTTAGTCAGCCTTAGCTTCATTTTACTGATCTAAGTAGCTGTTCCCTTTCTTTTTGTGACAGTTTATTTTAGAGTTTTCCTTTTCCTCCTTTTTGCTCTCTCTATTTTTCTTCTTAAATACTCTTGAGGCAGCGCCGAGATGGCATTTGTATGCGCTTTACAAATAAATACAAACTCTGGGGCTGCCCTCGTGCTATAGCTAGCATGAGAACAGCACCAGGATTGGTCTGCGCGGCTTGGTCTGCCGCTCAGATAGTGCATGGGAGACTGTGATGTTTCTAAATCTAAGTGCGCATGTCAGTTTGGACGGCCAAAGACCACCGACTAAACTGACATGTTCACTTTTAAGTGCACTCCACTTCTCCTCCCCCCTTCCGTGGCCCATTCCCGCCCCTCCTCGCACACGCTGGCTCAGCCGGCAGCTGAAAAATAAAACAATCATAAAATATTGTTTTATTTTTCAGTTGCTGGCTCTTAGCCAGTGGGGTGATGCTCCTCCACCGTTACGGAGGTGCCGCTTCTGGTTGGAGGTGTGCAAGTTCCATTTCTTTTTGGCCCAAAATTCTCTAATGTTTGTTCTTTCCTTTTTCTGCTCTAAGAGAATTTTTGTATTTTAACAAAAGCGTAAACAAACACTGACTCCTGGTTCACCTATTTTAATGCAAGTTTGAGTTTGGCCTGTAACCAATTGGCTGAATCATCCTCATTCAGCCTGGTAGTGACTTCCTGTTCTCTTCCTCTAAGTTGACCCTGAATACAGCAATTTACGATTGTCCATCTTATAAACAATAAGGTCTCTGGCTAATTTTGCTGCACTTGCCTAAATATTTTATAAATTACATACTACTGAAGTTAATACATATTAATGAAACAAAAGCCAAAATGTGTTATTCAGGGTTTGGCAGAGCTCTAACTCTCTTATATGCTGACAGTGCTCTCACCCTGCCAAACCAGCAGTTTTCCCAAACTACATAGAACTTGGGAAACATTTACAGCAGTGGTAGGCCCACACTACTTAAGATAGCCCTACTGATGCTGATTTTACCTGCCTAGGTCTTTCATGCTAGGTTTGGTTTTTAAAAACAATAAGGGATGCGGAGCACCATGACACGTTCACTGATTATTAGGTGGTGGTCAATTGGGTAATTAACTCATCATTGAAACTTTTGAAGTAAAATCTGCTGAAATGTACATAGAAGGAACTGTTATATTATCATACCTGTTGAATTTGAACTGCTAAACAAATATTCTATAGGAAATTGCCCATTTTCCTGAGAAAAACTCAGTATTTGAAGTATTTATTTTATGGTAAATTCCCCTTTTCTGGTCTGGTCTGGGAGTAGTCTAGTCTTTTGATATAAAAATAAATCTCCCCTCTAACTACTGCCAGATTGCCCTATTTGATGTGGTAGGGAAAATATTTGCCAACAACATACTCGATCACCTCTCAGTGTGTGTTGAGGAGGAAAAGATTGTCCCTAACGACACTAACAACATCTGTAATCTGAAACTAATTGTGGAAAAGTATTTGTCTGATCGTGACCTCCAAGTGCATGCTGCCCTCATAGATTTTTCCACAACATTCCATGGAGTGGATCACCCAACCTTGTGGAAATAATGGAAGAAGAAGCTAGGCAGGTCTGAAATCCTTCTGATATTAATCATTGCCCTCCACTCATGCTTGGTGTCAGGAGTTACTGGGCGGAGATAAGGGTCTCCCTTCTATAGTTCAGCTAAAAATGGTTTGAAACAAGGTTGCCTGTTGGTCCCTATTCTTTACTCATTTTATGTGTCAAACCTCTCAGAAAGCTTATTCATTAGTAAAGGGGGTCCTCCCTTTATTGGTGGCTACTCTTTCCCATTTTTGATGTACGTTGATGACATTGTCATTTTAGATTTGACTCCTAGGAGATCCGAATACTCAGCTGGCCTACTACAGTAGTTTGTTACTTCACATTTTTGGGAAATCAAAGTTTCAAAACGAATAGTTTTGTTTTTCATAGGAAGCAAGTTTTGCAATTACTGTTGGCTCCAGGGTTTAGAGAAGCTGGAAGTAGTAACATCATATCCTTATCTAAGGAAAATTATATCGGGCAGTATGTACAAAAAGGATCACATGAACCATTGTTCATGTAAGGCCTTGTCACATGCTAATGTTTTGAGAGCATTTGATAAATTAGTGGGTCGTAGGCATTACTTACATCTGTTATCAGTATTTAAGGTAAAAATTCCCCTGGCTTTAGGGTTCGCCATGGAAGCAATCAACATGTTGAATTGGCATTTCCTAGAGAAGATGGAAGGCCGAATCTTGCATAAGCTACGCAATTTTGATCTGCCAGTTGCTGCACCTGCTAGAATTTGGCTTATCAAATACTCATGTGCAAGGCTTGGCTGGTGTGATCCAGTGGGGAAACCAGCTTATGAAGGGTAAGGAGAATTAATTTGAGGGTTTGATTAGTGTAGACATTTTTAAATCAACGCTAGGGAAATATAAAAGTTTTAACTATGCGCCAAATCAATGTGATCTAAAGCAAGAATTGCTGTACTCTTTCTCCTACAATCAGCATAAAAGAGTTTTAAATTATTCGACCAGTACTATTAGTCAAAGATATATGTAAAATACTATGAGTTAAATAAGAAATGTACTTACGGGAAGCTCAGAATTATCTGTCTTGGAAGCTTGAGCATTGAGTCCATCATTTTTGGACATTACTACAAATGAATTTAATTCCTCTAAATCTGTTAACAGCGAAGTGTTCTAACTTCAAAAGTTAAGGACAAATTATGTTATCTTTGTCACATGTGTATTCAAGCATCTTAATCGTGTATTATTTGTGTGCTGTGCACTGCACTTTCCTTGCTGTCATATTTTAAGGACGATGTTTTTAAAATGTAATGTTAAGACGACAAATGGGGCTCAGCAATTTCTATTTTCTCCTAACAAAGAAGTTATTTGTAAAAACAGTTCGCAATATTTTATGTTTTTCAAATGTATATTAACGTAATTTATGTAATTTCCTGTGTCGTTCTGTTTTTACGTGATTGAATCGAACTGATGTGAATTGAGGTATTCACTGCATTCAGTAAATAAGACACACCGGGATATCAGTACTTAAAGTATGTAGTAAATATGTACTTTTCCCCCCGCCTTGTAATCTGGATTTACATAGTGTAGGCATTGCAGCAGGGAGGAGGTGGTTACCTCGCCTCACAAGGGTCACCAACAGACCAGGGGTGGCAGTGACCCCTAAAGTATAACAATACCACTATGAAACTGTGATGTGGTTGCAAACTAGGCACACACTCAAAGGCTAGTAACCAGGCCGCAAACTTAAACAGTACAGGGTAACAAACAGACGAGTAAAAGGTGGGTGGGAGTAGAAAGGGAGGAAGACACAAGAGAAAGGGGGAGAGGAAGAATGCCAAGAAAGGTGAATATAAACTTCAGACAGTCATAAAATCTCCTGAGAACAATGTTGTCAGTGGAAGGGTACATCTGTGCCTACTATAAATCTGCAAGGGTACAAGCAACATAAGCAGAAGCAAAAACAGAAGTCCAGATGAGAGATCAGGCCTGTCTGGATGTTGATGACAGCAATCACCAAAAAGTAAACATATTTGAAAGATAAGTTTAATAAACAGGGACATTAATCAAGATGTTGTGTATCCTGGAAGCCTCCCAGATGTGGTTAAGCACAAACATCTGGACAAGTTATAAATAAATAAGCCTCTCGACTGTTGCAATATGGAACATTTTGGATAGCTATTTCCTATGTTTGGCACCCATTTGTGCCATGGCCAGAGCTGTGACGATCCATCTGCTTCTGGGCAGCATTTTGTTGTCAATAATCAGAGATGTCATGCTGGAGACCTAACTGTGCAGACTGCGGGAAAGTATAACTGAGGAATTCCTTCACTGAGTTCCTGTGGCTTATCAGTAAGTTGTAAGATTGGAACTGGGCCAAAACACTTGTGCACGATCACAATCAGGCGAGTCACAATGCGAGCAGTGTGAGTTTGGGCACATGCCATCCAAATGGAATCTTGAGAAGGCCAATATGAACCATGAAGTATTTTGAGATAGTAGAATGTGTGGTTCGCTTCTCTCAGACTCCAACCATAGATGCACAGAAGATCGAACCACCAAAGGCAGCTACTCTACTAGGGCGGAGGAGTGGCGTCCCCGCCCCAGCAGCGGCAGCTACAAAACCTTTACAAGAGAGTTTATTATTGTTTTCTTGTGAAGGGACGGGCCACAGGCTCTGACAAGCATTGAGGGGGAGTGCACACTCCCCCTCAGTGCGCATGTATGTTTGGCCAGCCGTCTTGTGCTGGCCAAACACACATACGCATGCACAGGCTCCCAGTCTGCCTGGGAGCAACCTGGCTGGATGCTCCCAGCCAATCCTGATGCTGCTCTCAGGATTGGCTGCAGGGCAGGCTGGGAGCCTGTGCCTGCACCAGAGGAGAAGTGCGGCGGTAGCGGCGGTGGAGATGATCCAGGTAAGTGGTTTTAAATTTTGTTTATACTTCATGTTTATTCCCCCCTCTCCCTGCATGCCACCCAGCCCCTTCAGCGCGCCGCGAGCCGCAATTGCCAACCACCCTCCTTCTTCAGACTGTTAGGGCCCTTGGTGAGCGTGATATCAACCACCACTCTCGTACCATCATGTTTGCCTACGATTCCCAAACAATAAACTGGAGCTAATTAGCAGCTACCAAGGGCGACAAAGTAGGCTGACGGCATTGCATTACACAGAGCACTACAAGGAAGAGGCCGTTTCGTTCCTATTCAGGTTCTACCTCTCATGTGAACGCCTTCTGACAGAAATTGGTGAGTTTGTCGATAATAGCTGGAGGAGATAATAACTCAGTTAATCTAGTTCTGTGCCTATAACATGTTAGGTGCTGTGCCTAATGTTATATATACCTTTCCGCAAGTTTGAATTTATCAGACTGGCTATAACATTTTCAGAATCATAATCTTGGACCGTTTCAGTATAGTTTCTGGTGGATGCTATAAAGATGTCTGTTTAGCATCCAGTTCAGACAAACCACTCCGACACCTGGCCAGAGGTGTGCTGTTTACCCAGCATCCTCTGGCGCAAATCCTGTCTGTTGAAAACTCAATTGAATTTCATCCATGAAAATGTGAAACTGAAAGCCAGATCAAATAAATTATACCTCAGGCACATATTACGTACACGTGGTAAAAAGGAGCGTTGCCGCATGATTCAAAATCATCACTTGTGAACCAAACTCAATGATTAGGAAAAAGTAATATTAAAAGTCCCAATCGGCCTTTGAAAATCCTGTAAGCCGAAAAACGGCAATGCAGTGCCCGAGTCCTGGATAAATGTTGACTGTCAATGCCCGTAACATTACTAAACCCTTAAAACTGCAAAACTAAAACATTTCCTGTGATTGTTTTAATCAGGGATAAACCATTTGAAAAAGACAGACAATTGTAGGAGATTCAGAGAGTCAGTTTTAAGGAGTAGAATGGTCCAGGCTCCTGGAAGTACAAGTCATTAGAAGAAAGATCATTACCCCCACATGATACCTTGTTACCCAGGTATAACGTTTATAAGGAAGTTACATTAAACAATCTTCTGCTGAACATCTGAAAATCCTTAGAAAAAAGATATCAGCGTCTAGCATGCCAGCAGAAGTGGTCAAAAATGTTAAATCTGTCAATTACTCAGAATACAAATACTGTTGGTGAAATAGCTGAGGTTGTAGAGTGGGTTTTCCTACTATTTTCTTTTTTAGGAAGAACAACACATTTGAAATAATTAGAAAGTTAGGCAGCTGTGAGGAATCCTAGGAGGATTTCGTAATGAGTGGCAGAGCTGGTGGTTTCCGTTGGGGCCCATCGCCACTCATTACTGTGGACCGGCACTTATTTTTTCTCATCAGATATTGACCGCAAACAATAGAGAAAAAAACACACAAAATGAAAAGACAAAGGAAGAGAAAGAAAAACTGACACAAAGGGAGAATGCAGAAACCCTCGAAAGAGCGAGAAAGGGGCAGGGTTGGTCTGGTAGTGGATTAAAGATGCTGAGGTGAATTCTAGACTAGGCAGACTTGGTATTCGACATAATGATTTTTAATAGTGTTGCCAGAGCAGAACTTTGGTCACCGGCAATCCTGGGCGTCCACAGGGGGTGGTAAGGGAGGAGCGCTTACCTCCCCCTGGATTTTGGTACAGCCTGGTGTGCAGGGTCACTGTGCAGAGTAACACTACGGCTGCCATAGTTTATGCTGCTTTAGGATGGATGACTTTAAAATATGCTCAACCCCCCTTGAAAAAATGTCTGCGGACACCCATACCTGCAATCATTCTTTTACAAACAAAATGCATTGGCAAATCTATGATCAAAGGGACTGAAGCAGTGGTTGATATAAGAGACAGAAGGCATATCTGCACATACATATGTACAGTCGGAAAGAGACTGTTTACAATATTCAGAAAAGACATAACCAGATATGTGATAAGCCATGTGCTCTGAAAATAGGTCTGATAATATTAGGCATTCTGTTTCAAATCAAATTCTTCTTTCTGCTGCAGATACCCCTGTCGGAGCTTTGCAGCAGGTAGAACCCCCAGAGGTATGTCAATCTAAGTGAACAGGAGTGACCTAATAAGGTGAAACATGATAAAAACACAGGCCTTTTTGTGTACTGAAGGAAGGTTCATCATTGTATACATTAATAGTTCCAGATGTCTAAGTAGGATCTGCTCTCTAAATGTGAAAAGATAGACTCTTCTGCACTGGCTGAGCTATGCCTAAAGGGTTCCCTATAGAGTATGCACATGTTAGAAGAAAGACCTAATTTATAAAGAGCTCCAGAATAGTTTATGGGAAAAACTCAACACTTACAATTGTAGAAGTAGGGAAGTTTTTATGTGAACAAGGCAAAGATAACCGTCCATAATGCTGTTTTATAACCTGGAATCGGCTACTGTCAATTTAGTATTCACAACAGTAGAAAACTGGAGAATCTGTTCACCACTCACTGTAATTTGTTATTAAACATTCTATACACCCCGACAACGAAGGTAAGGTTTCCACACAAAAAGGTGCGTAAAGTTTGAGGGCTTTATGTTTGATTACACACAACTCTAGATGTATTCACTAATAAATCTAATGTTTGGAGCTGTACCAGGACAGAGCTGTCAAGAATAAAATAACTTCTCAAAGGGAACATCAATGACTTGTGGTTGACATGAAAATGTAGATACTTATTTCAGCTATTGGGAACCCCAGTCCAAAAGTGTGTCTGCTGGAAGCCGATGGCATCCTTAGAGAATCAGTTCCTAGACTGTGGCGTACCCCAGCATTTCTAGGCCTGAGGGTGTGAAGATTTCTAACAGATCAAGCCATGATCCTCAACTAGAAGTCTTTTTGAGAAGTTCCTCAAAGCCCTGGACTATGATGCTGCAGGTTTCACTGAAAAAACTTCAGTTTGTAACTTTGACATATAGCAACATTTTACTCCCCATGGTGAAATAAACTGTCACCCTCAGACCTGTACTGTGCTTCCTTAGATGGATTGATGTTTGGATTTGTTCCACTGCCTTGAGTATGCAAGACACAAAACAATTCTGAAAAACTCTATACCCCCAAAAAAAATCTCTAGGAAGGAGTGCCAACTTGCGGAGCTCAGCCAGAGACATCATTGTTGTGTTGCCCATACAGGGGCTACAACCAAAAGTGCTAACCTAGACACCTGGCTCTGACTTCTCCTAACCGGAGCATTTTCACCTTTTGCCAATATTACCTTTGCTGTGAGCTCAGCTGTCTCACTGTAAAGATACTGGGATCTCATTAGGCCAGCGTGTGGCCAGCCTATTTCAAACTTTGTTCAGCAGGACAGTACTCAAATGCATACTTTTTCAGGGGTCACCTTCAGCAGATTTTCTTTGCTCCTAAAGGCATCTGCGTAGATTTCAAACGGACAGGAACTGCTCCCCCCACCCTCTTTTTTGGTTATACTCAGGAATTAAGGAGTTTCAGAAATCTAAGTTCACAAGGAACTACCCTAAATTCAACAAATTAGTACACACTCTTAAACCTTGGTATTTCACAACAATGAATGTTTTACGTGCAAACCTACTATAAACCATATGTATTAGGATTATCATTATAATAACAGAAAACTTAGTCATAATGAATGTTATGAGAATGAATAAAATATAAACCTTGAAACTGGTCACAATATATCCGTAATAAATTAGTTTTTAAATATTTGCTGTGCAGCAGTTTGTTAATCACCTGATTTGTTGCATCGGTATGTGTACCCTCCATTCACCTACAGGAGGACTGATTGTGTTCAGTGTATTATCCCAACAGAAAGAATGTCCCTAGCAACTGCTCTCTCTCTCTCTATCCCCTTCTATACATAAAAGAGCTTCATACCTTTCCTTCTTTACCATCTCTATAGAACTAGTAGAGATAACTCTATCCGAATCATGCATTTGGTAAAATAGCAACATCTATTTGTGCACAATGCTTTCATTCCAAGCATTCAGAAGCACTAGGACATGTGATCAAGGGTGACCCAGACATCAGCAGAAGGTGGCGATTTATCTCACATGTTTGACAACCTAACATAGAAAGCTGCACTGACAGCTATTTTAAATGTGCTTATGTTTTCATTTGTTGGTGGTCACAATTGTGCCTTGCTTATTAAACAATGTGAGGAAATAAAATGTATGTTAAGGTATAACTTAGACTTTAGACTAATTGATAGCATAAGAACAAACTGTATTTTCTAATGTTTAATGTGTGATTTATGAGTTTAAAGGTATGGTCATGAAGGTAATAATTGCACTTGTCTGCCACATTTATTGAAATTTATTGACAAAGTTATCATTTAAAGTAAAATGTATTGCTCATGCTAATGAACTATTAATATTAATGAGTTATACATTTATATTTTATTTAATTGCAATGATAAACTGTAATGCAATAGATTTTTCTTATGTTAGCTTAAATGGCCTGCACCTACCTGACACTATGGACCAAAATAATCCATGCCAGGAAGATAGTCTTCAGAGCCAGAAGGAAAATAGAACAACTGTGTAGCTGGTCAAAATGTGATGCAATGTGAAATATGGGTCCGAAGTTTATGTCCTACTGCAGAACAAGGAGGGGCAGAAGAAAAGATTTAACAGAAAAATATAAAAATGCAAGGAGGCAAGGGAAACCACAATGTGGAGGATATCAGAGCGATGAGCCTTGAAAGTGTTTAAACCTGCAGCCTTCCACAAAGAAACAAACATTTCCCAGCCACCTCCACACACAGAATTGGTTCAAGCTTACAGGCAGAAATGGCGATATCCGTAAGCTCACATGGTAAGCAAAAGACTTCGAAGTATCACCGCACAATATCCATGCATGCCGACTAAATATCTGAGGATTGGGATAAAGTTCCTGAGCATTCATCTTTGAAAGTAGATCTATTCTGTTTGAAAGTGGAAGAGTAGGAGGAATGCTGATATTCAACAGATTATTGTGGTAAATCCCCCTTGCTCAATCTGGGGTGATGAGGACCAGCTGCATGTGGTCCTATTTCAGTTTCTGTAGAACTGAGAAATGGAATAAGAGGGGATGTATAAAACAGACCCATGAACAGTTCAGCAGAAAAGTGTCCCATATTTTGGGAAGTGCAGGGCTGAGAGCAGGGGGCATTTCCTGGTTATCACCTAGGCAAATAGGGATATGCATGGAATACCCAGCATGGAAAAGATCATGACCATCACTTGACAGTGAAACTCCTATTCCTCCAGAAATTGGGGACTCAAGGTGTCCCAACAAATCACTAAGGGGAAATAGGGAAAAGAAGAGAGATACCTCAGCCCCTCACTAAGTAACGCAAACATCAAAGTGGAGGCAACCTCAATGTCACGAGAAAAGCCTCACTATCCCCCTCTGCCATTAAAACTTACAAAGTGAGGACTTGATGATGAAGCATGCCTTATAAAAAGTATGTGGGAGAAAGTCTGTTAAAAAACACAAGAGTGCTGTCCTCCACCTAGCGAAGCTTCGCTCTTTACATTGAGGTTGCCTCCCTTGTGATATTTGGACTCAAGGTATCTACCATTAAATCCAGTGTGACTGCTAATGTATCAGCCCTGGGGAAATGCCCTGTTGCAGAACCTACTGCCACAAGGGGAATGTTTCCCAGCATAAGGTCAAAGAACTTACTCCATCCTGTTGGTTGAGGGATTGGATTGGGGTGGTCTAATCCAAAAGAACCTGCACAACATGTCCCAGGATGGAGGGGAGAAACGCCATCAGAGTTAGACGAACAAACTTCAACTCTAACACATTGATGTGCAGATGTTGTTTGCATGGGTATCAAGGCCCATATTTATACTTTTTGACGCGAAACTGCGCTAACGCAGTTTTGCGTCAAAAAAATTAGCGCCGGCTAACGCCGTTCTGAAGCGCCATGCGGGTGCCGTATTTAATCAATGACGTTAGCTGGCGTTAGCCGCCGGCGCTGCCTGGTGTGCGTGGAAAAAAACGACGTACACCAGGCAGCGCCGGCGTAGGGGGATATGGGGCTTGGGCGTCAAGAAATGGGGCAAGTCAGGTTGAGGCAATTTTTTCGCCTCAACCCGATTTGCGCCATTTTTTTTCACTCCCAACCCCCATAGAAATGACTCCTGTCTTAGCAAAGACAGGAGTCATGCCCCCTTGCCCAATGGCCATGCCCAGGGGACTTCTGTCCCCTGGGCATGGTCATTGGGCATAGTGGCATGTAGGGGGGCACAAATCAGGCCCCCCTATGCCACAATTTGTTTTAAAAAAAAACACTTACCTGAACTTACCTTGATGCCCCTGGGATGGGTCCCTCCAGCCTTGGGTGTCCTCCTGGGGTGGGCAAGGGTGACAGGGGGGGTCCCTGGGGGCATGGGAGGGCACCTCTGGGCTCCTTCAGAGCCCACAGGTCCCTTAACGCCTGCCTTTTGCAGGTGCTAAAAAACGGCGCAAAAGCGGCCGTACGTCATTTTTTTTGACCCGCCCACTCCCGGGCGTGAATTTTGCCCAGGAGTATAAATCCGACGCACAAGCCTCGGAGTCGATTTTTTAGACGTGAACGCCTACCTTGCATCTCATTAACGCAAAGTAGGTGTCCACGCAAAAAAATTACGCAAACTCCATGGACTTTGGCGCTAGACGCGTCTAACGCCAAAGTATAAATATGGAGTTAGTTTTGCGTCGAAATTGCGTCAAAATAAATGACGCAATTCCGGCGCAAACGGAGTGTAAATATGCCCCCAAATGCCTTGCACAAACCATGTCCCCCAGATGATGTCCCAGCATAGTGAGAAAGTGTCCATAACAACATACCCGTTGAATGCAAATGACTGAAGGGGAAACCAACAGTGAGTTTGGAATGGCATATCCAACAATTAAGGTCTTGGCGGAGAGAGCAGAAAATAAGCACATTAATGGAAAGACTCCTACAATGTTGAAGCCACAGCTTCCTGAGAAACCACTGGAAGGGTCTCATCTGCCACCTGACATATGGCACCAATAGGATGCTTAAGGCCATCAAGCCTAATAGGCAAAGTAACTGCAGAGCCAGAATGAGATCGCAACCTGTAACATCACAATGACATCTCAAATATCCCAGAATGAGATCGAAACCTACAACATCACAATGACATCTCAAATATTCAAGATACTCTGAGGCAAAGGATGTGTCAAGTGTGGTCTAATGAGGGCCAACCTCTAAATTTACAGAGGCAGGACTTCTGCAGTTATAGGAGAAGCCCAGGAGATAAAGTAGGGTCAGGGTGCACGTCTGATGGTCTCAGAAGAGCACAGGGGTCCTCAGCCTTCACTCATAGAAGTAGGGAAACACAAGTACTCCTGACCTTCTGAGGGAGGCTGCAACTACAGCCACTCACTGAAAGTGTTTAATACAAAAAGGTGGTATTGCAGATCGGTAGTGCTGTGATCCCACTGGGAAGCAAAGGTAATGACCTTGAAATGGTAGAATCAGCAGATGAGAGTAGACGGTTTGTACTAGGAATACATAGCTCAATGACAGCATCTTCAATTTGTCCTGGGGAACAAAGAATTTCAAGAGTTTCAGGTCATAAATGGCCCACCGGGCCCCATCCATCTTAGAGACTAAGAAGTAAATGGTTTAGAATCCTGGTACACCTCTCCTCAAAAGGCACACTTTCTATTGCCCCTTTTTATAGCAATGTGATAACTTCCACCTTCAAGATAGAGCCATGGGCTGGGATGCACTTCCTTGTAGGAGTTGGATGACCCAGAGAAGCTGATAGAAAGGGAAGAGTGTTGCCATTGCAGACAAGTTAGAGTGCCCAGAAATCTGTTGTGATCATCTCTTAACTCCTGGGAAAAAGAGACAATCCCACCCCAACCAGAAGCTGATGGTAATGAAGGAAATATCAGAGCTGTTTTGAAATAGCAGAACCTTGAGCAAATGGAGGAACTAAGTGTCCCTTAGATCCTTTCCTGTGAAATAAGTAGGGAAACTGAACTACTCTAGGGTCTAAACTGACTGAGAGTGTTGGCACTGCTAAGAATATTGGCGTCTGGAAAAGCCATTAAAGCAGCAATATTGCTAGTGAAGCTGCTTGGCCAGGTAGGCTAGCCTCAGTGTGTGCACCACAACACAACAGTTTTTAATGTAATACAGAGAAAAGTCATCTTTCTTGCAAAACAATCTTTACTATTGAAGAGGGGCCTCAGCACATCCTGAGAAAGGCCAGTGAAAAGTATACAGGTCTGTCTTCAGATGGCAACCACTGTAAGCATAGAATGAGCCATCATATCGGCTCATTCAGGGAAACATTTAGGAATTAACTTCAAGGAATCAAGAACATCACACGTCAATTCAGAAGATGCTTTCTTCATATATTGCGGAAAGGTAATGGCAGCCAACTTTGCCATTTCCCACGAACAATCAGTACATGGTTACAAATGTAACCTGCTTTTCAATAGATCAAATATCACTATGTCAATGTAAATATGAAAGGGAAATACAAATTGCACTTCAAAGCTAAACATTAGAACTCATAAATGAAACCTCTACAGTGAATGGGCTTTTTATAGTTTGATGCTTCACTTTACATTAATAAGGTTAAGGCACACAGTATATATGATGTTGATTACATTGTCAAGTTACTTTTGTAATGCATGGGGGTGCAGCCAGAATTGTGCTGATCCAATCCCCCCTCTGATGACCAATCAAGTCATCAAAATTATGATAACACATTTATCAGATGGACCAATCAAAATGTCATAGATTTCAATGATTTTTTGTCTACTCTCTTCCAACTGTTTCATTTCATCAAAGTATCTACACTGACTCTTCTCCAATTCAATTTCTTCTCTCTTCTTTGTCACTCATTTCCTTTCTATCCTGTATACCTTAAAGGTCACAACCAAGAATATTGCACACAAGGCAGTAATCACTAAGAGTCTCAAGACAGAGCCTACTATGCCACTTCCTGGGATTCCAAACCATTTGTTAATTGCAGAAAAGCCACTTCCAATAGCTTCCCAGGCACCTGTCCTTTTCAACTCCTTGAAATATTCTATGAATGCTGAAATGTTTTAAATATAAGCCTTCAAATCCTTACTCTTGCCAGATATGTACATTCAACACTGTTGAACCTTTAGGATCTGACAGACTCCGCGCTCCCTGGTGAGCAGAATGTGTTATGGGTACAGTAAGATGCTGTTGCTTGCCACATTAAGACTTTTTTGGGTATGTGCATTACATCCTTGAATGTCAAGTTTGTAATAATCAATGCTTGTTAAATGTCTCATTTATTACAACCAATGCTTGTTGATTATGCACATTCTATCCCTTCTCCTAAACTTGTGCCATCTGTAAATGCCAATGTGATCTGTATTGAACATGTTCCACAATCAGTCCACGAAGCAGAAGCTGGTATTTTCTCTTCCCTAAACCCTCTTCCCCTTGAGGACATGCGAGAGGGCAATGTACTCTTCATCGCGGTCACGTTAGTTGTCACCGGGATTGGCAAATTGTCATTGCCACATCGGAATGCCTCGAATTCAGGTGAGTGGCTCACACAGAACAGAATGTCTAATGCGAGATGATTCTGCAAAACAATAGATCTTGTTGCCACATTTCAGTGTCCACGACCATAAAGGCCCCAGCTGTACTAGCAGACAACTTATCCACTGAAAACTTTCTAATTTTTATGTCATTCAGGATCACCCACACAGATAGAACAATTACACCACATATAACTCCCACTACTTCTCCAGCACTAACACCTTGTTTAGTCCTAAGATTAATTTCCCAAGCAGGATCATCAAAATGCTCAACATGATACATTTTTGGGAAAACTATGCCTAAATAACATGTACCCTACCATCCCTTGGGCAGCTTAAAATAGGCATGTTCTTCACAATTACATGAAACCCCAGGAATAAAAGGACCATCCCCATCCACAAAGAAACTCCAGTTCCCCTCACTTCAAACATATGATTGCATTCACTACTTCCTGCAAATACAGTATCCACTGTGGGTTTGTCAGTCCATATATAGAGTCTTCCTTTATGTTTCCAATCCAACATCAAAGCAGCTAAATTTCCTGCTACTTGATGCTCAAGTTCTACCTTAGCCCCCTCTCTTGACTCCTATGATCCTTTTCTGATTTTGCACTAGCTTCCAAAACTCTCTTCCTGTCTACAAATAAATTTAGAAACTTCTTCTCAGCATCTGTTAGGCTACACAGGTCAAATTGTGTCAATTTGCATAGCCAGTATCTAGTGTTGTAATGGGCCTGAAGAACTGTGCAATGATTTTTAATTCCTTAGGAGCAGGGCGGCGATTCAAATGTTCAAAGGTAGGGAGCTCTGAAAGAACTAAGGGCCATATGTACGAAAGCTTTTTCCCATAGACACAGAATGGGTAAAATCCTTTCGTACATCTGGCCCTAAATTATAGTTTGAAAAAAAATGCTGAAAACGTCCTGTCACATAAAACAAACTCAACAAAAGACTAACGCCCTCATTATGACATTGGCGGTAAGTGCCGCTTACTGCCATGCTGATTGCCGCCAACATACGGTGACCGCGGCGGTATACCGCTACGTGTATTATGACCCACACATAGAAATCCGCCACTATACAGACACACACACAAGTCCGCCAGCCCAAAGGTCAGTAATAAAATGGCGGTACCAAAACCCACACCGTTACGCCAACAGAAATATGCTCACAACATTATGACCCACGAATCACAGCGGCGGACATTCAACCGCGGTAAACCGTTGGCGGTACATACCGCTGTGCTCAAAATACACACACACATACAAAACAACATCACATTGGTCAATTTAAATAACACACACCTGACATACATACACACACCACACCCACACACCCACACCACAAAAAAACACACACACACACTACCCACAACCCTTTACGACGTTTTTATTTTTTTACAACTGAGAGAGAGACACACCAGGAGCACCAACTGAATCAGAGCCACTGAACACCATCACCCATACACCATCCACACATCTCACAGCACACACCACAACACATCACCCCACACACACTCACACACACCACTCACACTACACCCATAGCACCACAAAGACACTCCAGGTTCTCTGAGGAGGAGCTAAGTGTCATGGTGGAAGAAATCATCCGGGTAGAGCCACAGCTATTCGGATCACATGTGCAGCAGATGTCCATTGCTAGGAAGATGGAGCTATGGCGGAGAGTCGTGGACAGGGTAAATGCCGTGGGACAGCACCCCAGAACAACGGAAGACATCAGGAAGAGGTGGAACGACATACGGGGGAAGGTGCGTTCTGTGGTTACAAAACACCAGATAGCTGTACATGGGACCGACGGTGGACCCCACCTCCTCTCCCACAACTAACAACATGGGAGGAGCAAGTCTTGGCCATCATGCATCCTGAGGGTCTGGCAGAAGAGGCAGGAGGGATGGACTCTGGTAAGTCAAATCTTAACTACTCCCCCCCCACCTGCATGCCATCACAAACTCCTACCCCTGCCCTCACCTCCATCACTCCACCACCTCACATATACCCCACCATCACAACCCACCCATCCCAATACCAAGCCCTGCATGCAACACCAATGCATGGACCCCCATCACAGACCTACATGGACAACCATCACCACAGCATGCACACTAGTGACAATCACTTAGCCAACCAAATCACAACTCACACAAGCCAAAGCTGCCTTGGTAATAACAAACACAAAGGTTTGTACCCATGCACAAGATGTCACACGCAGAAACAATAACACTGCATTCACATCCCCACAGGACCCTCACACAATGTTACCGGAGAGGAGGGGCCAGCAACATCCAATCCCCCCCAGAAGAGGCCCACAGTGATGACAGCACCTCTGCACACCTGGATCACGATGACCAACCTGGCCCATCAGGGACCTCTGGACAGTCGGTGACCTAGCCACAGTCCCAAACCACCACAGAGCCTCCCCTCCTCAGGAAACACCAGCACACCACCCACCCAGCGGGCCCATCCCTCTGTCCCCAGGACACGTCAATTAGCAGTGTGTCTACCACCACAGGGACCTCAGGCAACCCCACAAACACAGGATGATCAGGGACTTGGGGTCGGTGGCATTGGCCACACAGTTCAGGGGACAGAGGCACAGGACAACAGGGAAGCTGGGAGGACTGCTATGCGACAGGGAGAGGATAGGCCCAGGGAATCGACTCTCCACAAGGCACTCACCAACAACCTGGGAGCATACCACAATTCCCAGGAGACGATGGGCCAGATACTGGCCAAGTTGCAGGAGACCCAGCGGCTGCAGGAGGGACAGTACCTGGGGATAAGGGAGGACCGAGGGACATCCACACCACCCTGGTCACCATTGCAGGGGTGCTGGCAGACATGGCCAACACCATGAAGGAGGAAGTGGCACACCAACGGACCCCTGACACTAGCCACACCAATGAACAGCCCTCCTCCTCTGCCAACGCTAGTGGACAGGAGGCCCCGCCACAGGAACAACAGGCCACCAGCACTCCTCCCCCTGCAGAAGGAGAACCACCACTAAAAAGGTCCCTACGATCTAGGCAGAAGCCAGAGAACATTGCCAAGACCTCACCAGGAAATAAGACTCCCATGAATGTTAACTGCCATTGCCCCACTCCCTATGCCCCCTTGGACAATGCATCTGTGATACCAATAGACTGTACTCTATCCTGGACATTCCTCCATCATCAACCCAGCCCATTGCAATACCCCCTACACTTATTATCACATAAATAAACATCCTTGGAACTAATACAAGTATGGAGTCTGTCAATTGATTGAAAAATGTATTAGTTTAACAAGCTGTAAACATTGCAATTCAAATGTACAGTTAAATATACATAGGTATGACCTGTAGTGGGCAGCAGTAAACACACCAAGAGCCATAGTGGGGCACAGATATCTGGAAATAGAGATGCCAAAGGGTACAGTAAGTGGCCATAGAAATAGGAAAATCAGGCTGCCATGTGCAATGTCCAACACAAAACTGCAATGGAAGGTGAAGTTACAGTGTCTTACCTGTGTGTCACTGGAAGTACTATTGAATTAGTGTAGTTCTATTGTCCACATCCTCTTCCTCTGCCTCCTCTTCATCACTGTCCACA
This sequence comes from Pleurodeles waltl, assembly GCF_031143425.1. NCBI lineage: Eukaryota > Metazoa > Chordata > Amphibia > Caudata > Salamandridae > Pleurodeles > Pleurodeles waltl. The sequence goes on from NC_090440.1 coordinate 400,611,331, forward strand.
GGCTCCACCGCTGCCACACGACCATCTCCAGCCTCATTCTCCTGCAGAAAAGGCACCTGGCGTCTCAAGGCCAGGTTCTACAACATGCAACATGCAACATGCAACAATAATTTGGCATACCTTCTTGGGTGAGTAGCACAAGGATCCACCTGTCAGATGGAGGCACCGGAATCTGGCCTTCAGGAGGCCAAATGTGCGCTCAATTATCCTCCTTGTTCACCCATGTGCCTCATTGTAACGTTCCTCTGCCCTTGTCCTGGCATTCCTCACTGGGGTCAGTAGCCATGAGAGGTTGGGGTAACCAGAGTCACCTGTAACTATCGAGGGATACCTGTTAGCCACGCATTCACCTTTATGGCCAAACCCACACCCATAAACCAACAGACACTGGGTGGGGACCATGGGCTCACCTATTAGCCACACACAGCACCTCTGGAGTTGAGACATCACATATGGGATGCTGCTATTCCTCAGGATAAAGGCATCTTGCACAGACCCAGGATACTTTGCATTGACATGGGAGATGTACTGGTCTGCCAGGCACACTATCTGCACATTTAGAAAGTGAAAGCTCTTTTGATTTCTGAACACCTGTTCATTTCTCCGGGGGGGGGGTACAAAGGCAATATGTGTACCATCAATAGCACCAATTATGTTGAGGATATGTCCCATTGCATAGAAGTCAGCCTTCACTGTGGCCAAATCCTCCACCAGGGGGAATACAATGTAGTTGCGCATGTGTTTCATCAGGGCAGACAACACTGGTCAGAACGCTTGAGAATATAGGCTGTGACAACCCTGATGCCATGGCCACTGTCGCTTGGAAGGAACCACTTGCCAAGGACCTGCACTAGAGGGGGGATACCTGTCGGTGGCAAATTGCTGAAATCAGGTCTGGCTCCAATCGGGCACACAGCTCTTGGATTGTGGCCCTATCAAGTCTGTAGGTTAGGATAATGTGCCTGCCCTCTACTGTCGCCAGGTCCACCAGGGGTCTGTATACGGGGTATGTCTCCATCTCCTATTCATCCTCAGCGGTTGAACTCTAGGGTGAAAAACAGTGAGCAGATGGTCACATTCAAACATATACTCCGATAAATATACCTTGCTTTTTTTACAGATACTTAATGTGAACGTGTAGGTCCGTTGATGTGACTATGGGGGTCATTCTGACCCTGGCGGCCGGTGACCGCCAGGGTCACCGACCACGCGAGCACCGCCAACAGGCTGGCGGTGCTCCTGAGGGCATTCTGACCGTGGCGGTTCAGCCGCGGTCAGAAAGAGTAAACCGGCGGTCTCCCGCCGGTTTACCGCTGCCCCATTGAATCCTCCATGGCGGCGGAGCGCGCTCCGCCGCCATGGGGATTCAGACACCCCCTACCGCCATCCTGTTCATGGCGGGAAACCCGCCATGAACAGGATTGCGGTAGGGAGTGCCGCGGGGCCCCTGGGGGCCCCTGCAGTGCCCATGCCAATGGCATGGGCACTGCAGGGGCCCCCGTAAGAGGGCCCCGCAAAGTATTTCAGTGTCTGCTTTGCAGACACTGAAATACGCGACGGGTGCAACTGCACCCGTCGCACCCCTGCAACTACGCCGGCTCAATTCTGAGCCGGCGTCCTCGTTGCAGGGGCATTTCTGCTGGGCCGGCGGGCGCTCTTTCGGAGAGCGTCCGCCGGCCCAGCGGAAATGTTTAAATGGCCGCCGCGGTCTTTTGACCGCGGTGCGGTCATTACACGGCGGTACCTTGGCGGACGGCCTCCGCCGTCCGCCAAGGTTAAAATCACCCCCTATGTGTGCTGTGAAGCAGTTAGGTGCCATGGCCTGTGCCCCCCTGAAATGGCTGCCGCCTGACCTGTGAGGAGGGACAAGTGGAAATGAAATAATTCCGCTGACGTTGTGTGCCGTTGCAGGAGGCAGTCGACGACCGCCGTGCAACACATCATTGGTTATAATTGGGGCCTGCAGATTCCAAGAGCCAATGGTGATGTACGCTATCGGTGACAGTAAGTACCGCCGTTCACTCACTTGCTAACTGACCTTCAGCAGGAGAAGACCTACACTGCATGTGCTGCTGTGACCTGTGTCTGGAAGCGACCATTGCTCGAGTGTCTGGTGAAAGGGTCTCTGCCTTCACTAACGAGGAGTTGGAGAGACTAGTGGATGGGGTCCTACCCCTGTACCCTTTACTTTATGGTCCTCCAGACAAACAGGTGAGCACACTGTGAGCACGATGCTTGGGGCATGAATGTATGGAGTGCTGTGTGTGTAAGCCTCGTGTAAGGGGGGGCTGAGGGGTCCTGGTAGTGCATGGCCTAGTGCATAGGGCTGATCCCTGTGAGTTGTGTATGCCAACAGTAGTGTTGTTGCTGGCATTGACCAAGTGTATCCACTGTCTCTCCCCCCCTTTTTCGTTTTGTCACCCTGTCTTTGTGTGCATTAGCATCATCTGGCAGAGGAGCAGAGGCACCGGCGACAGAGGGAGCTGCATCCCACATGGGCCTGGAGGCCGAATCCACCGACGATGAGGGCACCAGTGGGACGGAGGGCTAGGGGAGCGCCACGACGGAGACAGGAGGGGACAGTTTTGACAGCGACACCTCCTACGATGGAAGCTCCCTGGCGGTGGCAGGCACCTCTGTGCCCACCCCAACAACAGGTACAGCTGCCATCTCCCGTACCAGCACCGTCCTCCCAACAGCCCCTCAGCGAGTTTCCCGTGCCCGCTCACCCAGGAGGGTGGGCATCTCCTTTGCCCCAGGCACCTCAGGCCCTGCCCCAGTCAGCCCTGCTGCCCTCAGTGAGGAGGCTACTGACTTCCTGAGATCCATCTCTGTTGGGCAGTCACCCATACGAATGCCATCCAAGGTCTAGCAGGGCATTTGCAAAAAACAAATGCATACCTGGAGGGCATTCGCTCTGGTGTGGCGGCCCAACTTAGATCATTCCAGGCTCAGGCCAACTCACTGATGGCAGCCATTGTCCCTGTCTCTAGCCTCCCCCCTCCAAATTCCTCCACCCAGTCCCATTCCCCTCAACCCCAGCCTATCCCAAGCACACCTTCAGACCTGCATACACCCAAATCAACACACAGAAGTAGCTCAAGCAACACAAGAGCACCACACTTCATCCCACAGGCACTCACACGAGCACCATCCCGATGCAGACACACCACCATCCACTGCCTCCTCGTCGTCCACCTCCCTCTCAGTAGCGTCGCCACTCACACCTGCATGCACTACATCCTCATCCACTACTTCCATCACCAGCACACCTATCACAACATGCCCCTCACTGGCAGTCACCACCCCCACATCCATGCGCACGTCCCCTGTGTCCTCTCCCACTGTGTCTGTGTCCCCTCCTCCCAAAGTACACAAACGCAAGCACTCAGACACCCAACAGCCATCCACCTCACAACAGCATCCAGCCCATACACCTGCACCCAAACACAGCAGACAGACACCTCCTACAACCACTCCCTCTTCCTCCACTCCCAAACCTTCACCTTCTTCCATCCCCAGTGTCCCTAAAAGGCTTTTCCTCTCCACCCTTGACCTATTCCCTGCCCCTCCTCCCCTTCCTTCACTTCGGGCCAGGGTGGCCAGAACCCAGCCCAGCACCTCAGCCACCCAGTCCATGGCCACTGTAGTTTCTGCAGCTACTGCAGGTGTGAGAGGCTCCAAGGAGGCACCCGTCAGCACAGCCAGTGCACTGCACCACCTGCCAAGGGCAAGAAGGGGCTGCCAGCTAGCAAGGCCAGGAAGGGGACACCAGCCAGCACGGGGAAGGAGGCAACACCAGTCAGCAAGGGGAAGGAGGGAACACCAGCCAGCAAGAGCAGGAAGGGAACACCAGCTGACAGAAGCAAGGAGGCACCACCATATGCCAAGGACAGGAAGGGGACAATAGCTGCCAAGGCCAATGGAACAGATAGGAACTGACGCCGCAGGCAGGACGGATCTTGGGGCTGGGGCTGGTGCTGCATCTGGCCATACAACACCAGCCATGGCACTTCAGCCGTCCGAGGATGCAGGCGAAGGGCTTGAGCCTCCTCCCACCACTGCCAGCACCGTCACCTGCACCGCCAGCACCACCAGTGCCAGCAGCACCAGCCCCAGTGGGCAGCCGTCCGAGGCTGCAGGGGAAGGGCTGGAGCCTCCCCCCACCACTGCCAGCACCGCCACCTACAGCGCTGCCAGCCCTGCCAGCAACACCACTGCCAGCAGCAGTAGCCCCAGTGGGCCGCCGTCCAAGGCTGCAGGAGAAGGGTTGGAGACTCCCCCCACCACTGCCAGCACGCCACCTGCACCGCTGCCAGCACCACCACCTGCACCGTCACTGCCAGCAGCAGCAGCCCCAGTGGGCAGCCGTCCGAGGCTGCAGGGGAAGGGCTGGAGCCTCCCCCACCACTGACAGCACCGCAATTGCCATACACTGAGCAACTGTCACCGCCGGCGAGCAGTGTGTAGTCGTGTCTACATGGGCTGTTGTGCGTCCTGGCCCCTGCAACACCTGTAGGTGTGACACCCAGGTGAGAGACTGTGACTTTGCACCTTCCAGGATCAACATCACAGGGCACAATGCCCCCTCCAGAACCAGTGGAAGAAGGCATCCACTCACCCCCTCCTTGCCAGGATGAAGCACACTGGGCACAAGGCCCCCTCCAGAACCAGTGGAAAAGCCATCCACTTGAGAGACTGTGGCTTTGCACTCCTCAGGACCAAGCAGTGGGCAAACCACCCACTTGAGAGACTGTGGCCTTACACTCACCAGGACCAAGCAGTGGACAACCCACCCACTTGAGAGACTGTGGCCTTGCACTCCCCAGGACCAAGCAGTGGGCAACCCACCCACTTGAGAGACTGTGGCCTTGCACTCCCCAGGACCAAGCAGAGGGCATGTAGCCCCCTCCAGAAGCAGTGGCGTTGTACCATCTTCCGGCTGAGGTGCCCCCCATTCCCTGTCCCCCTAAGGTGCCTGTGTTTTCGACCTGATGTCCCTGCAGTGTTCTCTCCGTATTGAGGCAGGAGTCAAGTGTGGCCTTTGCCTTTGTGTTATGGCCCTGTGGGCCACAGACATTTTGGAGTGAGCATTGTCCCTCCATTTGTACATATTGTACATGCTGTTTAGTGCTTTATGGACGTATTTATCTCAATTTGTAATATTACACTCACTTTAATCAATTCCTTTTGTACTTGCATTATTCCTGAGGGGTACGGGGTGAATATTTTATGTTACTGCATCTGCTTGTGTGTATGGTGTTGGGAGTAGGGGCGTTGCATGTGTGTGTCATTGCTTTTTCCTCCCCCCTCCCTTGTGTGCTAGGTGCGGTACTCACCGTGGTCGTCTTTGCCGCCGTTCGTGTTCCTGGTTTAGGAGGAGGTAGACCAGCATTGGAAAAATGTGCAGTTCGGGCTCCATGGCGTCGTGGTTCTTCCTTGAGTGTCAAGAGGTGAGTCGTTTCCCTTCTTTGTACTGTTTCTGCCGTGCTTTTGATGGCGTTGGTACCGCCCCGGAAATGCTGTCAGATTGGTGTGTCATAATAGAGTGGGCGGTACTTTGTCTTCCACCTGGCTGTTGGCGGTTACCGCCGTGGTGCTTGTTGCTACTGCCGTGGTGGTCGGAGTGTTAAAGTGGTCATCACTTCATTTTTGTTGTCGCCAGGCTGTTGGTGGTATTACCGCCGCTTTGTCACCGACCGCCAGGGTTGTAATGAGGGCCTAAATGTACATCAGAGGAATATGGTGATAAGTAATCCCTTCTGTGGCTCATGCAGGTGATTGTGCACATACATAGAAATCCCTTGCATTTATTGTGTCAATGTACTCATAAAGCAATCTTAGAAAAGCATTTGAAGAGAAATCTCCTCTAGATTCACAAACGTATATTTCCTTCTCACTAAGTGAATAATACCCACTGTCGTCAGCAGGATGTGAAGGTGTAGGGTTAGTTTTGGGTTTGTCTTTTACTGCACTAGATGAGGGTGAATATGACACTATAAGAAAAACAATTAGTACCACAACTAGTTTTATTAGGTTTATTAGTTTCCATGACTTCTCTAAAAGCAGATGTTGAGTGGAATATAGCCGCAGCAGAGTCTTCTCTGTCGGGTTTCACCTGCACAAACGGCAAAACAAAATGTAATAAACGTGATGCTTGATTTTATTTACAAAATCTTCTTGAAACTTCCTTAACTCTACTCTGTGTTCTTCTATATGGCAAACCTACACTCCTTTACATATGCTTTGGGTGTCAGTACTCTTCTTTCTAACCTATTTCAGTCAATACAAATGTCTCTATAATATGCACAGTTCAGATTCACTATTAATCCTATCCAGAGTGAAATATCTCAGTCTATCCAGCAATGAAAGAAATTCAAAGTAGAACTCAAACAAAATGCTTATTTCAAGGATGTTCAGCTTGATCTGGAGCATTACCCCCAAACTCCCAAACCTCTCTCCATCATTGGCAGAAAAATATGTCCATTCAGGTGAGGAATATATGGGACAGGGCACTCTAACTCTTTTTGACCTCCAGAGTGCAGGTTCTTCATCCTCACTATCATTCAAGCCAGAATTGTCAGTCTTCTCCGAAATAGCTTGAGGTACACGTCCTTTGGGCAGGCTCAGTCTTTCTCTCTCTTGCCTTCTTGACCAGCGGTCTCTACCTCCCACTTACATTCTCACAACACTAGGTCCTTCGTCAATGTCTGAATCTGACGCATCCACCAGCTCAGAATGAGACTCTCTGGTCTCTACTTCAACTGTTGACTCATCCAGACCCACTCTCAGGCTGAACAGATGCTGTTTCAGACTCAGACCTAACAGCTTGTATGACATGCTCCCTCTGTCTCTCGGCCACAACTGGGCCTTCTGGGGGAGAAGCTGTCACATCATCAAGGGGACACTCAACTCTGTGAGTATGAGAAGCATGAATCCAGTTGGGGAGACCTTTACATTTAACAGCTGTCATGGCGTCCAGGGTTACTTGGAACAGCCCATGCCAACGAGGTTCCAAGCATGACTTTCTCACATGTTTTTTCACCAGTACCCTGTCACTAGGACTGAGATCATGGCCCTGCTCCTGATGCTGCAGGGCTGTGGCTTCTCTGACTTGATGAGAAACAGAATGCACCAGGTCAGCTAGTCATTTGCAGTAGTCAGGAATCAAATCATTTGTAATGTTCACAAGAGCATTCACAGGCACAGCTAGCAGTCCCATTACTTTGCCTATGATTATTTCATGGGGGGCAATCCTGTTCTCCAATCAGGAATGCTGCGAAGACTCATCAAAACAAGAGGAAAGCAGCATGTAATTTCAAAGATGTTGAAACACATACTTTAGCTAATCTGGATTTCACTGTCCTGTTATTCTGTTCCAACCCCTGGATGATAGCTGCAATGCAGTCTCTGCTCCACCTGCAATGCTACGCACAACAATTTCATGACTTCATTGTTGAAATGGGTCCCTTGATCTGATTCCAGAGAAGTCGGGAAACCAAACCTTTGGATTAGCTCCCATAACAACAATTCATCTACTATAGGACTGTCATGTCTTCTGGTCAGGTAAGCCTCAACCCAACTTGAGAAGATGCACACCACTACCAGGACATATCGCAGCCCATTACACACAGACATCTCAATGAAGTCCAACTGCACTCCGAATGAAGGGACCACCTGATCTTCCTATATTGACCCACCACACATCTGTGACACAATCTGTCAGCCATCAGTCGGAATCTCAGATTGAACCACGTCTGCTGAAACAAACAGACCATTGCATCCCTACCTACAAGCACAGGGTCATGAAAATGTTTAGCCATAAGGCCCAACAGACTATCTGGCAACACAGGCCTTCCATCTTCCGAAACCCAAATGTCATCATCTCTTTTAAAACAACCTGCTCTGATCCAACCTTGCTATTCTGCCTCTGATACTTCCTCATACATCCTCATAACTTCCTTCCAAGTATCAGCTGCATTTAACAAGAAGTTGCAATTGGTCTCACCTGTTGACTCATTGCAATATTCTCCTTTTGAAGTACAAGCTCCATGAGCACAATACTTGGCAACCTCGTCAGCATCTCTGTTGCCCACTGTCACATAGTCATCTCCATTGCAATGCGCAGGGCACTTCACAACTGCAATCTGAGCAGGCAACTGTAAGGCATCAAGCAAATTATGAACATACTCTCCATTACTGATGGGTGATCCGAAGAGGTCATGAATCCTTGTTGTGGCCATCACTGTCCAAACTCATGGACTACACCAAAGCTGTACTGACTATCAGTGAAAATCGTCACTCTCTGCCGCTCAGAAACACAACATGCTCTAGTAAGAGCAACAACTTCAACCACTGGTGTTGAGAGAACAAAGCCAGCATGCTTCAACTATGTGTGAGACTATACAGACTGCAAAGGCAACTCTCAGATTTCCTCCACGGTCTCTCAAACAAGACATAAATTATCCACAAATAATATGAAATGAGACTCAGGTAGTGGCTCATCTGGAATGTCTTACCTTGGCTTAGTGCATAGTTCAGTCATCGAGCCAGTCATGCTCAACCACACTCTCTTCTCCCTGAGCTTCAAGAAGGGGTAACAACATAGCAGGATTCAGGTGCTCATTATGAGTTTGGCAGAAAGCGGACCGCTACGCCAGTGGAGGCGGTTAGACTGCCGCCAGGCTGGTGGAGCAGACCGCAATATTATGACTACGGCGGTGAACCCAATGCAACACATCCAACTTACTGCCAGTACCACCACTGCGGTCAGACCACCGTTGGCAGCGCTACTCATCTTCAGGCTGACAGGAACCAATTTACCGCCCACCATATCATGAGTCACCAGCCTGCCAAGATTTCCGGTGCGGCCCGACCACCACGAAAAGCCTGGCGGAAACAGAAAGTATAAAAGGAGACACTCACCTCCAGGTACACAAACGCGTCCACAGCCAACATGTCAAACGAACTGCAAGTCTTCTCAGTGTTATATCTCCCCCTACACCTTCAAGACCAGTGACAATGACGAAGAGAACAACCATAAGTACCCCTGGCTATCACACACTGGAGGGAAGGGCAGTTATGCACACCCACACACAACACACACACCCGGCAAGGACAGCGAAGGCCACACACAAACATGGAAACAAATGTACCATTCCAGCACACACATCTACACACACACACACACAAAATACAAAAACGGCAAGTACCCAATACACACACAACGCCAAACAGACATGTGCCAAACGAACACAGACACCACCAACACATCCATAATTAACACACCATTATCACACAACGACAACTACACCACAAATACTTGAAAGCAGTCATAAAAAGGCACTTTAAGACATATCACAAAACACACAAACACACAAACAAAAAGCTGTATGCAGCAACAACACACAATCAATTTCACCGAACAGACATCCAAACAATGACAGGTGAGACACCACATACAAGCAACATACAAAGGATTACACAGATGCAGCACCATACACACGGACACACACACACCTCTCCATACAATCCCACAAGCCAGCAAACAAACACATCACAACATGCGCATGGCACAAGTCATCTACCCAGCGTATGCAACAACATAGACACAACCTGTACACAAACATCACACACCATTGCACACAGATGTCACACCACCATGTAGAAGAAAGCAAGGACAAGTACTACACCTCCACAGCCACAGTTCTGTCTTGAAAAACAAATATAATTAACTATTTACAAACAGGGCCTACTGGCCAGTCCACTGTCCAAATGTGCCCAAGGCACATAGGGCACGTCCCATAGGCCCAACTTGACTCCTGACTGCAAATAGGCCTCCAAGTCATAGGAGGGTCAATGGGGCAGGCAGGCACCTCAGTGGCTTGGGGTAGGAATGGTGGAGGGCTTGGATTTCGAAGGGGCATGTATCTGTTTGGGCTTGGGAGGGGGGACTTTGGGTCTGAAAAGGGTGGACTTCTTCTTGGGTAGAGGAGCAGGAGCAACACCAGGGGGGCAGTGGAGGAATGGGAGGTGGAAGGGCTGGGTAGGGGCAGGGGGACATGGGCCCTCATTACAACATTGGCGGTAAATCCCGCTTACCGCTGTGCAGAAGACCGCCAACACACCGCTGCGGCGGCAGAAGTCCGCTACAGCTATTACGACCCACAGCTCGGAATCCGCCAAAATCCAGACACCCACACAAGTCCGCCACACCAAAGGTTAGTGATAAACTGGCGATAACAAAACCTCCACCATCACGCCAACAGGAATACGCCCACACTATCACGATCCAGGAATCCACGCAGCAGTCTTTCAACCGCGGTATTCCATTGGCGGTACACACCACCGAGCTCAAAATACACACACATTTCCAAAACACAAACGCATTGGACAAGTCAAAATACACACACCTGATACACATATACACACCACTCCCACACACTCAATCCAATATAAAACACACACCACATCACCCACAAACCCTTACTACCAAAATTGCAAAAGAAGGCCAGATAGAGACACCACCAGAAACAACACTAGTATCTACAGACACACAACATCACCACTCACACAACATTCACGTACCTCAGACAAAACACACAAACACATCCCCTCACACATCACAACACACACCACCCCACACATCACCTACACCACATCATGGCACCACAATGACACCCCAGGTTCTCAGAGGAGGAGCGTCCGGGTAGAGCCACAGCTATTCTGATTACAGGTGCAGCACACCTCCATTGCTAGGAAGATGGAGCTATGGTGCAGAATCGTCGACAGGGTCAATGCAGTGGGACAGCATCCAAGAAAACGGGATGACATCAGGAAGAGGTGGAACGACCTACGGGGGAAGGTGCATTCCGTGGTCTCAAGACACCACATTGTGGTTCAGAGGACTGGCGGCGGACCCCCACCTCCTCCCCCACAACTAACAACATGGGAGGTGCAAGTCTTGGCAATACTACATCCTGAGGGGCTCGCAGGAGTAGCAGGAGGAATGGACTCTGGTAAGTCAACTCTTAACTATTATATCCTCCACCCTACCTGCATGCCATCCCATACCCCCACCCTCACCCTCACCCCATCACTCCAACACCTCACATATGTCCCGCTATCACAAACCACCCATCCCAACACCAAGCCCTGCATGCAACACCAAAGCATGGGCACCCGTCACCAAAGCATGCCCACTACAGATACCCACACAGACCCCAAACCAAATATCACACAATGACCTAGACATGAATGCAAGCACTGGAGTACAGGGTCACTCACACATTGCACACAATGGCACACACAGATGCAATAATCATGCCTTTACACCCCTGCAGGACCCCTACCCAATGTCACCGGACAGGAGGTTCCAGACATGTCCACTCCCCCCATAGAAGAGGCCCACAATGCTGACAGCAGCTCTGTACAACTGGATCAAGATGACCAGCCCGGCCCATCTGGGACCTCGGGACAGTCGGTTCCCCTGACACTGGCACAAGCCACCACAGAGCTTCCCCCCTCAGGAAACACCAGCACAGCACCCACCCAGCGGGCCCATCCCTCTGTCCCCAGGACACGTCAAGCAGCAGTGTGTCCACCACTACAGAGAACCCAGGCAAACCCACCATCCCAAGAAAATCAGGGAACTGAGGGCAGTGGCAGTGGGCACACGGTTCAGTGGACAGAGGCACAGGAAAACAGGGGAACTGGGAGGACTGCTGTGTGACAGGGGGAGGACAGGCCCAGGGAACCCACTCTCCACGAGATCCTCTCCAACATCATGGGAGCATACCGTCATTCCCAGGAGACAACGGCAACGGTGCTGGCCAACTTTCAGGAGGCCCAGCGGCTGCAGGAGGAACACTATCTAGGGATCAGGGAGGAACTCAAGTCCATTAACACCACCCTGGTCACCATTGTAGGGGTGCTGCAGGACCTTGTCAACACTAGGAGGGACACTGTGGCACAACAAGGGGCCCCTGACACTAGCCTGGATGATGAACAGCCCACCACCTCCGCCGGCGCTAGTGGACAGGAGACACCGCCACAGGACCACAACACCAGCACCCCACCCTCTGCAGATGGAGAGCCACCCCGCAAATGGTCCCTGAGATCCAGGAACAAGACAGAGAACATTGCCAAGACCCTCGCCAGGAAATGAGACCCCCCTGAATGTCATCCTTCTGTCCCACTTTGTCACCCTGTCCATCCTTAAACTGCCCTAGCTCACTTCCTATGCCCCTTTGGACAAAGCACCTATGAAACAAATAGACTGGACTCAGCCATGGACATTCCTCCACCATCACCACCATCACCCCTGACCATTTTACAACCCCCTCCACTTATCAGTCAGTCTGTGCTTTCACAAATGTGTATTTACAATAACTATGGAATATAGCAATGTCAATTTTATTGTCAACATACCGATGTAACACAGCTCTAGTCCATGACGAAATATAGAAGAGGTCACACAGTGGGACCCACATCTGTGAAATGGAAAGGGAAAATGACAAGTCAGGGTCCATACACTGGGTGAAAGTGACAGATTTATGATAGTTCAAACAATAGTATGAGAGGTGTGAGGCAGTGATATCTTCTTACCTGTGTCTCACTGGAAGTATTGCTGGATAATGTTGTTTCTGTTGTTGATATCCTCTTCTTCTGCCTCCTCTTCTTCATTGTCCACAGGCTCCACAGCTGCCACAAAACCTCCAGCTGGACCATCCTCCTGCAGAAAAGGCACCTGGCGTCGCAAAGCCAGGTTGTGCAGCATACAGCAGGCCACGATGATCTGGCACACCTTCTTTGGAGAGTAGTAGAGAAAACCGCCTGTCATATGGAGGCACCGGAACCTGGCCTTCAGGAGGCCGAAGGTTCTTTCTATAATCCTCCTAGTTCGCCCATGTGCCTCATTGTAGCATTCCTCTGCCCTTGTCCTGGGATTTCTCACTGGGGTCAGTAGCCATGACAGTTTGGGGTACCCAGAGTCACCTGCAAATGTTGAGGGACAACTGTTAGACACACACTAACCCGTAGGGACAACCCCAGACCCAGACAACTATTCACAGGGTATAGGGTCCTTGTCATCACCTATTAGCCACACACAGTGCATCTGGCGTTGCCCCATCACATAAGGGATGCTGCTATTCCCCAGAATGTAAGCGTCATGCACTGAGCCAGGAAATTTGGCATTCACATGGGAGATGTACTGGTCGGCCAAACACACCATCTGCACATTCATTAAATGGTAGCTCTTCCTGTTTCTGTGCACCTGTTCACTCCGGCGGGGGGGTACCAAGGCCACATGTGTCCCATCAATGGCACCTATGATGTTGGGGCTATGTCCCAGGGCATAGAAGTCACCTTTCACTGTAGGCAAATCCTCCACCTCAGGGAAAACGATGTAGCTGTGCATGTGTTTCAGCAGGGCAGACAACACTCTGGACAACACGTTGGAGAACATTGGCTGGGACATCCCTGATGCAATGGCCACTGTTGTTTGAAAAGATACACTTGCCAGGAAATGGAGTACTGACAGGACCTGCACTAGAGGGGGAATTCCTGTGGGATGGCGGATAGCTGACTTCAGATCTGGCTCCAACTGGGCACACAGTTCATGGATTGTTGCACGATCAAGTCTGTAGGTGACTATTACGTGTCTCTCTTCCATTGTCGACAGGTCCACCAGCGGTCTGTACACCGGAGGATGCCGCCATCTCATCACCTGCCCCAGCGGACGTGCCCTATGGACGAGAACAGTGAGCAGAGAGTCAGCCAACACAGAGGTATCACAAATTGTCATTAGCGCACACTTATTAATCCGCAATGTGCCTGTTACTGTGTGTACGCAAGGCCTGCATAGGTGTGAGGCAGTTACTATTCTTGCCATGTGGCCCCCTGAAATGGCGGCTGCCTGACCTGTAAGGTGGGACAAGGGGATATGAGGTAACTCCGCTGGCTTTCTCCACCGTCGCGGTAGGCGGTCGAAGACCGCAGCACAATCCTGCATTGGTTAACATTGGACCCTATGGGTCCCAGGAGCCAATGACGATGTACACCGGCGGTGACGGTACACACCACCGCGGACGTGACTGCCATTTTCTCTCTGTTCACTCACTTGATACCTGACCTTCAACAGGAGAGGACCTACACTGCAAGTGCTGCTGTGACCTCAGTCTGGAATCGACGATGGCTCATGTGTCTGGGGAAAGGGCCCCTGCCTTCACTTCGGAGGAGTTGGATAAGTTAGTGGATGGGGTCCTCCCCCAGTACACGCTACTCTACGGTCCTCCAGACAAACAGGTGAGTACACTGTGAGCATGCTGCTTGGGCAATGGGTGTTTGGAGTGGTGTGGATGGAAGATACATGGGGGGAGGGGGACTGAGGCCTGCATGTGCGGACGGTGAGGGTATGTGCGTAAGGGCAAGGGTGGGAACGTGGGCCAATGACTATGACGGTCTGGACAGTGAAAGATTTACCTTTTCCCCTGTACTATTCCTTTAGGTCAGCGCCCACCAGAAGAAGGATATTTGGCGTGCCATTGCCAAGGAAGTCTGGACCCTGGGGGTCCAACACAGACGGAGCACCCACTGCCAGAAAAGATGGGAGGACATTTGCCGCTGGAGCAAGAAGACGGCGGAGGCCCAGCTGTGGATGGCCTCCCAATGTGGGAGGGGTGCCCGTCACACCATGACCCCCCTGATGTTCCGGATCCTGGCGGTGGCATATCTGGAGTTGGATGGGCGCTTTAGGGCATCACAGCAGCCACAAGGGGGTGAGTACAGACACATTCATCTGACTCTCCGCGCATTACAAGGTGTCTGAGTGGGGGAGGTGGGCAGTGGGTCCCCTAGGACAGGGCGAAGTTTGTAGGCAAGGTCCCTTGTGAGGCAGGCTATGTGGCACCCCAACCCCACCAGTGATAAGAGCCATCTACACCTAGCCAGGCTCCTGTGACTTCCATGTGTGCAGCAATTGGGCATAGGCCTTATACCCCATGGCCTTGTGAATAATCTAGGAACTGTTAGTGTATGGCATAGTGCTGAGGTCTTCTGTGTCTGTAGTGTCCGCCAACAGTAGTGGTATTGCATGCACTGAACATGTCTTTCTTCTGCCCCCCCCCCTTTTGTGGTCTCCCTGTTCTTGTGTGCAATAGCATCATCTGGCAGGGGAGCAGTGGCACCGGAACAGGAGGGAGCTGCATCCCACTTGGCCCTGGTGGGCGAGACAACAGAGTCTGAAGCCACCAGTGGGACGGAGGGGAGCTCCGCGGCGGGGACAGGAGGTGACAGCTGCGACAGCGACTCCTCCTCTGATGGGAGCTCCCTAGTGGTGGTGGGCCCCTCTGTGCCCCCCGCATCCACAGGTACAGCCGCCACCCCCCCACCAGCACCGCCCTCCCAGCAGCCCCTCAGCGTGTGTCCCATGCCCGCTCACCCAGGAAGGTGGGCATCTCCTTCGCCCCAGGCACCTCAGGCCCTGCCCCAGTCAGCCCTGTTGCCCTCAGTGAGGAGGCTATTGACCTCCTGAGATCCCTCACTGTTGGGCAGTCTACCATTCCGAATGCCATCCAGGGTGTTGAGAGACATTTGCAACAAACAAATGCATACCTGGAGGGCATTCATTCTGGCCAGGCAGCCCAACAGGGAGCATTTCAGGCTCTGGCCTCAGCACTGATGGCAGCCATTATCCCTGTGTCCAGCCTCCCCCTCCAACTTCCTCCACCCAGACCCAATCCCCTGTACCTCAGCCTATCCCAAGCACACCATCAGACCAGCATGCACACACTTGAACACACAAAAGTGGCTCAGGCAAACATAGGCACTCACACAAGCATCATACCCATGCAGACATACCAACATCCACTGCCTCCACTGTGTCCCCCTCCTCCACGTCTCCCTCCTCCCTCCCAGTCTCGTCTCCACTCACACCTGCATGCACTACATCTTCAGCCACTACCTCCATCACCAGCATGCCCATCACCACACACCGCTCACGTGCACTCACCACCCCCACTACCATTCACACATACCCTGTGTCCTCTCCCAGTGTGTCTGTGAGCCCTCCTCCCAAACTACACAAAACCAGGCACACACCCACCCAACAGCCATCCACCTCACAACAGCCTCCAGCCCATGCACCTTCACCCAAATTCAGCAGACGTACACCTCCTACAACCATTACCTCTTCCTCCACTCCCAAACCCCCTCCATCTACCCATCCCAGTGTGTCTAAAAAACCTTTCCTGGCTAATATTGACCTCTTACCTACACCTCCCCCCCCTGCCCGTACCCTACGGCCAGGCTTTCCAGGTCCCAACCCAGCACCTTAGCCACCACATCACCAGGCACAGTGGTGCCAGCAACTGCGGGCTTTTGGAGTGCACCAACCATCTGGGCTGCCAGTGTGCCTCAGACCGAGGGCAAGGACATTCCACCACCTGCAAAACTTAAAAAGTTGCCCACATCCCGGAGGGAGAAGCCAAAAACACCAGCCACCAAGGGCTCAGGGAAACCGAAAGGGGATAGTAGCAAGACAGCAGCGCCACCATCCAAGGTGGGGAAGGGCCAGAAAGTGAAGGGCAGGTTAGGAGAGGGCATGGTGGCACCAACTGAGGGACCAGTGTCACACTTTCTGTCCACGTCGACTCCAACCTGTACGGTGGAGAATACCGCCACCTGCACCACCATCTGCACTGCCACAGAGCCCGCCATCAGCACCGCTGTCATTGAGCCAGCCACCAGCACCGCAGTCACTAAGCCGGCCACCGGCACCGCAGTCACAGAGCCCGCCACCAGCACCGCTGCCACAGAGCCCACCGCCAGAACCGCTGCCACAGAGCTCACCGCCAAGCACCGCTGCCACCGAGCCTGCCGCCAGCACTGCCGCGACTGACACCGTCGCAAGCACCGCCAGTGGCCCTGCGACATCCTGAGCCAGTGGCACCACTGCAGACATGGCTGCCATCCCCAGTGGTCAGTCGTCCGAGGCTGGTGGTGAGTTCCAGGAGCCTGGGCAGCTTCAATGATGCATCACTTTCAGTGGAGAGATACAGCCACTACCTCTGTCCTTGGCAGGATGAAGCACTCTGGGCACAAAGCCCCCTCCAGAACCAGTGGAGAAAGACATCCACTACCTCTGTCCTTGGCAGGATGAAGCACTCTGGGCACAAAGCCCCCTCCAGAACCAGTGGAGAAAGACATCCAATACCTCAGTCTTTGGCAGGATGAAGCACTCTGGGCACAAAGCCCCCTCAAGAACCAGTGGAGAAAGACATCCACTACCTCAGTCCTTGCAAGGATGAAGCACTCTGGGCACAAAGCCCCCTCCAGAACCAGAGGAGAAAGACATCCACTACCTCAGTCCTTGGCAGGATGTAGCACTCTGGGCACAAAGCCCCCTCCAGAACCAGTGGAGAAAGACATCCACTTGAGAGCCTGTGGCTTTGCACTCCCCAGGATAAAGCAGTGGGCAAACCACCCACTGGAAAGACTTGCGAGACGTGCACTCCCCAGGATAAAGCAGTGGGCAAACCACCCACTGAAAAGACTTGAGAGACTGTGGCGTTGCACTCCCCAGGATAAAGCAGTGGGCAAACCACCCACTGGAAAGACTTGAGAGACTGTTGCTTTGCACTCCCCAGGATGAAGCAGTGGGCAAATCACCCACTGGAAAGATTTGAGAGACTGTGGCTTTGCACTCTCCAGGATAAAGCAGTGGGCAAACCACCCATTGTAAAGACTTGAGAGACTGTGGCTTTGCACTCCCCAGAATACAACAGTGGGCATGGAGCCCCCTCATGGAGCAGTGGCGTCATGCGTTCACCAGGCTTAGGTGCCCCCCTCCCCCTTCCCCTGAGGTGGCTGTTATTTTCCATCTGATGCCCCTCCAGAGTTCTCTCAGTTTGGAGTCAGGTATCGAGAGTGGGCCTCGCCCATGCATTTTTGGCCCAGTGGTCCACGGACAATGATTGGTGCACTATCCGGACTTGTGTAATTGGTGTGCATAATTGTATGTACTGTATTTAGAGTTTTGAGTACTGGATTTTTATTGATTACATTCGTTCAAATCAATTCCTTTTGTCCTTGTGTTATTAAAGGGGGTGGAGGGTGTATATGTAATGTTGCAGCATGTATTTGTGTGTATGGTGTTGTGGGTGAGGGTGGGGGTGGGGGTGTTGCGTGTTGCGTGTGTGTGTCACTCTCTTTTCCCTCCCCCTCCCCTGTGTTGTAGGTGCAGTACTCACCGTGGTCGTCGCCACCGTCTCTGGAGCTCCTGATACAGGAGCAGGAAGACGATCGCCGGCAGGATGTGAAGTTCTGGCTCCATGGTGTCCTGGTTCCTTGTGGGGTGTGGAGAGGTGAGTGATTTCCCCTTCTGTGTACTGTTTCCGCCGTGTTTTTGATCGTGTCGGTTCTGCCCCGGAAAAGGTGGCGGATTGGTATCTTGTGATAGGGTGGCCGGTACATTGTCTTCCGCCTGTCTGTTGGCGGTTACCGCCGCACTGTTTGTTTGTATCGCTGTGGCGGTCGAAGTGTTAAAGTGGCTGCCTATGTTGGCGGTTTCCGCCGTGGTCGTAATCCCATTTTTTTTCCTGCTGGCCTGATGGCGGTATTACCGCTGCTTTAACACCGACCGCCAGGGTTGTAATGAGGGCCATGATGTTTCAGGGCAACATGGGATGGGGCAGGAGTAGGGAACAGGTCAAGGGAGGCAAGGAATACTTTTTTAGGAACACAGGGCGGTCACATGAAAAAGGAATGAGAGTGGAGGTAGAGGGAGTACTCGTGTGATGTGTTGGTGTGCTGTATGTGGATGCTGGTGTCTGCAATGTGTGCATATGCGTGGTGGGTGCGTTTGTATCTCTTGGGAGGAGGGGCGGTTTGTGTCTCTTGGGAGGATGAGGAAGAAATGCAGGGAGAGGTAATGGAAGATGTGTGAGTGAATGTTGGGGTGGTGTGTGCAAGTGAGGTGGATGTGCTGCAGGTGGAAGTGAAGGTGGCTGTGGTGAATACGGATGTGGGGTGGGTGTCTGTGAGTCTGCTGTTGTGGTGACTGAGGGTATGACAGGTCTAGTGGCAAGATCAGGGTGTGATGATGCAGTGACAGCAGGTGTGAGCAGTGATGCGCCTGTAAGGGAGGAGTTGGAGGGTGAAACAGTGTGGGAAGTGTCTGTTGTTGTTAATGCAGATGTGTGTTGTGAGTGCATTCTTGTGGGTTTGTATGTGGTGCTTTTCTCAGTCTTTGCGCACCTTGACTGTTGTAGTGGGTGTATGGTGGTCTGTAGGTGTGCTCTGGATGGGTGAAGGGTGAAGGGTTGTGGATTGTGAACAGGTAGCAGGAGGGGGGACGGAAAATGAAGGGACACTGGCTGCTGTCAACAAGGAGGCCACAGCCTGAAACCATCTCTGTAGGCCAGACAAGGCACCATAAATGCCTTCCAGGTAGGCATTACTTTGTTGCATCTGGGATGCCAGCCCCTGGATGGCATTCACAATGGTTGTCTGCCCCAGAGAGGTGGACCTTAGGAGGTCAATAGCCCCCTCATTGAGGGTAGCAGGCCTGACTAGGGCAGGGACAGAGGTGCCTGCGGCAAAGGAGACGCCCTCCCTCCTGGCTGAGTGGGCACCGGCAACTGGGTGGGGAGCTACAGGGAAGGTGGTGCTGGTAAGGGGTGTGGCAGACAAGGACGGTGCTGGGTGGTCCCAGATGGGTCCGCTACCGCCAGGCAGCTGCCATCCCAGGAGGAATCTGAAGAAGTTGTCGTGGTAGCTGCAGTCTCCCCCGTGGTGCTCCCCTCGCCCTCCGTTCCACTGGTCCCCTCGGCTCCGGTGGTGCCAGCCTCCTGGGTCCCGTGGGCTGTAGATTTCCCACTCGCCGGTGCCCTTC
Source organism: Pleurodeles waltl (assembly GCF_031143425.1). Taxonomy (NCBI): domain Eukaryota; kingdom Metazoa; phylum Chordata; class Amphibia; order Caudata; family Salamandridae; genus Pleurodeles; species Pleurodeles waltl. The sequence continues at coordinate 400,631,225 of NC_090440.1, forward strand.
CTCCTTTGCCAGATGATGCTGATGCACACAGACAGAGGTGGAGAGAGAAGGAGGGTGGGAGAGGAAGAAAGGGTAAATGCCTACCCATCTAGTACACGTTAACAAGAAACCTATTTGTCCCTATTGTGTCAACTAGAGCCCATAATACAGTTATGAACAATTGAGTCCTATAAGCCATTTCCAAACTTATCACCTATTACCTCAACTCTTCAGCCAAGACACACGATTGAACATCCTACATGCCTGTCAACTGTCTAACTCTCTTGCCTATAGATTTCATCCATGAACATACTCACCTCCATGCCAATCATACACAAACGTTATGAAAGGTATGTGTGGAATACATTCTGTACAGATGTCCAGTCATTTTGAAATGCCACCACTTTCAATGTACACCACACATACTTGTCATTACCCAAATACAGTGCCAACAACATCACTTTGGGCGAGTACAGTGGACTCAGGGATAGAGTATGAAGGCAGTTGTATACCTCAACATTGGCGTAACTCATATTTACAGTAGCAAATGTGGTACAGTACCACCACATCATTTCCTGCATGGTTTTACATAGCTAATTTACTACAGTGCAACACATTTGGAGTGATAACCAGGACTGTATACTCCCCAAATACCATCAGATCTCATCAATACCTAAGTCCAGTAAGGGACACAGTAGACAACCATACAGTAGTCACCTAACAGACTGCACATACCCCCTTGTGGCTGCTGTGCTGCTCTCAAGCATCCATCCAACCCTGGATAGGCCACTGCCAGTATGCAGGCCTTTGGGGGGGGGGGGTCAGGGTCTGACAGGCACCCCTTTCACATTGGGAGGTCATCCCCAGCTGGGCCTCTGCGGTCTTCCGGGCCCAGCGTTACAGGTCCTCCCACTGCTTCCCGCAGTGGGTGCTCCACCGGCTCTGGACCCCCAGGGTCCGCACTTGTTTGGCAACAGCTCTCCATAACCCTTTCTTTTGGTGGGCGCTGACCTGCATGGGAAACATTGAGACATTGGAGAACATAATGTAGACTATACCTATTCAGCTGCAACAATTTGCGACAATTAACAGACACGGCCCATGCACATAGCCAACACTCCAAGCACCACATACATCATGTGCATGCGATTCCCCAATTCAGACATCCCATGTCAATGTGCACACAGTTGAGCTCTCAAACCCCACCCAAAATGCAAGTTTATGAACGTTGTTCTGACCTGTTGCTCTGGAGCCCCATACAACCGCCCATACAGAGGTAGGACCCCTTCCACCAGTTTATCAAGCTCCTCAGCAGTGAAGGCTGAGGCCCTATCCCAGCTAGACATTACTACAGTTGTATGTACATATGTCTGTATTGGTATTCCGTATAGTGAAACATGTGGAAACGCTATTTTTGTACATCACTACAAGTCCTGTTCGCGTCCCTTATCACAGCTATGGCAATATGAGGCATAGCTATCATGTCTGGGTAGGAATGGTGTGTGGTGAAATGTGTCTTTCTACAAAATGACAGACAACTTGCATTACCAATAATTCCTGATTGTCATATGTCACAGTTAGGACACTACATTGTGATAAAAATGTCCGAAATGTTGTTTGTATTCCTGTCTAGGTACCACCAAATTGGAGTGATGAGAAATGCACCAGTTTACCGGCCCCTAGTAGACCTTGAAATCATGGAAGAGAGGCACATCATGCTGACCTATCGACTGAACCGTCAGACCACCAGGGAACTGGTTGCCCAGTTGGAGCCAGAACTCCTGCCAGCTTTGAGAAATCCCTATTCCATCCCTCCAAAATTCCAGGCCTTATCTGTCCTGTGTTTTCTGGCTAGTGGACAGGTACCTAAGCTTCCCACAAGGTCCACATTTGAACACAAGCAGCCTTTTACAACATTGCAAATGCCTCACATGTAATAGGGGCCATAGATGTGACTCACATCACCTTGTATCCTCCGAGGGCCAATGAACAGGTGTACAGGAACCGGAAGGGTACATATTCGATCAATGTACAAATGGTGTCTTGCAGACCAGTACATATCACATGTGACAACGGATTTCTCTGGTTCAGTACATGATTACTACATCCTGAAGAACAGCAGTGTCCCTGCAATGATGTCACAGCTACAGCGAGAAAGGGCCTGGCTCATAGGTGTGTGTACTGCTGTCGATGTCAGACGTTTGATCTACCTCCCTCCACAGTCAGCACTATGCCTATCAAAGTTTCCTATTGTAATGCTCCCAATTCCACACAGGTGACTCCTGATACCCCAACCTACCCTGGCTCCTGTCACCTGTTAGACATCCACATATAGATGGTGAGGACAGGTACAATGAGGCACACGGCCAGACGAGGCGGGTGATCGAGAGGACTTTTGGCCTCTTGAAAGCCAGATTCCGTTGCCTCCGTGTGTCCGATGGAGCCCCGCAGTACCGACCAGGGAAACTCTGCAAGATCATTGTTGCATGCTACATAATCTGGCCCTCAGACACATACTACTGTTGGAGGAGGAGAACATAGCTGCAAGAGCTGGCGCTGACCCTGACACCAAGGAGGAGACAGAGGACAACAAGACTGACCTGATTCGCCAATACTTTCAATGAATCTCAGGTAAGTGTGATTTTAATGTAGTGTGCACTTGGACCATGTATTGGAGATGTGAGTTGGTACATTGATGTTGCATGTACCAAGGTGTGTGTGGAGACTGCTGCCTTCTATCTTGATTTCCAAACCAGACAGGCTGCTGACTTAACATAAGGGGAAGTGGAAATGCATTGGTGGCAATAACTTGTGAATCTGCAGGTCACTTGTCTGTTTGCAATCTGCTTTCTGTAATACTTGTTGGCACCCTTGCTATTGGATGTTACTACAAAATGGATGTGCTTACACACCTACTGGAGATTCCTGCAACATCTGTCACTTTGACATTCTTGTTGTCCAGATATGAGTATATGATTGTTGCTTGTTCACAGAGATGCCACTTTAAACAATAACCACACATACACCATTACTTGTGCTCACTGGTGTTTATTCAGTGTTTCACGTCACAGTTCTGAGGAGTGAGACAAGTTTTCTGTGATCATCAGAGTGGGTGGTCCAGCTGTTTGTTCCACAGGTCCTGTATCCATTAGCCTTGGGATGATGGGAATTAGGCATTGGACAGTCTACTGGGTGCATCAGTAGCACACAAGAGTGACAGTTTCAGGGGAGGGATCACTTCCTGGCGGTGTGTTTGGTCTTGGCCTCAGGTCCTGCAGGATGTCTGGATGGTCGACATTTTTTACGGGTGTTCCTCGGCTGCAGGGGTGCTGGTGGCCTGTGGGTTCTCTTGCTGGGCCTCCATTCCAATAGCAGGTGTAGATGTTGAGGGCACAGGTGTTGTGTGATTACTGGATGGGGCCTGCTGTTGGGTGGAGGACAGCCGCAGGATGGTGGTGTTTTCTTTGAGCACCCCTAACATGGAGACCATGGTGGCATTGTGTGCCTGCCACTGCTGCATGGCCTCCTGGTGGTATTCCCTCTGTAGCCTTTGGTCCTCCTGCAAGGTGGTGAGTGTCTGCCCCATCGTGACCTGGGATTGCTGGTAGGCTCCCAGGACTCTAGAGATGGCCTCCTGGCCAGTCATATCCTGTTGCTGCCTCATCCCTTGGCCCACAATTGCCCTCCCACTGGCCTTGCCCCTGGAGCAGCGTGCCCACTTCCACTGACACCAGGCCCTTCATTTTCTTGGGTTTGGAATGTTGACTCATGGCCCTGTACTGGGGGGCACACTGATGTTTGATCTGCCTTTGGGACACAGGTTTGGGAAGGTGGGCTCTTCTGTGCAATGGATGCCACAGTGGAGGGGGATTCAGTTGTGGGCAGGGTGAGGCTAGTGGTTGTGGACTGATCAGTCATGCTCATTGGCCAGGTAAGTCATCCCTATCCAGGGTATTTCTCCTCTACTGGACCTACTTCCAGGGCTGAACATTCTGACTCTGGCATCCTCTGCTGTGTGGCACTCCATGAAATACCTGAGCAATGAGTGGTATTGTGTTACATTATGGTATTGTACTGGTGGTACACATGGCTCTTTGCAATCATTGTCTGAAATTGCAGAGCAGAAATTGCATTGATAGTTTCTTGATAACGGCTTGTTTTTGCATCAGTTGAAAGTTGCTATGGTACAATTTGGCTCTATAGTTGGTTTGGGTCTTGCCTACTGTCATTGCCATGTACTGATGTGCATTCTAATTTCTTGTTGGTGGAGGGTGGTGATATGGTTAATGTGCAGGTGCTCAAATGTGGAGTAGGTTTTGCAGTCATTCTTGTGTAGGGAGTGTTGCATTGGGATAGTATGAGTACTTGCTGCAGTGTGGGAAATACATGCAATAGGTGGGCCTATGAGGGAATTGGGCCCATGGTGATTTAGTGTACGTGAGGGTGGTGTAAGGGGGTGACAGGTTGGTGGGGGTACATGCTGTGCAGGGGAACATGGTGACAGAGAAGTGTTGTTGGCTTACCAGAGTCCAGTCCTCTGGGTGTAGGATGATTAAGACCATCTCCTCCCACGGTGTGAAATGTGGGGGAGATGGTGGGGGCTCACCGCCAGTCTTCATTATGGCGATATGATGTCATGATGCCAAGGCCCGTACCTTCCCCCGCACGTCGTTCCACCTCTTCCTGATGTCGTCCCTTGTGCGTGGATGGTATCCCACTGCATTCACCCTGACGACGATCCCCTGCCATAACTCCTCGTCTATGAATCATGGGTGTTTTTGTGGTGCCATGGGGGTTGTGTTGTGGGTGGTGGGGTGTGTGATGTGCGTGTTGTATTGCTCTTGATGTTGTGTGTTGTGTGATGCATGTTCAGTGTGATGGTGCCTCTGATATCTAGGTGCAGTGCGTTCTGTCAGTGTGGTCTTGCCTCGCTATGTCAGACTTTCTGGGTGAAATGGATTATGGCTATGTCTGTGGGTATGTTATGTAGTGCTGTGATCAGGTGTGTGTGTATGTGTATCAAGTGTGGGGTATTCATATTGTCCAATGTGGTGCTGTGTTCTGGTAGAGGTGAGTTTTTGACCACGGCGGTTCGAACTGCCAATGGATTATCGCCGTGCAAAGACTGTGGTGCTGATTTGTGAGTCGTATTTTGTTGTTGGCATGGCGGTGCTGATGGTAGAACCGCCTCTCTCCCACCGTCAATCAGGCCAATGGTGTCGGAATTTTGTCTGTTTTCTGGCACTGTTATGTTGGTGACTCGTAATTCTGGTGGTCTTTCGGCACCCACTTACACGGCAGTCTTTGAAAAAGACAGCCAAACTCGTTATGAGGGCCTCAGTGTGGTACATCACTGGGTACATCGCTTGACTGTCACTATTTTAGCAGCCAATATTGTTTGTTCATAACGTGTCAACCTGCTATTTGTCAAATGTTGAGTGAGGGTACTGGTCAACAACAGCTCAACAGAATGGGGCACAAAAACGGTAAGAGGATGACCCCTCCAAATGTTCTCCCACTTCTCGAATCTGACACCGGTTGCTGCCATGGATTTAGGATGTCCAGGCAGCGCTGCCACTACTGGTTCAAGTGTAGCTGAAAAATAGGCCACAAGCTCCCTGTATTACCATGCATTTGAGTAAGTACTGAGCTTTGAGCTAGCGCAGCCCTCCCTTTCACTGCAAAAAGGAGCAAAAGACTTATAGTAATTAGGCACTCCTAGTGCTGGGGCATGGCATAGACATTCTCTCAGCTCTAAGAAGGCAACCAAGCAATGATTACCTCAAGGTACCGGATCAGGCACATTCTTGTGTGACAGCCTCTGTAAATGCTTCCCACTAGGGAAGAGTTGGGTATCCACTGGTGAAAGTAGCCCACCATTCCCAAAAACATCCTGATTTCTCTCTGGGTAGTTGGCGGATTTATCTTTAGGATTGCTGAAATCCTTTCTTGTGACACCTTCCTTGCTCTTTTCTCAATATGATAACCAAGATATTGGACCTCTTTCTGATAGTACTGCAGCTTACATGAGGACATTTTATGTTCATTCTCAGCTAAGTGGCTCAACAGGGCAATGATATCTTTCTTGCAAGCTTCTTGAGTATTTGACGCCACCAGTAGGTCATCAATATACTGGACCAAGACTGAGTTACAGGGCATTACCAGGGACACAAGATTCTTTTTGAGATTCTGATTGTAAATAGAGTGACTCTCGGGGTTCCTCAGTGGGACTCAGCACCATGCCAAAACACGACTGCCAAACTGAAATGAGAAGAGGAACTGGATGCTCTCATGCAATGGTATGGAGAAGAAAGCCTGGCACAAATCAGTGACAGTGAACCACTCAGCCGCACATGGAATCTGGAATAAAATCACAGCTGGATTTGGTATCAGGGACAATCATGGTGTTCATTTTCCTCAAATTTTGGACAATGCGGTATTTACTGCTAGGCTTCTGCAATCCCATAATGGATGAGTTACATGGACTTTCCATTATCTCTTTGAGAATACCCTGTTGTATCATTGATTCAATCACTGGAGTAATGCCTGCAATTGTTTCAGGAGTCAGATTGTACTGTGGGGTTCTTTGATATTCAATATTAGGTTTCACCTTAATGCGACAGGCTCAACACCTTTGATGAGACCTATGTCCTTTCCTGAAAAATCCAATACTTCAGGCTTCACCGTATTTCTAAGATCTGGTGGTAGCTCATCAATTGTCATTGTAGGAAACAGTGCCATAGAAAGATCATCCCTTGCCTTTGAAAAGGCATCATCCTCATCATGCATCTGTAGCTCAATGCCTCTCGCAGTACAATAGATGGTACAATTGAGCTTACACAAGAGGTATCTTCCCTAATAGATGGGACTAGAATCACATACCACAAATTGGTGACTCTCTTCAAAGGGCCCACTTGAAACAGGTATTTCTTCTGTGACGGGTTTGTCATGTGCTTGTTTCTAATGCCTACAACTTGGATTTCTTTTTTTTTTGGGAGGGGTAGGTTTGAAATTTCCACTGTTCTCACAATGGCACCAGTATCAACCAAAAATGATACAAGGTGGCCATTCACCTCACCATCCACAAATGGGCCACTCTGATCTACCTGTAAGACTGCACCAAGCAGCAATCTTCCTCCCCACTCAGGCACCGTCATAAGGCTGTCTCAGGACCATCATCCTCAAACACTTCAAACATAGGGAAGCACTAGAACACACCCTGATTATGAGAAAAATCTTCATTAAGATTTGGGACATGTCTCACATTTTGCCTGGGACTACACATATTTTGTTGAGGCATCAGAGCTTGTGGGAGCTGCATCATCAGTACTTAAGGCACATTAACATTTTGGGTTTCTGTTGTTGCATAGTCTGTGACTGCACAGGATTATTATTCGGAAGTTCTCTTAAATCCTACATTTTGGGGATTAAGGAGACATTCCCACTTCCATTGACCCAACTTATTGCAATAATGACAAAGAATTGTCTTCTTCAAAGTAGCCACACCAATTCAAGTATTCTTATCATTCAGGACACCAAGCCCTCTACCCAGCTGTGGAAATTTCTACCTTGCATCATTGGCAGTCCCTGCTGATATACTCCCTGCATGGGTCCAAAATTGCCAACAAAAGGTTGACTCTGAACTCCTCTCTGTGCTGCTTTCTTCTGCGCCACCATTAACTTTTCTTACAATCACTTCTGCGTCAGCTCCGTTTCATTGCTGCAATATTTTGCATACCTTAATTTCTCATCAACTGACTTGTTCTGCCAAAAAATCAAGTGCTGTTGAATCAAGCCAGTCTCAGGTCTCAAGCCCATCACAAACCTAGACACAAAATGGCCCATATCTTCAGGTTTGAGGGTCTCCAATCCACTCTGCTGCTTAAACACCTGCAACATTCTCTTGTAAAAGGCGTGCACTTACTCTTTGAGCTCCTGGGTTCTTCTTTCAAACTAAAGCCAATCCATATCTTTTGCTGGTATTTCACTTTCAAAAAGGTCATCACTTGTGGATACTTCTTCATCACCAGTGGTGAAGGGGTTTTGTGATCAGATTTCTTGCAGCCTCCTTCTCTGGCCATTCCACAGCTACTTTACATTCTGCTCACAAGTCACTCAGCACCACGTCAAAGGACGTATTCAAATCCACCCACCAAACCTGTGAGATCTTCACATATCTTTCAACCTGTTTATACCATTTCACAGGTTTCTCTCTCAATTTGGGGAAATCATTAGTGAATGACGCAAGATCACTTCTACTCTAAGGTACATGGACATAGTCTCCACCAGGCACTTCTCTCAATGGAAAAGCTGAAGTATCCTCTGTGCCCACTAAATGCAGAGGCAGTTCTCCCTTCGGTTTCTTTTGTTCCATCTGTTTCTTCCATCTACTGTCCCCTCTGTCTAATTCACGCCACTTTCAAATGCTCTTAATTAGCTCTCTAATTTAATTAATTCATTATTCAGCACTACAATTAATCCCAAGTGGACTGCATCACGCTCAAAGTGATCTCTACCTTTGAAGGGAGGAGGAGCAAAATACATCCCATACAATGGTCGCCTGGCAGTCATTAAGACGTCTCTACATCTGCACCTTTCGTCCCCATTTCACAACACCACCACTCACCCTCTACACCCGAGTGCCTGTGCTGCTGCCTAGAAGGTGATCCCTGCGTGTCATTGAGTAAGTTCAGTGTGATTGATGACCTCACACCCCCAAAGATACCAGATCAATCATTCTACACTGTATTATCAATAGAAAACAGAGGTCAGCCTTAATGCAGAAGACGGATGATTGCATTTGTTTTCTCCAAGGTAACGACTGAATCTTGGCCAAAAACTATGTGCGATATTTATTGCACTCTCAATTTAACTGATTTCTCCCACCTACGTTTTATGTTCTGTTTTATTCAGAACATTAAAAATACAACCTGTGACCCATGAACCCCACGAATCAATCATCCATAGGTAAAATGCACATCCAATAGGTTGATGAGCAGAAAACAGGACTTCACGCCAGTACACTAGGCGGTGCCTTATGGAGGATTGTGTTGTCACTTTCACTTCTGATGGAGCCAGGCTGGAGCTGCATGGTGCCATCTAGTAGCAATGGAGAGCTATTGCTTGAGAAAATCTTTCCAGACCCCTGGTGCCTGGGGACATGGATTAAGTGGGAAATATGCAGCAATAGGGTCCATTAGATCTCGAAGCTTCAGCAAGGTCATTCTGCAGGAAAGCTTTACCTCCTATCTCCTGTTGGTGTCAAGCAGTGAGAGTAGAAAGTTTTCCTCCAGACTGTGCAAAGCGGAACAATAGTCGTGTGGCAATTTGCACACACGCCAAAAGAGAAGTCAATTGTTCATCAGATTTTGCATAAAGCAAGGCAAACCTTCTTGTATTAAATGAACACACTCATTACAAGACCTCATTTAAAGGCTGAATGCAAATATATCTCAAGTGAATACATAAATGCAGACAAATACAAATACAGGCAATGCTAATATATGTCAAGGCCTGTAAAATGTCAGCATCATCTCTCTCAAACATAGGGACCTGCTTCATACAACAGGGAGACATATGTGACTAGGAGACACAGAACTACGAAACTACGAGACATGCAAACTGTGAAGTAGAGGACATAAACAGACACCACGATTAGAATGTTGGGTTATGAAAACGGTCTGTCACAGCATCACCCTGAGCTGATGCTAATTTGCACAGCAGCAGCTTAGGATAAAACCCTTCCTTGCAGGAACAACCCATGCTCTAGAATACCAATACCATTGACATAAGTGTATTATGCAAGTACAATGTAACATGTCTACACATAACTTACCTTCTGAAGCTCTTCAATGGGGCGCAGATAGCACCCAGACCTAGGCAGAGAGCCCTTCCAAAAGGTTAGTCTCCCTCCTAGATGTTGTTCCATCAGTGACTGCCCGGCTGTCTTGTGTGTCACACACCAGTCTTCTTTCCCATTATGGTAAAAATCTTTCCCACAGTATCTTGTGAATTCTGGGAAGATGCCCCGTCCTCCATGGTGTTACTTACCTTGCATAATTAAAAAAACACATACATGCAGGTATTCAACGATTTTCTTAGGAGCCAGGAGACAGCACTGCAAATACCAAGACTTCCAAATACCAATGTTGCCCAGTCTTGATTCCCGCTCATGTCTCTTTCTTCCACCACTCCACACTTCCTGATTCTTTATCTCACTTTTGCAGGTCCCTTTTTGTAACTTCTAGCTCTCTTCATTGCTAACACGTCCCGGCTTTAATAAGTTAACTTACCCGGGGACTCGTTTTAGGCCAATTAACCTTTTGACCCTGATTGGAGACACCTTAAGACGAGATATCTATTCAGCATTTCAATCAATAGATCAATAACCTCATCAATATTCACAATAACAAGTCAATCAAATTAGTTAATTGCATTAATACGAATTGAAAACACACCATGACCTTTCAGCCATGAATAACCACACAAATTTAGTAAGCACATCAACAATGTCACAATATGGCAACTTGAATAAGACTTCATCAAAGCAAAGATCATGAACATTAGAACAAAGCACGACGTCAACATGAATCAACTTTAGCAGAGTACCATTAGCGCATTTATTCAACAAAGCAAAGATTCAGTCATTTGTCTATTTGCATTCGTTTTAGTGAACTCTTTAACTAACCTTGAATTAGCATCCGCATGTTGGGCTTCATGCAAAACAATTTATAACACAAATTTAGAAAACATCTAACTATGGACTCTATCAAAAGAGCAGTTGGTACCTAGAAAGAAAAGGCAAACAGACAATTACAATTCATCATCATATAGTTACCGTCCGTAATGGGTCAGCATACAGAGTTAGTCTTCGTCCTCAGGACATCAGTTGGTTCGCCTCAGCCGGGGTAAGCAGCAAAGTCTCAGCAAGTCAGGGCAATAAGGAACACTTCCCTCATAAGGAGGAGAGGTAAGTATCGGGCAAGGCACGAAAGGTGAGGATGGTTTAAGAATCAAACAGCAAAGTCTTCAGACAGAATGTCAGAGTATCAGCATAAATGGCATAGAACGGCTAAGTGATGGCACGTAATGGCTCGCAATGGCTCATAATGTTACACTTGTCGTTTCAGTCAGAAGTTCCATTGTCTTTACCAGTTCAGGCGACCTTGCACCTGTTGCGAATTACACTGTTGCATTTGGCAAGAATGTCTCCTTGAGCAAGTCGGGTCTCATAAGAAAGAATTTACTGTGGTTACACACACATCTCTAACTTCTAGAAAAGTACAGTTACATGTCCTTCAGCAAGACAGCACATTGCACTTTAGGAAAACACATTTAATATGAGACCAGGCAGCTAGGCCCAGACCCTTGCTAACGAAGGCCTAGTGATTAATTTAGCAAAACCCTTAACATATAACTCTTAATGCTAAAATAGAATCATACATTAGTACATCAAAAATCCATTATTAACCAATATCATTAATCAATGTATACATTTGTGGCCACTCCCCGTGGTCACATTTCAAACGCGTACATTAATATTAATCTGTCACGTTTTCTATGCAGCTTCATTACACATTAATTCGCGAGCAGTTCATGTTAATTTTGATTCTCTCAATGGAAAAGCTGAAGTATCCTCTGTGCCCAGTAAATGCAGAGGCAGTTCTCCCTTCGGTTTCTTTTGTTCTATCTGTTTCTTCCATCTACTGTCCCCTCTGTCTAATTCACGCCACTTTCAAATGCTCTTAATTAGTTCTCTAATTTAATTAGTTCATTATTCAGCGCTACAATTAATCCCAAGTGGACTGCATCACGCTCAAAGTGATCTCTACCTTTGAAGGGAGGAGGAGCAAAATACATCCCATACAATGGTCGCCTGGCAGTCATTAAGACGTCTCTACATCTGCACCTTTCGTCCCCATTTCACAACACCACCACTCACCCTCTACACCCGAGTGCCTGTGCTGCTGTCTAGAAGGCGATCCCTGCGTGTCATTGAGTAAGTTCAGTGTGATCGATGACCTCACACCCCCAAAGATACCAGATCAATCATTCTACACTGTATTATCAATAGAAAACAGACGTCAGCCTTAATGCAGAAGACGGATGATTGCATTTGTTTTCTCCAAGGTAAAGACTGAATCTTGGCCAATAACTATGTGCGATATTTATTGCACTCTCTATTTAACTGATTTCTCCCACCTACGTTTTATGTTCTGTTTTATTCAGAACGTTAAAAATATAACCTGTGACCCATGAACCCCACGAATCAATCATCCCTAAATGCACATACGATAGGTTGATGAGCAGAAAACAGGAATTCACGTCAGTGCACTAGGCGGTGCCTTATGGAGGATTGTGTTGTCACTTTCACTTCTGATGGCGCCAGGCTGGAGCTGCATGGTGCCATCTAGTAGCAATGGAGAGCTATTGCTTGAGAAAGTCTTTCCAGACCCCTGGTGCCTGGGGACATGGATAAAGTGGGAAATATGCAGCAATAGGATCCATTAGAAATCGGAGCTTCAGCAAGGTCATTCTGCAGGAAAGCTTTACCTCCTATCTCCTGTTGGTGTCAAGCAGTGAAAGTAGAAAGTTTTCCTCCAGACTGTGCAAAGCAGAGCAATAGTCATGTGGCAATTGGCGCACACATCAAAATAGAAGTCGATTGTTCTTCAGATTTTGCATAAAGCAAGGCAAACCCTTTTGTGTTAAATGAACACACTCATTACAAGACCTCATGTAAAGGCTGAATGCAAACATATCTCAAGTGAATACATAAATGCAGACAAATACAAATACAGACAATGCTAATATATGTCAAGGCCTGTAAAACGTCAGCATCACCTATCTCAAACATAGGGACCTGCCTCATACAACAGGGAAACATATGTGACTAGGAGACACAGAACTACGAAACTACGAGACATGCAAACTGTGAAGTAGAGGACATAAACAGACACCACGATTAGAATGTTGGGTTATGAAAAGGGTCTGTCACAGCATCACCCTGAGCTGATGCTAATTTGCACAGCAGCAATTTAGGATAAAACCCTTCCTTGCAGGAACAACCCATGCTCCAGAATACCAATTCCATTGACATAAGTGTATTATGCAAGTACAATGTAACATGTCTACACATAACTTACCTTCTAAAGTTCTTCAATGGGGCGCAGATAGCACCCAGACCTTGGCAGAGACCCCTTCCAAAAGGTTAGTCTCGCTCCTAGATGTCGTTCCATTAGTGACTGCCTTGCTGTCTTGTGTGTCACACACCAGTCTTCTTCCCCATTATGGTAAAAATCTTTTCACACAGTATCATGTGATTTCTGGGAAGATGCCCCGTCCTCCATGGTGTTACTTACCTTGCATAATTAAAAAACACATACGAGCAGGTATTCAACGATTTTCTTAGGAGCCAGGAGACAGCACTGCAAATACCAAGACTTTCAAATACCAGTGTTGCCCAGCCTTGATTTCCGCTCATGTCTCTTTCTTCCACCACTCCACACTTCCTGATTCTTTATCTCACTTTTGCAGGTCCATTTTTGTAACTTCTTGCTCTCTTCATCACTTTTTCTTCCTTCTTTATTTCTTTATTTGCCTTTCTCTCTTGGTATGGGTGAAAGTGTAATCATGAAAAGTAAGTTGCAGCCCCAAAATGATTGCTGATGCTTACCACCTACAACCACTGGCACCAACTGAATATGTGTGGCATTCCTGGGGGTCTTGGTCAGATTAGGGATTTATCCATAAACACTTACAATTAAAGAAATTGAGAAGAAATGTAAAATCCACAGAAATCCCTAAGGATCACCCAAAATGAAAAAGAGAAGAATAAAATTAAAAAAAATCACTCACAGAAACCAAAGAGTCAAGATCTTTTGGTCAGGGCACAAAATTCAGTCAGTTCAGGAGTCAAAAAACAGATTGCAGCAACATTTGTTGTCCAACTACTATTGGAGGAGTGCATTACACATTATTTTATATCCTGCGGAAGTCAACTCTCACTTACGCAATACACACCTGCTTAAATCTTTTGTAAAACTATACACTGTTGCAGTGCGACAAAGTAAAACCTCATGCAGTTTTCTAACAAGCGTATTTTCCACTGCAAACATTTTCTATGCTAAATGTAACACATGCACATTGTAATTCTGGGAACACGAGTGTTCTTTCGCTAGAAGAATGCCCGACCGAAGATTTTCTAACATTTTGTGAAATTTGGAAAGGGAAATATTGCGCCTTTCCACACCCATTCTTCAAATGCACCTAATGCCTTGCACATGCTCACCTTACAGCACAGAGAAACACAGTACTGCACTCTAAGAATATTTAAATAGGTTTTTTCAGAATGAAAGCCTTCAGAATGAAGCAGCATATTATTTGAACGAGTTATTAAACTTCTATTAATGGCAGCAAACAGGAGGGACAGTACAGAGTGGAGAAATGGAAGAGTCAGGTATGACGGTCGGACCTTGGGATCGGAACTCGTGGAACATAATAAAATGGCAGTCGTCCAAAAATCCAGATATTCATTAAAAAAGACAAATACCGGTATGGCGTGATCCTGCATACTAAACAGTGTAACAAGTATTCACATACATGAGATGATCTAAAACTCCGGTCAACAGAACAATTGACAATAAAAAATAGATTGATCCAAAGATACTAAAAATAGTCCTTTTTTACATACTTCATATGGAGAAATGTATAAACACATTTTGAAAGGAGTTTTGAGATAACAGGGAGGTGATTCTGTAATACAGACCTTAATTAGACAATTACACAGTCCCTGATTGCTTTCGTTATCGATGCATGAAGGACTAGTTCAGGCTAGCTGAAATTAGCTGCCTAGCTTTCTGAATAATGAACGCCATCTGTGTTCATGGTAATTGGTAATACTGGGTATTTGTGCAAGTCACTCATACGAAAACAACTGTGGCCATGAATTTAGATAGTGTTTACTATGACCTGGAATACAAATTGTGCATTAGCAACAGATGATGTGTAATATAGTGTTTATGTAAAATAATTAAATAAGAAGAGGTGGCCCATCTAACCACATCTAGGTTTGGGTAGTTAGTTATCATTAGAGTTAAGAAATGTCTGTATAACAATAGTTCATGGTACGACATATGTACACGACAATTGCACATTTACACTGCAGTGTGCATTGGAATTAATTATGTGTATTTCTTGTATTATTGTACTTGGTTTTACAAAGTCATACATCTTAATGCATATATGAAACTGTGGCACAAAGGAATCTCTCTGAGCACACTACAAATTGAAAATATGAGGCGAAAATAAAGCAACATCTCTAGCTACTGAGACAAGGCTTCGCCACAACAAGCATTGGAGTATCTGAGAATTCTCGCTGAGTAGTGCCAGGCATGTAAACAAGGGGTAGCATGCCAAAGAAAGAACTCAGGCGCATTAGTTTAATATAGATAAACAAAATAGCTGCGAGTTACTCCTTTCACTAAGTGCATTATGAAATCATTTCGAAAACGGCAAAACAATTTCTCAATCTCCTCCCTTTTGTAGCACTGGGTACAAAACCTAAAGCAAATCTGCGGCAATTAGTCTACTCATTTCAATATCTTTACAGTTTTCAGTAACTTGTTCATTATGACTGACTCCGAGGTGTTTTCCAAGAGTTAATGAAAATTGATTGGTGGTGCGTTTATTGGTCGTGAGACTACAAACGGTGCACAGACATAACTGTATAGAAAGGAAAGTGACCACCAATAGAATGTATGTATGTATTTTATTTTTATAAAGCACATTCCGGCCAAGGCATCGAAGCGCGAGGAACAGGAGTGAGAGAGCAACAGGACAAGACGAAAAAAGGGGCATGTCCATGACTACTGTGGAAAGAGCCAAGTTTTTAGCTTCCAAAAGCAGGAGATCATGTTCTTTCCTCAAAGAAGGGGGAAGCATATTCCAATATTTGGCAGCAGCCACCGTAAATGCCTTATCGCCCCATCTGGCCTTCGGAGTCTGCGATGTGTAGGCCAAATTGGAGTTAGCAGATCTAAGCTGGCGGCTGGGAATGTTTCAGCAAAGCCCCGAGTTCAAATGTTCCAGGCTGCTGGTAAATAGAGCTTTGTGTGTTAAACACATTGTCTTAAAGACGATGCGTTTCTCCACAGGTAACCAATGTAGTTGCCTCAAAGTATCACTGGCCGAAGTAAAAAAAGGGAGACTGAGTGTTAACCAAGCTGTAGTATTCTGGATCAATTGATGTTTGCTGAGTGACAGCTTATCAATGTTAAGCAAGAGTGCATTGCAGTAATCTATCTTCAAGATTACTAAAGCAAGAGATAGCATTATTCGGAGCTTCTCCAGTAGATAGGGAAATCATTTTTTCAGCGTTTTTAATATCCAGAAACAGGTTTTAGTGATAGAATTAACCTGTGGCTTAAAGGATAGATCAGTGTCAAAGATGACCCCCTGATTCTTAGTGGAGCCAATCGGGACTGGTAGGTCTCCACACACAGATGGCCACAAGCGGGCACTCCATAAATTTCTACTGGAGCCAAAAAGAAGTATTCCCATTTGTCGCTGTTCATTTTGAGCCAATTCCTGCTCCATCCATATATTAATCTCACCAATACATTGGTGAAAACGGTTAGCGACTTCTTCCCAATTCCCATGAATAGGGATGATCAATTGGATATCATCCGCACAGGAGATGGTCAGAAAACCAAATAAGCGAATCAGTCTGGCTAATGGAGCCATATACAGATTAAACAGGGTGGGACTGAGTGAAGAGCCCTGAGGTATACACCGCATGGTAGCTGATATGCAGGAGCTTTAAAGTCCCCGCAGGTTACTATAGTAGATCTGTCTTCAAGAAAAGTCTTCAAGAGTGTCTAGAGCTGTGCCCCTAATGCCTGCCTGATGTAGGCGATACGTCATAATTTGAGGGGAGATGGTATCAAATGCTGCTGACAAATCTAGAAGCACTAAAATAGTGCCAACTCCCTCATCAACTAATTTCCGGATCGTGTCTGAAGTGGTAATGAGGGCCAATTCAGTGCTATGGTTCTTGCTGAAACCATGTTGTGTGGGATCCAGACTACCTGATTCTTGAAGGAACTTGGCTAATTGTTCATTAATGTGTTTTTAGAAGATCTTAGATTGGAAAGGCAATAAAGCGATGGGCCTTAAATTCTTGAAGTAATTAGATTTGCCATCTGCTTTCTTTTTCAAGGGAATCACCGTCACTTCCTTCCAAGTGGAAGGAAACACCCATGAGGTTAGAACCTTCTGAAATATGGGGACAAGGGCAGTAGAGACTAAGGGCCAGATGTAGGAAAGAAGCAAATTGCGATTTGCAATTTGCGAGTCCGTGCGACTCGCAAATTGCAAGTCGCAATTTGCTATGCAGAAAGGTGCCTCAGACACCTTCTGCGAGTCGCTATGGGGTCGCAAAGACCCACCTCATTAATATTAATGAGGTGGGTCGCAATTTGCGCCCCCATAGCGACTCTGGGCACTCACGAGGATGGAGACCTGCTGGTAACAGCAGACCTCCATGTCCGTGACTGCTTTTAAATAAAGTAGTTTTTTTTTCCCCAAGTGTAGCCCGTTTTCCTTAAAGGAAAACGAGCTGCACTTAGAAAAAAAAACCGAAACCTTTAGTTTCGGATTTTTTCAGGGCAGGTAGTGGTCCCTTGGACCACTGCCTGCTCTGAAAAAATAATTTTGGGTCCAGTCACAAAGGGGAAGGGGTCCCATGGGGACCCCTTCCAGTTTGCGAGTGGGTTACCATCCACTTCAAGTGGATGGTAACTGCGACTCCATTTGCATACCACTGCGACTCGCAAATAGGAAGGGAACACCCCTTCCTATTTGCGATTCGGAAATGCATTTTGCGAGTCGGTTGCGACTCGCAAAATGCATTTCTACATAGCAAACACGAATTTGCGATTCGCAAGCGGCGATTTTCGCCGTTTGCGAGTCGCAAATTGTTTGCTACATCTGGCCCTAAATCCAGGACAAGCTGTAAAATGTGAGGAGGAGAAGGGTCACTAAGGGACCCCAATTTAATGGTTGTCATAAGCTTTTTAATCTTCTCCGAGCCAAGAGGCTGAAAGTTTGTCAATGTAAGGCTATCTTCTCTTGTAGAATTATTTGGGGATTCATGTAACTCACATATGTCCACAGGTTTTGGAAAATCCACCTGGATGTGTAAAATTTTATTTTCGAAATACGCTGCCACCTTATTACAGAAATCCTGAGAATTCTCAAAATCTGTGGGCACGTCAGGAGTGGAGAGAGATCGTACTATTCTGAAAAGTTCTCTAGGCGTGTTAATAGCTTCCTCAATTCTGCTTGAATAATAATCCAATTTAGCAATATTAATAGAATTTTTATACAAACTAAGAGTAGTTATAAGTTTTGCCTTTTCCGTGGGAGTAGGGTCTAACCTCCATTTCCGTTCTTGTTGACGGTATTTTCTCTGCCAGTTTTTAAGATCATTCGTAAACCACGGGCAGTTGGCCTTTTTCCTCCCTGAGAGCCGAGGTGGTTTACAGGGGACCAGCTGGTCCATGGCTACTCTAACTCCCTGATTGAATCTCTCTGAGGACGGTAGGGGGAGGTCCTCAGCAGCTTTCCAGCCTGAGACCAAAGACAGCCTTATTTGGGACACTGTAATGCTGTTCCAGTGCCTAACTGGCTTCAAGGAAAGAGAGTTAACTGTTGGAGAGACATAAGGATTAGTAGGTCTAAAACTAAGAAGTCCAAATCTAAAGCCCTATTATCTGTAATAACAAATTCGTTGTTACGGAGAAATATTCCATCAAGTATGTGACCAGCCCTATGAGTGGCTGACGTAACTTTGAGATTACAGTCAAAGTCTCCCATAAGATCAAGAAAATCAGTAACATGGGAGTCCTGGCTATCGTCAAAATTAATGTTAAAATCCCATAGAACTATAGATCTGGGATTCATAGTTAGTGATTCAATGATAGTTGGCCAATGTTGTAAAAAAGTAGACTAGGGCCCCGGGGGTCTATAAATGAACAGCCCTTCAAAAAGTGTAATATTTCTCGGACAAATTTTAAAGTGGGCACCCTCACAAATTACTGATGGCACCTTAAGAGGGTCCCAACGGCAGCTAAGAGTGGATCTAAAAATCAAAGCCAGTCCACCCCTCCTCCCTGTAGTTCTATCCAATCCTAAAAAAGAGTATCCAGGGGGGATTGATGCAATAAAATCGGGGCATGATTACTGCAAGGATTATTTTAAAAATCTTCATGCAACATACCATGATAACACCTTTTAACCCAGACCACATGCTTCTTCTCTCTAAACTAAACCTAGCATGGACGTTTTACTTAGTTCCCTAACATAGTCTCTAATTTGTTAATGGATATTAAGAGAGGTATGGGAGATAAAGGTACAACATTCAGAGCACACTATGGCTTATACACCACTCCAGATAGTCAGGATGCCTTTCAAACCCATTCTATTTTGCAAAATATTTGTTCTTTGAGCATAGCATTTCATTAATCAGAAACAAGCCCCAAAGAGGTGGCTGTAGAGTTTGCCACCTCCTCCAGGAGTTGGTCAGTGATTCATCTTTCACGTATAAAGCTTGCCTCACCCCATACATGAGGAAAGAGGTGGCACATTCACTGCGGCCCACAAAGAGTCTGCCATTGCGGGTCTCATACATTCAACCACCGACAAGCATAAGCAAGGTTGATGGCAGCAAGCATGATACTTTGATCAGGAAATCCAAGGCCATTGAGTTCTATAAGTAGCCTAGCTTGAAAGGAGCTACATTCTTTGATTCAATGCCCATGAAAGTACAGATTATGACATTGACAAGCCTTATCAAGCATCAGTGGGCAAGTGAGTGCAAACCAAGCAAGGAGAAAGGTTCAAAGCATCTCTGTACCCTTCCAACAGATGCAAACATGTCACCTAGCTTGACAGGAGCTACATTCTTTGATGCAATGCTCATGAAAGTACAGATTATGACATGTTGCTCCCTGGTCAAGTGGCACAGAAATCATTCAAGCCTCATCTAGCATCAGTGGTCAAGTGAATGCAAACCAAGCAAGAAGAAAGGTGAAAAGTCTCTTGACACCCTTCCAACAGATGCAAATCGGTGTTGTCCTTTTAGAAGGAGTGTTGATCCCACAAATGCACAGTGGGGAGTGAGCAGTTTCTTTAAACACATGTGCCTCCCTTTACTTAATTATTGTACCATACAGAGGTCCAGATGACGAGGCTTGCAGCAAAAATGGAGAACCACAAGGGGATCATGTAACTGGTAGCCATATGAACACCGTGGAAGAACCTGGTACCAATGAGAAGGAGGGTCTGCATCCTGGGGAGGTCGAGACTGCAAGGGTGCAGGTCCTGAAGCACTATGCTGTGCTATGGCCACAATGAGACAAAGGGATTCAGTTTGGAAGTCCTCACCATTTAACAGCGGTGTTGGTGGTGAGCAAGCATCTGAAAGGGTCCCCGCCAACATGGCTGGAGGGTATACATCCTTTGATTCACCTTCACAAACACACAATGGCTGGGTTGCAGATGGTTGGCTTCGGTGGGGCACTCAGGTTGGATATCTTGGGCCTGAGAATAGAAACTGTAGACATAGATCAGTTGCCTGCAATGCTGGAAAATGATGTCATCATTCAGTTGCAAGTCCAGAGCAGCAGGAAAACTGAAGGGTTAGATGGAAGCATCATGAATCGACCCATGACCACCTCATGGGGGCTTAGTTTCGTTTTCTGAGAAAGAATGGCTCGAATGGACCAGAATGTCAAGGGCAGGGCATCAGGCCACTTCAATTGGGTTTCCGAACCTAACTTAGCTATTGTGTTCGTTAGAGTTCTTCTCTGCCTGCTGTTTCTGAGTGGTAGGCACAGTGAAAATGCTGTTGAATTCTCGGAGCCTTGCAAAGTTCCTGTACATCAGAGGAGACAATGTGGATGCCAAGGTCACTGTAAATATGAATTAAATGTGGTTGGACCATTGTAATGCGTGAGGGTAGTCTAGGCCACAGAAAAATGTTTACACTTCCTTTTGATAGATCCGGATATTTTTGTTGGGGCACTACACCTTAATCTATCGTAGCATGGGGGGAATCTCACATTCTACATTTAGGGCCTCATTCCGACCCTGGCGGTCATAGACCGCCAGGGTGGAGGCCGGAGGTAGCACCGCCAACAGGCTGGCGGTGCTACATGGACAATTCTGACCGTTGCTGTAAAGCCGCGATCAGAAAAGGGCAACAGGCGGTTTCCCACCGGTTTACCCCTGCCCAAGGGAATCCTCCATGCAGCGCTGCCATGGGGATTCCGACCCCCTTCCCGCCAGCCTGTTTCTGGCGGTTGTTACCGCCAGGAACAGGATGGCGGGAACGGGTGTTGTGGGGCCCCTGCACTGCCCATGCCAACGGCATGGGCAGTGCAGGGGCCCCCTAACAGGGCCCCATTAAGATTTTCAGTGTCTGCCTTGCAGACACTGAAAATCGCGACGGGTGCCACTGCACCCGTCGCACCCCTTCAACTCCGCCGGCTCCATTCGGAGCCGGCTTCATTGTTGAAAGGGCTTTCCCGCTGGGCCGGCGGGCGGCCTTCTGGCGGTCGCCCGCCGGCCCAGCGGGAAAGTCGGAATGACCGTCGCGGTCTGTTGACCGCGGAGCGGTCTTCCGACGGGGTTACTTTGGCGGGCGGCCTCCGCCGCCCGCCAAAGTCGGAATGACCCCCTTAATGTTATTTCTTTTCTAACAGCCTGAGTCAATAATCATCAAATAGGTAAGAGCACCTTGTAGTTTAATATCAAATGCTGAGTACAAATTTGCCCCAATAGTGCAGCATGACTCACACAAAGACATGCCAAAATGCCACAATGAATAGTCGTACATAAGTGGTACACACAAGAATAGGAGTTTGCAACAGCTTCCATATAGAAACACCAGTCCATAGTTCACAAATAGTTCGCATGGAGATGAATTCTCAGTTACTTAGAACACTACTTGGAATGGCCTGTGGTTATTGTAAAGAAAGGATGCAGTTCCTGGTGTCCTCTCCTGGTAATGATGGATCCCTCTGTAAGCCACTTAAAAAGTACCTTCTGGTCCTGTTTACTTTATCATCTGGAAAGGCTAAAGAGCACTCTGATCCAGGGAATGAAGTCCCTGAACAACTTGGCGACAGTAATGGCATCAGTGCGCACACAGGTGTGCGCCTCAACCTACCCTGAAAAATACACACAATTAAATAAACAAAGGAATAGCATTAACATTTAGCCATCTGAATAAAGTCCTAAAACGAGGAGGGTGGGCAGCGGGGCGGTCTTGCTTCCTTTCCCACTGTTGTGGGCTTGTTAGATGACACAGGAATGACAATAGTTCTGGGTGACAGAAACAAAAAGAAGGACTCACACCAATTGATCACTGTAGCATGAATCATACTGTCCCTTTTAACATAGACAACATCAAAGAACAAGTTGAGGAATAAAGTGCTAGCCATTCACACTCCTTCGGAGATCTTTTTATAATTCTGTTTGATCCATGTCTGTTTCTCAGCATTGGATGTCTGCTCGATTAATACAGACATATGCTTCAGTGTAAGCATAGGAAATACATAGATTTGTAAGATATAAATAGTGGCGCTGCCACTGGTAGTTATTGCAGCTTTTCTGATCACCTGACCAGCCAGTACTTTCCCTTGAGATGAGCAGTGTATTTTACAATGGCACTCTTAATGGGTAACAATAGCACATTCAACAAATTTTGCATGTACATCCCCTGTACTCCTACAGGTGAGTATCTGGGCTACAAGCTTAGCCAATTGGGATGCACAAACCTGGGACGCATGATGAATTTCAACAGTTTCATGTAGGGTGCACACATGGTGTCCAGCTAAAAGTTCTCTTTTATGCAAGAACCATCACCAAAATAAATAAGTTCACTGTTCAGTATTGATGTATTTGACAATTCAATGCATGGTGGTTAAATGTTTAGTGACCAGAAAACAATTTTGGGATTCATTGTTTTAGGGAGGTGGGCACCACGTGGTAGGATTGAAAGCGGGACAACTGCTCAGAGTGATGTGGAAGGCAGACAAAAGTAAAATTTCATAATGGGACAACCTAGTGATAGCAAGATGTTGAGATTTCATGGTAAGCAAAAATTCCCCTGCAATCATGGTCGAGCCAAGTGTAGTAGTTTGTAGAGTAGACATGTTCTTAACCGTTCATAGTTGTGATAACAAATAATACCTTGAATGTTATAATTATCCACGTTTGTTTTATTTCCTTTTGTTTTATTTCCTTGTGTGTGATCTGTGCACAAGAGCATTCCTTTGTATTCTATTTGGAATGCGTTGTTTGATTAATTTGTCAGTTACTTCTCAATGCTTGTTCCTGTCAGCCAGCCGCTCCATTGCTGGGAACTTTACTAAGAATAAACAAAACATTTTTCCATCTTATTTTTGGAATTTCATTACTACATCAAGCACAGTATTCACTGATGTCTCAACAAGGTGAGCAGTAACAAAATAGAAACTAGGTTTAAGCCCAGCTGCTAAGGGGTCGAAGACAGAGGAATAATACATGATGGTCTTTTCTGGTTCCTACGGTCTTGCACCAGTATGCTAACAGCATAACTGTTCCATTCATGACAATATAATGTAAAAGGTTTACTGTAATCTGGAAGTCCAAGTGTGGGTACAGAAGATAGTGCCTGCTTGATTCACACATAGACTTGTACTGCCTCCTCAGGCCAATGCAATGGCTCTAGTGTGTCCTTCTTAACTTAATCTTGAAGTGGTCATACATTGGCAGCGAACCCAAAGGTCCATTGTCTACAATATCCCACCAGTCCCAAGAAAGTGTGTAACTGAGAGACTGTCAATGGACAAAGCAATTTACAGATAATTTCAATCCAGATGGAGTTCTCCATTTCATTGGAAAAATCATTATTTTCATAGCATACACAAGAGACAAATTGTAATTTTTCCTTTCAAGCCTTATAACTATGCATTTCAGTGAGCAAATAGATGGAGTCTGCCTTGCATTGTTCTTAGGTGACATACACAAAATCATCAACATATTGTATTACCATGGAATTTAAGGAGAAGACCAAGATGTCCAAATCTTACTTTAAAGCTTTGGAATATATGAAAGGGGATTCTGTAAAGCCCTCAGGAAGTCTACACCACGTTAACTTGGATCTGCAGAATGAGATCATGAGGAGAAACTGACTCTCTACATGAATAGGGATGGTGAAGAAGATGGAAAACACATCTACAACAGTGAACAATCTGTCCATGGCTGGAATAAAAGAAAGTATGATGGCAGGATTGTGCAGTAGAGGGAAGCTGGCAATCACAAAGCTCTTAATGGTGCAAAGAACTTGGACAAAGCAGTATACACTAGTCTTACACACCTTCGTCTTGGGAAGAATGGGAGTGTTATGTCAATTCACGATAGGCACAAATACACCCTATTCAATCAGATCAGCTATGAAAGGTCTAATTCCAGCTTCTTCTTCATGTGGAGGAGGACACTCTGGAATGCAGGGAAATCTCTTCTTTAGGATTACTTTAATCTAGACAGGATCCATGAAGGCGATGCATCTAACTTTGTTTGCATAGGAAAACCACAAACACGAGTAATCCTATTCAATCAACTTTTTTAATCTGCAGACATTTGAAAATCACATTACAAATTCGTATTATCTGACTCACTGAGAACAACTAGCACTCCAACTTCATTTGTGTGCTGGATATTTATAAACACCATGTCACATGTACAAAATATTTCCCAATAGTTTGAAGGTGAAATAGGGCTTAGCAAATAGGCATCTTTATCAAGAATGAGTCCCAAGGTAACAGAAATGGGGTCAGTGATGTAATGGGGAATGTCTTGGTTTGATATGCTGACTGCATCTATAGACAAGCCTGAGAGGTATTGAGGGCAACACAGTGTAAATAAGGCATGAAGAAGGCTTACAATTGATCATACAATTTACATAGTAGCCCTTCTGACCAACTGGGATTAAGGTATTCAGAGCACCATGAGCACCTCTCAGCCTGTCCTGGTAATCTGGATTTGGATTTGGTGTGACTTGAGTAAACTCAGCAGGGTCAGGTTGGGGAGGAACAGCTGAAGACAAAGTGGGGCAGGCTCTTATCCCATGCCTTAATTGACCACTATTAAAACATGACCTTTCTGAAGTGGCTTGGTGTCCCTTCTTCCCCATTATTTTGTCCTGCCTGCCCTCCACCCTGTCTGCCTCATTCCCCTCTGGAAATCAGGGCTCTACTCTTCTTCCATTTTACATTTTGCTGAGACTATCGCATTTTTAAAGGAAGAATTTCAAAATAATTTGTCTCCGTTTTCTTTTCCTGCACAGTCACACAATGATTGACTACTGAGACTAACACCACAAGATTCTTAGTTTGCCACAGAATGCAAAGGGGATGCAGCTTGATCTGAACGTTAGTTAACAATTCTTGCACAAAAGAAACACACAAAGTTGCCTGAACTTGTTCAGAGGGACGGACTATGGGGGTCATTCCGACCCCCACGGGCGGCGGTAGCCGCCCGACGGCCGGGAACCGCCAGATGACCGTACCGTGGTCAAAAGACCGCGGCGGTCATTATGACTTTCCCGCTGGGCGGGCGACTGCCAAAAGGCCGCCCCCGCCCAGCGGGAAAGCCACATCAACAATGAAGCCGGCTCCGAATGGAGCCGGTGGAGTTGCTTTTGTGCGACGGGTGCAGTTGCACCCGTCGCGATTTTCAGTGTCTGCTATGCAGACACTGAAAATCAATGTGGGGCCCTGTTAGGGGGCCCCTGCAGTGCCCATGCCATTGGCATGGGCACTGCAGGAGCCCCCAGGGGCCCCGCAACACCCGTTCCCGCCAGCCTGGTTCTGGCGGTCAAAACCGCCAGAACCAGGCTGGCAGGAAGGGGGTCGGAATCCCGCGCCGCCATGGAGGATTCTTTAGGCCAGTGGAAAACCGGCGGGAAACGGCCGGTTTCCCTTTTCTGACCGCGGCTTTACCGCCGCGGTCAGAATTGGCCTGGATGCACCGCCAGCCTGTTGGCGGTGCATCCTCCGACCCCGGCCCTGGCGGTCGAATGAGGCCCTATGTCCGAATAACATTAAAAAAACATCCTTGAGCCTGTCTAAATGATATGCTTGTGACTCTCCTTTGTTCTGTTTGGAATTAGAAACCTGTGTCCAGTCTGCTTTGACTGACACACCTCCATTATAATATTAAACAAACTTGCCTTTGTTGTTGTTAAAGGTGCATTGTCTTAAGGTCAGTCGCAGTCAATCTTTCTTCATTTTCAACCAATTTCTCACTTTCTTTGGCACAGTCAATCTCAACAGTTTACTTACAGCCTCCCAATTTGGCTTTGAGGGACTGTCATGTGTACTGGGGATCTACTTATTTATGTTAATCAGCCTGGGACAAAGGAACATGCACTTTTACTCCGCACCTGGGGCTGGATAGTTTCCCAAAGAGAGAAGGACATTGGGGTGAGTCTGAGGAGTGCTGATCATTTTGGCTCTTCCTTTATAACTCTTGGGCTATATATCTTTATTTAATACATTTTTATTGGTTTTGCAGGTAAAAAATACATACATGCTCAATAATAGGGTTGAACTACCCTTTCCCTGGTTCCCTACCCCCAAGTCAGCTCCCAGTCTGCGAATAGACACTCCCTGCCTAGCATAGGCCATCCTGTCAGCAAATCTGAACAGAGTCCGGGACTTGTGCAGGATTATTGGGGTTGTGGTCTTCATCAACATCTGTTCCAGCAGCTGTTTGTGATTGATCTAATATTGTGTCATTCGGGTTTTTAAGGCAATCAAACAAGGAGTCCTATTGCCGTGCCTTGTCCCTAGGTCTCCAACCCCTTGCCGCCTCCAGGTGTAATATTCTCCCTTCCGTGTTAGCCCACTTTATTAATACGTCCTGCCATCTTTGTAGGCAGGGACCCCTCCAGGGTCTTTCCAGTGCATTGTGGTCTCCCTTTTAGCCAGTATCAACGCCAGGTCTATATATTTGTTAGTGGTTTCCTTAGCGTTTTGTCGGGGAAAGTCCCCCAATAATGCTGCTAGAGGAAACAGCAAGAGTCTTCTATCTGTAACTGCAGTTATACTTCTAAATACTGCTTCCCAGTAGGGCCCAAGCTTTGTGCAGCTCCACAGCATATGATCTAGGCCTGCCTCCGGCTCTGAGCAACGGGGACATTTATCGCACCCAGTCGCAAACATTTTCGCTATTTTATAGGGGGTAAGGTATTCCCTGTGAAAGATATACAGGTTAATTAGTTTGAAATGAGCGTTCCTAGACACTGTGTGTGTGTGTGTTGTGATTCTAGCCCATCGCTACTCATCTATGGGAGTCCCTGTATCCATCTGCCATGCCAGTCGTAGTTTGTCAAGTGGGAGAATTGTATCTTTATGTAATGCTCTGTAGAGAGCGGACACCACTTTTCCCTTTCCCTGTGTACAGATAGCCCGGCATCCTTTATGTATGGGTGGTTCATGCAATCCCAATTTCCAGTAACGTTGTATGACTTTTGTTATTGAGCTATATAAGAGGAACAACCCCAGGGGGACATCAAACTTCTCCCTCAGAGCAGTAAAGGTCAGTAGTTCTCCGTTGCTAAACAGGTCTCCCAGTAATGTAATGTTGTGTGTAGCTAGTCTCGAGATACCCGTCAGGGCCTGCCCGCCAGGCAACCTGGCCAGACCACTTATTAGCACTTCCGGTGCGTATGGTAGCGCAGTGCGCATGCGCTGCATGTCTACGCTTCCAGCAGGCGTGTATGGTATGTAATGGAAGCGGGTGTAGCGCGTGCCGTCCTCTGGGATTCAGCAATATGTCTAGGAGGGCTTGGAATTGAGTGCCCTGCGTAGTGTCTCACACCCCTCCCCTCACGCTTGGCGTGTAGTGTTCTCGCCAGCCATTGCTGCTGACAGGCCAGATAGTAAATTTCCACATCTGGTGCTGCCAGTCCTCCCTCTGCCGTGGGTCTCTGGAGCGTACTTATTGCTAATCTATGTCTACCCGCTCCCCAAATAAAACCAGTCATAGTGGAGTAAATATCCCGGAATAATGAATGAGGAATGAGTAATGGCAGGGTTGAAAAATAGTTAATTAGTCTGGGTAGTGCTACCATTTTCTATCAGTGCCACTCTCCCTGCAACCGATAGCCGAAGTGTTTTCCAAAATAGAACATCAGAGCGCAGCTTCTGAACCGCCCGGTGCACATTTCCTTCTAATAGATCTTCGGGCTTGTGATAAATGTATACACCTATGGAGCGAAAGCTGGAGGGGGTCCATTCAAGCTCCTGTGTGTTTCCCACTTTTGGAGCTCCCTCCCTTAAGGGGAAGATATGAGATTTCCACCAATTAATGCGTAGTCCAGATAAATATCCAAACTTTTCCAGCAGGGCCACTGCTCCCGGCAGATCCGTTTCCACATCCCCCAGAAAGAGCAGCATATCGTCTGCGTAGAGCACCATGTGGTGATTTTGAGCCTCGACACTGAGCCCGTGAAGTAGTTGCCTGATCTTGCAGCCTGTGCGAGCAGCTCCATCGCGACCGCAAACAGCAGAGGTGACAGGGGGCAGCCCTGTCTAATGCCCCTGCCGACTAGATATGGTCTCTTTGGCTATTGGACCTACAGTGAACCCCAGGTTGCCTAAATGCATTAATTTCATAGTGCCCCTCCTGCTGGCAGCTGTGTCATCAGTGCAGCCCCATTTCCAGGTGCAGCCATAAATACGCCCCAGCATCTCCTGCCTGTACGGGGAAACCTACAACTTCCAAAACATCCTCCTTCATATTTTCTTCATCTTCTTGAGGTAGATCAGTGATTCAGGGGAATAGGTAGGGAGGAGGATAAGTGATAGGGACACAAGCCCTAAACCTGTTCCTCAAGTGACCTATCCTTTATATTGGAGTAGAGGCCTGCTTCAGTCACAGATCTCAGACACAAGCTTACACTTATTAACTTCCTCATAATAATTTAGTAAACACTCACCATTGTCTGTACTCATCTTATTTTTACGACCCTTCAATTGTTTTTTCAGTTTGCTTAAGCATTTTTTATGATAGGTGCCTTCCTCCTGAATGACCATCTCTCTGACATTAGTGAGCCCACCCACTGTTTCAAATATCTGCATGTATGTTTTTCCATACTGGTGGTACTTGGCAAGGATTGCAGTCCTTTTCGGCAGGGACCTGTCTTGGTTTAATTTCTTAATCTCTATTACCTTTTCACTCTGACACACAGGGAAGCATAAGGCTGTCTGCAAATCTTGTGCTCCACCTTATTTAGAAGGGGGAAGCGGGGGGAGGAGGCATGGGGAGGGAAACAGAAAGCAAGAAGGGAGGGACCCTCAGTTATTTATTTCTAACTAATCTCATAGAGAGGGGAAGGCTAGTATATTTTACTCATGCACACTAACCCATTGCTTTCAGCTGATCTCCAGTTCACTCCATGAGGGTACCAAAGGATCTGGGTGGCTGGATCACTTACCCTTTTCTATCCTTACAAGATCTATGTTAGGGTACTGGCACTCCTGCCTATCGTATCCTCTACATACTATTCTCTAGAGCCTTCTCATTTTTCTCCATGGAAATCACAGACACAGGTCACTGGCTCCTGGGACTTCTCCCACATCTACATACCAACCTGGCAAAGCACATGTGCAAGAGCACCCTAATAAACAAGCAAAGCAATAGGAAAATACGCATTGTAATTCTCCACCTTTTAATTTAGCAGCGCTAACGCTGTCAAACCTGATCAGTGTGTCAAATGCTGGGACACGCTCCACCCACGTTCCTCTGGGGAGAGAAATCTCTCCCTTACCTTCGGTGGTTGTCATGTGGAGTCTTGTCCAGCTCTCTTCCCAACTCAGGCTAAGAATAACCAGTTCCCGGACCAAAGTACCATGGGGGTTATTCCAACTTTGGAGGAGGTGGTAATCCGTCCCAAATGTGACGGATTTACCACCAGCCGTATTACGAGTTCCATAGGATATAATGGACTTGTAATACGGCTGGTGGTATATCCGTCACTTTACCGTCACTTTTGGGACGGATTACCACTTCCTCCAAAGTTGGAATAACCCCCCATGTTTTGGAAGAAAAATTTCTCTCCAAGCCCACTGAAATTTGATAATATGTATATTTAGCGCGATTAAGCAAAATAAAAGCTAAATATCTACCCAGCAAGAAGGAGCTTTTCCATAAGAAATTAATACTAACCAGTCCCCAAGTTTCCACAACTTTTATACATTTTCTTCACGGGTGGTTGGAGCAGCATGCAAGTGACAGAAACCAAAACTTTGCCAGGGTTCTTAGTAAGAAAAAAGGACACTGAAAAGCGATACAACAGAAAGCTGAGCTATTTTAATTAGGAATTCTTACTTCATAGTGCCAGGCATGGTAACGTGACCATGGATGTCAGAGGAGAGAGAAAACAAGCAGATTCGCATAACATAGGCATGCAAAATGGATGTGAGTTACTCAACAAGGAACGGATCAAATTTTTACAGTTTCTTATTAACATGTTGAAATACTGGGTGTGGTAAATTGTACCAGAAAGGAACCATAATATTATAACAAAGAAAAGGCCTCTGTGCACTTTCATCTAAGTCAGAAACCTTGTCACACATTAAATGGAACCGAAAGTATATTAGCTTCCATTGGTTTGTAAGGAAAATGCTCTAACTTGTAGTGCTAAGAAAATCAAATACATGTCTTGTTAACTGAGGATGCATCAGTAAATACAGTGTTGTATGAACTTTGCTGTTCTTTCTAGGAAACTCTGTATTATCAAGGTTATATTTGCATGTGTTCATTTACCTCGTGTCATAGGTGTGAGCAAAGAAACAAACACACTCAGGGAACCTTGCAGTCTGTTTATTCATATGTCTTGCAGATGATGCATAGTGAGCTCAGTAGAGGGATTTTGAACTTGTATGTGAGGCGTTGAGGGAATTCAGCCAATATAGGCCATAGGAAGAAAAGTACCAGAGGAGAGGCCTTTGTACAAAGAAATTGGATGTCTTATGCCCTTCTATTGTGACTCCTAGGAATGTCAGTGCCCTGCATATTTAGATTTGTGCAACACATGGGTGGGTGTGTGGGTGGTACCCATCTCAGTAAATAGTGAGGCATAGTCCAGGAGTTCATTACAGAGGTGACATGTTTAATTGGGAGAGGTATGGTAAATGTTATGCTGTGCTAAACTACCTGTAAAGCATATTGTCCACCAAAGTTTGTTGGTGATATTTAACAGGTTATAGAATAAAGACAAGAGGTTAGCTGGGAGTAATCCAAAATTACATGATGAAGAGCCAAGTCTTCAGGTTCTTCTGAAATTTCAGAAAGCAAACCACCACCCAGAAATGTGGGTATCTGCATTCCACAGCAGGAACCAGTGGCTGCACTGTGAACTGCTCTGAGTAATTTAAGAAAGGGGATGGCCTAAAGAAGAAGTTTGTCGAATTAAGGACCCTCGATTGTATATAAAGCTAATCTTTGAATGCCAGGAAACAAGGAGAGTTTAAAAAATAAATCCTATTAGCAAGTGCTATGGACTTTAGCATAATTCTCTTTTTGACTGGTAACCAGTTTAGGGATGTCATGGTGGGTGAGATATGATCGTTTTAATACCAATTTGGCCACTTCATTTTGAACTATCTGCAGGTCAGAGCCATTTTAAGACATGGACCATTGCCCAGTGCCTCCAACATCCGGCCTCACCAAAGCGATGTGTGTACATATGAAATAGACTATTTTTTAATTTGATAAGTGTACATGCCCTGCACGCCAGATCCTAAAATTCACACTCTTATGCACTAGATGGCAACCACATTAAAAAAATCATCTTTATGACTCACTCTTCTCCTCGCAGTTTCTACATGTCCCTTCTCTTCAATTCCCTACCTCTTACTCATTCTCGTATAGTTCACCTCTTTTTCACCACACCTGTCTACCTCACCTTTCTCCACCTACCTCTCAGTGCCTACCTTAACATCTCTACCTTTCTGTTCCACCTCTTGCTCTATCTACCTTGCTTCTTAACCCGTCTGTTTATCTGGTTCCATCTCTCTATACCTCACCCCCCTCTCCATCCTCTCTCTACCTCATTTCACAGCTCAGTTTAACACACCATTGGCTCTCTACCTTACCTCTCCATTTCCCTTCTCTCTTTCTACTTCTGTTCCCTACACCTCCCTCCATCTTAATCTTTCTTCTTTCATGCTATACTTCTTTCTCTACTCCTACCTATGTTCTCTATCTACTTCTATCTCACTCACTCTCATTTCTTTCTGCATTGTCTTCTCTATTTCAGTTCACCCTCTCTAACGCGCCTGGCGGGTTATAGGATGAATTACATGTAAATTATTAAATGACACAAAATCTAGATCCGAGTTAAAAGGGAAATTGCCTTGTCACTGTTGCTCAAGCTTTCTTCTGGTGCCAGTTTGCGAGGGAGAGGTGTGCAGCTTCAGTCTTGAGCTGTTTCGCATGCTCCCGTTTAGGAATGTTTATAATTCAATATTGTGTCCTCATCACAAGGGCTAGAATTAACAGAAAATGGGTAAAGATTCAAAAGTTGTTCTGTCTTTAGCTGGCACTGCTGCAGATATAGACCAAAGCCTTCAAAACTTCCTGGAGCTTCTTTTTTGGGAAACGTCCAAAATTACATTGTTAACTCAAGCATAACCACGCTTGCGTTAACAACGACTCACATTTTCTCTGCCTTAACCATGCATGTGCTGAACAATGCACATGGTTAAGGCAGGGAAAAAGGGAGAGTGCATCTGGCAAGGACGCAGTCAGGTAAGTGGGGCTGGGTTGGGGGTAGTTTTTAGAGGTGGGGTGGATTAAGGGCTTGGGGTGGGGGTGTCGGGGTAGTTTGTTTTTTTGGGGGCACGAGTGGGGTTTAGGGGTAGTTCTGGTTTTTAGGGGCAGGGGGATCGAGGCAGTTCTGTTTTTAGGGGTGCGGTGGGGGATCAGGGTGGTTTTGTTTTGGGGAGGGAGGTCGGGTACTTTTGTTTTTGGGGGTGGGGTAGTTTGGTTTTTGGGGTGGGGAATAGGGGTAGTTTGGTTTTTGGGGGGGTCGGGGTAGCTTGGTTTTTGGGGGTGAGGGAATTGGGGTAGTTTGGTTTTGAGGGGTGGGGGTTGAAGGATAGGGGTAGTTTGGTTTTGGGGTGGGGGTCTGGGGATCGGGGTAGTTAGGTTTTTGGGGGTGGGGGTTGGGGTACTTTTGTTTTTGGGGGTCAGGGTACTTTTATTTGTGGGGGCATGTGTTGTGTGTGGTAGTTTTTTGGGGGGTTTAGGGGATCGGGGTAGTTTGGTTTTTAGGGGCTGGCTGGGGGGGTAAAGGTAGTTAGGTTTTTGGGGGTGAGGGTTGGGGGTTGGTGTAGTTTAGTTGGTGGGGTGGGGAGGTTGAGGTAGTTTGGTTTTTGGGGTGGGGTATTGGGGTAGTTAGGTTTTTAGGGCTGGAGATCAGGGTAGTTAGGTTTTTTAAGGGCAGGGTTGGGGGATCAGGGTACTTTTGTTTTTAGGGGCAGGGGTGGGGGGATCGGGTAGTTTGGTTTTTGGGGTGGGGAGTGGAGGGATCAGGATAGTTTGGATTTTAGGGGCGGGCGGGGTAGTGGGTCGGTTGTTTTTAGGGCAGTGGGGGAGGTCGGGGAAGGGTTTAGGGCTCAGGGTGGGTGGGAGGCATCCGGGGTAGTTTTGTTAAGTTAGGGGTGGAGGGTCAGAGTAGTTTTTGTATTGGGGTTGGGGTACTTGTTGGCTTTAGGGCAGGTGGGGGTCGCATGCTAGAACCACGCATGTCGTTCCCACACATTCTTTTACAAGACATGCTTTAACAATGAAGAATCATTGTAAAGGTATGCGTGGGAAAGCCACTCATGGTAACAATGCGGTCCTTGTTCCAACTGCGTTGTTCAGGCATGCGTGGTTCTAGTATTCGTTGTTCCATCATACATCCTTCTTTTTTAAATAGCAGCCTCGACATGTGTAAAAAAGCAATACTAAAAAACGATACTCCTGTTTTCCACTGTTCCACCTGCTATTTTTCCTTAATTTTTAAAGAAATGTATTTGTAGCTGTCATTCCAAAAACGTTATGTGGTAAGCTTTTATATCACCCTATTTTACCATATTGTGTTGTTAAATAAAAAGCATAACCGAATAGTTGCATCACACAAAGCACATTTGAAATCAGAGGAGGAATACTTTCAGCTGTTTAAGGTTAAATGCATTTACACAATTCATAACGGTGCTTGAATAACAACAGTAAAAAAAAATAAACTGCAGAAGTTAAAACTGCAAGTTTTAACATCAATATTTTGGCAGTATTTGCAGTGAAATATTGACGCGGCCAGGTTGTTATTCAAAATATCAGTCGGGGGGCAATACTGTCTTACTGGCATTTGAAATGCAGAAGAATGCAGAAAGCTACGATTTATTGTAGTTTCAGTGTAATCTAAAGGTCCAATCCTTAATTTTCTAGTACCCCGTCATAAACAGCAAGTCCTAGTAATAGCTATCTATGATCAATCTAAGTATGAGTGTTTGAACTACTTCAGCATGGGAAGTATTTGCAAAATTGGTGTGCCATTCCTTACTAAAGTGGTCTAAATCACAAACACTGCAATCAGATTAGATTTCCATTTATTTGGTTTTACGGGTTCGATTTATAACATTTTGGAGCTGAAACTAGTACAGTGTTCAATTACTAGTGTCCATAATTTATGTAAAACATGCAGATCTCACTCTCATTATTTTTAGGACGGCTGTTGCTGTGAAGCTACGCTGCAGACGTTTCCTGGAAATTGAAAGACAAAATAAAAATCCATGGGCAGTGCTGTGTTTTTTCAGCAAATCTACAAAAATGAGGTGAGTGGGTGTTGCACAGCAGTCAATTAAGAGCACATTTCAAACACTAATTGATTATCGTTCTTGAAAATATTTGGCACACTCTGGAAGAGATAATGCTTTTTCAAAGCTATACAATGTAAAAAATACACAGTATAAATAATGTGGATAATCTAATCGCCAGTTGACAAACAAACGCCACTGTCTTTATTTATTCCTGACATTTAATGGTGTTATATATTTAGAAACCATTACTATTCACGAACTGGGCTTTTCAGCGAAAATTGCATAGGGGCATTTAGAGAAGGTAGGAAAAAGCCGTACAAACAGGTGGTGAAACAGGAAAGCTCCATGTGCAGCTGTCGGAAAAACTATGAGGTATGGCCTCCAGGCGGGAAGAACAAAATACGAACGGAACAAAAACTCATCTCTTCCCCGGTTCACCAGATAAAATTCGGGTGGATGACTGTCAGACCACGTTGTGATGCCATGGGGCAAGAAAAGCTACTGGGCCACTGCTTTGGGAGCAGTAGTCGTTTGGCTCATGGCTCTGGGCCAAGTACAACCCGGTCAGCACTTGACTCTCAGTGGTAAAGAGAGTGAGCATTAACATGTTTCTTAGGGAGGTCAGTCTGGTGATCAGCACACAAGGACTAGTTGCTTGATTGCGCAGTCCAGTCTTTGTAGAAAAGAGATCTTTCCCATGCAGTAAAACTCAGTACTACTACAAGAGGTATCAGGTACTTGGAGTCTCTGGCCTGGGCTTCAGTGCTTAATTTGTGAAAGTAACAGTGCTGGCGCCCAAAGATCTGCTCAGAAGTCATCGACTGGTGCAATTAAAAGGCTGGTAGTCTCTAATCCATTACTAGACACTCTCTGTCTCTTTGTCTCGCTCTTCCAGGTTCCCGCTTTCTCCCTTTGTGGCGGTTTTACCGTCTTTCTCTCACTGGAGAGTAGTAGCAGTGGAGCTACTACTCTTCAGTGAGGATACCTCCTCTGCTTCCTCCCCCTGCTCCCTTTAGCCTAAAGGTATCCTAGAGTGTGTCTAAGCACAGGTGCAGTCTTCCACCATTTGTGCAGAAGGCAACAGCATGCACTCAGTCTCTCAAGGATTATCTCACCAACAGAGGCATAAAGAAACATGAGGGAGGGCCACTGCAGAGAACATATAGGGCCTTCACTCCGGACTCTTTCAGAAGCTCTTAGGCCACAGGACGATGCTGAGGGGAGCCCCCTGAAGCTCAGGGCCCCTGCAACGCAGGGCCTGTGGAGTCTTTGTTACACCACTGCTCACCAACACCTTGCTGTGGCATTCCACTTGTTGGAAGGAAGTGCCAGTTGCAAGTGAGCTAGGTGGTTGTCTCAATTCCTAGGAAGAGTTGCAGTTTGCACAGCAGAGTCTAGAGGCAGGGCAGGCATGCAGCTGTCTTCAGCTAGAGGCCCTCTTCTTCTAGGCACACAGTGTCAGCTGAGGATTAGGCCCCATGGACGTGGCCAGGCTTCTTCCTTCTAGACTGTCTGGTGTGTCCTTAAATGAGCTCATTCATCCTCCCAGGAGTCGAGGCAGCGATGGAGTCCACTACCGGTCACAGGTCTGGGAAGACAGTTGAGTCGCTTCAAGGTGCTTCAGCAGGTGAACCCGATCAGGCCCACTTCTAGTAGCACCTCTGTTAGCCCACGGTCACTCGGGCGCACAGTGGACTAGTACATTGTGACAGCAGCTTCACTTGCAGTGGCTGGCTACACTCAGACATACGTTGAGCAAGTGCCACAGGATTAGTCACTACAAAAGTCTAGTCAGGGACATGTGGGCAGTTCTGTGGGCTTAACACAAGTATTTTCTTCAGTGGTGCAGAAAGGGCTCGGAACTCTTGGGGCTGCAGCAGCAAAGTCAGTTCAGGTACACTTTGGTAGTGCCTAGGCTTGGCAATGGTCTCTTTTTCAGCAGCACAGGCAACTCAGGTAAACTTGGCGTAAGTACCACGACTGCAACAGCAGAGATGAGGGTCCAGCTGCTTGGGCATATACATTGGCAGTGCTGTGTATTCAACTGTCATATTTTTTATTAGTATTTGCCTAATGCATGTCTACCATTAGAATGTGGGGCTGGTATTTTCAGGGGATACAATACATTGATCTGCATTTCTCCTTCCTTTCCCTTTGTTGACCCTGCGGCCACAGATGGGCAGAGCTGTGCACAGGGAGGGATGAAATCTCCTACTTGTTATTCAGTGGGAGGGGACTGTGGCTTCCTTTTGCAGGACAAACTGTTTTTTTAACCGGTTGATATAGTAATCAAGAGGGCATTCAAATGTTGTACATATGTCTATATGTATACCATGCCATTCAAAGCCAAATTCAAGCCATTGCTTCTTTTTTTCTTCTGTGATGCAATCAGCTTCAGCTTCAGCTCAGACCTAGAAAATGTGAGGGCGAGGTCAAGTCATCTGTGTACCATCCTGAGCCTTCCTATCATCTATCTCCAAATCCTTTCTTGTAATTTAGTATGGCAGTTTCTCATTCGAAGGCTGCACACTGCTTTTTTTTTTAATTTTGTGACATTTTGCATGTTTCCCTAACAGACATCGAAGGATCACAACTCTTGACGTTCAGATCAAAATGTAAGTTTAGACACACAAATAGTCAATAAACTATCACATACTAAAAATGCTGAGTTATTAACAAAAATATTTTAAACATATAGATACCACACATAACCTAATACAGCATCTAAATCAAATGATGTAAATCATTTTAATTACATGGTTATTAAAAGTTGTTTAAGAGCTACTGAATGTTTAGCAAGACAGATTACAACAGCTAGAAATGCATCTGTTTTATCAAATCAATTGCAGAATCTCTCCTTACACGTAAATGTTTTTAAATATTGGTTTTAAAAACTAATTTCATAAGAGCTGAAATGGGGGGCAATCTATTAAAACATGTAAGGAAGTGTATTTTAAATGTAATCTAAGTAAGCAAATCCCTTGTCTTAATAGTGTTCTTGAATAGAAAATCAAGAACATTTCTATGTGTAGATTCAGGTTGGATAAACCATAGAAATAACGAAATACATCTTCACTTCCAAGAGATCGTGTAGTAAGTGAGACATCAGGTTTGAACATCAGGTATTCTTTGTCTGGTTTCAAGGTCAGAGCAAGTGCAGACATGTTTTAATAATATATGAGCTCGGAATGATTCCCAGGTCTAGACGATCACCCCTTGTAAATGTTTAATCCTACATTTATTTATTTGCTAATTACTGATTTTGCCATTGCCTCTAACTAATTTGTACCCCCTTCCAACACAGAGTAGGGGGTGTATTCAGGGTTTCCGCTAATGAAAGTTAATTTATGTTAAATAGCATACAAATGCCTGCTATATCAACCCATGAGGTCAAGGCAATTTTGTTTCAGATCAATGTTGCTAAATTTAGAATCTGTTTCAGTGCATTACTCTCTAGTTTTTCCAACTTATTCCTTGAGTCTAGGCTTATTACTTCAGAGCAATAAAGTATCATAGTTGGAATTTCCCCCAAAATGTAGTTTATAAGTAGTGCTAAGGAATAACCTCCATGTTTTATTAAATTTTACTAATGCTCCAACTGTTAATGCTTTTAATGTTCTTAACTTAACTTTTTAAATTCCCAGTAAAGTGTCACCCTAAATATTTATATGATTTTACTTCATCAACCTTTTTCCTATTTTAGAACCATTTCTGGTTAGCTGTTTCTTACTGAAATCACTATTGTGGTTTTGTCAGTGCTAACAATTCCCTTGACAATATTTGTCAAATCCCTCCAATATCCTTTGCAATCCAAATGCATTATTACAATCAAATAAAACTATATCATCTGCATATGAGACAAGGGACATGCAATTCTCTTTTGGGTCAAAATCAGTTGATTCCCTTCTAAACTACCGGTAAATCTGCTAATTAAAGCCCGGAGAGAATGGGAACAAGAATACAACCTTGGAATAAGCCATTAAATATTTCTATTCAGTTTGGAAGATGCTCTGTTAGAGCTGATTCCACTTGTGCCCACTTTTCAGTGTGCAGGGCTTGAATTGTTTTGTTTGTTATTCTCCATGGGAACAATTTGTTTGTTCCTCAATTTAAAGATTCAAAAGCCATTCTGAAATCAATAAAGCAACAGCATGTATCCAAAGAGCAAATCAGAGGCATATTGAAGAGTGCCCTTCACAGAACCCTTCTTGTTCAATGGGCAATAGATTATTATCACAAATCCATTTGCCAAGGTGAGATAGTAAGATTTTGGTAACGATCTTTGAAATGGCACCTGTCACTCTTATAATTCTGTAGTTGTTTGGATGGTTACTCTCTTTTTTATAAACATTTTTACTTACTGCACCTCTCAGTGTTTCGGTTATCCACTGAAACAAAGGTGTGAGCTTTTTGGCCCTTTATTTGATATTAGTTTTATTAATCAGTGCAGGTAATTTAGGGACAGTTGCCCAGCCCAGGTTCAAGAATAATATTGGGTTTTGTTTGCTTTTGAGAAAGACAGGAGGGTACTTGGATCTAATATAGGAGCAGGAAGATTGTATTCTACTCTACGCATTACATAAATATTATTAAGATGAGCCTTCCAATTTTCCTCAGTAATTCAGAATATGAAAGAAGTCGCATTTGAGCATTTGTATTTTAGATATTATGTAAATATTACCAGAATGGATTCTACCCCACCTTTGAAAGGAACTTTAAATGACCTCTGTCCATTTTCCATTGTCTTATAAAAGTCATACTTTTTGTTTTTTATTATCTCCGACAGTTTTTTCCCTTATGTGTCTATGCTTTCATGATTGAATATGTTAGCTTTTGACAAGATCTATCAAACTATTTAATATTAAAATAATTAATTTCTTTAATCTTATTCATGTTTGTCATGGAGCACAACTTGTAGGCATACACCGATATTATCAATCATTAAATTATAAATCTCTAATTTTTCTCCGTAGTTTCTTTATCTCCGAACACAGTATGTGTTGCTTAATACACTAATAATATTTTAGTATGAGTGGAATCAATTCTCGTATTGTCATCAATCGCCTGTGATATCCTACCTCCATAGAATACCCCTTTCCTTCGTCCCAAAGTAAATCCTCCTCTCAGTGTCCAGTTATCCACAGAAACAAAGGTGTGAGATTTTTGGTCAATTATCACTACCTTCTCAGTCTAAAATGTCAAATTTTCTTAAAAGAATGAAATGCCATATGAAAACATAGATATACTCAATAGAACAACTTTGTTTAGTAAAACAGAATGTTTGGCCAACCAGGAGACTAAAAGGCTACAATCATTTAAATAAACTAGACCATTGTTTGGCAACCACTTACACATCTTCCACACTGCTTCTGAATTACATTGAGTTGGAAAACTGGCTAATGTTACATTATGTGATTCAAGCACAGTATTTAGTACATTCCATGTTTTAATCAGGTCTATTCTCATTTTAAAATCAAAAGAAATCTAAGACACCTTCTTGATACACCTTCTTAATGCAATCTATAGTACGTTCCATCATTTTCACAAACCTCTTTAGTTTGGAAATCACATGCGTCTGATGGTGTAGGTCTTACCTTAACGTCTGCGATGTTGCTTCAAAGAAACAATAAGGATCCTACAACTTATGCTCTACCTTTCTACTTGTAGAAAAGAGACATCGCTGTGGATATATAATCTGAATTATTGTAGGCAAATTCAATTACCCAGCAAGGCGGATCAATCCCCTTTCATGGTGAGTAATAAACAACACAACTACTGGTTCACAGTCTGGTTCTTTCAGCTTACCATTCAGTTTGGAGATGGTAGCTACAACATAAGTGCACATCCATATCTAAAAAATGACAGAACACAGTCCAAAATTGGGAAACAAATTGTGTACTTCTGTCAGTGATTCATACTGAGGGCAAACCATGCAATTTCACAATATTGATTTGTGAAGATAGAAGCTAATTCAGTGAGAAACTGGCCTGTTTTGCCATAATAAAAGCATTGGATCATCTGTCCTTGCATTTCGTTCTCTTCTTTAGACAGGAGGCCCTTAGTTCCCCCTATCTGCATAGGCTCAGTAGCATTTATGGTTTTAGATACTCTGGCTCAGCTTTTATTACAAACTATAAATATGTTGTTATGAGAGATTTGCCTCCTTCTGATTTTCTCTCACTGCGGTTATGATTTAATTTACTTACCAAATCTATTAAATAAGCACAACCATCAGGAGGGTCTACGATTTGTGACAATTCTTTTAACTTGTCTCCTTCCCTATAAGAGATGGAGGTTGTTTTGGTTTTGTGTCAATCTATCTTCACAACAAGACAGTTAAAAGTGGATCTATTATGCAACAAATCTGGGGAACCCTGTTTTAGGTTTATTAGATCATTATCCACGGCCTGGTATGCCACACAAATAGTTTTTGCACAGCCTACTTCATGCTCATAGTACAATAAGGGATTATCTTGATCTACCAGAGGTATGGACCACAGAGTTGCATCGCAACCTTGGTGGCACCAGACAGAGAATGTTGTGGGTCTCACCAGAAAATGCAAATGGAATTGGTTCTTTTGAATCCCACATTTTCCACTGTCCCCATGGAACCGTTCTAAGGGGGCCAATGGAATCAGGAAGGGAATTGCTACCTGTATCTGGCTGCTGGAGCTGTTCGAGGACTTGCGGTAGCACTTCTACCAGAGGTTTGCAAACTGGCAGGTTTTAAGAGGGGCTTATCTCTTACTTGGGTTAGTGCTGCCGACCAAGCTTGTAAGGTGGTAATATCTTGCTTATGACTGTGTTCTGCCACGTCAATGGTTGCCAACATGCTGGCATTCTATATATCACGTGGGCAAAGCTTGCTTTGTGGCCATTGCTGGCCTTCGGATCTGATGGCACAGACCTTACATTAATTTCCATGATGCTACTTCGCAGAGATGATATAGGCCCAACTCTTTAAGCCCTACCTTTCTTCTTGTAAAGTCAAACAATGATGAAGATTGGTAAGACTAGGAAAGGAGGTCCTGCTTAGAGGATGCTGTATTGATTTTCTATGGTTGGATGCTGTTGGACTTTCAATAAAGAAAGGGAAGACATTGGTAATGAAGGGGGTTGTTCCCTACCTTTTGGGCCTTCCTACAATCTACTGTTCCTTAAACCCTTTCCCATCAAATCTACCTCTGATCAGCTGACTCAGGTAGTCAGAATTCATGGTTAAGAACAAGACCCTCTTTCCCTGTATACCTTATGGATTTGAAGTTATTTCTAGGAATGGCTTGGTCTGTTTTTGAGGCTCTTCTCTAGGATTATACACAATAATCATTATATGCAAGCACATGTATAATTATCACAAATTCAGTAAGCCTTTCTAAAGATTTCAAAGAGCATAGTCTATATATCTCTTACAAAAAATACACCTTTTTTCCTTTGAAAGTTTCACTGAGCCTTTACACTTGTTGGCCATGTCACTGGCAATGTCCCTTAGATTATGTTTGCAGCCATAACTAGGGCCTGGCTTATTCAAATCATAATTGAGAGCTCCTTTGAAAAAAGTATTGGACAAAATGTTACTGTCTTTTCTTGCAAGATTTCTGAGCTTATAGTTGCACCTTGATTTCTTGGAACATAAAATATTTTACATACAAACTTGGTAGCTTAAGTGCTGCTCTAGTTAATGTGTTTCATTTCTATTTTCTTCTTTCTACATCTTGAAAGTTGAAGGCAGCTTGAGAAACTGTAATGAAAACGAGAGAGTCGACTTCTGAAGAGCAGGAGTGACAATGGTCGCAGAACATAGATCATGGTGGCTGTGTGCATGACTGCGTGGATTATGGTGAATGAGTGTGTGAGAGCATCCATCATGACAGATGGACAGTTATTAAAGTTACCAACTTCCCTTTTGTCACCTTCAGTGTTACCATACATGCTTGAAATAACTGACTTTCAACTTTGATATCTATTACATCTATCAACATCTTGCTTGATGTAAGTATAATTAACCTCCCAGATGGTAAACCTTGACCCATGACCTGTACATTTAGCATTCACACTTAACATAGTAAATCATTCAACAATGGGGCTTTTTTGTAAACGAAGTTTCCTGCAACATTAAAACATGATTCTGTCTTAGGGCTAGGCTTAAATAGTTCCTTTTAATTCTCTCATATCCATTAATATTCCAACTTAATTTCTTATTGTTTTTGAAAAAGCTCTTCACATTAGACCACTTCATTTGAAAGAGAGACTTGGGAAAAATCATCGTAATCATGAAGTGATAGCAGAGAAAAATAATTTTGTTCCTTTATGTCGTTCATGGACATACTCATATCAAACTTGAACATGTTCATAATATTATTCTAAAGTTACTTTTAATGGGGTGAAGCTGGTAATGAGAGTGATTCCAATTGTAAGTGCTTCTCTTACATTTTTGAGGAACATCCACACAATTCTTGGAAATCAGTTTAAACTTGCATAATTTGTAAGTATCTGATCACCATTTATATTCTGTGCCTCTGTTGTGGGTATGATTTCGATGCCCTATGCATTAAGTGA
This sequence comes from Pleurodeles waltl, assembly GCF_031143425.1. Lineage (NCBI taxonomy): Eukaryota > Metazoa > Chordata > Amphibia > Caudata > Salamandridae > Pleurodeles > Pleurodeles waltl. Next base: position 400,674,679 of record NC_090440.1, read on the forward strand.
CTTAGAGACCATATAAATTTCACACCTTAAGCATGGAGAAAGCAAAAAAATATGTGTCAGTTTCCCTCGTCCTCCATCTCCCCCATGATGGATCCAACACATTTGAGAAAAAAGACAACATTTCTTTAAGGTCAAAGGGATATTTGATAATTGACAATATTTTCGATCAATCAATCAATCAATCATAGTATTTATAAAGCGCGCTATGTACCCGTCAGGGTTTCGAGGCGCTGAGAGGGGGGGGTTGGGGGGGGGGGGGGGGGAGCGCTGCTGATTTAGCGGTCGAAGAGCCAGGTCTTGAGGAGCCTTCTCAATGTGAGGAGGTCCTGGGTCTGGCGAAGAGATGTGGGGAGAGAGTTCCAGGTCTTGGCGGCGAGGAAGGAGAAGGATCTGCCGCCGGATGTCTTGCGCTGGATTCGGGGTACGATGGCGAGGGCGAGGTTGGCGGATCGGAGTTGACGTGTTGGAGTGTAGAAGTTCAGTCTGGTGTTGAGGTAGGAGGGTCCGGTGTTGTGAAGTGCCTTGTGAGCGTGGGTCAGGAGTTTAAAGGTGATCCTCTTGTCTACCGGGAGCCAGTGGAGTTCCTTTAGGTGAGGGGAGATGTGATTTCGGCGGGGTATGTCGAGGATCAGTCGGGCGGAGGCATTTTGGATGCGTTGGAGTCGTTTGATGTCTTTGGTTGGGATGCCTGTGTAGAGTGCGTTGCCGTAGTCAAGTCTGCTGCTGACGAGGGCCTGGGTCACCGTCTTTCTGGTTTCTGTTGGAATCCACTTGAAGATTCTGCGGAGCATTCGAAGGGTGTTGAAACAGGAGGAGGAGACGGCGCTGACCTGTTTGGACATGGTGAGGGCGGAGTCCAGGATGAAGCCGAGGTTTCTTGCGTGGCTGGCAGGGGTGGGCGGGGGTCCGAGGGCGGAGGGCCACCATGAGTCGTTCCAGGCCGAGGGAGTGCGCCCGAGGATGAGGACTTCCGTCTTGTCGGAGTTGAGTTTCAGGCGACTGTTGTTCATCCAATCGGCGATGGATTTTAGTCCCTCGTGGAGGTTTGTTTTGGCGGTGAGCGGGTCTTTGGTCAGGGAGAGGACGAGCTGGGTGTCGTCGGCGTAAGAGATGATGCTGAGATGATGTTGGCGGGCCAGTTGAGCGAGGGGTGCCATGTAGACGTTGAACAACGTGGGGCTGAGGGAGGATCCTTGGGGGACGCCGCAGATGAGGTTGGTGGCTTTGGAGCGGAAAGGGGAGAGACGGACTCTCTGCGTTCTGTCGGAGAGGAAGGATGAGATCCAGTGGAGGGCTTTGTCTTGGATGCCGGCTTCCTGGAGGCGGGTCATTTGATGTCTGATGTCATCTGTGGCGGCGAGGAGAGCAGTCTCAGTGCTGTGGTTTCGTCTGAATCCGGATTGTGAGGGGTCCAGGATGGAATTGTCTTCGAGGAAGTGGGTGAGCTGAGTGTTGACGATCTTCTCGATGACTTTCGCTGGAAAAGGGAGGAGAGAGATCGGACGGAAGTTTTTGAGATCTTTGGGGTCGGCCTTGGGTTTTTTGAGGAGGGGTTGGATTTCTGCGTGTTTCCAGCTGTCCGGGAAGGTGGCAGAAGTGAAGGAGAGGTTGATGATCTTGCGGAGTCCGGGGGCGATGGTGGCGTTGGCTGAGTTGAAAACATGATGGGGGCAGGGGTCCGTGGGGGAGCCTGAGTGGATGGTGTTCATGGTTGTTATGGTTTCTGCCTCGTCCACGTGAGTCCAGGCGGTGAGGCGGCAGTCGCGGGAGGAGACGTCGGGGGTGGGGTCTGGCGGTGGACCGGTGTTGAAGCTGTCGATTTTCTGGTGGAAGAAGGTGGAGAGGTCGTCGCAGAGTTTCTGGGAGGGCGGGATGTCGTTGGAGTTGGCTTTTGGATTGGAGAGTTCCTTCACAATGCCGAAGAGTTCTTTGCAGTCGTGGGCGTTGTTGTTGATGCGTTCGGTGAAGTGGGTGCGCTTGGCGATGAGGATCCGTTGGTGGTGTTCGCGGTTGGCGTTTTTGAGGGCGACGAGGTTGTCGGGAGTGCGTTCTTGGATCCATTTCTTTTTGAGCTTCTGGCAGATGCTTTTGGAGGTGGTTAGATCGTCTGTGAACCAGGCCGGTTTTTTCTTTCCTTGGATGGCGGTGGGTTTCTTGAGAGGGGCAAGGGTGTTGGCGCAGTCGAGGATCCATTGATGGAGGTTGATGGCGGCTGTGCTCGGGTCGGTTGCGTCGGGTGGAAGGTTGTTGATGAGGGTGCTGGTCAGTTGGTCTTGGGTGACTTTGCCCCAGCGGCGGTGGGGAGGTAGCTGGATGCGGTGTTGCTCTGTGGTTTTCTTATAGGTGAAATGGACGCAGTGATGGTCGGTCCAGTGGAGTTCGGAGGTGTGGCTGAAGGTGAAGAGGGGGTCAAGGGTGTGTCCGGCGATGTGGGTGGGCGTGTTGACTAGCTGGCGGAGTCCGAGGTTGAGGAGGTTGGAGGTCAGTGATGCGGTGTTGACGTCGTTGGCATTTTCCAGATGGTAGTTCAGATCTCCCAGGAGGATGTAATCCGGGGAAGCGAGGGCGTGGGTGCTTGCAAGGTCGGCGATGGTGTCGCTGAAGGGGGCTCTTGGTCCTGGAGGGCGGTATATGAGGGTTCCTCTGAGGGTCGTGTTGGGGTCCGTGTGGATCTGGAAGTGGAGGTGTTCGGCTGTCCTGAGGGTGTCGTCCGAGTGGGTGTGGATTTTGAGGGTAGCTTTGTGAGCGATGGCTATTCCGCCGCCGATTCCGTTGGTTCGATCTCTTCTGGTGATTTTGTAGCCGTCCGGTATGGCGATGGCGATGTCCGGAGACGAGGAGTCGTTCCACCAGGTTTCGGTCAGGAAAGCCACGTCAGGAGCAGTGGTGTCGAGCAAATCCCAGAGCTCGATGGCTTGTTTTCGTGCAGAGCGGGTGTTGATGAGGATGCAGTTCAGGTGGTTGGGGTTGAATGTTTCAGTAGTTGGATTGGTCGTTCTGATGCAGGAGAATTTGCAGGTACGGCAGGAGAAGGGTCCTTTAGTGTGCTTCGGGGATGCCCGGTAGCATTCAGTGGAGGGGCCGGGATTGAAGGCGCGGAGTTCGTTGATCAAGTAGCGGATGCGGGGGGCGCGAGGGCCAGGGGGTGTGGCGCTGGGCGCGGTCCAGGCGCGGACGGGCGCAGACGGGCTTGCCTCTCGATCTGTTCAATGGGGGCAATTTCCTTACTTTCTTCTCCTTCCGACAAATGTCAAAATATATTTCAGAATCTTTATTTTCTACTTTTGTAGAATTCTGTAATTAACTGAAAGGAATCTTTATACCCTCCTAATTTGATTGGCTAGTCATATGTTTCCCTCCAGCACAGTACATCTTTTTATGGGATTATCCTGGGGTTGTCCTATTCCTTTCACATCTTAACACAACGGGAGAGGAGGGGAGAAACAATTGAGACCCCATACTGCCTCCCTTGGGGGCACAACAAATAACACAAAGAGTATAGGGTATCACACAGGTACAAAATGAAGTTAAATTGTACTGTACACTTACTTCAAAGGGTGACGCTGCCTGGCTGGGGAGGGAGTCGAATTAGGTGCGCCAGCAAGCATCACCCTTTGAAGTAAGTGTGACTACAAGGGGACACCCCCCCTCTTCTCCCCTAGACCAGGGGCTTCTTGGCCTATAATTACAGGGCCTTCCCTGTTAAGCAATCCACAGGTAGGCCCTTCTCATTATATATATTTAGACACCTCCTATTGAGGTAGGACCCCCTGTTCAGCATGCGACTCTTTAGTGCATGAACTCCGGGATCCCAGGCCCTGACAAATGCCCCAGACCTTCTTTGGCTCTAGTTACAGGGCAGAAACATGTTGGCCAGAAATTTATTGGTGACTCTTCGAGTCATTATTCTCTACAAGCGTCCCGTCGCGTTTTTTTATCTCACCAACAATCACCGCATATAAAGGTGTAATATTACACAGGTGATTGATTAGGTGATTTTAGACTCTCTGTAGTACAACTGGATCCCAATTTATTTCCGAACTCCCTCCAAGTTCTTTTAACAACGAAGTTGAGTCCGTCCAGGTGGTACTATCCTACCTGGATGGGGGTAAATGGTCATATGATGAAGCATGACACTATATAGCGTGTGAGACCATCTAGTTCGTAAGGAGAAATTCCCCTTAGCCCCTTCTGACAACCACATTCAGCACACATATAGTTCCCGTACTCTGGGAGATACAGACGGTCCAGTACAATTTAACTTCATTTTGTAACTATGTGATACCCCATACTCTGTGTTATTTATTCCTTTCACTCTCATTGTCGTGCATGGCCGGAGTGTTAAAGATCTTTGAGGCTTTTTTCCCCACATAGGTTTTTTCTACCATTAAAGAGGGTTGGAAACCTGATTGATTTGCACAATGCAATTGTAGTATATCTGCAGTCGCAGAATCCTGTTTAATATGAAGCAATTTGGTATTCTTGATCTTAATTTTATATTTGGTATACAGTCTGTTTATTTTTCTTTGTATTCGATAATTCAACAATAACCAGTTGGATGAAAATCTGGAGATTCCTTAGAAATTGGGTCTTTGCTTGATCAACATTGGAAATATATACAGATGACGTTGGCTGATTTACTACAGAGTGTGTCTCTGAATCATAGTTAAATTTGTGTTTCTTAGCCCTGGTTTCCTCACTATCAGCTGCTCAGAGCAGGTAAACAACAGTGACATGTTCTCATTTCACTAGAAATATTGGCCCTCATTCCAACCCTGGCGGTCTATGACCGCCAGGGTGGAGGGACACAGAAGCACCGCCAACAGGCTGGCGGTGCTTCAGTGCCCATTCTGACCACGGCGGTAAAGCCGCAGTCAGAAAAGGGGATCCGGCGGTTTCCCGCCGGATTACCCCTGGCTGGGCTGAATCTCCATGGCGCCGCTGCTTGCAGCGCCGCCATGGAGATTCCGACCCCCTTCCCGCCATCCTGTTTCTGGCGGTTTTTACCGCCAGGAACAGGATGGCGGGAACGGGTGTCGTGGGGCCCCAGAGGGCCCCTCACTACCCATGCCACTGGCATGGGCAGTGCAGGGGCCCCCTAACAGGGCCCCACCATGATTTTCACTGTCTGCTTAGCAGACAGTGAAAATCGCGGCGGGTGCAACTGCACCCGTCGCACCCCTGCAACTCCGCCGGCTCCATTCGGAGCCGGCTTCATTGTTGCAGGGCCTTTCCCGCTGGGCCGGCGGGCGCTCCTTTGGCGGGTGCCCGCCGGCCCAGCGGGAAAGCCAGAATGGCATCCGCGGTCTTCTGACCGCGGAGCGGCCATTTGGCGGTGACCGCATGGCGGGCGGCGACCGCCGCCCGCCGCGGTCAGAATGACCGCCTTTGTCTAAAACACTGGATTGATTCAGTTGATTTTTATTAACAAGTACCCCTAGAATTCTTTGAAGAGTCTCATGCATTAATAATAGAACGTTAGTCAATATAGATGAATCTAGCTTGTTCTATATTCACTTACATGATGGGAGGGGGCATGGATGTCAATTCATGGAAATACTAGGGGTAGCGGAAGTGACATCACCCGCCCTTTCACCTCCACTTTCAGTCACACACACATACTTAAACATACAAACAAATGCACACTTACATACACACTCTCACATAAACACACTCTCACTCGCAAGCACGCACACAAAACATTTCCTACTTAATTCAGCTGCCATGGAAGGGCATATTCCAGCTAATTGTACTCCATTTTTATTCAACTACTAGTGAATAATATATTATTATTCACTACTCATGCAATACATTGACAGGAATAAGAGTGAAGTTCCAACCGACGTCCATAAGAACAAGCTGCCACTGTGTTCCTGGCACAGAATTTGCCACTTTTGAGACCAGGGGTCGCAAAAGCAGTGCCAGTGGTAGCAAAGGACATGCCAGGGGTGGCAGCTGCAACCCCTGGCAACTCCTGAATTGTGTCCTTGGGAGGGGGCTCCCATGTTTGCAAGAGTGTAGCACAGATTGAGGTGTAGAATGATTAGAAAAATGGTGAAGAAAGGCATGGCACTATTTCAGAGATAGATGTAATGACATATCAATTTAATTCACCATATTAATATCAACAGTCATTGGTGCAAGTAGTTGATAAATTACTGTCACAAATCTCTGCTGTCATTTGGTTGTATACCTGACTTTTTAATCATTGTCTACATTACTTTTAAATGTTTAAGCAAAAATCCACAAACTGATTTTGCTGGTGGCGAAGAGAAAGGATTCAGATTAACCACATTACTTATGGTAGGAATACTTACACTCTGATTTCAGCAGCACCTTTCTCAATCTCTTTTTCTGCAGGTCTTTATTGGTCTCAAACGATAAGGAGAGATTTGACCTTGTTGCTCCATAGCCTTAATAGTTGACATATATCCCACTAATCATCCCAATACTACAGTCGCAGCTGCTCTCTGACTTTACCTTATACGCCTTGTGCTCATTATACTTTACAGTCCCAGTGGTAAGGAGTATTCCTTATGCTTTACACTTCTAGTGGTGGAATCAACAGAATCAATGTAAGTCAAGAGAAGAAATAAACTGTGAGCCGTTAAAATAAATGGGATTGCAGAAGGATTAAAGAGCATCAGCAGTGAAACCACAACATCACACAGTGCAATCTATAAACACAGGTACAGGTAATTCTGTTTTTAAGGATAATGAAATCTTGGCTGAGTTTCTCAAATATTATCAAACTCTATATACTACTGGGTTGCCGCCATCCCCCTCTCAGGATGATGACTATTTAAAGAAGGTTCAAAATCCTAAGCAGAATCTTATTGATTTTTCTGCCCTCAATCAGATATTTATTTGTCAGAAGTTATTCAAGCCCTTAGATCCCTTAAAAAAAGGTAAAACTCCTGGACCGGATGGTTTCCTGGTGGAATTCTTCCTTCACTTTTCAAATATTTTACTTCCCAGGTTTCTATATCTTTTTCAATTCCTCTCAAACTCAGGATATACAGTGAGTACTTTTTAAGAACCTACTACTTGTCTTATCCCAAAAGAAGGTAAGGACCTAACTTTTTGTAAAAGCTACAGACCAGTTTCTCTGGTAAATGTAGACTACAAAATCTTTGTTAAACTGTTAGCTTTACGTCTTGATCCCCTTTTGCCTTTAATGATAGGAAAATAACAATCCGGATTTGTCAAAGGTAAACTTGCTTCTGATCATTCTAGAGCATTCTTTAATGTACTAATCAAAGCCTCTCCTCTTTCACATTTTTAGCGTCAATTTCCATAGACACTGAGACAGCGTTTGATCATATAAACTGGTCTTTTCTATTAAAAGCCTTATCCTGGCATGGTTTGGGTCCCCATTTCATCTAGTGTATTTCTTTGCTTTATCAATCCCCAATGGCATCTGTCTTGGTCAATGGGAAAATGTCTAGCTATTTTTCATTACATTGCGGCATTCGCCAAGCCAGTCCATTATTCCTTCTTCTGTTTATTTTGGCCCTCAAGCCCTTTTTATCTCGTATTAGAAATAATACTAAAATTGAAGGTTTCCGATATGGTGATAAACATTTGAAACTATACGCCTATGCAGATGATATACTCTTATATATTTCTAAACCTTGACTCTCTGTACCTGCTGTACTCCAAGAGATAGCTGATTTTCCTTGGTTTCAATATATAAGATAAATTAGGATAAAACTGAAATCCTCCCTCTTACAAAATGTTATATTAGACAATTGTTTGGTATCAATAATTTTCATTGGAATACATCCAAGATTAAATACTTAGGTATTTGGTTTACCTTTTCCATTAAGGATTCCATTGCCGCAAATATATCTGATTGTTTGGATAAGATTGACCGAACCCTTATGTTATGGAATCCCCTATATTTATCTTGGTGGGGTCGTCTTGATTCCATCAAAATGATGATTTTATCCATCATTCTATATATTTTATCCATGATTCCAGTTTCTCTTCCTGCTACTCTTTTCAAACAACTTGATTCAAAACTATCTAAATTTATTTGGAGCAATAAGAAATCTAGAATTTCTCTTAATCATCTCTGTCATTCTAAGCAAGAAGGTGGAGCTAATTTTCCTGACTTCCGGCTTTATCATAAATCTTTTTGTTTACGACAAGCTTCCAGGTGGATTACCTTGTAAAGATCTCTGTTTACTCCTTTATGGTTGGACATTGAATGTTCTTTTCTTCTACATTTTCCTACTCTAGTGGTGTGGTCCTTATCTTCTACCTCTATTAAATCCTCCCTGCTTCTTAAACATACTTGTGCTCTTCTACAAACTTACTATTTAACACCAACTGTAACTTGTACTTCTTCTCTACATTCTCCTCCTTGGCATAATAAACTTATTACTATCAATAAAAAAACATTATTTTGGAAATCTTGGAGACAAATGGGTATAGCATGGGTCAAAGATTTATTCTGTAATGATATTCCACTTTCTTTTTCACAGTTTCAACAACTATTTCATTGTTCTAGTTCCTTTATGCCTATGTAGCTTCCCCTTATAAATATCCTTCTTGACATCTTCTTTTCACTGCCAATTCTCCCACCTTCTTCGCCATCACACTATCTTCCATTCTTACCTCTTTTCCCAAGGCGTCAATTATTTAAAACACTTTTCATTCTCCTCTTCTGACAAGGCCTAAATCTGAAGTAGAGACTCAATGGGAATTGGATTTGGGATGTACCTAGACTATTTCTTTCTGGAATAAAATATGGGATAGGTCATATAAAATTTCTAGATCTGCTTCTACTTCACAATCATTGTTCTTTTGATGTCATAGACTATATTTTAACCCTTCCAGCATAGCTAAATTTTCCATGTCCTCTACTTCAAAATGTTGGTCTTGTGACTACCCCAATGGAGATCTCATGCATATCGTCTTCAAATGCCCTCCTACTACCACCTGCTGGGAAAATGTTTGGCTCCAGCTTACCTCGATTTTTCAATAACATTCCCAATTATCTCCCTCCAGACTGTTTTTAGGTAGTCCATCTGACGATATTGATACAAAATTTGGTATCTTGAGGTTGTTAGATCGGATACTAGCTTTAGCCTTTCAACAAATTACTCTTAATTGGAAAGATTCTTCTAAAATTCCCTATAAAGCCTGGTGGTACAATGTTTGTCACTATCATAGGTTGGATACTGCATTTACTTCTCTGTGTTGACCTTCGATTAAAAGAGATATATGTTGGTTGCCTTTAACTTCTTATCTTGATATTGTTGCTTGCAAAATTACAACTGTACTTTATCTGAACATTTTAAGCCGCCATAAGAGGTTTACTTTCTCTGTCATTGGTTCTCCTAATCTCAAATTTTAAAACACAATTTCAATTAACTAACATTCTTCTAAGATTATTTTATACAGTTTTGTTCACAATTACAATCTCTTCACTCTTAATAGGTAAGTACTCCTCTCCCGATACATTTCATCCAAAGGTATAGGTGGGTACTGACAGTGCTTAATTTGTAACATAATGAGTGCTGGTGGCCAAAGCTCTGCTCTGAAGCCCGCGACCAGTGCTATTAAATGTTCCTGTGCCAAACACCAAGGTTTAGTAGTCCTAATCCCGCCTGTGTCTCTTTAATCCACTGCCAGACACTCTTTGCCCCATTTATTTCACTCTTGCAGGCTCGTGCTTGCTCCCTGGGTGAAAGCTTTTCTGTCTTCTCTTTCTTCTTTCCTGTTTTGGGGGTTCCCTTCATTTGCTCTCAGGGAATGTCTGATAAGGAAAAAATAAGTGCTGGTGGGTCCCTCTGTCCCCAAAACTAAGTGCAGATGGGCTGCACCGCAAACCACTGGCTCAAATTAAGCACTGTGGGTACAGCGAAGCAAGGGAAAACATTTACAGGCAGCGTACAAGTAGGCAGACAGACTGGCAGAGTGACTAACCTTATGTCATCAACATGCCATTACCATTACCATCACCGCACCTCTGCCTCACCGGCAGCGCACCTCTCAACCCCAGCTTCTAGAAAGAAAAGAGTTCACTGAGCAAAGAGTTCACTGAGCCACGGGTCCCTGCCCTGAAGTCGGTGGAGGGGGTGAAAGGACAATATTGGTTATAGGTGTCTGCAATGAGGCAAATGAAGCAAAGCACCTCTATGTGCCTCTTAACTACACCACTTTCTAAATTGTTTCTGTGTTCAAGGACACTGTTTCAGACTGTTGCTGAAATGACCATCAAGATGTCACAGTGTGAAGTGGGGTGGAGCACAAGCTTCAGAAAAGGACAATATCCTCTCAGGCAGCAGGGCAGCAACAGGAGCAAACACCAGCAAGAACCCACTCCAGGAGAGTGGCAAAAGCAGCTCTTTTGTGGTTCTTCAGTTGCTTCCTGTGATGGGCTGCATGAGTTTGTGGAAAGAGTGCACCAGCTATTTTGGCTGCTGTGAGTATATCCACCATCCCCAGTTTACATGCTGTACTTCCCAAAAAGAGATTAACCTGAGGCAACGCTGTGATAGGCACAGAAAGTACTGAAGCAAGGAGAAGAGAAGCATAGCAACATGACAGACACTTCAGATGATGACCGCCCTAGTGTGGGGTAAGGTCAACACATATCTATTTGTGCGGACTGAGGGTATATACACTGAGCCATCACCACATTTTAAAACGCAGGCCAGGAGTGGAGCGAAGATCTCCTTTGCCCTGCTTCAGAGAAATATCAGTGAAATTATGGTGAAATACTGTATGACAGTGCCTATCATTGAGTGGTGAAGAACATGCAAAACAGGTATTTGGCACAAGGAATTTCTATGACACCCATAAGTGTGAGGCAAAGATTTTTCACAGCACAGATAACCCATGTTGCGGCAAAAGGCTGTTTGGAGCATGAGGCAACGACTCCCTAGAGCCTTGACTGTCCCGGTTGGTGTACAAAGACCTCCAGAGTGTGAGACTGTGAGAATATATTTGCTATTGTTCTTCTCGTTCACACCCGGGTGTGTATGTTGGAGGCTCTGAGCTGGGAGGCACCATTGGAAGAGGTAGTGTGTGCGAGAAGTGTTGTTTTTCATTACCTTACTCATTCCACTGTTGCACTAGATCCTTCTTGCATGGCCCCTGCAATGAAGGGGCACCATAGCTTGGGCTAGATGCAGAGCAGCAGAGACACAGTACAGGGTATAGAGATTGGCGACGGGTATGCTTTCAACCCTCCGGTGAGATTTCCCTGCACCAACACCCCTCAGCCTTTAGACTGGGTAAGTATGCTTGTTTTTTCTCGTTTCAATTCAAAAAGAGCAGTCGTACTTTTTATTTGCTTCTCAAATCCGTTTTTTTCTGCGTTGTATTGTCGGATTTTGCGTTTGGATTTTTTTGTAGAAATTATTTTTTTAATGGCAGTGCTGCCGATTGTGTTGTAAGAAATTTGAAAATCGTTTGTTTTGGTGCAAATGTTGACTAATGTATGGTTTTAAAAGTTTATTGCCGCTACAAAACCATTTCCTATGAATATGCTAGATGGCCACTGTTGATAGCTAAATGTTTTTGCGAAGAAAGGTTTCTGATTTCAGCATTGTAGTTTCCTCAAATGGCTACAGGTCTGGTTTGTGCTTGGACAACCTGAGCCATCTTGCATGTCATGTAACAATGTCATAGCATTTTTCTTTTAATTTCCCAATTTTACGGAGCAGTGATCCATAAAATGACTACCCTGTTTGGGACAGGTGCAGCCTGGATGAGGCTTGGGCCAGAACCCTTGCTCCTACAATAGGAGACCACATTACTCCCAATTAGAATACAAAAGAGCTACCATTTTCAAGCCCCACAGGAAACAATCCTCATGTGCCACCAAGGAAGAGCCTGGTAATGAAAAACCATTTTAAAATAAACATACATGTTTTACATATGTTTTCAGCCCAACAGCTCCTCATAGGTGGACTGCACCAATGGCATTTTTTGCTGACCATAACCAGTGTATGCCATGTGATGCTCGTCTGTCACTCCCGAGGGGCACCCACTGGGCATTAACATAGCTGTGTGTAACCAGTCCATGCCATGTGCTGCTTCTCTGTCGCTTTTGGATGGCCCAGTGGGTATACATCTGATTGATTTTAACCAGGAAATGTCGTAATCGGCTCCTCTGATGTTGCCACACAAGGCATTTCCATGTACGAGGAGGTACATGTTGGAAATGTCTTACCGAGGAGACTATTTTCACATTCCTATAATAAGCAATCAAATATTAACAGCAAATGGAGACATTCTGCACTGTTGAAGATTAGGTGTTTCAACGAAGAGAAATTCATTATGTATACCTGTCGTCATTAAAATTCCTCTGCTACCCAGTGGCATTCAAATCATAACAGGAGGCCAACCCCTGGCCATAACGCAGAGTTTTGTGTCGCAATAAAAAAGCATAAGCTTTCAGCCGCCATCCAATAAATATTTTCCTTCTATCCTAACATCTTGCCAGCCCTCTGCATACCCATGCAATGCTCAGAGGAATTTCTGGTTTCTTTTCTGAAGGTTGCGAATTAATGAGATTTTGTGAAGCTCGAATTAGCTGCCTGGGGCTTTGCCAAGTCTCTGTGTAACGTTTCGAAGTCTAATTCCGAATGATTTAGGTACAATTTGAGCTCTGCATTTGTAGTTCTTGCTACCCAGGGGTCTGGGTGGCGATTCGGCCTGGCATGTATTCCTTGATCCAGACATAGACGTTTTTTAATGTAGCTGGAATGTCTAATATTTCCTTCCAGAGGAATTTACAGATGGCTTCTGCAGACACCTGCTGGGCGCTGTGCTTTCTTCCCAAAATGATTAAGCATAACTGAGGTTAGGGAAAGAACAGCTGGATGCAACACAGCTTTGCATGTAGAGAATTAGCAATTATAATAGAACTGTGAGAGTGTTGGGGTGATTTTTGCAATTAAATGCAAATTGTAATCGGCGTCTGACCTTCGAAAGGTTTGTGTTTCTCCTTAAACCCCTGAGCCAATATCAAACCCTGTGCTAGGGATATATGCTGTGGCAAGCAAGGTAGAACGAATCATAAGTGCGGGATATGTGCTTCCAAAGCAGTTCTTTGAACTCAAAATTCTTCATAAAAATTGAAACTTTTTTTATTAGAGTGAACTGGGGGGTTGGAATAGGCATGGGTGATTCAAGCAACTGTGATACTGATTCCTAGAGCAGTAAAAATCCTTCTGTAATAACATTCGTGTAAGGGAACTTCAAATATGCACTGGCTGTACTTTAAGGGAGGGGATGACGCTTAGGACAACGTCGTCTGACAACTTCAAAGTCACAGGTAGGAAGGAGTCACATCATGCAGATGTGTTGAGAGACGGTGCTGCCCACATCTCCTACGCCCAAGAACAGTACACCAAACAAGCAGGTACCTATGAGAAGGACAGATTAGGGGGATAGGGATAAAATCTGTGATCGCCAGGTGGTACTACAAATAGCTTCAGGGAATCGCCCTGCCGAATGATGGAAACCAGATCGAGAGTTAGACAAAGGCAATATTAAAATGGCCTCCAAGAATCGGGGCACAACTTGTAAAAAGAAACGGATGCGGATATAGTAGTCTTCTGCAGGTGATTCACACCTTATTTCAGCAATCTGGATATAACCAGGAGATTAATCATTGATATCAACTAACCAAAACACCAAAAATCATGAACACTATCTTCTGCAAGGGTCAGACGACACCTTATGTAAGATTAAGGGCTGTGATGTCATCACTTAGAGAAAGGTGACAATGTCATGAATAAACTGGCATGTTGTTTAGCAGTCCAGACTAGAATAAACTCGGGTTTATCATCAACAGATTTAAAGCTTTTTAACGTTTAAGACTGACCCTAAGAGTGAATGCAGCGAGTAGCTGAAGTCAGCCATGATGTCAGGTTTATCATATGGCTGATGTGTGAGGTGTAACATATTTCTGAAAAGGCTCATGCTCGACCATGACAGATATCTTTATCTGGTCTATTTTTTCATTTAATAAATTACCGAGATCGGCAAGCAAGACCTTGCTATATGGTACATGGGTTAATCAAATTGTTATAATTATCATGCTTTTTCTTTTTAAGCATTTTTTGTTTAAATATATATGTTAACTTTACAAGTATGAACGTTGAGATTTATAATGTATATTCATTCATGTCTTTGTTTATTGCAATGTGATAATCATGCTACTCCTGCTATTTCGTATGCATTGAATACTCTGTTCTTATGACTGTTGAAGTAATGAACAAACATTTATGGAAAATGATAATTCCACTTCTCATTTATTGTTTTCTTACAAGTTTTTACTGTTGTATTCAGAAGTCGATGGATAAAGGACAGTAGACATTTACACGGAGATGACTAGAGAAATATTCTGTTTCACAAAATCAGAAGGAGCACCCAACCCCAAGGGCCACCCACCCACCTCGGTGGAGGCCAGAGAGACTAGTGGGGGCCTGAATTTTCGTGAGTGCTATGGTCAGAGGAGTCTAAATGTGGTGGTGACATTTTGTGTAGGTCGGCCCTATATATTAGGTCAGGAACGTGTGCGGGAGTCGCTGTGATAGCGTGGTCTCGCTTCATAAATACGTTTTTTTTTAACTTGTCTACCCAGTCCCACATTAATGTGGTTATATTCTTCATTGCGTAAATATTCCATAACTTGCCCCACCAAACATGCACAGATGGGATAGTTGGCTGCTTCCAGAAAAGGCTTGCAGCTGTTAAGAAATGCTTTATTAGTCTTGCAGCCAGTGTTGTGAAGGGATAAATGCTATTTATGCCAGGATCGCCATGTAGAACAACAAAAGGATCCACTGGGAGAGAGGCACCCAAAATAGTGCAAATGTGGGATAGTATGTCCATCCAATATTTCTGCACGTGGTCTCAAGAACACCACATGTGCTAAAAGGTCCCCTGTTTCCCACAACCCTTCTAACACGTTTCCAGGCCGCCAAACATTGCACATAGGTCTGTCGGTGAGAGATACCATTTAGTCAGTAGTTTATAGCTATTCTCTTTATGTGTAAATGGCCTCATTGCCCACTCCCAGGTACCTTGCAGGATTTCCTGATCCACATCCTCCTCTCATGCCATTATGGAGCTATGTTTCAAGTTAGTGCATAGGTCAGAAATTGCAGTTTGCAACAATGTAATTTCCTTACATGTGATTTTATCCACAAAGAGTTGTCTGTGCCTCCCCAGTGGAGCAGTTGTATGAGGAGGTACTCATACTCCCTGTAGGAAGCTGGCTCTGTATATACAATATCAAAATGAGACACAGTGTGCACAGAGTCCATGGATTCCCCAGAGGCTTGACAGAGGCTGAAATAGATCATTCTAATGCTTTATTTGTGGTAGAGTGGTAGAGCAGTTAGGCTTATCAGAGGGTAGAGTTAAGCATTTGTTGTACAAACACAAGCAATAGGAGAAACACACACTCAGTGACTTAAATCCAGACCAATAGGATTTTATAAAGAAAAATATGTTTTGTTAATTTATTTCTAGAACCCCAAGATTCAGTTTGCAGGTAAGTACATCAAATGAAAGGTATTTTGCATATATATGATCAGGACTTTGAATAAAAGCCACTATGTATACAGTTTTCCTTAAAATGACAAAAAGCTATTTTAAAAGTGGACACTGCAATTTTCAACAGTACCTGGGGCAAGAAAAGATAGCACAGGTCTACAAGTAAGTATTCAACTTACAATTCTTATCGCTGGGGTTTAGGTAGTCTGCCGTTGGGGATTCAAGTAAACCCCAAACACCCACCACCAACAACATGAAGCCGGTCGCGTTCTGAGGTCAGAGGAACCAAATTATCGTGGGCTCCTATGGAGATAGTGGGGTACTCGGAATCCAGTCAGCCAACAGGTAAGTACCAGCGACTGGGAGGGCAGACCAGGGGGGTTCAAGAGAGCACTGGAGGGGCCCCAGGTAGGCACCAAACACACACCCTCAGCTGCACTAGGACGGCCAGGTGCAGGGTGCAAACAGGGTGTCGGGTTTTCAATGCAACTCTACGAGGGGACCCCGGGGGTCACTATGAGGCTGCAGACGAGGTCCCGGGGGGCTTCCCGGGAAAACCACAGGCTGAACACCGAGGAGGGCCACCTGCTGGTCGATGCTGCACTGGGGGTCAAGTTCTTCAAGGCCTGGGGTCTGCGGGTGCAGTGTGTCCTTTAGGCGTAGGATATCTTCATCCGGAGGTCACGGTCAGGGGGGTCCTCAGAATTCCCTCTGTAGGCGTCATCGTGGAGATTTGGAGGGGTCAACCCAGGCTGGGTTCTTGCTGACCATCGCCTGGGGACCCTTTCTTGCTGGGTGGACCACCTGGGCACGGGCCGTGGGCATCAGGTGCACAGTGGTCAGGAATCACGCATCTGGAGTGAGGTGGGAGTCTTTAGTTGTAGGTTTCTTTTAGCCAGAACCACTGTCCTCAGAAGTTCTTGGTCCTTTTTGGTGCAGGGCAGTCCTCTGGATTTGTCAGAGGTTGCTGGGCCCTCTGGACGCATGACTGGTCTTTTTGCAGGTTCTCTGAAGCAGGAGACAGGCCGGTAGGGCTTGGGCCAAAGCAGTTGTCATCTTCCTTCTTCTCTACTGGGATTTCAGCTTAGCGGTCCTTCCGCTTCTTGTAGGTCTCCAAGAATCTGGTGAGCTGGGTACAGGGAGGCCCTTAAATCCTAGATTCAGGGGAGTGTTAGGAGTTAGAGGGCAGTTGCCAATGGCTACTGTCCCTGAGGGTGGCTACACCCTCTTTGTGCCCTCTCCCTTTGGAGAGGAAGGCACATTCCTATCCCTATTGGCCCCTGTCCTCCAAACCAAGATGGAGGATTCTGGAGGGAGGGGATCACCTCAGCTCTGGACATCTTAGGGGTGGTCCTGGCTGGGGTGGTCACTCCCCCCTGTTTTCCCTCATTTTCCCACCGGACTTGCCACCAAAAGTGGGGCTTTGTCCGGGGGGGGGGGAGCATCTCCACTAGCTGGAGTGCCCTGGGGCACTGTAACCTGAGGCTTGAGCCTTTGAGGCTCACAGCCAGGTGTTACAGTTCCTGCAGGGGGAGGTTTGAAGTACCTCCACCCAGGACAGGCTTTGTTTCTGACCACAGAGTGCACAAAGGCACTCACGCCACGTGGTCAGAAACTCGTCTGAAAGTGGTAGGCTGATACAGACCGGTTAGTCCTACAGTAGAAGTTGGGCTAACATGCAGGGGGCATCACTAAGATGTCCTCTGTGCATTTTTCAATAAATCCCACACTCACATCAGTGTGGGTTTATTGTGCTGAGAAGTTTGATATCAAACCTACCAGTATTCAGTGAAGCCATTATGGTGCTGTGGAGTTTGTACTGACAAACTCCCATACCATATACTCAATATGGCTACACTGCACTTACAATATCTAAGAATGGACTTAGGCACTTTAGGGAAATATTGCTCATGCAGCTATGCCCTCACATGTGGTATAGTGCACCCTGCCCTAGGGCTGTAAGGCCTGCTAGAGGGGTGACCTACCTTTGCCACAGGTGGTGGTTTATGGGCATGGCACCCTGAGAGGGGTGCCATGTCCACTTTGCCTTTTTCTCCCCATCAGTACACACAAGCTGCAAGGCAATGTGCATGGGATGAGCGAGGGGTCCCCAGGGTGGCATAGTACATGCTGCAGCCCTTAGAGACCTTCCCTGGCCACAGGGCCCTTGGTACTATGGGTACCTTTTACAAGGGACCTAACTGTGTGCCGGCACTGTGCCAATTGTGGAAACAAAGGTACAGTTTAGGGAAAGAACATTTGTTCTGGGGCCTGGTTAGCAGGGTCCCAGCACACTTCCAATCAAAGTTGGCATCAACAAAAGGCAAAAAGGGAGGGGGGCTAACCATGCCAACAGTGGCGCTTTCCTATACTCCCTATGTAAATACCACCCTGTCTGTAGCTAATCACAGACTCATTTATTGTTTTTAAATGAAGGGCAAGGTTCAGCAGAATGTAAGTAACTGAAAGGGTGTCAAGCTCTTTTCTGCTATTTTTTTATTCTAAAAGATTCAACAATGATCAGATCTGTTATATAAGCTAAGAACAGAGTGTGAAGAGATAGAAAGGAACTTCTTACCAGAGGAATGAGAGAGAGAGGCCATACAGAACTGTCTCACCCTCCTTTGCTGAAGGCTACTCGGAGATATATTTATTCTTCAGTCCCTGGGCTTATTAGCCAACCTGCAATGCAAATGAGAGTAGCAGATGCTGCTATTTTACTGACGATTTGTTCTATTGTCCTGAAGAGGGATGCAGGTGTGGACCATCACTTAAACTCAAACTAGGCCCCTTCTTTGATGCTAAGTTTAGTGTAGTTCTTCAAAGAGATGAGGGTGGGCTTGGGAATACTTATATAAAGTGAGTTTTATGGTATCAATATTCCACAATATTATTTGCTGTTTACTTTCCGGTTAAATATTGTTGCTAAAATCCCGTTGATTTTCATAATAGTTACTATTCTATATTGTGTGCACCTGGATAGTATTTTAATTTTGAAATAAATCTTTAAAATATATCCTTTGTTTCCAGTATTCGTCAGTGTGCCTTACTCTAATGAAAAAGGGTTTGAGTTCAACTAGTTTTTCTTGTGATATGTCAAGGGATTGATTTTTTCCTAGAGCACACCTCATTGAGATATTATT
Source organism: Pleurodeles waltl (assembly GCF_031143425.1). Classification (NCBI taxonomy): domain Eukaryota; kingdom Metazoa; phylum Chordata; class Amphibia; order Caudata; family Salamandridae; genus Pleurodeles; species Pleurodeles waltl. The sequence continues at coordinate 400,693,350 of NC_090440.1, forward strand.
CAGTAGGTTATTGGATGGATGCAGGCCAAACAGTTTCTGTCTCAAGGTGGAACATTAACAAATTTCTTAGTGCCAAGGGGTCTAGAAATCGTATTTCCTATGTTCTGGAAGATAAATCCAGAAAATGTATCAAAACCTTTTTCTATTGCACAGCTCACATGATTTGGAGGCTGTCTTTTCTAATGACAGAAGGATTGCTGGGGGTCTGCTGTGGTTTTATGGTGTAGACAACCTTGCTTCTATTAGGTTTGGAGATATGATATTCTGAATTAAAGAGCTCACCTGTACCAGATTTTCGTTCCCTTTGTCCAGCTCAAAGTATAACCAGTCCAATATATTAATCCCTGAATAAAATAGCTCAAGCCAGAGTAATCCCCTCATAGGGCCGTCTCCCTGCCCAATTTGGGCCCCAGAGCTCATATTGCCAATTATTAAAAGAGGGAGGTGGGCCCATGCCCCTCTCCCCTGGGTGATTTTGGCCCCGTGGACCCCATCCCACAAGCCGTGCCCAATTACTTTAAGCGAAAGGGGGGCCATGCTGCCATGCGGGCCCCTCCTAGGGCTGATTTTAGCCCCAGGGACCCCATCATATGGGATCCTGCCAATGATTATTAAGGGTGGGGGCTGTGTGGCCCCTTCCCTTTGCTGATTTTGGTCCTGGGGGCCCCATCCCCCAGGGCTTTGCCAATTATTAACAGAGGGTGGGGGGCAATGCAGAACCCCTCCCCGGCCTACCCAATTTTAGCCCTGGGGACCCCATCTGTCAGGTGCCAGGCCACTTGTACCTGGGTGTCCTGGCCCCACCCGGGGCACCTAGGGTTCTTCACTGAAACTTCTCTCCAGAGTGACAAGCATCTATACTAAGATGTGCAAAAGAACTGTCCTCTTCACCAGCAGACAGCAGTTCGCATTATATTATGAGAATACATTCACCTCCATGTCAGAACGTGCCTCTTGTGTAAAAATCTTTATTCTACTGTGGAAAGAAGCACTAATCTCTCTAGAGTACCTTAAACATACAAATACATGCAGTAACGCTCAACATTAGAAGACTAATCATTTTCAAATCTTTAAAAGCTATCATGGAAATAAATAAGTAGTATCTTCAAGCAGTTTATTAAAAAATCAACTTAACTATATAACAAACAATAACAACATTAATAAACTATAACAACAACTGTAAAAACAACAAACTTTACAATTTATTATTTATCTTGGCTGATTGTCTCTAGCATGTCATCATCAGATTCAGATGAGCTGCCTAGTGCTCTTCAAACAACTCAGAAACCTCAGCCTGCCAAGGAGTCCTTGGTGTTGCAATTTTGTTTTAATGAGGCCAGATGGGAAAAAGTTTCTGCTAAATACGTAATATGCAAAAAGGAGTTTAGCAGTGGCAGCAGGAACAAGCACACAGCATGAGTACCACAGGGATGTGGTAACATTTGAGGGCTATGCCCCCTCAATGTCTTGTTTAGGCTGAGTTAGACGTGCTGCAGAGCTTGAGAACTTCTCAGGGGCTTCCACATCTTTTGCACCTAGTGACACTGTGCCTACTCAAGAACATACTGCTCAAGCAGATAACCCTCCTCATATAAATAAAGCTCTTTTTGCTGCTTAAGTAGATCATTTTGTCCACAAAACAGGTAGAGCTGCACAAAACAAGCTTCTCCAAAGTTATAAATGTCACTGACAGCAGAAGTAACATCATCATTTGTGCAATTACATTTTTTAAAAATACTTTTTGTTTTACTGCTCCATATATTGTGTGACACAATACTTCTGCTGTTCAGAGCTTCTGTTTTCCATTTTCCCCTAAAAAAATGAAATAATCAGAAAATATAAAGTTACATACAGTAATTGATAACAATGATTCATCACTACATTCTCTGAAGATTTCTACAGTTTAACCCGCAATCACTAATTTATATGTATTGCACCACTGGCTTCCTGTTCCTTTCTGATAAACAATTCCACTGCCTCAAAAACACTGCATTTTTGTATCCGCAATACAGTTATAACATGCCTTCAAACACGATTCCATAACAATTTGTTAAGTAACACATTCTTCTTTACATACCTTTCCTAGCAATGAGCACAGTGTTTTACTCTAGAAATGGCAATATCTCCACTCAAACATCTCATAGGGGTAAAATATGTGCACATTAAGGTTCATAAAAACACCAGGCCTTGTACTAACAGACTGCAGATACTTTGTCTTATAATTTCAGAAACACCGCCTGTTTCACTTACAACTACATCAGATTGCACATTTCATTTTTTAAACAAAACATCCAATAGTTAGTGATATCTCTCCACATTCTAAAGTCTACCTCCCAAACCCTATATTAATAAACATGCACCTCTACAAATAGATTTGACTCACTTCACTTTGTACAGAAATCATTACCAACAATAGTACACTTACTGACACTTCTCATCAAAGTTCATAGAGTATATTTATAATTACCTGAACATATATACAGTTGAAGACACCAGTCTGTCTCAGTTCCAAATTCTGGCGGTCATTCTGAGTTTGGAGGTGTTCACCGAAGACCGACGCGCAAGCGGTCGCTGAAAGACTGTCAGTGATGGTGGTGTGAAGACCACCACATTATGAGTCATCCACACAACACTGCCCAAAATACACCCAAAAAACGACACCGTCAGACGAAACGACGGTGTGAAGGAGGTGGCTACACAACCAGCACCGCCACACCGAGAACACCCTGCCTGCCAAATAATGATTCACAAATCAGCACTGCGGTCCCAACACGGCGGCAATCCATTGGCGGTCTAAACTGCTGCGTGAAAAAAAAGCACCACTACCAAAACACCGCACCACATTGGTAAATACCATTATCCAACACCAGAGACACATACACACCTGTCCACAGCATCACAAAACACACCCCCACACATACCCAGAATCCTTTGCAACCAGAAACTTTGACAGAGGGAGGCAAAGGCACACTGAAAGGAGGCACCATCACACTGCACACGCATCACACAACACACCACTGCACACAAACACTACAGAGCTCACGCACAAACCAATACCCAAACTCACACCAACAAACAGCACAGCCAGCATCCCTGCACAACATACACCCCCACCCACAACCCAACCACCGTGGCACCACAACAAAACCCACGATTCACAGACGAGGAGCTGAGGGTAATGGTTGATGAAATCGTCAGAGTGGAGCCGCAACTGTTTGGAGCACAGGTGCAGCAGACATCCATAGCCCGGAAGAACGATTTATACAGAGAATACTCGTCATTGTGAATGCAGTGGAGAACGATCCATGTACAAGGGAGGACATTAGGAAGTGGTGGAATGACATACGGGGGGAAAGTAAGGGCCATGGCATCCAGGCACCAAATCACCGTCATGACTGGTGGTGGGCCTCCACCGCCTCCTCCAGAATTGTCATCGTGGGTCCTGCCCATTCTACATCCAGAAGGGCTTACGGGACTGGACACTGGTAAGTCAACTGCACTCCCCAGCCAACACATCCCTGTGCACAACACGTACCCCCACCACCCTCTCACCACTTCACACCATCCTAACGTGCACAAGCCCACCATGCACCCAATACCCACCCTTGCATGCCACAGCCCCCTGACACCATTCCCTCACAGGCCCACCTAGTGCATGGACACCCCACACAGCAGCAAGTACCACAACTACCACAATGCAACTCTTTCTACCCTTGCATGACTGGCACATCCACTTCACATCTCTGCAATTGCACGTAAAACCATGTCAATACCCATCACCAATAAGCATAAGGAATGCACATCAGTATATGACAATGACAGTAGAAAGACAAACATGAACTATTCTCCAAAATAGGACCATTGCAACATTCCACTGCTGATGACATAAGCAGTGGACTAATAACTGTCAACGCCATTACTGCCCTGCAGATCCTCTCAATGTCATACAACCTGGTGTGTCACTGCTACAATACCGTCATCTGACACAATACCTCTCATTCCACAGGTCTCTCAAGTACTGCCACACAGCAGAGGAGCCCAGTGACAGAAAGCCCAGGCCTGGAAGCCGGTCCAATAGGGGAGGACTCCCCTGGAAGTCTGGATATAGATGACGAACCTGGCCCATAACGCATGAGTGGTCAGTCCACCACCACCAGCCTCACCCGGCCCACAACTGAAACAACCTCCCCTGTGGCAGCCAATGCACAGCGAAGCCCACCTTCCCACATCAGTGTGCCCCACAGGACATGGGGCAGGAGTCAACAGTGCAAACCAAAGACAATGGCAGTCCTGGTGTCAGTGGGAGGGGGCACACTGCACCAGGGGCACAGGAGGCAAGAGCCAGTGGGAGGGCAATCGTGGGCCAAGGGATGAGGCAGGTACAGGACACCGCCAGGAGGCCTTTTCCAGAGTCCTGGAAGCCTACCAACAAACCCAGTTCGAAATGGGCCAGATACTCACCACCTTGCAGGACACCCAAAGGCTGCCGGAGGAATACCTCCAGTTGGCCATGCAGCAGTGGCAGGCACTCAATGCCACCATGGTGTCCATATTACAGGAGTAAAAGGAATTGAACAATATCCTGAGGATATCCTCCACCCAACAGTAGGCCCCATCCAGTAGTCAGGCAACACCACTGCCATCAACATCAGCACCTGCTACTGGAATGGAGGCCCACAGGCCACCAGCACCCATACCCACGCAGCTGAGGGACCCCCGGTAAAAGAGGTCTCCCATCCAGACATCCTGCAGGACCTGAGGCCAAGACCAATCACCCATCAGGAAGTGATCCCTCTTATGAACTGTCACCCTTGCGTGCCACTGTTACACCCTGTTAACTGTCCAAAACCAAGTTCACATCATACTGGGCAAATGGATACAGGACCGGTGAGACAAACAGCTGTACCACCCACTCAGCGCCAGACCATTACCGCACTCCTCTGGACTGTGATGTCATACACTTAATAAACACAAATTAACACACGTAGTGGTGCACGTCTCTTCATTGTATGTAGTGGCAATCCTGTTTCCAAGCAGCAAACCTATACATATGTCGGCACCACAATAATGTTGAAATGACAGATGTAGTGGGACACTCCAGCAGGGGTGTAAGTACATCCAAATGGTAATGATATACAGTGTCAACAATGGCAACAGACAATACAGTAATCAGCTTGCAGACAGAGATGTGACCTGAAGAGGGAAAATGAAATGGAATCAGGCACAGTGTTGTAAGGCATGTGAACCACAGTCATACATCCACAGCATTTGAACACATATACAGGATAACTGGCCCAGAAGCTATGATACCACATGTGTGAGGGCCTTGTGGGACATGAAAGATGTAACATAGGAGGCATCCTCTATTGTTCATCTCCTTGAATAGTCTGGAACAGGTACTTTCAGACAGAAGCTGACAATGCAGATTGACATGTCTACGCAGCAGGACAAGACTGATAAGTCCCCCTTACACTTACCCAAATAGGCAGACTGAGGACTCTAAAACTTTGGTAGAACTATAAGGCTGCACCGCAATGGCACAAGCATTCCATACATGTACTTAGCAGCAGTGCATTTCCACTACCCCTCATGGTAGGTCAGCTACCTTTCAGGGTCAGAAACCAAGATGGAATGCTGTAGTCCCCACACACCTTGATGCATGCAAATACTGGCTACAGACTGGCTTCAACAATACATCTTCCATGTGCAGATGACATCCAATTCACACATACCTGTACATCATTGAAAGTAGTGATGAATCATGTCAGTCCTGTTGTCATGTGCCTCATCCTCGTCTGCCTCCCCTTAGCATCAGAGTCACTGGCCCCAAACACTACTCCAGCATCAATGCCCCCCTCCTCCAACAGCGGGATGTGCCTTCTGAGGGCCCCGTTATGGAGCATGGAGCATGCAGCATGCAACAATGAACTTGCAGACTTTCTCTGGTCGGTACTGTAGGACACCACCGGACACATGGAAGCAACTAATCCAGCTTTCAAGAGACCGAAAGTCCGCTCAATCACTCGCCTCATGCGGCCATGTGCCTCATTGTTACCTGTTCCCCCCTCATGTACTTGGATGTCTCACAGGTGTCAGAAGCCAGGGCAGGTTGGGGTATCCAGACTCACCTGTGCGGAAAAGGGAACATGACCATAGGTAACAATGCTAGGCAGAGTGCTGACTGTGTTTGGAGGGGTGCAAACATCTGACATAGAGACAACTGCACATACCTAAGAGCTAGGCCGTTTCTCCCTGTAGCTATGGCATCATTTCAGGGACTCTGCTGTTCCTCAGGACGTAGGAATCATGTGCTGATCCTGTGAATGTTGCGTTTACATGTGTTATGTACTCATCTGCAAGTCACACCACTTGTACATTGAGCGAATATGTACTCTTCTGGTTTCTGTAGACGTGTTTGTTGGTCCTCAGAGGTACCAAGCCGATGTGAGTCCCAACAATGGCTCCAACTACATTTGTGACATTTGATATGTTGCAGAAGGCTGCTTTTACAGTGGGAAATTCAGGACATTGTGGGAACCTAATGTACCTGTGCACATGCTTGAGTAGGGCATCCAGCACATCCTACAACACCTTACTGAACTGGGGCTGTGAAAACCCTTCAGCCAGTCCCACTGTAACCTGAAAAGAGCCACTCACCAGAAAATGTAGGACTGACAACACCTGGACTGTTGGAGGAATGGCATGGGGATTTCTCAAACCCGGCAGGAGGTCTGGCTATAACTGGGTGACCAGTTCCTGGATGCAGAAACGGTTCAGTCGATAGGTCAGGATGATGTGGTGCTCTTCCATGGTAGCAAGATCTACGAGTGGCTGGTAAATTGGTGCATTCCTCATCACTCCATTGAGGCGATATCTGTGCTGGGACACAAACAACAATCTGGGAACCTCTCACAATGTAGTGCACCAAGTATGGCATACGACAGTCACAAAGTTTTGCTTATGCAAGTTGGCTGTCATGTTGTGGGAAGACACATTACTCCACACTCCATTCCTAACCAGACGATGGCACATAATCCCTGTGACAATGGACGTATCAGGACATGTAAACATACACCTTCCACATATTCCACTAACTAGATCATATATACTGACAACTGTAGTGACAAGTGTGGTGATGTCACCAGACACTTACTACATATGTAATTATCCACAATGTGTGACCTAATGTATCAATTTGTGACGACATGCAGGTAATTACGCAGTGTGATCCCAGGACAGTCATGTTACAGACTAATATGGCATCTGCCTGTCTGGCATGCATTAGACCAGTGGTTCCCAACCTGTGGGCCGGGGACCCCTGGGGGTCCGCAAAGCCTACTCAGGGGGTCCACGGCTGCTTATAAAATTTAATAATATTAGGTCCCAGCTATCAGTAATGACTCCTTTGGGGTCCCCGTGTTCCAATAATGATTCAGTGGGGGTCCCCGGGCTCCCGTATTGATAAAATGGGGGTCCACAGAAGTCAAAAGGTTGGGAACCACTGCATTAGACAACTGGAAGTGACTTTGTTCCGCCAGCGGAAGTCGTCAGGGCAAAGGCGGTCTGAACCACCATGCAACTCCTCATTGGTTAACATTGACATCTATGAGAGACCGGGACCAATGATGATTCCCGCCAGCGGTGACACTAATGACCACTGTGGTTGAAACCATCATTTAGTGTGGGCCAGCTCACTTGAATCCTGGCATTCAGGCAAGACAGAGCTCCACTTCGTGTGCTGCTGTGTCCTGTATCTTAGAGTAATGATGACATGCACTGCAGGGGATAGGGCCTTCATTCCAGAGGAGCTGGAGAAACTGTTAGAAGGGGTCCTACCCCTGTATGGGAGGTTGTACGGTGCTCCAGGACAACAGGTCAGTACAATGTCCTTTGTCCCACATGTCGGGAGGTGTTTGACGATGTATGTGTGTGCATATTAACATGTCATGACTGATCAGATGTTTTGCATGCACATGATATATGTGGTATATTGGCAGTGTGCATGGTCCGTGTTTGTTGTGTGTCGACAAAGGTTACAGCCGTATTGGTATTAATTACATCATGTCCCCCATTTTCGGAATTTTTCCATGCAGGTCAGCACCCACCAGAAAAAAGGGTTATGGAGAGCTATCGCCAAGGAAGTGCGGACCCGGGGTGTCCTTAGCCGGCGGAGCACCCACTGCAGGAAGTGGTGGGAGGATCTGAGACGCTGGACCCAGAAGACCGCCGAGGCCCTGCTGGAGATGGCCTCCCAACGTGGAAGGGGTGCCCGTCGGACCCTGACCCCACTAAAGGCCCGCATACTGGTGGTGGCATACCCAGAGTTGGATGGGCACCTGAAGGCAACACAGCAGCCACAAGGGGAGAAGTGTTGACTGTTAGGTGACTTCTGCATGGTTGTGTACTGTGACCCTCACTGGACTTGGGATGTACGTGGTCAGATGAGATTTCGGGAATGTACAGTCCTGGTTGTCACACCAATCATGTAGGAGTGTGACACGTTAGCTAGGTTGAGCCATGCAGGAAAAGAAGTGGTGGTACTGTGTCACATGTTCACCTGTACATATGGGTTCTCAAGTATGCCATCATGTCACTAGCTGCATCCTCCATCTCTGCATGTACTGTAGTAGTACAAGGTGATCATATTGGCACTGTATATGGGTAATTACAGGCATGTTACGAGAACATTGCAATTGCTTCACTTGCTACATCAATGGACCTCTTTACAATATGTCCTCCACACATTCCTGTCAGTTAGTTTGTGTGCTCAGACTCTCTGAGCTCAGATTTGTCTCATCCTGTAAGGGATTGGGTATGTTCCTGGGCTAGATTGTTGGATAAGACATTTAGCCAGTTGATAGGCATGTAGTGATCTTCATTCAGGTGTTTAGGCTGCAGGGCTGAGGTGATTGTTGATGAGTTTATAATTGATTGCAAAATGGTCTTTTGTTTACCTGGCAGGGGCTGAATTATGTATTGTTTGAATGTGAAGTGGATGTGTGTTATCGCCATTTCCTCCCTTTTTGTTTCTCCCACCCTCCTTATCTCTCCACCTCTGTCTATGTGTGCATTAGCGTCATCTGGCGAAGGAGGAAGGGGACGGACCCAGAAGGCTGGCACCAGCAAAGCCGAGGAGACCAGTGGAACGGAGGGCGAGTGGAGCACAACAGGGGAGACTGGAGCAACCACCACATCTGATACAGACTACTCCTCCGATGGCGGCTCCCTGGTGGACCCATATTGGGCCCACCCAGGCAGCATCCTTGTCCGTCACTCCCCTTACCATCACCACCCTCCCTGTAGCACCCCATCCAGTTGCCTGTGGCTGATCACCCAGGAGAGTGGGCGTCTCCTTTGCAGCAGGCATCTCTGCCCCTGCCCCAGTCAGCCCTGCTGCCCTCAATGAGAAGGCTATTGACTTCCTGAGGCCCATCTCTGTGGGCAGACAACCATCTTGAATGCCATCCAAGGACTGGCATCCCAGATGCAGCAGTCCAGTGCGTTCCTGGAAGGTATTCACAGTGCCTTGCCTGGCCTACAGAGATCGTTTCAAGCTCTGGCCTCCTCGTTGACGGCAGCCAGTGTCCCTTCATCTTGCGTCCGCCCTCCAGCTACCTGTTCCAAATCCACAACCTCTCTTCCTAAAACCATCCGAAGCACACCTACAGACCAGCATACACCCACTATAACACACAAGGTGCGCAAAGCAGTCATGGGCATTACAAATGTTCCCACAGGCATGCACACACAACACACATCTGCATACACAACAGACACTTCCCCCTCCACCTCCTCCCTTACAGTCACATCTCCACTCACACCTGCCAGAACTGCACAATGGTCCTGCTGACACTCCTGTCATACCTTAAATCACCACAACAGCAGACTCACAGACACACACCCCACACACCACATCCGCATTCACCACGACTACTGTCTCTGCCACCTGCAGTACATCCACCTCACTTGCACACACCACCACAACATTCACTGACACATCTCCCATTCCCTCTCCCTGCATCTCTACCCTCTCCTCCCAATGAATGCACACGCACCCACGCTACATTTACCCACCACACACATTCACACACTGCACACACCAGCATCCACCTACAGCACACCAACATGTCATGTACAATAAAAGTGCCCACATTGCTGTGGTTGGCAAGTGGAGATGCTTGTCATGGTTTCCTTCTACATGGTGGTGGGACATCTGTGTGCAAAGGTGTGTGAGGTCTGTGTATGGGTTGGGCCTGTGTTGTTGCATGCGATGGGTAGATGGGTTGTGCCATGGGCATGTTATAATGTGCCTGACTGCTTGCTTGTGGGATTGTATGAGGTTTTGTGTGTGTCTGTGTGTGCTGTACTGCATGTGTGGATTTCCTTGATTGTTGGTTGTACGTGATGTGTCACCGGTGTAATTGTTTGGATGTGTGTTCTTTGCTGTTGATTGTTTGTCATTGCTGCATACAGTTCATGGTGTATGTATATGTGTGGTGTTGCACAATGTGTCTGTCTATGCCTGTGTTGAGGTGTTTGTGGTCTAGTTGTTATTGTGTGGTTATGGGGTGTGTTGGTGGTGTTTGTGTGTGTTGTGCTGTATGTTGGCACGTATCTGCTTGGCATTATGTGTGTATTGGGTACTTGGCATTGACGTATTTTGTGTGTGCCTGTGTGCTGGCTACGCTGTCTGTGCGAGGAATGTGGGTTATGTGCGGGAGTGTATCACTGCCATTTCCTTCACTCTGTGCTAGGTGTACTTATGGTTGTCGACTTTATCGTTGTTTGTGGCTCTGAAGGTGTATGGCGAGATACAACGCTGGGAAGACTAGCAGTTCATTTGCCATGGCGGCTGCGGGCGTTTCTCTGTGCCTGGAGGTGGGTGTCTCCTTTTGTACTTTCTGTTTCCGCCAGGTTTTTCATCATGGCCAGCCCGCCCCGGGTACATCTTGGTGGTGTGGTGACTCGGAATATGGTGGGCGGGACATTGGCTTCAGCGAGCCTGAAGTTGGCTTCCTCTTACAGATGCTGCTCGTCAGTGGTGGCAGTGCTGGTGGTGAGTTGTCTGTGTTGCGTTGGGTTCACCGCCTTACTCATTATATGTCGGTCTGCACCACCAACCTGGTGGCAGTCAAAACAGCACCGCCGGCATGGCGGTCAGGTTGCTGCCAAACTCGGAATGAGGGCCTCATTCACTTCTGATGAGCACAACTCCAACAGGCTTCCTTCTCCTTCAACTCACCAAGAACAATCTCAGCTACCCTTGGTTTTGCACCCACTCACATCAAAGCATTTCTTCAACTATACAATAAGAATGTTAACTATTGGTTGAACCTTGACTCTTTTTTATCTACTTCCCCCCATACGATCGTGTGAGACTCTCATGGGATCATAAAACACCTCATGGCAGGCCTAGTCATTTTCCATGCAGGTCTTGCAAGAGGATCATAAAACACCTTGCAGCAGGCTCACTAATTTTACATGCATGTCTTGAAAGCCTTTCACAACACTGCACATGTCCATGCAGCAAGCTTTACTCCCTGAAGCTTGTGAGCTACTCTCACAAGAGTCTTGCAGATTTGCAACAAAATTGTAGGGGAGTAGTAGTATGTGGACACAGTATCCTCTCCACTGATACCTATTTCCTACATGAAAAGTATGTGTAGTAGGTTGTGGGGAGAGACAGGCCTCTCCACAAAGACCTCTGTCTCGGATGACAGGTGTACATAGTACTATCTATGGAGGGACTGGCCTCTCCAGTGAGACCCCTCTCTTTGATGATGGGTGTACATGGTAGGGTATGAGGAGAGATGGGCCTCTTCCCTCAGATCTCCCTCTTACATGAAAGGTGTGCATAGTAGGGTGTCTGCATGGACTGCCCTCTCTTTTTCAGATAGCAGGAGTGTATAGTGAGGTGTGTACATGAACTGCCCTCTCCTTCCAAATCTCTCTCTCAGATGATGGGTTTGCAAAGTAGGGTGTATGGAGGGAGATTCCCTTTTCACTAAGCCCTCTCTCTCTCAGATGATGGGTGTACACATCACAGTATGTACATGGACTGTCCTCTTCTATCAGTCCTCTGTCTCATGATGATTGTGTGTAGTTTCCAGACCTTTCTCTCAGATAACTGGTATGTGTTGTAGGGTGTGTGGAGAAAGACTGGTCTCTCCAGTGAGACCTCTATCTCAGATAAAGGATGTGCATAGTAGGTTGTATACATGGGCCAACCTCCCCTGTCAGACCTCTGTCTCAGATGATGGCTGTTTATAGTAGGGGTTGTATATGGACTAGCCTTTCCTGTCATACCTGTCTCTCAGATGACAGGTGTGCACATACGGCTATGTACATGAACTGGCCTCTTCTGTCACAACTCTGGCTCAGATAATAGGTGCGCATGGTAGGGTGTGTGGACAGAGATTGGCCTCTCCGCTGAGACCTCTCTCTTGGATGACAGGGGTGCATAGTATGCTCTGCCCAGGGACTGTCCTCATTGCTAACACCCGCTCTCTGATAATGGATTTGCATAGTAGGGTGTGGGAAGAGACTATACCCTACTCACAACTCTTGCAAAGTATGCATACTACATTGTATTTACGAGAGTCTTGCAAGATCGTAACTTTTTCGGAAAATAGGAATTAACCATTTACTCATCACAGTACTTATCTCTTACACACTTCCTCTCAAACACAATGACCACAATATGCATTCCTACTAATGGAGTATATTCAGAACTCATCTACCCATTTTTACTATTTACGATCCAGCAAGAGTCTTGCAAGATCATATAAATTAGTTAAAAACAATATACCCTTATTTTTATCAAAGTAGTTATCTCTTGGACACTTCCTCTTTTAATCTAGGGGGACAGCATGTCTTTCTGCTGCCCCTTAAATAACTTTTTTACTTCATTTCAACAACACCTCACATTTTTCACAGGAATGGCTGCCATTTCATTTCTAACATTCCAACAACCAGCCAATTAGAGCACTCAGTCTCGCGAGACTTGTGGGAGCCTCTTGCTCCCACGAGAGCATGAAGGATCACAGGACAAACGGGTTTCTTGACCAATTACAGGGCTCTATTTTTTAATTTGCACTCTCACAGAAGGCCCGCTGGACTCTCGTAAACCCAAACGTCCAAATATACAATTACCTTTTACCTTTCATTTCCCAAAAACTACTGAACGGATTTACACTAAATCTCAAAAAGGACAATCTGCGGACCAGGATCTAGCTTCCTGACAAATTTGATGTAATTCCTTTCAGCAGTTTTTGCTGTAACTATGTCTAAACAAGTCTCTGGAAAATGCATTGGGATTTTATGTTGTGGGTCCCCCCTTTTGTCTCAGCCCCCACTTGACAGACTACCCCAAATCTTTCCAGGAAGGTACCAATGTGGATGAAATGTTTTTTTTTTTTAATGCTTCATAAAGATTCATCAAACAGGACCAAAGTTATTAGCAAACCAAAAAACACTCTGTCTATGGAAAATAAGAGCAGACCTAAGTATAACTACCTACTGGTGACCTAAGACAATGTGCAGCATGGGTTTTGGCACATGGGAGCCATAGGCCAAGTCCTGCAGCCAATCCCAGCTGTGCATGCAGTAAGTAGATATTACTTTACATTTAAAAAAAACATTGAAATTCCCTGAAAAAACAAAGGTTACAGGGATGTTATAGTTAGGTTGATGTTTTACCCGTATGAACCCATATAAATTCAACAGTTATAGTTATGCTTATACTTATAAGAAACTATAACTCATGCCAGAAAGTTTTTTTAGGCTATGAGTTATAGTTTCTTAACATAAGTATAACTATAAGAATAACTATACTGCTGAACTTCTATGGTTTCGTATGGGTAAAACATCAAACAAACTATAACGATCCTGTAACCTTTGGTGTTTTAAGTGATTTCTATGTTTTTTTTAATTCTGTTTCCTAACTATAACGTCCCTGTAACATTTGGTTTTCTCAGTGAATTTCTATGTTTTTTTTAATGTGACTTATTATATAGTTACTTTACGTTAATCCCATCACCGCCACGCCTGGCCTTCAGCTGTGCTCACTGGGAGTTGACCGCAGGACCTGGCCTGCAGCCAAGCACCTATAACCAGCCAACCCGGGGTTGACCGCAGGGCCCAGGCCCTGCGATCAACCCTCCATGAACACCCAACCTCATGCAAAGCACGGCCTTGAAAGAAAACCAAACCTTTGCAAATCCAGCCAATCTCATGTAGAGATCTAATTGGCTGTCAAATCTTCAACCAGGAAGTGTTGGCAGCCATTGTGGGATGATGTAATTTGAGATGTCATCAGTCATAGAACATGTCAAGAGTGATGTCATATATGAGGTAATAAGCAGTTCATGGTGGGGACACAAGCGCTGCTAACTATAACTGGTGAATTTCTGTGTTTTTTTAGTTCAAAACATTAACGTTGTCACTGAGAAATTCACCTAACTATAATATTACTTTAACCTTTGTTTTCTTCAGTGAAAATGTATATATAAATGTATCTATACATATATATATGTTTATATACATCCACTAAAAATCCAAAGATTAAAGGGACGTTATAGTTAGGTTCAGATTTTACACACACAAATGACAAAACCAGAGAAATTCAGCAGCTATAGTTATCTCAAGAATCTATAACTCGTGCCCTCCCCATGTACTGCTACTTACCCTCACATATAACATCAATCATAATATCTTCTATGATATCATTGATAATATCACTGCAACATTTGCAATAAAATTGTTGATGAGATAAGAATGCATGGCAGGGGCATCTTTGGGGTTTAGGGATGGATAATGGTATTGGTTTGCAAGGGTGTTTTTATGGTTTAGGGAGGGGAGAGATATAGGGTGGTATGGGTATTTTAGGGTTTATGGGCGGGTAAGGGCATTGAGAAGTAAGTGTATTTTAGGGTTATGGGGAGGGTAGGGGCATGTGTTGGTAAAAGTATTTTTAGAGTTTAGGGGTGGGTAAGGGTATTAGATTGCAAGTGTATTTTTTAGGGGTGATCAGAGCTCACTGAGTTTCAGTCTTTATAATTCCGCAGGGTTACATAATAAGTCTGCAATATTCTGCGGAGTTCCATCAATGGGCAGAAAATATGCACATTACACTGCTCACGCTGCAATTTTGTGCCAGTAGCGCGAGCAACACTAAAACATGAGCACAAACGGCAACATGCAGTTCCAAGAGCATACGACCATTCAACTGGATTGTGCTGCCACTCAAGTAGAAAATCTACTTTCTACTCATAACTGGCTGCTTTAGAAAATGGAGCTAGGCAATGCCAAATCTCACTCTCATTTCTGGAGCCTTGCAGGAACAAAATCTGCTACACAGCGAATAGCGGAATTTGGCTGGAACTATGTATTACAAGACTAATGTGAAGTTGCAAATTCTGCCAATTCAGCAGACTGAATTAAACATTCCGACCACCCCTAGTGTTTTTAGGGTGTAGGGTAGGTAGGGGTATAGGGTAGTAGGGGTATTTTAGGGCTTAGGGAAGGTAGGGGAATAGGGTGGTAAGGGTATTTTTAGGGCTTAGGTTTAGGTAAGGGTACTAGGTTGCAAGGGTGTTTTTAGGGTGGGTAGGTGTTGGGTGGTAAGGGTATTTTAGGGTTTAGAAGTAGGTATGGGCATAGGATAGTAAGTGAATATTTAGGATTAAGAGGTGGGTAGTGGCATATGGTGATAAGAGTAATCAATAAAGAGGAGCTTGGGGGTTGCCTCCAATAAAATAAAATAAAACATTTAATATAGGGGGGTGCTGGGTGTCCCATGAAAAAGGTATGCATGGTAAAAGCATGTGCTGTAAAAAAATGTGTGGCAAAGGCATGCGTGGTAAAGGCATGCATTGTAAAGTTGTACAACCAGATATTTGACATTATGCTCACCATTTGGTTTAATGTCTGGAACAGCCACACACCATGGCGACACCAGATGGGAGAAAGCGCTAAATGGCCCTCATGTGCTGGAACTAACATTTTTGCCTGCACAGGACATTGATTTTTTTTTAGTTTACAAAGAACTCCCTCCTTCACAAATTTTGGCTATGACTACCACTCACTTTTTTGCCAAATTAGCTCCTGCTTTGGCAACTGCAACAGGATCATTGAAAAGTGTGAGATGACCCAGTACTTCACCTTAATTATAGTGAGGCACCCACACTTTTCCAGCCCAAAAGGGACAGATGTTTTCTGCACAAACGATATGGTAATTCGGATGTACCTCTGAGTTAAGTGAATTCCAAAGTGATCAAGTCAAATCCAAGGAGAATGTGTCTCCAAGGCACTGCATCTGTAATCTTGGCGTCTGCAAAATACATCAGTGCTTAATTTGGGCCAATGGTTGCCAGGGGTGGAGGGGGAATAGTTCAACCGGCACTCATTTTTACACATCAGGCAGTTACTGAGAGCAAGAGAGGAACAAACACACAAAGTGGAAATATGTAGGAAGAGAAAGGTGGTAAATTTGTCACAAGGAGAAAGCAGGAGCCTAAAAGAATGGAAGAAATGGGCAGAGAGTGTCTGATAGTGGTTTAAAGAGGCATGAGATGGATTCAAAACTATGCAGACTTAGTTTTTGGCATGGCAACTTTTAATAGCACAGGTTGCGGGCTTATAAACTGAGCAATGGGTACAAGCACACATTCTTTTACAAATTAAGCAATGCATGGTACCTTAGACTTGACAAGGCTGAATACAGTCAGCCTGAAGAAATGTACCCAGAAGCTTAAGGTGAAAGATACAAAATAAAGTAATAGCTGATGCCTATGCTACTAGGGACAATTCAGCATCAAATTGTAATCCTGAATTCTTTAGGACAATGCTTCTTTTGGGACCCACCACATGGACAATCAGAGGGCCACCTTTTCTTGAAGGAAGAACTATCCATTTATTTGGAGTTTAAATGCCCATAACTCCCCAATAGAATAGAGTGCTACACCAATCCTGTGTCTGGCTTTATTGGTAGGGATATTGGTTCATGTCACTCTTATACAGTTGTCCCATTTTTATTTTATTAGAATTGTTTATGACTTTGATCCAGTGATTTCTGGGACTTGCCATGCGCCAATCAAACTAAAAACCCACCCTTTATGAATCTTTTCTTTACCTGTATTTTAACTACTGTTTTACCAATTGTCTCTTCGTTTGTACTTTTAACCATGATTGGTAGCTTGGGGTTTCAATCTGTGTATTGTATTATTTGATTGCTCTTGGTTTTAAATTACAATGGGTTTTAATATCTGTACAATAAATTACACACATACTTTTAACAATTTCCTGGACAGGCTTAACCCATCGTGTTATGATTTTGATTCAACTATTGCACTTTGCCTCTGTGCTATTGTGTCCTTCTGAAGAAACCTAGGCTTAACCCACTCATCTATTGTACTGATATGTTTCCTTTCCTCTTGCACAAGGATGCTAAAAGGTTCAAAGCCATACAACAGCCGAGTCTGAATTATGTCAGGAAACTCCCAATATACTTGACAATGCACAGGAAGGGTACATACCGCATCATGGATTGTAGGAGGCTGGACTGGCTTGTAGTGAGTACCAAGGGGTACTTGCACCTTGCACCAGGCCCAGTTATCCCTTATTAGTGTATAGGGTGTCTAGCAGCTTAGGCTGATAGATAATGGTAGCTTAGCAGAGCAGCTTAGGCTGAACTAGGAGACGTGTGAAGCTACTACAGTACCACTTAGTGTCATATGCACAATATCATAAGAAAACACAATACACAGTTATACTAAAATTATTTTTATGACAATATGCCAAAGTATCTTAGAGTGTACCCTCAGTGAGAGGATAGGAAATATACACAAGATATATATACACAATAGCAAAAATATGCAGTATAGTCTTAGAAAACAGTGCAAACAATGTATAGTTACCATAGGATGCAATGGGGAAACATAGGGATGGGGCAACACAAACCATATACTCCAAAAGTGGAATGCGAACCACAAATGGACCCCAAACCTATGTGACCTTGTAGAGGGTCGCTGGGACTATTAGAAAATAGTGAGAGTTAGAAAAATAACCCTCCCCAAGACCCTGAAAAGTGAGTGCAAAGTGCACTAAAGTTCCCCTAAGGACAAAGAAGTCGTGTTAGAGGAATAATGCAGGAAAGACACAAACCAGCAATGCAACAACTGTGGATTTCCAATCTAGGGTACCTGTGGAACAAGGGGACCAAGTCCAAAAGTCACAAGCAAGTCGGAGATGGGCAGATGCCCAGGAAATGCCAGCTGCGGGTGCAAAGAAGCTTCTACTGGACAGAAGAAGCTGAGGTTTCAGCAGGAACGAAAAAGGCTAGAGACTTCCCCTTTGGTGGATGGATCCCTCTCGCCGTGGAGAGTCGTGCAAAAGTGTTTTCCCGCCGAAAGAACGCCAACAAGCCTTGCTAGCTGCAAATCGTGCGGTTAGCGTTTTTGGACGCTGCTGAGGCCCAGGAGGGACCAGGAAGTCGCACATTGGACCAGCAGAGAGAGGGGATATCGAGCAAGACAAGGAGCCCTCTCTGAAGCAGGTAGCACCCGGAGAAGTGCCAGAAACAGGCACTACAAGGATGCGTGAAATGGTGCTCGCCGAAGTTGCACAAAGGAGTCCCACGTCGCCGGAGACCAACTTAGAAAGTCGTGCAATGCAGGTTAGAGTGCCGTGGACCCAGGCTTGGCTGTGCACAAAGGATTTCCGCCGGAAGTGCACAGGGGCCGGAGTAGCTGCAAAGTCGCGGTTCCCAGCAATGCAGCCCAGCGAGGTGAGGCAAGGACTTACCTCCACCAAACTTGGACTGAAGAGTCACTGGACTGTGGGGGTCACTTGGACAGAGTTGCTGGATTCGAGGGACCTCGCTCGTCGTGCTGAGAGGAGACCCAAGGGACCGGTAATGCAGCTTTTTGGTGCCTGCGGTTGCAGGGGGAAGATTCCGTCGACCCACAGGAGATTTCTTCAGAGCTTCTGGTGCAGAGAGGAGGCAGGCTACCCCCACAGCATGCACAAGCAGGAAAACAGTCGAGAAGGCGGCAGGATCAGCGTTACAGAGTTGCAGTAGTCGTCTTTGCTACTATGTTGCAGGTTTGCAGGCTTCCAGCGCGGTCAGCAGTCGATTCCTTGGCAGAAGGTGAAGAGAGAGATGCAGAGGAACTCGGATGAGCTCTTGCATTCGTTATCTAAAGTTTCCCCAGAGACAGAGACCCTAAATAGCCAGAAAAGAGGGTTTGGCTACCTAGGAGAGAGGATAGGCTAGCAACACCTGAAGGAGCCTATCACAAGGAGTCTCTGACGTCACCTGGTGGCACTGGCCACTCAGAGCAGTCCAGTGTGCCAGCAGCACCTCTGTTTCCAAGATGGCAGAGGTCTGGAGCACATTGGAGGAGCTCTGGACACCTCCCAGGGGGAGGTGCAGGTCAGGGGAGTGGTCACTCCCCTTTCCTTTGTCCAGTTTCGCGCCAGAGCAGGGCTAAGGGGTCCCCTGAACCGGTGTAGACTGGCTTATGCAGAATTGGGCACATCTGTGCCCAACAAAGCATTTCCAGAGGCTGGGGGAGGCTACTCCTCCCCTGCCTTCACACCATTTTCCAAAGGGAGAGGGTGTCACACCCTCTCTCAGAGGAAGTTCTTTGTTCTGCCATCCTGGGCCAGGCCTGGCTGGACCCCAGGAGGGCAGATGCCTGTCTGAGGGGTTGGCAGCAGCAGCAGCTGCAGTGAAACCCCAGGAAGGGCAGTTTGGCAGTACCAGGGTCTGTGCTGCAGACCACTGGGATCATGGAATTGTACCAACAATGCCAGGATGGCATAGAGGGGACAATTCCATGATCATAGACATGTTACATGGCCATATTCGGAGTTACCATTGTGAAGCTACATATAGGTAGTGACCTATATGTAGTGCACGCGTGTAATGGTGTCCCCGCACTCACAAAGTTCAGGGAATTGGCTCTGAACAATGTGGGGGCACCTTGGCTAGTGCCAGGGTGCCCTCACACTAAGTAACTTTGCACCTAACCTTTACCAGGTAAAGGTTAGACATATAGGTGACTTATAAGTTACTTAAGTGCAGTGAAAAATGGCTGTGAAATAACGTGGACGTTATTTCACTCAGGCTGCAGTGGCAGGCCTGTGTAAGAATTGTTAGAGCTCCCTATGGGTGGCAAAAGAAATGCTGCAGCCCATAGGGATCTCCTGGAACCCCAATACCCTGGGTACCTCAGTACCATATACTAGGGAATTATAAGGGTGTTCTAGTAAGCCAATGTAAATTGGTAAAAATGGTCACTAGCCTGTTAGTGACAATTTGGAAAGAAATGAGAGAGCATAACCACTGAGGTTCTGATTAGCAGAGCCTCAGTGAGACAGTTAGTCACTACACAGGTAACACATTCAGGCACACTTATGAGCACTGGGGCCCTGGGTTACCAGGGTCCCAGTGACACATACAACTAAAACAACATTTATACAGTGAAAAATGGGGGTAACATGCCAGGCAAGATGGTACTTTCCTACACAACCCCCCCCCAAACGAAGGACAATAAGACTAGCCATGACCTGATGAGTCTTCATTGTCTAAGTGGAAATATCTGGAGAGTCCATCTGCATTGGAGTGGCTACTCCCAGGTCTATGTTCCACTGTATAGTCCATTCCCTGTAGGGATATGGACCACCTCAACAATTTAGGATTTTCACCTTTCATTTGTTTTAGCCAAAGTAGAGGTTTGTGGTCTGTCTGAACAATGAAGTGAGTGCCAAACAGGTATGGCCTCAACTTCTTCAGAGCCCAGACCACAGCAAAGGCCTCCCTCTCAATGGCAGACCAACGCTTTTCTCTAGGGGTCAACCTTCTACTAATAAAAGCAACAGGTTGATCCTGGCCCTCAGAATTAAGTTGTGATAGGACTGCCCCTACTCCTAATTCAGATGCATCAGTTTGGACATAGAATTTTTTAGAGTAACAAGGGCTTTTCAGGACAGGTGCAGAGCACATGGCCTGCTTCAGCTCCTCAAAAGCTTTCTGACAGTTTGCTGTCCATAATACCTTTTTAGGCATTTTCTTGGATGTGAGGTCATTAAGAGGGGCTGCAATGGAGCCATAGTTCTTAATGAACCTCCTGTAATACCCAGTGAGGCCTAGGAAGGCTCTCACCTGAGTCTGAGTGGTAGGGGGAACCCAATCAATAATTGTTTGGATTTTCCCCTGAAGTGGTGCAATCTGTTCCCCACCAACAAGGTGTCCCAGATAAACCACCTTACCCTGCCCTATCTGGCACTTTGAAGCCTTGATAGTGAGGCCTGCCTTTTGCAGGGCCTCCAAAACTTTCCATAGGTGGACCAGGTGATCATCCCAGCTGGAGCTAAAGACAGCTATATCGTCCAAATATGCTGCACTGAAAGCTTCCAGCCCTTGCAGGACTGTGTTCACCAACCTCTGAAAAGTGGCAGGTGCATTTTTCAAACCAAAAGGCATTACAGTGAACTGGTAATGTCCTCCAATGGTAGAAAATGCAGTCTTAGGTTTAGCATCTTCTGATAATTTGATCTGCCAATACCCTGCAGTCAAATCAAAAGTACTTAGATACTTGGCAGATGCCAGTGTATCTATGAGCTCATCTGCCCTGGGTATAGGGTGAGCATCAGTTTTGGTTACCAAGTTGAGACCTCTATAGTCTACACAAAACCGCATTTCCTTCTTTCCATCTTTGGAATGGGGTTTTGGTACCAGTACCACAGGAGAAGCCCATGGACTGTCACAGTGCTCAACTACTCCTAGTTCTAACATTTTCTGGACCTCTTGCTTTATGCAGTCCCTGACATGGTCAGGCTGCCTATAGATCTTACTTTTGACAGGTAAACTGTCTCCAGTATCTATAGTGTGCTCACACCAAGAAGTGGTACCTGGCACAGTAGAGAAGAGTTCAGAGAATTGATCTAGGAGATTTATGCAATTATCTTTCTGCTCAGCAGTAAGACAATCAGCCAAAACTACACCTTCCACAAGAGCATCTTGTTCTGTGGAAGAGAAGAGATCAGGTAGAGGATCACTGTCTTCTTCCTGTCCCTCATCAGTTGCCATGAGCAGGGTGAGATCAGCCCTGTCATAGTAGGGTTTAAGGGGGTTGACATGGAGCACCCTAAGGGGACTCCTGGCAGTGCCTAAGTCAACTAAATAGGTGACTTCTCCCTTCTTTTCAACAATTGTGTGGGGACCACTCCATTTATCTTGGAGTGCTCTTGGGGCCACAGGCTCCAAGACCCACACTTTCTGCCCTGGTTGGTACTGAACCAAAACAGCCTTCTGATCATGCCATTGCTTCTGGAGCTCTTGGCTGGCCTGAAGGTTTTTACTGGCCTTTTTCATGTACTCAGCCATCCTTGATCTGAGGCCAAGTACATAATCCACAATATCCTGCTTAGGAGCTTTTAAAGGTTGTTCCCAACCCTCCTTTACAAGTGTGAGTGGACCCCTAACAGGGTGTCCAAAAAGAAGTTCAAAGGGGCTGAAGCCCACTCCTTTCTGGGGTACCTCCCTGTAGGCAAAAAGGAGGCATGGTAGAAGGATATCCCATCTCCTGCGGAGTTTTTCAGGGAGACCCATAATCATGCCTTTGAGAGTTTTATTAAATCTCTCCACCAGTCCATTTGTTTGTGGATGATAGGGTGTTGTGAACTTGTACGTTACACCACACTCCTTCCACATGGCCTTTAAGTATGCAGACATGAAATTGCTTCCCCTGTCTGATACTACTTCCTTTGGGAAGCCCACCCTGGAAAATATTCCCAGGAGGGCCTTTGCCACTGCAGGAGCTGTAGTGGTCCTTAAAGGAATAGCTTCAGGATATCTTGTGGCATGGTCCACTACCACTAAGATGAATCTATTGCCTGAAGCAGTAGCAGGGTCAAGGGGGCCAACTATGTCAACCCCTACCCTTTCAAAGGGAACCCCAACCACAGGCAGTGGAATAAGGGGTGCCTTTGGTGTGCCACCTGTCTTGCCACTGGCTTGACAGGTTTCACAGGACTTACAAAATTCCTTTGTGTCCTCAGACATCCTAGGCCAATGAAACAATGAAACCAGTCTGTCCCAAGTTTTCATTTGACCCAGGTGCCCAGCTAGGGGAATGTCATGTGCCAGGGTTAAGAGGAACTTTCTGTACTCCTGAGGAATCACTAATCTCCCGGCAGCTCCAGGTTTAGGATCCCTATGCTCAGTGTACAAGAGGTTGTCCTCCCAGTAAACTCTGTGAGAGTCACTGACATCCCCATTAGCCTGTTTGACAGCTTGCTGTCTGAGACCCTCTAATGTGGGACAGGTTTGCTGTGCCACACTCAGCTCCTCTCTGGCAGGCCCCCCTTCACCCAAAAGCTCAGCAGTGTCTGCTTCCAGCTCCTCTGGTGTAGGTTCTGCACAGGGAGGGAATTCTTCTTCCTCAGAAGTAGAATCCACTGTAGAGGGAGGGATAGTAGGAAGTGGTTTGCTTCTACTAGCCCTAGCTTTAGGGAGCACTTGGTCCATTGTTCCAGGATCCAAGCTTCCCTGTCCTTTTTGCTTTTTGGCCTGAGCCCTTGTCAAAGCAAAAATATGCCCTGGAATGCCCAGCATTGCTGCATGGGCCTCCAACTCCACATCTGACCAAGCTGATGTCTCCAAATCATTCCCTAATAGACAGTCTACAGGTAAATCTGAAGCTACCACAACTTTCTTTGGACCAGTAACCCCCCCAGTTGAGATTTACAACAGCCATGGGGTGGCTAAGTGTGTTGTTGTGAGCATCGGTTACTTGGTACTGGTGACCAAGTAGGTGTTGTTCAGGGTGGACCAGTTTCTCTATGACCATAGTCACACTGGCACCAGTGTCCCTGTAGGCCTGAACCTCAATACCATTTATTAGGGGTAGCTGCTTGTACTTATCCATATTAAGGGGACAAGCAACTAAGGTGGCTAAATCAATAGCCCCCTCAGAGACTAACACAGCCTCTGTGGCCTCCCTAACAAGGCCAACCCCAACTAAGTTACCAATAGTGAGCCCAGCTACTCCCTTGGATTGGCCATTAGTTGGTTTGCTCCCACCACCACTGCTATTAGTAGGGACACTAGGTGTAGCAGTAGGGGTTGTAGTGGTAGGAGGCTTGGTGCCTTTCTTTGGACAACTGGGATCTGTTGTCCAATGGCCTTTTATTTTACATAAATAGCACCATGGTTTATTTTCCTTGTTCTGATTAAAAGAGGATTTGGGCCCACCACCCCCACCAGAGTGTTTTTGTGGGCCTGATGAAGACTCATTTTTAGATTTGTCCCCACCCTTGTCAGAAGACTTACCATCCTTCTTTTTGTTGCCATCTTTGTCACCCCCTGTATGAACTTTTCTGTTCACCCTTGTTCTGACCCATTTGTCTGCCTTCTTTCCCAATTCTTGGGGAGAGGTCAGATCAGAGTCCACCAAGTACTGGTGCAACAAATCAGACACACAATTATTAAGAATATGCTCTCTCAGGATCAAGTTATACAGGCTGTCATAATCAGTAACTTTACTGCCATGTAACCACCCCTCCAAGGCCTTCACTGAATGGTCAATGAAATCAACCCAGTCTTGTGAAGACTCCTTTTTGGTCTCTCTGAACTTTATCCTGTATTGTTCAGTGGTTAAGCCATAACCATCCAGGAGTGCATTCTTAAGAACTTGGAAATTATTAGCATCATTTTCTTTCACAGTAAGGAGCCTATCCCTACCTTTTCCACTAAATGATAGCCATAGGATAGCAGCCCACTGCCTTTGAGGGACATCCTGTACAACACAGGCCCTCTCAAGTGCAGCAAACCACTTGTTAATGTCATCCCCCTCCTTGTAAGGGGGAACTATCTTGTGCAGATTCCTGGAATCATGCTCTTTTACAGGATGACTATGGGGAATACTGCTGCTGCCACCATGGGTTTCTAAACCCAGTTTCTGTCTCTCCTTCTCTACTTCTAAAGTCTGTCTATCCAAATCCAGCTGTTGCTTCTTGAGCTTCAGTCTGGTTTGTTCCACTCTCAATCTATTGAGCTCCCTTTCTAACAATCTGTCATCAGGGTGGGTGGGAGGGACATGCCTTGAAACAGAAGTATGGTGAGAATGGACAGAAGGAGACCTGTCCCTTACAGAAGCCACCCTAACAGCTTGGCTAACAGAAACATCACTACCAGTATGGTGAGAATAAATGCTTTTGCTATGATGTGAGACAACACTATTTATATGGTGTGGCTCATCATCATTACCAACTATGCTAGACTGTCTAGTAATGGGCAGGCTAGGAAGTTTCTTTTCTGAAACTTTTCCTGGGGGAGTCCCTGGATCAGATTGAGAACCATTAGCTACTTTTTCAACAGATTGGGCACTTATGGCCTTATCCTGTACTCTAAGCATGTTAATTAACAGTTCTAAGGAAGGATTCTTCCCTACACTCAAACCTCTCTCTATGCAGAGACTCCTTGCTCCTTTCCAGCTAAGGTGATCATATGCAAGTTTGGACAGATCAACATTTTGGCCTGTGCCAGACATTTTTAGAGAGAGTTAAAGTGATACTAAAAGATAAAAAGTTTGTCAGAGCTTTTAGAAAGACAGAGAAAAAAACTTTTTAAATTTTTTTGAACTTTTTAGAAAGTTAGAAGTACTTTTCAGCACTTAGAAAAGAGTGAAAAGAGGAAATGCAAAACTTTTTGGCTATGTGTATATACACTGACCTTGTTTTGTATATTTTTCTCTTATGAAAAGTACAATGACAAGAGTGGTAAGTAGTCTCAAAGCACTTATCCCACCGCTGCACAACCAATGTAGGAGGCTGGACTGGCTTGTAGTGAGTACCAAGGGGTACTTGCACCTTGCACCAGGCCCAGTTATCCCTTATTAGTGTATAGGGTGTCTAGCAGCTTAGGCTGATAGATAATGGTAGCTTAGCAGAGCAGCTTAGGCTGAACTAGGAGACGTGTGAAGCTACTACAGTACCACTTAGTGTCATATGCACAATATCATAAGAAAACACAATACACAGTTATACTAAAAATAAAGGTACTTTATTTTTATGACAATATGCCAAAGTATCTTAGAGTGTACCCTCAGTGAGAGGATAGGAAATATACACAAGATATATATACACAATAGCAAAAATATGCAGTATAGTCTTAGAAAACAGTGCAAACAATGTATAGTTACCATAGGATGCAATGGGGAAACATAGGGATAGGGGCAACACAAACCATATACTCCAAAAGTGGAATGCGAACCACGAATGGACCCCAAACCTATGTGACCTTGTAGAGGGTCGCTGGGACTATTAGAAAATAGTGAGAGTTAGAAAAATAACCCTCCCCAAGACCCTGAAAAGTGAGTGCAAAGTGCACTAAAGTTCCCCTAAGGACAAAGAAGTCGTGTTAGAGGAATAATGCAGGAAAGACACAAACCAGCAATGCAACAACTGTGGATTTCCAATCTAGGGTACCTGTGGAACAAGGGGACCAAGTCCAAAAGTCACAAGCAAGTCGGAGATGGGCAGATGCCCAGGAAATGCCAGCTGCGGGTGCAAAGAAGCTTCTACTGGACAGAAGAAGCTGAGGTTTCTGCAGGAACGAAAAGGGCTAGAGACTTCCCCTTTGGTGGATGGATCCCTCTTGCCGTGGAGAGTGGTGCAGAAGTGTTTTCCCGCCGAAAGAACGCCAACAAGCCTTGCTAGCTGCAAATCGTGCGGTTAGCGTTTTTGGACGCTGCTGAGGCCCAGGAGGGACCAGGAGGTCGCAAATTGGACCAGCAGAGAGAGGGGACGTCGAGCAAGACAAGGAGCCCTCTCTGAAGCAGGTAGCACCCAGAAAAGTGCCAGAAACAGGCACTACAAGGATGCGTGAAACGGTGCTTGCCGAAGTTGCACAAAGGAGTTCCACGTCGCCGGAGACCAACTTAGAAAGTCGTGCAATGCAGGTTAGAGTGCCGTGGACCCAGGCTTGGCTGTGCACAAAGGATTTCCACCGGAAGTGCACAGGGGCCGGAGTAGCTGCAAAGTCACGGTTCCCAGCAATGCAGCCCATCGAGGTGAGGCAAGGACTTACCTCCACCAAACTTGGACTGAAGAGTCACTGGACTGTGGGGGTCACTTGGACAGAGTTGCTGGATTCGAGGGACCTCGCTCGTCGTGCTGAGAGGAGACCCAAGGGACCGGTAATGCAGCTTTTTGGTGCCTGCGGTTGCAGGGGGAAGATTCCGTCGACCCACGGGAGATTTCTTCGGAGCTTCTGGTGCAGAGAGGAGGCAGGCTACCCCCACAGCATGCACAAGCAGGAAAACAGTCGAGAAGGTGGCAGGATCAGCGTTACAGAGTTGCAGTAGTCGTCTTTGCTACTATGTTGCAGGTTTGAAGGCTTCCAGCGCGGTCAGCAGTCGATTCCTTGGCAGAAGGTGAAGAGAGAGATGCAGAGGAACTCGGATGAGCTCTTGCATTCGTTATCTAAAGTTTCCCCAGAGACAGAGACCCTAAATAGCCAGAAAAGAGGGTTTGGCTACCTAGGAGAGAGGATAGGCTAGCAACACCTGAAGGAGCCTATCACAAGGAGTCTCTGACGTCACCTGGTGGCACTGGCCACTCAGAGCAGTCCAGTGTGCCAGCAGCACCTCTGTTTCCAAGATGGCAGAGGTCTGGAGCACATTGGAGGAGCTCTGGACACCTCCCAGGGGAGGTGCAGGTCAGGGGAGTGGTCACTCCCCTTTCCTTTGTCCAGTTTCGCGCCAGAGCAGGGCTAAGGGGTCCCCTGAACCGGTGTAGACTGGCTTATGCAGAGTTGGGCACATCTGTGCCCAACAAAGCATTTCCAGAGGCTGGGGGAGGCTACTCCTCCCCTGCCTTCACACCATTTTCCAAAGGGAGAGGGTGTCACACCCTCTCTCAGAGGAAGTTCTTTGTTCTGCCATCCTGGGCCAGGCCTGGCTGGACCCCAGGAGGGCAGATGCCTGTCTGAGGGGTTGGCAGCAGCAGCAGCTGCAGTGAAACCCCAGGAAGGGCAGTTTGGCAGTACCAGGGTCTGTGCTACAGACCACTGGGATCATGGAATTGTACCAACAATGCCAGGATGGCATAGAGGGGGCAATTCCATGATCATAGACATGTTACATGGCCATATTCGGAGTTACCATTGTGAAGCTACATATAGGTAGTGACCTATATGTAGTGCACGCGTGTAATGGTGTCCCCGCACTCACAAAGTTCAGAGAATTGGCTCTGAACAATGTGGGGGCACCTTGGCTAGTGCCAGGGTGCCCTCACACTAAGTAACTTTGCACCTAACCTTTACCAGGTAAAGGTTAGACATATAGGTGACTTATAAGTTACTTAAGTGCAGTGAAAAATGGCTGTGAAATAACGTGGACGTTATTTCACTCAGGCTGCAGTGGCAGGCCTGTGTAAGAATTGTCAGAGCTCCCTATGGGTGGCAAAAGAAATGCTGCAGCCCATAGGGATCTCCTGGAACCCCAATACCCTGGGTACCTCAGTACCATATACTAGGGAATTATAAGGGTGTTCTAGTAAGCCAATGTAAATTGGTAAAAATGGTCACTAGCCTGTTAGTGACAATTTGGAAAGAAATGAGAGAGCATAACCACTGAGGTTCTGATTAGCAGAGCCTCAGTGAGACAGTTAGTCACTACACAGGTAACACATTCAGGCACACTTATGAGCACTGGGGCCCTGGGTTACCAGGGTCCCAGTGACACATACAACTAAAACAACATATATACAGTGAAAAATGGGGGTAACATGCCAGGCAAGATGGTACTTTCCTACATGGATACATACCGCATCATGGACTCTGCCTTAGTAATGTACTCAATGATCCTGGGACAGCCAACAACAGAACCTAATGGCTTTGCCAAAGCTTGTTTGAAGATCTCTGTCATCGTCTGTGATCATCTACTCCGCTATCTGTACTTTACGCTCTCAGAATTGTAGCCTTTTAATGATCTCTTGAAACCACCATTAGAGACTCAGAGGTCACTCTTTCTAACGTCACCCCCTATGCTTTGGAAATCTCTGCCTCCTACCCGGAAACCAGTCAGGGCCTCTTTCCTTTCTGCTTGTGTTGAAGACATGGTTATTCTCCTAATTCTTGGTGTAGCTGTTGTCTCTCACTGGTAGCGTACCTCCATCTCTTAATTCCATGAAACCCTCGGTGTACATTTGTTTTTGTAAGTGATTGCAAACATTACATAACACGGGTTTCTGCAGTCAATGACTGGACTGTCTTAACAGGATATGAAGGGGTCACACGCCTGCTACTGTCATTGAAAACACCAAAAATGGGAAACTTTGCGCTGCACACATCATACTTTTGACAATGACCGATGCTCTGTCTGCGAATCCTCGGTACCCTGTCATTTAGAAGTTCAGGGAATGTTGTGCACTCATGACAGCAGAGCCACCAGCAGATCTGGTATGAGAAACACCCTTTTTGCCACAAAAACTTTTGACCAAACAAGTTCGGCTGGCTGAAGGATGAGATGTAGCTTACATACCTGAACACCTCCTGGCAGAATGTGTGACTACAGGAATCACCATCCTCGAAGCCAGAACAAGAAGTCAGTAATGGCTCGTGTTCGGGTTGCCTTATAAAATCAGTGAAGGTAGGAAACTCTGTTTTTTTAATTAGATCTGAATGTGCTTAATACTAGTGAGTAGGGCTCCTCGCATGGCTCTCATGAATGTTCCTGGCCAGTTTCCAGGCACATGAGTGGGAAGAAACGCGTGAGCATTTAATGTATGAAAGGGCCTTTGTACCAAAATCATCCAGAACATATTATTGACCATGCCTAGGACAATACCAAGGTACTTAATAAAGGGAAATCCTTTCAGTATTCCTAAATGCATTTTTAATCCCATCTGGATCCGTCTTCTCCTGTTATCATTGTTATCAAGAACTCTCTCACAGAAGAGATTGCGACCTCCCTGGTGGTGCCATCTTACAAGAGTGGCATGAGGTTGCTTATAACAAAGCATACCACATAAAGTGGGTGAGGATTCCTCATCCAGAAACAAACGGTTTCAGCATTTGTTCGTAGGGCCAAGATAGGGTAGGAAAGTAAATCCATCCCTGTTTCTTTATGTCGTATCCAGTGTGCTTTTTCCTCTCCAGCTCTGCGTTGTTCAGAATGTTACTGCTGGGCAGGAATTAAACTTCCAGGGTGTCAGGGAAATGGTTTTATTTTTATTCCAAAGACATACTCCTAGGATGAGGGTCTGTCTTCTACAAACAAAAAATGGGACTACAAGCAATAAAAATGCATGTGTTATATTTATTTAAAAATCAGCAATATGGTTATTTGGAATGTGTTCTCCAGAAGGGAACACGCAATGCAATTCATACCAAATGTGTATCCCATTTCAGGGGGAGCAGCCTTGCATGTATTTCAGCATTTCGCATTTGCTGTGCAGCATTCATTTATCACTGTCCAAGTTCATATAGAATTCTCTATGTGCTGTCATCTTTTTGGCTGAGGTCTAAAATTAGCCCAGAACGCAGTGGTTTAGCAAGAACTGATTCGAGAGGAGACAGAAATGTGTTCGCCTGTGTCCAGAAATGGGCGATTTGCTAACAGAAAGGGAGTCGTCTACTGTACGATAGGTGTACCGCGATTTCCTTCGAAAGCAGATTAGAAATACGTTAGACAGATATAAGGTATCTATTCCTATGGTGTCGTGCCATCCACCCACATTATCATATCTCCGACAGAACAGCAGACACAGACATATCATTTACAGCGCTGCTAGAAATACCTTCCTTGGTAGATGCATCTCCGCCCGTTCAACCATCACATGTGGCTTTTCTGCTTCGTTACGTGATTGGCAGAACCTTCGAGGATGCGGAGAAGCCTTGTACGTTTCCAGTGGCGGAAGTCGTCAGGGACAAGGCGCTCATGTCTTCTCATCCTCCATCTCACTTGCTTTGTCACTTCAGGCGATCATTTATCTCAAAGACAGCTCGTGACAGAGAAAGAGGGATTTGTGATTACGTTTTTAATTGTTCTACTCTATATTTAATTCTTCAATTGGCATGCAAATACCATGAGGAGAGAGTGTCAGAGCCATTTACAGAAGAATGCAGTAAAAACGTGACGAAACAGTTTGTGTCAAGATTTGATCTATTTCAGAGGGACTACAGGGAGAGAGCGCATTTGAGAGTGTTCATGGGAGAAGGTGGCCACACACTTAACACTCTATAGGTTCAGATTGCAAGCAATAGTCAGTTGAAGTACATACAGTAAACAGGTCACGGCAATAGCTAGAATTCTTACTATTTGTGAGAATAAATTGTTCAAGAACCTGGCTCATGACAGTTTTATGGAAATGAGAGCTATGAAGAGTAGAGCAGAGGTATGGAGGAGAGATGAATTCTGATTTCAACATGGTGAGCCACAACACTCTACTTCAAAGATTAGAGGCTATGGGTGTGCAGGGCATGGCCCTGTCTTGGCTGGGTTCTTTCCTGCATGATCGTGTTTTCTAAGTCCACACCCATCAGCATCGTTCTATGCCACACCCTATACCTTCTCGGGTCTCTCAGCAGTGGGGCAACAAAACTGGCGGTGCCCCCTGTGCAAAATATATGGAATGCCCCCCCTCTGGACTCACTCAGGTCAAGTGCTGTGCTGAGGGGGTCCCCTGAAGCTCGAGGGGCCATAATGTACAGTTGGGGTTGCGGCCAGTGGCGAAACAAAACTTGGGGGGGGGGGCATGCAAAAAACCTTTAGGGGCTCCCCCTCCAGTCTCACTCAGGCCAGGTGCTGTGCTAAGGGAGCCCCTTAAAGCTCAGCAGCACCCTGTTGGGGCCTTTGCCATGCCACTGTCCCTCAGGGTTCCTTCTCATAACAACCGTTTTTAACCTGTACATAAGGCCACTTGCGGATACTGTAGATAACAAAGTTCTCAATCTTCTTTCATAGGCCGACAATACGCAAATCCATGTCTTCCTGTCATCTCAGGAGGACCACAGTAGAGAGGTTCCAAATAGCTACCTCTCTCAAGTCTCTTCCTGGATGGACGCTAACTCCCTTAAGTTGAACGGGGATAAGACCGAGGTTCTGCTGTTGGGCAGCCTCCCCCCCATTGGGATCCACATTTGTGGCCTGAGGCTATGGGTACTGTTCACACCCCTGTACCCCTAGTCAAGAATCTGCGAGTTTAGCTTGATGAAAGGCTATCCCATGAGTCACCAAATTACCAAGGTGGCAGCTACCTGTTTTGGTATTTTAAGATGGATCAAGAAAATTTGATCCCTACCTCTGCCCAAAGAACCGTTATCCAGCTCTTGGTTATCTCCAGGCTGGGTTATGGAAATATTATTTACGTAGGTGTCACAAAAATCCTGCTCAGGCAGCTTCAGATAGTGCAGAACGTGGCGGCAAGGCTCCTACTTCATCCTCCTAAGTTTCTTTCCACTACTAGCCTGCTCGATGATCTTCACTGGCTACCAATTGAACATCACATTAAACTCAAAGCACTGTGTTATGTGCATAAATGCCTCTCTGACTCTGGCCCCATCTATCCTAGGTCTCTGGTGTCATCATACATACCTAGCCGGTCCAAGATGCAATCTTGATCTTGCTGCAATTCCTAGAATTAGATGATCCTTGAAAGGAAGCTGAGCCTTTTTATTTTTGGACCCCAATTTGTGGAACTCCCTACCCTCTGATCGGAGAGCTTTTCACTTTCTATCGGTCTTTCGCAAGAAGCTAAAAACCTGGTTGTTTAAACTCTGGCAATGGGAGTAGCAGTTTGGTGGGTGTCTGAGTTGCTTACTGTAGCGCAGTGGTGGGAAACCCTTTTTGGGTAGCTATGCACTGTACAAATCTATATATTATAATAATAAGAAGAAGAAGAAATGAAATGGAGAGAATAGCAGAGTGGACAACAGGGGAGGAGAAGGAAGGGAAAGGCTGTGAAGCAAGGGGAGGAGATGGAGGGAAGGGTCCAGGGATTAAGAAACAAATCTCATCATGGGTTTACAAACTTGCTTCTGGAGTGCTTCTGAAGGCATGAGGCCTCTCTTGAGGAAGGAGCTGGCAGAGGCCTGTCTGGTGCATGTCGGAAGAGAGAGCTCTAAACTTTAGATGTGTTTCCTGAGAAGGAACCTTTTAATGTGGATGACCTTCTGAATCTTGATGATGTGCCAATCGTCAGCACTGCTTGAGTTCTCAGACCTGTTTATGGCTGAGACCTGAAGTATCTGAGATACTCATTTAGGAAGAGTGTTTGCTGATTAACAGTTGTGACTGAGACAGCAAGACCTGAAGATGCAAGTTGCATGAGTGGAGTTTAAGCTGCTTGATTCCAGGGGTGTTACTATAATGTGGTACCTATGGATTTAAAATCTAATTATTTGAAATAATTCCCTTTCCCATTGTTTATGTAAATTTCTCATTATCTCTTGGCTGTCTCTAGTCGGACACTTATATAACTTTGGATAGCCTTTGACCTCAGAGACAGCAACAATAGTAGATTTGAGTTGTTGGGGTGCCATTTGCACCACTAATTATGTATTTAATCTATTCGCATTGCCATGCAGTTGATAGTGATGGGAAAAAAAGAATAAAAATAACAAACTTACCTCCCCTCCACGACCCCTACTACTGTAATTTATTGCAAAATGCAGGAAGTTACTTCATAATATCCTTGAAAAACAAGCATTCAGAATTATCGAGGACAATTCTTTTTCTAAACACTATTGCTACATATCCTTGGGAAAAATAAAAGCACCATTGTACCAATCATGCATTACATAGCTGTTAGTAATTAAGAGAGGAATTTAATAAACAGAGTATGCACAAACCCATGGCTCAATCAGTCCTGAGGTTCTTCCATTTCACATCCTTTGTTGTGTGAATATTAAATGTACTTTATTCTGTGTAATATTATTATTATGCATATTTTGTAAAGCGCATGGCTACCTGAAAAATATTTCCCAGCGCTAGCCCAATTGTGAAGTGAGCCTATTTAGAAGAGACTGACGACTTAAACATCCAAGTTTTTAAAAGTTTCTGAAATGCAAGGAGTGAATCACAGTGTTGCAGGCAGGTCATTCCAGAGTCTTGGTCCAAGATAAGAGAATGCACTTTAGGGGGAATATCGAGACACCAAGGAACTAAGATAGTAGGGGTCCGGTGTTAGATAAACATTTGCACATATAGCACAATGTCTTAAATTGCACACACTGCTCAATGGGTAGCCAGAGGAAGGTCCTTAGCAGACTGTCTGTAGAGGACATGAGAAGGGTGAAGCAGAAGAAGTGCTGCAGCATTTTGCACAATCTGGAGGCATTTGAGTAGTGATTTTGTCACCCCCAGATATAAGATGCTCCTATAGTCCAGCCTAGAGATAACTAGGGCATGGACTACAGGTCTCTGAGAGAAGGTGGGAAGACAGTAAATAATCTTCTTAAACCATTTCAGTGTGCCAAAACAAGTGGCTTTTACCTTGTTAATCTGTTGACTCACAGTAAGCTATGATCCAACGAGACTCCCAAGTACTTTGCAACTGGCACTGGGTTAGGGGGATTACCTATAGTCACTGGCCACAAGTGTGAGCCCTGGGTGGGGGTGGTGGGGGTTACTCATCAACAAGACCTCTGTCGTGTCTCCATTTAACTTTAGGGAGTTTGCACACATCCATGCTGAACTTTATGTGAGACAGGAATGCAAGGCCATTGTATTCTGTTTGTTCTCAGATGACAGAGATACAACAATTTGTGTGTCATCTACATAAGAAAAGAGTAGGAGGCCACAATGTTCCACTATATCTGCCAATGGTCTGACATATAGGTTGAAAAGCAGAGGACTCAAAGTGGATCCATGAGGCACACCAGAGGTTAAACATTGAGGTTTTAACCTATGTTGATTAGAATGCACCTGAAAGGTGTGATCATACAGGAAATATTTAAACCAGGATAAAGCAATTTTCTGTATACCCATTCCCTCTAATCGTTGTAGGAGCATATTATGATTAACAGTGTTGAATGCTGCACTAAGATCTAACAAAAGCAGTACAGAGCCTCCACCCCCATCCAATTGATGCCTCAAGAACTCCATGATCCAGAGGAGCCCCGATTCGATGCTATGACATGCTAGAAACCCAGATTGCAGACGGTGGAGTAAGTCATTAAGTTCTACGTGTCTTGTAAATTGATGAGTTACATGTTTCTTCAACACTTTGGCAAGAGAGGGCAACAAAGATATAGGCCTATAGTTAGACCATGTGAGGGGATCCACATTAGGTTTTTTAATAGTGGGGTAACCAAAGCAGTTTTCCAGATTTTTGGAACCATATCCTCCACCAATGACTGATTTAATAGTTGGGTAATCTGCTCCATAACCAGATGAGAAAGCTTCCCAAGTACATCTGGGGGGCAGGGATCCAATAGGGAACCTGATTTGAGGGATGCAAGGAGGGCCCTAAAGTATGGCACATCCAAGGGCTGGAACCCCTGTAGCACATTGTCTAACTTAGGTATACTTGTTTGATTGTTAGCCTCAGCTGTGTTGGAAAAGGCGGCCTTTATATCTGTCTCTTTTTCGATAAAAAAACAACAATTTCTTCACACTGTATTTGGGAAAGGTGGTGCAAAATATGCTGGGTCTGAAATACCTCTCACTACCCGAAAGAGAGTCTTGGGGCAGTTTTGGGTTGTAGTGATTTTGCTCACAAACTATGTGGCATTCGGCCTCACAGCAGGTGATACAGTAAGATATAAAGATGTTTTTATAGTTTGCCTTATCTTCGTTGTTATCAGTTTTGAGCCATACCCTCTCTAGATGTTTACATAGCTTTTACTCTTCATATAGAGAGTCAATATATCAAAGAGCCGGGGATAGGGTTCTGTGGTGCTTTTTAGTGGTAATAGGTACTAATGTGTCCAAGGAGGATCTAAGCTAATTATCAATCAAAGGTGTATCTAGCACCACTGGGTCACATAGAAGAGAGAGATTAGCCTCAAGAGTAGCATTCCACAGAGGGACATCCAATTTTCTTCTGTAACTTCGAGTCTATTAAAAATGAGCAGGGATCTACGAAATGGTTGGACCATATCAACAAAGAGGTAGGTCTGTCTGTGCATAATATGATAAAATGTCCTATATTATTCTACCCATGCTCAATGTGTCCGTCTAAAATTCTTTCTTTCATTCTTACCCCATCCTTTAATACTTTCTTATCTCCCCAATGCCACATTACTTTTTTGCATTTCGCTCTTCTTAACTTTAACCATGAATAATGATAATACATGATTGCACAACTCCCTGTCCATCTGAAGCAACTAAGGTACTGCAGTCTGCAGGAGTAGTTTGTTGTGGCATCCTTGAGCTCCTCATATTGGCAAGCAGAAGATTTTTCTTAAAAAGGAGGTGGAGAGTGGCCAAGGGAAACCCTGAAAATTCAGAAGACCTACAGAAGTGGCTATTTATCCTGGACAGCGAAGCCCACTGCCTCTCAATAAGGATCCCTGGGACATGTGCTCAATCCAACGTGCGGCAGACTATCGGGTAAATGTTGTGACAGGCAAAGATTGGGAGCTCAAGGCTCAGAGGGGACCCAGGCTGCCTGCACACCCAGCAGTCCATCCTGTTTGAAGAGCCAATAAAATACTGAATTAATTTCCATACGATTAAGTTCTACCTGGCCTTTGGTTTTTTGACTGGTCTGCAGGCTGGTACGAAGAGACACCAGCTCCCATATGAGCCTTCAGTCTAGTACAGTCCAGGCATCCATTAATCCAAAGCATGAATGTGTGCCAGTGAATAGCAAAGGACTCCACAGCCTATTGTTCGGGCTTGTGCTCATTTCCCTATCATGGCAGCCAGGCAATACATGTCTAGACAGGAGAATAGCCAGAAAGTGGTATACAAGGACAAGACAAAGAATTAGAAAACGTGTCTGGGCCAAGAAGGATAAAGACCAAGAGAGTGCAAGTGGATCCAAGACTGGCAAAACGCTAGAGGAAAGGGATGGTGGGTTTTTCAAAAAAATGGCTAGGGAGGGAAACAAATATTCGGACATATGACATACCATAAAGGTGGAGCAGGGGCAACGCAAACTACGCTATTGAGTCATTAGAGGAAGGCAAGGGATAATTAAAAAAGATAATTAGTTAGAAGACTATGAGCAGAGTACCCTGAATATGAAGCAGGGCCATGAAGGTATTTCCCCCACATAAAAATAGTCTCAGGCTCTAGCCCTTTCATCGCAAGCAATAGTTACTTGTTGAATGAACCAGTGTTAACACTTAACCAACATTCGCAGATTAATAGGAATGGAACCCTAAACAAGCATTGGTAAAGCCAATAGGTCTTGGCTATGCAAGAGCTATTGGCTTTGGTAATGTGTTTCAGCCATATTGTAAACCAGTGTGGCTGCTGTTGAGCATGGCTAAGAGTTAGTGGTGTGGGGTGGGGTAGAGTGGGGTAGACTGGAGTGGGATAGATTGGGGTATAATTGAGTGGAGTGGGGTAGATTGGCATAGAGTGGAGAGGGATAAAATGGAGTGGGGTAGGTTGGAGGGGGATAGATTGGAGTGGGGGAGTTGGGAAGTTTAGGGTGGTAGACTGGAGTGGGATAGATTGAATTGTGGTAGATTGGGGCGGATTGGGGTAAATTGGGGTGGGGTAGAGTATAGTGGAGTAGATTGGGGTGGATTATAGTGGGTTAGATTAGAGAAGGGTAGAAATGGGATACATTGGGATAGAGTGGAGGGGGAAATACTGGAATAGATTGGAGTGGAGTGGGGTAGACTGGAGTGGATTATAATAGGGTAGAATGAAATGGATTGGGGTAGCTTGGGATGTTTGGAGTGAGGTAGATTGGGGTAAATTGGACTGGACTGGAGTGACATAGATTGGGGCAGTGGGGTAGACTGTACTGGTGAGAGGTAGATTGGGGTTGGGTAGACTGGAGTGGGGTGGAGTGGCATAGATTGGGGCAGTTTGGGGTGGACTGGAGTGGAGTGAAGTAGATTAGAGTGGGGTAGATT
The DNA here is from genome assembly GCF_031143425.1 of Pleurodeles waltl. Classification (NCBI taxonomy): domain Eukaryota; kingdom Metazoa; phylum Chordata; class Amphibia; order Caudata; family Salamandridae; genus Pleurodeles; species Pleurodeles waltl. Next base: position 400,731,397 of record NC_090440.1, read on the forward strand.
GAAATGGGGTAGATTGGGGTCGAGTGGAGTAGATTGGAAAGGAGTGTGGTAGACTTGGTGGTGTGGGGTAAAGTGGGGTGGGGTAAATTAGGGTAGGCTATAGTGGGGTAGATTGGAGTGGAGTGAGGTAGACTGGAGCAGGGCAGGTTGGAGTGGGGTAGATTGGAGTGGAGAGGAGTAGATTGGAGTGAAGTGGGGTAGATTAGAGTAGAGTGGGGTAGATTAGGGTGGAGTTGGGTAGAATGGAGTGCGGTAGATTAGAGTGGAATAGATTGGGTTGATTATGGTAGGGTAGACTGGAGTGAAGTGGGGTAGAGTGGAGTGGAGTGGGGTAGATTGTGATGGTATAGATAGGAATTGGGTATTTTGGAATGGGGTGGAGTGGAGTGGGGTAGATTGGAGTGGACTAGGTTGGAGTGGAGTTGGATAGAGTAGTGTGGGGTAGATCGGGATGGGGCGGGGTAGATTGGGGTGGGGTACATTGGGTTAGGGCGAGGTAGACTGAAGTGGAGTAGATTGGGGTAGATTGGAGTGGGGTGGATTGGATGGGTTAGATTGGAGTAGGGTAGTTTGGCGTGGAGTGGTGTAGGGTATATTGGAGTGGGGTGGAGTGAGTTTGATTGGACTGAAGGGGGTAGATCTGAGTGACATGTGGTAATATGGAGCGAGGTGAGTGGGGTAGATTCGGGTGGGTAGATTGGAGTGGGGTAGATTGGGGTAGAGTGGAGTGGGGTGGAGAATGGTAGACTGGAGTGGGGTAGATTAGGGTGGATTGGAGTGGTGTAGATTGGGTGGATTCGAATACAGTAGATTAGAACGGAGTGGGGTACACTGGAATGGGGTAGATTGAAGAAGGATGCTTGAGTGGAGCGGGGTAGATTGGAGTGGGGTGGATTGGAGTGGAGTAGGGTGGGTGGATTGCAGTGGAGTGGGGTGAAGCAGGGGCATTTGGGGAAGAGTGGGGTACAGTAGGGTAGAGTGGAGTACAGTAGATACGGGTAGATTGGAGTGGGGTAGATTAGGGTGGGGTGGATTGGGGAGGGGTACATTGGAGTAGGATTTATTTGGGTGGAGTGTTATGTGTTAGATTGGAGTGGAGTGTGGTAGTTTGGAGTGGGGTAGATTGGAGTGAAATTGAGTGGTGTAGATTTGGATAGAGTGGAGTGTGGCAGAGTGTAGTGAGGTAGGTTGGAGTGGTGTGGGGTAGATTGGGATAGGTAGGATAGATTGGAGTGGATTGGAGTGGGTAGAGTGGGGTAGAGTGGGGTAGATTGCAGTAGGGCAGATTGGTTTGGGGTAGATTGGAGTGGGGGAGTACAGAAGAATAAATTGGGGTGGACTAGGGTGGAGTAGATTGGAGTGGAGTGGGGTACATTGGAGTGGGGAAGATCGGCTTGAGTGGAGTGGGATATATTGGGGTAGATTGGAGTCGAATGGGGTAGATTGGGGAAAGGTGAAGTGCAATGGATTGAGGTAGATTGGAGTGAAGTGGGGTAGATTGGAGTGGCAAGGGGGAGATAAGAGTGGAGTGGGGGAGATTGGAGTGGAGAGGTGTAGATTAGAGTGAAGTTGGAAAGAGTGGAGTGGGGTAGACAGTAGTGGGGTAGTCTGGAGTGGGGTGGATCAGGGTAGATTGGAGGTGAGTGCAGTAGATTGGAGTCGAGTAGGTTGGTGTGGGGTAGATTGGGATGGGGTAGATTTGAGTGGGGTATATTGGGATAGGGTGGGATAAATTGGAGTGGAATAGACTGGAGTGGAGTAGATTGGAGTGGGACAAATTGGATGGGGTAGATTGGAGTAGGGCAGTTTGGGGTGGAGTGGGGTAGGTTAGATTGGAGTGGAGTTGAGTGGGGTAGATTAGGGTGGATTGGAGTGGGGTAGGTTGGGTGGATTCGAGTACGGTAGATTAGAATGTAGTGGGGTAGATTGAGGAGGGATGCTTTGAGTGGGGTAAATTAGAGTGGAGTGGGGCAAACTGGAGTGGAGCAGGGTAGATTGGAGTGGGGTGCATTAGAGTAGGGTAGATTGGAGAGGGGTGAGGTGGAGTGGGGTGAAGCAGGGTAGATTAGGGAAGAGTGGGGTAGAGTAGGGTAGAGTGGAGTGCAGTGGATAGGGGCTAGGGCTGCTCCTCCTTTTGGACAGAGGAGTGTCACCCACGCAATCCCCCCCACCAGCAGCAGAAGCTGCAACGATTTCACCACGGAGGAGTACTAAACCAGGTTTATTATTCCTTAGTGGTGAAAGAGGCCAGCAACGAGGACAGAGGTGTGGCAGCGGCAACAGAGGAGATAAGTTTTTTAAACTGTATTTTTTTTTATTTTGTGTTATTGATTGTCCCGCTCCTCCTCCCTCCCCCCACTCCCCTGCATGCCACACCCGCCCCTTCAAATAGGAGCAAGCCACAACTGGATAGGGGTAGATTGGAATGGGGTAGATTAGGGTGGGGTAGATTGTGGAAGGGTATATTGAAGTAGGGTTTATTGGGGTGGAGTGTTATGTGGTAGTTTGGAGTGGAGTGTGGTAGTTCGAAGTGGGGTAGATTGGAGTGAAATTGAATGGGGTAGATTTGGGTAGAGTGGAGTGTGGCAGAGTGAAGTGAGGTAGATTGGGGTAGCTTGGAGTGGTGTGGGGTAGATTGGGGAAAGGTGGAGTGCAGTGGATTGAGGAAGATTGGAGTGGAGTGGGGTTGACTGGAGTGGCATGGGGGAGATTGGAGTGGAGTGGGGGAGATTAGAGTGAAGTTGGGAAGAGTGGAGTAGATTGGAGTGGGGTAGTCTGGCATGGGGTGGATCATCGTAGAATGGAGTGCAGTAGATTGAAGTGGAGTGGAGTTTGATACAGTGCTGTGGGGTAGATTGGGATGGGGTAGATTTGAGTGGGGTAGATTGGGTTAGCATGGGGGAAATTGGAGTAGAGAAGACTGGAGTGGAGTAGATTGGAGTGGGGCAAATTGGATGGGGTAGATTGGAGTAGGACAGTTTGGGGTGCAGTGGGTAGGTTAGATTAGAGTGGAGTTGAGTGGGGTGGATTATGGTGGAGTGAGTTAGATAGCACTGGAGTGGGGTAGATTTGAGTGGCTTGTGGTAGTTTGGAATGAAGTGGAGTGTGGTAGATTGGGTACAGTGGAATGGTGTGCAGTTGATTAGGAATACATTGGGTGGATTGGAATGGGTAGATTAGAGTCAGGAAATTTTGGGTAGAGTGGAGAGAGGTAAATGGTAGTGGTATGGGTTGAGTTGGATAGATTGGAGTGGAGTCATGATTGGAGTGGAGTGAGATAGATTGGGGAGGGTGGAGTGGGATAGATTGGAATGGAGTATAGTGAGGTAGATTAGCGTGGAGTGGGGTAGATTGGGTGAATTTGAGCACGCTAGATTGGAATGGAGTGGGGTAGACTGGAGTGGGATAGGCTGAAGATGGATGATTGGAGTGGGTTGTTAGGAGTAGAGTGGGGTTGTTAGGAGTGGGGTGGAGTGGGGTGGATCGGAGCGGGGTAGATTAGGGTGGGGTAGATTGGGGAGGGGTAAATAGGAGTAGGGAAGATTGGGATGCAGTGATGTGGGGTAGAGTGGAGTGGAGTAAAATGGTGTGGAGTGGGTTAAATTGGATTGTAGTGGGGTAGAATTGAGTGAAGTGGGGTAGATTGGAGTGGCTTAGATTGGAGTGAAGTGGATTAGATTTGTGTAGAGTGGAGTGTGGTAGATTGGAGTAGAGTGGAGTAGATTGGGCGGATTGAAGTGTGCTAACTTGGAGTGGAGTGTGGTAGATTAGAGTGGAGTGGGATACATTGTGGTAGATAGGTGTGGTGGAGTGGGTAGATTAGGGTGGAGAGGAGTTGGATATATTGCAGTGGAGATTGGAGTAGAGTTGGGGTAAATTGGAATGGAGTGGGGTAAATTGGACTGGTGTAGTTTAGAGTGGAGTAAAGTCGAATGGGGTAGATTGGAGTAGAGTGGGTTGGATTGGGGTACAGTGGGGTGGATTGGGGTAGATTGGAGTGAGTATTAGAATGGAGTGGAATAGACTGGGGTGGACTGGAGCAGAATGGAGAGTGGAGTGGAGTGCAGAAGATTGGGGTGGAGTGGGCTAAGGTTGACTGGGTTAATCTGAGTGACGTAGACTTGAGTGGAGTGGGGTAGATTGTACTGGAGTGGGATAGAGTGGAGCGGGTAGATTGGATTATAGTGAAGTGGAGTGGGGTAGATTGTACTGGAGTGGGGTAGATTGGAATAGAGTAGATTGGAGTGGAGTGGCATAGATTGGAGTGAGATAGGTTGGGTGGAATGGGATAGATTGGAGGGGAGTAGATTAGGGTAGATTGTAGTTAAATGGAGTGGGGTGGAGTAGATTCGAGTACGTTGGCGAGCAGTGGAGTGGGATAGACTGGGGTAGACTGGAGTGGGGTGGAGTGGAGGGGCATAGAGTAGAGCAGCATGTTGGTTCATGGAGTGAGTGTCGTAGATTGGAGTAGTGTTGAGTCGAAAGGTGTGGTGTGTTGCAGAGTGTCGCAGAGTGTCTTAGAGTGGAGGGGCGTAGAGTGAAGTGACATCCAATAGAGTGAAGTGGAGTGTTGTTAAATGGAGGAGTGTTGCATAGAGTGGAAGAACATAGAGTGAAGTATGCATACTGTAGTAGCATATTGCCTTTACAGGCAACACATTTTCTATTGAAATGACCATTACCTTTGCACCAAAATACAGTTGTACAGTACACAAACGATGATGGGTGCAAATGTTATCACCTAGGGGCATATTTATGGGATTTTCCTTGCTGCACTGCCCTGTGTCAAAGGGAAAGGGAAGGAATGTACCATATCTAAGGCATACGGCGCATTCCTGTCCTTTGCCCTGCGCCGTTTTGGCAGATAAGTGCCACTGCAGGCACCCTTGCTGCGTGGTGCAAAGGTGCCTGCATTGCATGCAGGATTGTTTTTGTGCAGAAGGGGCCTCTTCCTGCACAAAAATAAATCCTGGTAAGCTTTTTAGGTCGAGCTTGGCAGTGCACAGCACTGTCTGCAAGATGTGTTACATTCAATATGGACTTTTAACCACATCCAGTCTTGCCATTTGTTGTTTGTTGTGCTTGTTTTTAATGCTTCACTTCTATTGGTGCATTGTGCTAAAAGTCCCTCCTTTGTGTGCTAAGTTCTCGCGCAGGGATCCTTTTTGTTGGCCATCTGTTGTGTCCTCATTCCCCCTCCCTCCCGTCATTGCTTCCGTCCTTCCTGCGTGAATGTGCGCTTTACACTTTATGTAAAAAAGCAGCTGCAAACTTCTACAGAAGTTTGTTTCCTATTTTTCTTGCTTACTTTATTTAATCTATTAATTTAGTTTGATTCGTGTCTTTCTGCTAACAGAGTTGCTTTCAAGCTTTTTTTCTTATCGGGCCTCTCTGGGTGTGGGTTTCCTTCCAAGACTGTGGCTAGGAGATCAGATCAGTTTTTTTTGCTGCTGAGTATGTACGTTGCAATCAGTGAATCAGTTTCTCTTTATAATTCATTTCTTCCCTAAAATGACTTAGTTACACAGAAGGAAAGGCGTCTGTGTTTTAAAACAGACACATGAATGGGACTGTATGTGCACCCTGAAATGCAATTCCTAGTGGAAAACACAGACAGTGGTTCCTGGTTCTACTCACGGTACTCCAGTTTTAGGATGAGCATTTATTAGAACCTGAAGCCCTTCTTTCCATTTAAAAATCACTGACTGGACTTCTGTGTGCACGTGAAACATCAGTGCATTTAAACGTTTCATATTTTTAAAGCGTTTTTCAACTGAACGATGTGGGCTGCTTTATACTTCTCAAGCTTAAAATGCAACAGGGAAAAGGTAATTTCTATTGATTAAATCAGCATGTGGTGTGTCCCCGCATTCAGGTGGCTTACAAATTTAGGAAGATGCCATTTCAGGTGGTCCAGTCTTTCCAGCGCCTATGCCAAAAGGACACGCAGGGTGTCTACCCTGCTCAGTTGATCCCTGAGGCCACTAGATCTGTGTAACACGTGTGTTCACTGTGGGAGCTGCATGCTTTCCAGCAAACAATCTTCCCATCTCTTAGACACCGAGGTGAGGAACAGCAGTGGATCAATGGAGCGCTGACCTACTCAAATCCTCTCACAATCAGAGATCTGGAATTAGCTAAAGCTATGCTGTAAAGCGAGCCAGTGGCATGACTACTGCTGTACCATAATCACAGCCCAGTCATAACTACCAAGGCACCATTTTATGTGGCAAGAAAAATCCAGTTAAGCATTTACAATGCCATTAGCTCTAACTCAAGCAAATGTGAGACCTACTGCAGGATGCAGCACACATAGAAAGAGGAACAAACAAGGAGAAATAAAGATATTTCTTCTTGTTGCGCCGCCCCTTGGAAATTGTAAGGTTTTGGCGCATCCACAGGTTTAAAATATCTTGTAAATCTGGGAGTATGTCAAAATCCATGGGTGATGCTTGGGAAGATCCATTACAATGCCAATGAAATGCTCAAGGAGTGCCTCCCTAACACAGAGTAAGGTAACCCAGCAATTTGCACTGCCTTGCCTTAAAATTTATGAGGCCATTCAAAGGCTTTGCGTAGCCTCATCAATATGATTTACAGGTTTGCACTGCCCATGCATCACAAAAAAAGTGGCAGAACAATGAGCCTCATAATTATGGCCCCTAGTGAATTGAAGTGTTTTGATAGTATTAAAATATTTGTTTCTACCACACTTCAGAATTATAAAAAAGTGCTTAATTTGTCCTAATTCTGATATATTCTGAAACATCAGCACTGTTTTTTTTTGTTTTGTGCTAGAAAAAAAATTGTACACCTCTCCTCTTACGCGGATCATTTTGGCCTGCTAGTCTAAAAGATATGAGGATGAGGTGGTTTCAAGATGGTTCTACGTGTGGTATGACAGTGGGCGTGCAAGTAATTTTATCTTCACCATGAGAATGAAGTAGTTTTTAGGATTGCACTATGGGGGGCGTGGCGTGGCCACGAAGAAATATGGCCGCCTAAGGTGCGAGCTCCTTGCCGCGGCAATCCGGGCGTGGCGGTGGGGGCTTAGTGGCCACCGGAACAAACACTCTACTTGACTTCGGAGCCCTTCTGTTGTTATCGAGCCCACGATCCGCGCTGCAAAGGCCCGCCATCGTGAACCCGAAGACCTGAGGCACGCCTCGGCAGTGGAGGCCTATTCGGGGGGGGCAGTCGCGTTGTTAAAGCCCCGCGGCCGGCTCGCCGAAAACAAGTAAAACTGACACGGAGGGCCTCGGAGACCCTTCCAGCGTCCCGGACCCCCAGCCCCTGGAGAAGAGACTCGCTGGAGCACCAGAGGACCCGCAGCGCGCCTCGGTGACCAAGCCTTGCCGAGGGGGCGGAGCCGCACCCTCGGAGCCCGAGACAGAGCGGCTTCGCCGACACCGCAATACCCAGTTCCACAGGTACGGCTCTCTGCACCCCAGCATCAGCGAGAGACGCCGTGCCACCCTGCCAGCACCCCTCCACCTGACCATTGCGCTTCCCCCGCTCCTCCCTCTGAGGGAGAAAAAGGAAAAGAACAGGAAAAGAAAAGGGGGGAGAATGAAGAATGAAGGAGGAATAAAGGACAACTAGCACCTGGGGAGAGACAGATACCCTGCATCCCCCTCCCCATAGAACAAGAGGGAAGAAGACGAGGAAGGGGAAATAAAAACAAAAAAATAAATAAATAATAAAAAATTAAAAATAATAAAAAATAAAAAAAGAGACGAAAAAAGGAAGAAGAAACAAGCAAGAAAAAACGGGTAAATTCCACTACTACTTACCTCCTTCCCCCACCCAGTTTACCCAGACACCAGAGCAAGGACGAGTGCCCCCGTCATCGCCCACAGGTATCAGTGGGGCCCCTGCGACAACAAAAAAGGCACCCAGGAATATACGCCGCCAGCCACTGTTCTGCTTTCCTTCTCTTATCTTATGACCGAGCTTACAGAACCTTTCTGGAATGCACTTCTGAGTTTAAAGAAGACATTTATTATTATTATTACTCCACCACGAGGTTCCTGAGAGATGAAATTAGTAGATTGGAAGCACACGTTCAGAAGTAGTCGCAGCAATAAAAGCAAAATATATCAAAGTACTTCTCAGTTGCAATGTACACAGCAAATACATGTGATTATATAATAGCATAACTTCAAAGCAAAGCATAAAAGTCAAAATTGCATCACTGTAGGGCAGGGCTGTAGGGCCTATAACTCAGCTTCATCTTTCTGGGGCTTCAAGTTGATGACTCCGGTTAAACTGCGAGAAAGAGATTTTCTACCCAAACGGGGACAGGCAACTGACGTCCGTTCCTGTCTGAAGTCAAGCAGATTATATCTAACTCTGTTGTCCAGAGCCACCCCTTAAAAGAAAACTCAGTGTGAGAACCGAAGAAACCTGGAGAGTGGCCAATTCTCCAATCCTCGCTCGTTCTCAGACTGGATTGAGAGGTAAACACAAAATCTACGTGCTCTTATCAGCTAGGGTATGGTGTGAAAAACACAGCTTGATCTATCATGTGGAAAAACACAGCTTGGAAAAACACAGCTCATCTGCAATGTCTCAACTGCAATGTCTAACTCCACGTTAAAGCCAATAGGCAGCTAACCTAAATACCAAATGTAGGTGGTCATTACAACATCGGCAGTAAAAGCCGCCTCCCGCCGTGCAGAAGACCGCCAACACACCGCCGCGGCTGCGGAATTCCGCCACAGCTATTATGACCCACATTTCGGAATCCGCCAAAATTCAGACACCCACACAAGTCCGCCACACCAAAGGTCAGTGATAAACTGGCGAAAACAAAACCTCCACCGTCACGCCAACAGAAATACGCCCACATTATCACGACCCACGAATCCATGTGACGGTCTTTCAACCGCGGTATTCCATTGGCGGTACACACCGCCGCACTCAAAATACACGCACTCTTACAAAACACAGCCACATTGGACAATTCAAAATACACACACCTGATACACATACACACACCACTCCCACACACACAATACTATATAAAACACACACCCACCTCACACACAAACCCCTACTACCAAAAATTGAGAACGAAGCACAGAGAGAGACACCACCAGCAAGTACAACAGCATCCACAGGCACATAACACCAGCAACCACACAACTTCCACGCACCTCACACAACACACCACTACATATCACCACACTCATCACCACACACACCACCCCACACATCACCCACACACCACCCCACACATCACCCACACCACCCCATGGCACTGCAAAGACACCCCAGGTTCTCGGAGGAGGAGCTCAGGGTCATGGTGGAGGAAATCGTCCGTGTAGAGCCACAGCTATTTGGATCAAAGGTTCAGCACACCTCAATTGCAAGTAAGATGGGGCTATGGCGAAGAATAGTCGACAGGGTCAACGCAGTGGGACAACACCCAAGAAATCGGGAGGACATCAGGAAAAGGTGGAACGACCTACGGGGGAAGGTGCGTTCCGTGGTCTCAAGACACCACCTGGAGGTTCAGCGGACTGGCGGCGGACCCACACCTCCTCCCCCACAACTAACAACATGGGAGGAGCAGGTCTTGGCCATTCTGCATCCTGAGGGCCTCGCAGGAGTTGGTGGAGGAATGGACTCTGGTAAGTCAAATCTTAACTTCTACATCCCCCACCCTACCTGCATGCTATCACATACCCCCACCCTCGCCCTCACCCCTATCACTCCAACTCCTCACAAATGTACCAATATCACAAACCACCCATCCCAACACCAAGCCCTGCATGCAACAACAAAGCATGGACACCCATCACTAAAGCATGCCCACTGCACATACCCATACAACCCCCTAAACCATCATCACACAAGGTCCCACACAGGAATGCTAGCACTGGGGTACACGGTCACCCACCCATTGCACACCATGACATACACAGATGCAATAATCATGCCTTTACACCCCTGCAGGACCACTACCCAACGTCACCAGACAGGAGGGTCCAGACATGTCCACTCCACCCACAGAAGAGGCCCACAGTGATGACAGCACCTCTGTCCAACTGGATCTAGATGACCAGCCCGGACCATCGGGGACCTCTGGACAGTCGGTTCCCCTCACACAGGCACAGGCCACCACAGACCTTCCCCCCTCTGGAAACACCAGCACAGCACCCACCCAGCGGGCCCATACCTCCGTCCCCAGGACACGTCAATCAGCTGTGTGTCCACCACTACAGGGAACCCAGGATAACCCACCACCCCAACAACAAAAGGGACCTGGGGGCAGTGGTAGTGGGCACACGGTCCAGGGGACGGAGGCACAGGAACACAGGGGAACTGGGAGGGCTGCTAGGCGACAGGGGGTGGACAGGCCAAGGGAACCCCCTCCCCACGAGGCCCTCTCCTCCATCATGGGAGCATACCACCACTCCCAGGAGACGATGGCAACAGTACTGGCCAAGTTTCAGGATACCCAGCGCATGTAGGAGTAACAGTATATGGGCTTCAGGGAGGAACTCAGAACCATCAGCTCCGCCCTGGGCACCATCGTAGGGGTGCTGAAGGAACTACTTAACACCAAGAGGGACACTGTGGCACTCCAAGGGGCCCCTGACACTAGCATGGACGATGAACTGCCCACCACCTTCGCTGGCGCTAGTGGACAGGATGCCCCCCCACAGGACCACCACACCAGCACCCCACCCCCTGCAGACGGAGAACCACCCCGCAAACGGTCCCTGAGATCCAGGAACAAGACAGAGCACGATGCCAAGACCCCGCCAAGAAATGAGACCACCCTGATTGTCATCCCACTGTCCCACTTTGTCACCCTGTCCATGATTAAACTGCCCCAGCTCCACTTCCAATGCCCATATGGGCAATGCACCTGTGAGACTAATAGACTGGACTCTGCCTTGGACACTCCTCCACCATCACCCCTCACCATTTAACTCCCCCCTCCAATATTTTGCTTTTAAATAAACACACCTAAAGCACAAATTGATCTGGAGTCTGTCTGTGATTTTCAAAATAGTGTATTGGCAATTACAGTGACAAAATGTTTTTGAAATAGTAATGTCAACATACCTATGTCACACAGCTCTAGTCCATGAGGTATGTAAGCAGATGACACACGTTGGGACCCACATCTGTGAAACCGTAAGGGAAAGTGACAACTCAGTGACCATACACTGGGTGAAAACGACAGACAGTATAGAGGTAGTAGTTGAAAAGTACATGTAGTAGGCAGGAATGTATTCTCACCTGTGTTTCACTGGAAATATTGCTGGATCACTGAGTCCCTGTTCTGCATGTCTTCTTCCTCTGTTTCATCCTCATCACTGTCCACAGGCTCCACAGCTGCCACAACAACGCCATCTGGACCATCCTCCTGCAGAAAAGGCACCTGTCGTCGCAAAGCCAGGTTGTGAAGCATACAGCAGGCCACGATGATCTGGCACACCTTCTTTGGTGAGTAGAATAGGGATCCACCTGTCATATGCAGGCACCTGAACCTGGCCTTCAGGAGGCCAAAGGTCCGCTCGATCACCCTCCTAGTTCGCCTATGGGCCTCACTGTAGCGTTCCTCTGCCCTGGGATTCCTCACTGGGGTCAGTAGCCATGACACGTTGGGGCACCCAGAGTCACCTGCAAATGGCGAGGGACAACTGTTAGACACTCACTAACCTGTAGAGATAACCCCAGACAACCATTCCCACTGTCTTGCTTCCAGGGGCTCACCTAATAGCCACACACGGTGCCTCTGGAGTTGACCCATCACATAAGGGATGCTGCTATTCCGCAGGATGTAGGCGTCATGCACTGAGCCAGGGAACATGGCATTCACATGGGAGATGTACTGGTCTGCCAAACATACCATCTGCACATTCATGGAATGATAACTCTTCCGGTTTCTGTACACCTGTTCACTCCTGTGGGGGGGTACCAAAGCCACATGGGTCCCATCAATGGCACCTATGATGTTGGGGATATGTCCAAGGGCATAGAAGTCACTTTTCACTGTAGGCAAATCCTCCACCTGAGGGAAAACGATGTAGCTCAGCATGTGTTCCAGCAGGGCAGACAACACTCTGGACAATACGTTGGAAAAAATAGGCTGGGACATCCCTGATGCCATGGCCACAGTTGTTTGAAAAGACCCACTTGCAAGGAAATGGAGCTCTGATAGCACCTGCACTTGAGGGGGGATTCCTGTGGGATGGCGGATTGCTGACATCAGGTCTGGCTCCAACTGGGTACACAGTTCCTGGATTGTGGCATGGCCAAACCTGTAGGTGATTATCAAATGTCTTTCCTCCATTGTTGACAGGTCCACCAGCGGTCGGTAAAACCGGAGGATTCCGCCATCTCCTCTCATGTCCCAGCGGACGGTGCCTATGAAGGACAACAGCGACCACAGAGTCAAACAACTCAGAGGTACATACCCACAGTTTACCCAGAACACCAATCATACACAATAGGTGGCCTGTATGTGTGTTGAGACTAGGCCTAGGTATGTGTGACGCAGTTGAAAATTAGGCCATGTGGGCCCCTGAAATGGCGGCTGCCTGACCTCTAAAGTGGGACAATGGGATGTGAGGTAACTGCGCTGGCGTTGTACACCGTCGCGGTAGGCGGTCAAAGACCGCGGCGCAATGCTGCATTGGTTAACATTGGACCCTATGGGTCCCAGGAGCCAATGACGATGTACGCCGGTGGTGATGGTACACACCGCCGCGGATGTGATCGCCGCGGAAGTGACCGCCATTTTTTATCTGTTCAATCACTCGATACCTGATCTTCGACAGGAGAAGACCTACACTGCAAGTGCTGCTGTGACCTCGGTCTGGAAGAGACAATGGCTTGTGCGTCTGGGGAAAGGGCCCCTGCCTTCACATCGGAGAAGTTGGAGAAGCTCGTTGATGAGGTCCTCCCGCAGTACACGCTACTCTACGGTCCTCCAGACAAACAGGTAAGTGCACAGGGAGCATGTCGTATGGGCTATGCCTGTGTGGAAAGGGCTGGATGTAAGAAGGAAGGGGGCAGAGTTCTGTGTGCATGAAAGGCCGTGGGTGCATGTGCCACATGGCAAGGGTAGGGATGGGGGCCAATCACTTTGACGGTGCAGTTGGTAATGACTTCTCTTCTTCCCCTGTACATTTCATGTAGGTCATCGCCCACCAGAAAAAAGATATTTGGCGTGCCATCGCCAAGGACGTCCGGACCCTGGGGGTCTACCACAGACGGAGCACCCACTTCCGGAAAAAATGGGAGGACATTCACCGCTGGAGCAAGAAGACGGCGGTGGCTCAGCTGGGGAGGGCCTCCCAGCGTGGGAGTGGTGCCTGTCGAACCATGACCCCCTGATGTGCAGGATCCTGGCGGTGGCCTACCCGTAGTTGGATGGGCGCTTGAGGGCCATCACAGCAGACACAAGGGGGTGAGTACACTCTCATTCAGCTGACTTTGCGCGCAGTGGAGTTGTCTGGGTGGGGGAGGAGGGCTGTGGGTTTCCCTAGGCCAGGACGAGTTCCGTAGGCTAGGCCCCTCCGTAAGGCATGGCCCTGTGGCCCCCCACCCCACCTCTGTAGAGTGCCAAGTACAGCTATTCATGCCCCTGTGTCATCTATGTGTGCAGATGTCGTCCATAGCCTTGTAGGCCATTTCCCAGGAATTGCACTGTGGAGCCCAAGAGCGTGGCGTAGTGCAGGGGGCTTCTGTGTCTGTGTTGTCCGCCAACGGTAGCGGTAATCCATGCACTCAACATGTCTTTATTCTGTTCCCCCCCCCTTTTTGTGGTTTCCCTGTTCTTGTGTGCATTAGCATCATCAGGCGGAGGAGCAGTGGCACTGGAGCACGAGGGAGCTGCATCCCACATGGCCATGGAGGGCCACACTACAGACTCTGAATTAACCAGTGGGACGGAGGGTGAGGGGAGCTCCACGGCGGGGAAAGGAGCTGACACCAGCGACACGGACTCGCCCTCTGATGGGAGCTCCCTTGTGGTGGCGGCAACATCTGTCCCCCCCACATCTACAGGTACAGCCGCCACCCCCCCTACCAGCACTGCCCTACCAGCAGCCCCTCAGCCTTTGCCCCGTGCCTGCTCACCCAGGAGGGTGGGCATCACCTTCGCCCCAGGCCCCTCAGGCCCTGCCCCAGTCATCCCTGCTGCCCTCAGTGAGGAGGCCATTGACCTCCTCAGGTCCCTCACTGTTGGGCAGTCTACCATTTTGAATGCCATCCAGGGTGTAGAAAGGCAGTTGCAACAAACTAATGCATTCCTGGAGGGCATTCATTCTGGTCAGGCGGCCCTTCACTGAGCTTTTCAAACTCTGGCCTCAGCACTGATGGCAGCCATTGTCCCTGTGTCTAGCCTCCCCCTCCAACTTCCTCCACCCAGACCCAATCCCCTGTACCTCTGCCTATCCCAAGCACACCATCAGACCAGCCTGCACACAACTCACCACATAAGGGAAGCTCAGGCAAACATTGGCACCACACATCCCACAGGCACTCACGCAACCATCACACACATGCAGACACACCAACATCCACTGCCTCCACTGTGTCCCCCTCCTCTTCGCCTCCCTCCTCCCTCCCAGTCTCGTCTACACACACACCTGCATGCACTACCTCTACAGCCACTATGTCCCTCACCAGCACACCCACCAGCACACCCCGCTCACGTGCAGTCACCACCCCCACTACCATTCACACGTCCCCTGTGTCCTCTCCCAGTGTGTCTGTGACACCCCCTCCCAAGATACACAAACGCAGGCACACACCCACCCAACAGCCATCCACCCCACGACAGCCTCCAGCGCATGCACCTTCCCCCAAAGACACCAAACGTACACCTCCCACAACCACCACCTCTTACTCCACTCCCAAATCCCCTCCAGCTACCCGTCCCAGTGTGTCCAAAAAACGTTTCCTGTCCAGCCTTGACCTTTTTCCCACACCTCCCCCACCCCGTCCATCTCATAGGTCCCGAAGTAGCACCTCAGCCACAACAAGAAGACCGCCATCATCCCCGCTGCCCAGGAGGGCCCCGCCAGCCCCATCCCCGCTGCCCAGGCCCACCTGCCCAGGAGGGCCCCGCCAACCCCATCCTCGCTGCCCAGGAGGGGCCCGCCAGCCCCATCCCAGCTGCCCAGGAGGGCCCCGTCAGCCGCAGCCCAGCTGCCCAGGAGGTCCCCGCCAGCCCCAGCCCAGCTGCCCAGGAGGGCCCCACCAGCCCCACCCCAGCTGGGCCATGAAGGACCGCCAGCCCCAGCCCAGCTGGGCCATGAAGGACCGCCAACTCAAGCACCTCTGAACAGGGCAAGCACCGCTGAACAGGGCACCGCCAACTCAAGCACCGCTGAACAGGGCACCGACAAATCAAGCACCGCTGAACAGGGCACCGCCAACTCAAGCACCACTGAACAGGGCACCGCCAAATCAAGCACCGCTGAAAAGTGCACCGCCAACTCAAGCACCGCTGAAAAGTGCACCGCTGTTTCAAGCACTGCTGAACAGGGCACCGCCAACTCAAGCACAGCTGAAAAGTGCACCGCCGTTTCAAGCACCGCTGAACAGGGCACCGCCAAATCAAGCACCGCTAGCCCATGAGCGGCAGGGGCACTGACGCAACTGGGACCGTCACGGGGTGAGTGATGCACTCTGGGCACCAGTCCCCCTCCAGAACCAGTAAAGACATGCATCCACTACCTCTGTCCTTCACAGGATGAAGCACTCTGGGCACCAGTCCCCCTCCAGAACCAGTGGAGACAGTTATCCACTTGAGAGACTGTGGCTTTGCACTCCCCAGGATGCAGCAGTGGGCAAACCACCCACTGTAGAGACTTGCGAGACTGTGGCTTTGCACTCCCCAGGATGCAGCAGTGAGCAACCCACCCACTGTATAGACTTGAGAGACTGTGGCTTTGCACTCCCCAGGCATTGAGCCCCCTTGTGGATCTGGCGCTGTGCACTCATCCGGCTGAGGTGCCCCCCCTTCCCTTCCCCCTGAGGTGCCTGTTGTTTTTCTATCTGATGCCCCTGCAGTGTTCTCTCTGTTTTGATCTGGTATCGAGTGTGGGCCTCGCCCATGCATTTTGGGCCCAGTGGTCCACGGACTATAAATGGTGCAATACCTGCACTACTATTCTTGGTGTATATTTTGTTAATAGTGTAAATATGTATATTTTTGCGTACTGCATTTTAATATATTACAATGGTTACACTCATTTCCTTTTGTCTTTGCATTCTTCCGGGGGGGTTGGGGGGTGTAACTAAAATGTATAGATATGTATTAGTGTGTGTGTTGTAGTGGGTGAGGGTGGGGGTGTTGCATGTTGCGTGTCCCTGTTTTTTGTCTCCCCTGTGTCGTAGGTGCAGTCGTATGTGCAGTACTCACCGTGGTCTTCGCCGCCGGCATTCGTGCTCCTGGTAGAGGAGCAGGAAGTCTATCGCAGGTAGGATTTGGAGTTCCGGTTCCATGGTGTCCTCGTTTCTCGTGGAGTGTGATGAGGTGAGCGTTTTCCCTTCGCAATTCAGGTTTCCGCCGTGTTTTTATCCGCGGTGAATCCGCCCCGGAAAAGGTGGCGGATTGGCCTGTCATAATAGTGTGGGCGGTACAGTATCTCCTGCCTGTCTGTTGGCGGTGACCGCTGCGCTGTTTGTTTGTACCGCCGTGGCAGTCGGAGTGTTAAAGTGGCTGTCTTTATTGGCGGTTTCCACCACAGTCGTAATTGCAAATTTTTTACCGCCGGCCTGTTGCCGGTCTTACCGCCACTTTAACACTGTCCGCCAGGGTTGTAATGGCCACCGTAATGTCTAATGCCATGTTAAAGCCAATAGGCAGCTAAACTGAATACAACATGTAACATGCTCCTGGTGAACATTGAGCAACTAATTTGCGCAGTGGTGAAACACAAAGTCATTAGTCAATCACAATTAATAGCATCACAGCCACGACGGACTGGTGGCAAAATAACATGAAGAAGGACCTGCCTGTCCCTTCTTCAATACCCCCCGCAACTCACCTTAACTGGGGGAGTGTCCTGCAATGACATCTACCAACGACGGCAAGTAGTGGACACGGTCTTTTCAACGCTCCAGACTACGACGGATCCCACACCTGTTTAATCATCTTGGTGCCCTCATCGCCATAACCTTCCTGCTTGACGACAACAGCAGATCGCCGCACTCCGCAGCAGCCACTGGGTCAGTATAAATAAAGGGGGGAAAAGGAAAGAAGAGGAAAGAAAACAGAGGGAAAACAAACAACAAAAAAGGAGAAGGAACAGAGACGAGGATCAACCGATTCGTAAACCTCTACCCCCATCGGACCCTGAAGAAGGCCTGGGACCCAACCGGGTAGTCCTCGCAGGCTGGCAAGGCGATGCCCGGGAGCAAGCCAAACCATAAACCCACTAGTATGCCGGCACGGCAACTGCTATTTTCAGAGGTGCTCCACTATAAACGTCCAACTTCCATGACAACAGGCCCTCACGCGTCATCACCCCCAATCCAGCCCATCGCGATGTCCGACAAGGAGCAGTTCACAACCATGGAACAGATACTGCAGGAGATCACCGCCGTCAGCCGTCGAATAGAGGGAATGGACACTTCTATAACCTCTCTGACCCTATAGACCAAATCCATGCGATCGGACATTACAGGCTTCCAATCTAGGGTGACAGGACTGGAACAACGTATGGGATCATTGGAAACGCAGGTAGCCGTGTCCCAGGACAGGGACCAGGATCTCCTCTACCTCAGGAGTAAATTAACGGATATGGAGGACAGAAGTCGAAGGGACAACTTCCGCCTACTCGGGATCCCGGAAAATGAAGAAGCCACAAATACACAGGCCTTTCTGGGCTCTACCCTTCCCAAATTGACCTCATTGGACTTCGACCCGCTGTTGGAATTCCAACGAGCGCACAGAGTAGGCCCGAAATGCTCCGACAAATCCTCAAGGCCTCGACCAATTATTGCATGTCTACTATGCCATAACCAGACCCGTCAAATACTTCAAGCAGCGCGTAGCCATGGACCCTTCCGGATAGGCCAACATGACATCCGAATAACAGCTGACGATTTGAAAGACACCAATGAACGCAGAAAGGCCTTTCTAGCTCTAAGACTCCGACTTCGCCAACTGGAGATGATATATGGCCTTTTTGACCCCGCAAGAATGTGGGTCACCAAAAACGGAGTATCCAAGGATTTTTACAACCCCGAAGAATTGAGACTTTTTCTTGACTCTTTTCAACACAAGCCCATGGAATCTATCAGCACAAGCCGTCCGCAAGATACCTCAGGGGATTACGAGGGTAACAGAACTTCACCCCCAGGACTGGAGAAAGCAAGTTCGGCCCAATATGACGCCGACACTTGTCAAAGGGGCAGGGACCTGGAGAGACTAGCTAGATCGCACGATGACAGGGGTCAGGTCCTACACGCCGTGGCAGTTTACACCCAGCTATCGGAGAGAGACAAATCTCGCTCACCTCTAAAACCAACGACTGTATCCCCCTGAGATGGTGACCTGATACAGTGCATATGTGAGACAATTGCAAGAACACTGAAGCACGACAGCCGACAACCCCATGGACGGATGGGTACATATTCGGATCTTGCATTTGTGTCTTCATTATAGCTGTTGATGCCATTATTAATACTAGACGGTTAATATGCATATACCTTCCACAAAGTAATATAAGGCTTTATATTGTAACAATGCGACGTAAACTGTTTCTAGCATATGATAGGGTACACGCATTAGTGCCCAGACTAGACTTCACTGACTCCCACAGGCTACACATAAGTCAGGGCCTAGCTCTGTAATGGCGCAACTAAACATCTAATAAACAAACTGGCATCCCCTGACTGCGCTGCAGAACATTCTGCAGCAATAATACAACACAAGCTATACCTGTCCGAACATGAAATCCATACTGTTAACATCTACGCCAGAACCTGTTAATCCCCACCACTCACCCAGGGGCCAAAACTAAACTAAACTATACTCTGCAATACAAAACCTAATACACCACAGTATGACAGCACGGTATGAAACCCTGCCATTGGGGATATCATGCAATAGAGACATCCTGTTACACATCACAAAGATATTATACAAGACCGGAAGCATAGAATAAAAGATAACACACGTAAGTACACCTTATAGCCTCCTTCCGGTGCAACATTGTCTTATCATATACGACTGCAACCGACTCCACGGACAGATAGACAATCAATTACCCGGACTCAACATTTGCTCTCCCCTCATAACTGCTGACACCTTTTCCAACAGGCGACTAACACATGGGTGCCCTCTATAATGTACTGCTGCAAACCGCAGTACTATAATATAAATTATCAATAGCTTATACCGAGCACACGTACTCGTATTTAGACTAGTTTCCGCTGACAACTGCAGTTCCCACACGGGACAGGGCCTCGCCCGAGCACGATCGTACCACATGTCTAGCTAACAAACTGGCAGCCCCTCAATGTACTTTATAGTATTATGACGTAATAATACAATACAAGGTATATACAGCGTAGTAAGAAATTTACACTGTTTGCATATAGACCAGGACTCATTACCTACCATTATTTACTCTACGATATCTCTTATGACACACAGTCTAACAGATGATAATGTGATAGTATGGTAAGGAATTATGTTATATTATGTTATAAGAATTAACAGGTTACAGTGATATTGTGTTACGTGCTATAATGATATTACATAAGTATGGAAGTATCTAAGATGTTATATGCAAGTACATCTCAAAACCTTCACCCGACCCAGCATTGTATTGTCCCATACCCCCCTCACCAACCTTCCCTCCCCCCTCTCCTTGTCACCTCCCCTGCCCTCCCCCATTACCCCCATAAAACACCCCCTTCTCCTCCCCACAAACATTAACCCCTACCCCCTCCCTCCGTACCAAATCACCCCTATAACGCAGGAACCTACATGACAGCACTAACCAAGCATGGTGACTGTCCACCATCCCATAATTGTGGGCACGCAAAACGCGTAAGACACCGCACTAGCTACCATTCGCCACCAGATAGACCCCCCTCCCACATACAAACACAAGCCTCCCTCTTACCACCATCATATTAACACGATGCTAAACCTCCAGCAAAACAAGGATACTCTATATACCAAGTCCTCCCCACTGCTCGCATGTCGCCACCCCCCTCCCCCCCATTCCCACCCAGGATAACTAACCCTGATCATCAGTATTATCATGGCAAATGTCCTCCCTCAAGCTCCCCCGACAACGCACTTGTGGCTCTCTCCTGCCCCCCGGAACTCGTACAATCTTTTGTCATAAACCAAAATTGGCTGCCCTCGGTCCCCCCCTCGCCTCCCCGGCAGAGATCGTATCGGCAGCACCGGGAGTTCCAATAGGAATCGGACCCGCCGTTTACAGATCTATCCTTAGGGGATGTCAGACCCCTAGCCTTCCCCTCCCCTTCTTCTTTTCTTCTCGGTATCTTTTTTGTTATTTCATTTTACTTCATTCCATACACCAACGTTAACACCCCTTTTCTACTCCTTTATACCCCCTCCTCTTCGCTCCCCTCCCCCCTTTTCTTTTTCTCTTCTAACCTTCTCCGTCCCTGCTTCCCCCTTCTTCTGTGGGAACATCCGGTCCCCATCAGCTGCCCTCCCCCTTCCAAGCCATCACATCATAACAAGCATAGCCCCCACCCCAACGGCTGAAGTAGCCCCCTCCCCTCTACTGTTACCGCCCCCGGGAGCGCTGAGACCTCACCCTGCCACTTAGTATGTCAGGGAACGCCTCCCATGCGACACATCCAGTACGACTCCTCTCCTGGAACGTACACAGCATGACGAGCTATATTAAACAGAAAAAGATACTGTCCTATCTCCAATCTAAAAGAGCGGACATAGTCCTGATCCAAGAGACACACCTTGATAACCCGGAGTCCAGTAAACTCAGGTGGGACTGGGTAGGAAGGGTCGCCTTTAGCTGCTGCCCAACAGACCAGGAGACCGGGGGTGGCACATCTCGTAAATGCGGTGTAGGGATACTAATACGCAAGTCCCTCCCGATTACAATCATTAAAACATGGAACGATGCGGAGGGAAGATATATATTTGCTAAATTAAAACTAGGAAATACTTTGCTATGTGTGGGCTCCGTCTATGCACCAACTGGCACAAAGCGCCCCTTTTTCCTACAATTAAATCGTCTTCTGACCGAAATCGGAACCACCCGCTACATTATCGGGGGAGACTGGAACCTCGCCCGAGATGCCAAACTGGACAGGCCCCATTGATGCGGGTAATAATCATAACAGGGCATTACTGACGGACCTAACCACGGATGCAGGTTTAGTTGACTGTTGGAGACTAACACACCCAAAAGATAAGGAATATACTTTCCTTTCATCTGTCCACGGTACCCAATCACGCCTGGACTATTTCTTTGTATCACACACCATAATCCCCCAAATACAAAACATCAGTATCCTAGATAGCGGACTCTCAGACCATTCCCCGATACTACTCCTGATCCAAGCAGGTTTAGCCTCTCCCGGTCGCAAACCATGGCGCTTTGTTATACATAGATACCGCTCTCTTCAAGGGAAAGAACAACTTAAGGCCCACATATCCACATATATGGCCGAAAACACAGGTACTGTGGCTTCCAAACGGGTTCTATGGGCAGCGGCAAAGGCAACTTTGAGAGGGAATATGATGCGTGATGCAGGACTTGCTAATAGAGACAGAGAGGCTCGCCAACGTACCTTAGAAAACACGATTCAGAGCCTCACCAGACAATATACCGCCCAGCCGTCCTCCGCGCTGCTCCGCTCCCTCGAACAGGCCCGAAAGGCACATAATGAGCTCTATACATCACAGGCGGAATACGCGTTGCAAAGACTACGCGGTCGTTACTATGAGCAAGGTGAGAAGGCTGGACGCCTTCTAGCGGCACAGCTCCGACAGAGAGAAGCTGCTTCCACTATTCCGGCCATAATGTCCTCTTCAGGAGTGGTATTGACCCGCCCGCAAGATATTGTGAACGAATTTGCTACATCTTACCAATATCTTTACACTCCTGAAATAACGACCAACCATGTACGGACAGAGGCATTTCTTACCGCGGCCAATATACCGTGTCTTTCGGAGGCAGGCCGAGCTCTTCTAGAGGGCGACATAAGTAGGGAAGAAATAACGCAAGTTATTGCAAACCTCCCCTACCATAAATCTTCGGTAGAGGACGGATTCCCTGTGGAATTTTATACATGGGCAGGGGAAGAGGCAATCACTGCAGTGCACGAGGCACTAACGGAAGCATGTCAGGAAGGCTCTTTGGGCGTTCTATCCAACAGGGCCACAATTGTCGTCCTGCCCAAGCCAGGGAGAGACCCCCTACTCTGTGGCAGTTATCGCCCCATCTCCCTCCTGAACGGGGATGCCAAACTCCTAGCCAGCGTCCTAGCAGCTCGTCTACGTAAAGTGATACCGTCCTTGATCCATAACACTCAGGTGGGATTTGTGCCGGGTCGCACCTCTAGAAATCACATGCGCACCCTCTGTCATACCCTACTGGAATCATTACATCTACCAGAGGAAGCCCTGGCCCTATCTCTCGATGCGGAGAAAGCATTTGACCGTATCGAACGACCCTACCTGTTTACCACCATGAAACATTTCGGCCTCGGAATTTTTTTTATCTCCAAAGTCCGATTACTGTACGACCACCCCACGGCACAAGTTAATTGCTGGGGCTTCTTATCAGACCCATTCCCCATTGGAAGAGGCACCCAACAGGGTTGATCCCTGTCACCGCTCCTATTCCTGCTAACAATGGAACCTCTGGCACCTACCATACGGAACTCCCAACAGATAAAAGGTATCCCTCTAACAGGGGGTTCCTCCAAAATCTATCTTTACTCGGATGACATCCTACTAACCTTGTCCGACCTAGAAAGATCCTTGCCATCACTACTCTCTATCATAGAGGGCTTCGCGCCCTTATCCGGATACCGGGTAAACTGGGACAAGAGCGAATCGCTGCCCCTATCCCGCGTAACAACGAGAGCCGCAACTCATGGCCTCCCATTCAGATGGACCCCGACTCGTCTTAAATATTTAGGAACGTATATCAACCGAGGTCAGGAACACATGGTCAGGGACAACCTCGACCCTCTTATATCCCGGATGAAACAGGACTTCGCCAAGTGGTCACTACTGGGCCTATCCATGTGGGGCAGGACACAGGCAGTTAGGATGGTTACCCTCCTGCGCTTCACATACATATTAGGCATGCTCCCTCTACAAGTGCCCCTCTCCTCACTCCGAATGATCGATGCCTCAATAAGGACCTTTGTCTGGGGCCCTACACGCTCAAGGCTGAAGCCTGCAACAATATTGGCACCACGACCCTATGGAGGCTTAGGCCTACCCTCAGTAGAACAATACTCACTAGCCCTAAAACTATCAGCACTAGCCTACACACTCCCAGAAACCCCGGACCCCCCACAATGGGTAGCCACAGAGAAACTCCTACGGGGTCAGCACGTGGAGATAGGAGGGATATACACTGACTGTCCCCACTTGTCTAACCCCATCCTCATGGCCACAAACACAGCATGGCGCAAAGCTCACCGCCTATTGGGCATACACCCTTTCTTGCACGCCCATGCCCCTATAGCAGGAAACAAAAGCATAAAAATAGGAGGAAACATCCTTAGGTGGCCCCAATGGAACAACGCTGGTATCCACAATATATCCCAAATCATAGATGGCGATCGCTTCCGAACCTTCGCCTCCCTGCGGGAACAGTTCGGCATTCACAATAACCAAGAGTGGCGATACATACAGCTTCAGCATTGCATGCGCAGAGCCCTAGGAACCTCCCTGTGGATGCTCAAAGCTTTACCCATTGTCACTTACCTGCAGAAGTGGGGTCGACACAGAGGCGTTATGGCCGGCCTATACGCAGAGCTAACAAACCATCTTTACTCGCAGCCCCTTCTCGAACGACTGCGCCTAAAGTGGCAGGATCGACTCGAGGTCGCCGACACTGAAGAAGAATGGTTGGACATAATAGAAGCCCTTGATAGGGGTGTCCATGAGGCCCGCCTGAAATTCTGTCTATTTGAAGTCCTCCAAGAATGGTATTGGACACCCATAAAACTCTTCAGGGCAGGCCTGATGTCACATGCGAAGTGCTGGCGATGTGCAGACCTCCATTGTGATCTACTTCACATTCTATGTCATTGCCCGACGATACAACCCTTATGGGAAGCTGTGCGCCATACACTGGCAGACTCCATACAGATACCAAACCCGACACCACCATCACTCATTCTTCTACATGATATGCGCCCGTACCCCTCCCTATCACGACCCCACAAACGGTACTCCATACGGCAATTGCCACAGCCAAAATCTGCATACTCCGACACTGGAGGTCTAGCATTGCCCCAAAACCGACAGAATGGATGACAACCATGTTTCAAACCACCACCCACGAGCGAGTAATCTACAACCTGCAAGATCAAGCGGCACTATTCACAGAAGTCTGGAGCCCCTTCCTGACAGGACCATGAGGCAGCTGGTGGATGGTCGGCAGACGGCAGTCGTTATCCCAGAACTCCTCTCCCTCCCCTTCTCCCCTCTCCCCCCTCCTCTCTTTCTTCCTTTCCCTTCCCCCCATTCCCCGGGCTCCCCGCCTTGGAAAGCGTCCTCCACCCCGGACCGTTTAAACACGTACTCAATCACCTCCTTCCTCCCCTCCTACCCGACCAGCGCCTGACCATCTAATGCATACAGGAAGGACTCGCCCCCTAAAACATTCCAACCTATATTTCCACGGATACTCCCCTGACCACCCCTTCTCCAGCATTACCCTTTCCCAGCACCGGATTCTATACCTCATATTAAAACTACCTAGGCACACACACCATACTACACAACCCTACAGGACAACCCACACCAGACAGGGAATAATCGGAATACTCACTTAACAGTCTTGACATTCTGACCCTAAGACTTTCTACCCCTCCCCTCACCCCTCCCATTCTCCCTCTTCCCCTTTTTTCCACCCTATCTCTATCTCCCCTACTTCCTTTCCCCATGACTAATTTTTTTTCCCATTTTCCACCCTTTCTTTCAATCCCCCCCAATAATCCACCCATAACGCTCTGAAGATATGTTCATGTATACTCTGTACCACCCTATATTCTTTAATTTAAAAAAAAGAAATTAAAAAAAGGATTGTACTATGGGAGGTATCACAATGGTGTGCAAGTAATTTCATCCTCACCGTGAGGATGAGATGGTTTTAAGATTGAACTATGTGCAGTATTGCAATGGTTGTACAAGTAATTTTATCTTCTGCCTACCTCCTGTAAGTCTGTCTGCATGGAGTCTTGGTAGAACTCATACTGTACAAGGTACAGCTGCACTTTCCTTAGTGTTAGTGCAGAGCTAGTGTGAGTGGGGCTGTGTGTGTGTGTTTCTGCATGTGGTATGTATTGGCCTGGTTGCTAAGAGAGTTTGAATTGATTCTAATGTGAAGCTGATGGGTTGGTGATCGCAGCCCCATTCACAAACATTTACTGGTGAAACCCAGTGATTTATTTTTGTACTGTGAGTGCGTTTGTACTTTTGATAGCATAGCAGCTAATTTAAGAAAGTAATAACAAATATGTTGCAGTTGTGAATGAGTCAACGTTTTGGAGGAACTAACTTGAAAATGACACTAGCCTATTATTTTCCAGTTTTCTACTACCCAAAACCATTGTCCCCACAGGTGCCACTGTTAATTAGATTCTCGTTCAATGGAGCATTAACTCTGATTTTCTTTTAAATAACCCCTGGAGGTGCCATACAGTGCTGGATCTAAACAACGGATGCACAAAGAAAACACATTTGCTTCTCATTGTTTTATGAGTACCCACACTTCATGAGGTCAGCAATAGTTGCTGCCCCTGAGCCACTGGCTCATGTGATGGGGCACCAAAAGGACCCAGTCCCTCATTAAAAAAAGAAAAAAATAAGATGACCTCACAATATATATATATATATATCAATCAGAAAACTGAAAAGCACAGTGTCATTAAATATTAACAAATATTCAAACCAATTAAATATTATTACATTCATAGTTGTCTTTTACATTCTGTTAAGGGCAGTGTTATATTTGTACTGCATTTGTTACATCAAGGGTAACGTCATGAGCATTATATTTGTTGGTTTACGTAGCTGTTGTGCGAGTTATGGATTACAATTTTAAATATAACTTGTGATTTTCAGTGGACTACAGGATTAATATGCTAAAGTAACTGAACTATAACTGTTCCTTGTTAAGGGTATACGTATAATCACAGACAGTATAAGAAAATATGTCTCGGGGAACACTGTCTTGGGGATTATGGAAATGTGTGTAATTTTTTTAACATTTTTGCATGTCTACCACAGCTAATTATGTGTACTGCTTATAGTTTGGATAGGCAGACTCTAATGGTGTAAAATTATGGGTAGGAATTTACATCTCCACCTGAAAGTACTTTTACTTTTTTCTTTTAATTCAGAATGATTCCTAGAAATACGCTTGGAAAGCTGTGCCAGGCACAAGTTTCCAGGTGTGCTACTGGGTACATCATGTGATAGCTCCTGAAGACTTTTTTTCCTGTATGTAAATCTACATAGCACAGGAAGAATGGTGCCCACTGCGCAACTGCAGATTTTTACTTACACCCCCATCAAATGTGGGAGTGATCCGTTCAACCTTTCCACCCTGAAAGTTGGTACTCCACAGCTGGACTGGTGAAGCTCCAATATATGTTTTTCATGAAGGCACAATAACCCTCTAAAAGTCAAAAAGGGATGAGTATCTGTTTAGAGAGCTCAGTGTATATAGCTATATCATACAATCAAAAGGTGATGGTAAGAATGCTTGCAAATAGTTTGATCACTGGAAATCTCTTGTGGTAGCATTCAAACCCATCACTGTTTTTGGCCACCATGTCACCTCAGACTAGACCCAGCCAGAAGAAGACCAGGATTGGTCCTGCTTTAAAAGGAAGAGTCCAGTCTGAACTGTCAAACCAGGGCCTCTCTGAGCTAGAACATAAGCAACCTAAGACCACAAGACCAGTTTCACCCTATTTAGGCCTCTTCAGTCAGATGTGGCTTGGTTCCAATGGCTAAGTGAGAACATGACTTACGTTTGTGCATGCCAATGGCCACTTAGGGAGTTACTTCAAAAACAGAACAGGTGATGGGAGGAATGCTTGGAAACAGTCTAACCACTTGCAATCACATGAGGCTATTGAGGTTGTGAGAGTCAGTGGCTTCTAATGAGCATTAACGTATCAGGTTGAAGTCCCTGATACTAGATGTTTAACATATAACTACAATAAACAAAAAAACAAAAAGAACTATGGGTATGATTCTTCAAATAATGTCAGCCACTGATAATTACGGGCTGCATCCCGTTCTGTTGTTTTTTTGCCCACCGTGCCACTTCAGATTAGACCCATCCATATCCAAATCAGCCTTGATCCTGCTGTAATAGGAAAAGTCCAGCCCGACCCATGCACTTTTAAATAATTAATGCTAACTTGTAAACATTTCTCCTAATGTTGAAACTGCAGCCTAATCCCCTCTATTTAACATTATTTAAAAGGAAATCAATTGGGCAAAATCTGGACCAAGCATGGCCTGGTTATCAGCTGCAAACCTTCAGACAGCAGCGCGAATACAATGAATAACAGTGAGGGGTATAATGCAATAGCAATATGTGAGTGTTCCCTCTTATTATCTCAGGGCTGCCTCTGGAAAAGGCTTGTATTTTTAGAAGTAAGATTAAAATCATTCAGAATAAGTGTTTTGTTTTTTAATAGGTCATCTAGCACATTCAGGCTCTGAGAATGTTCTGGCCTCCTGGCCCCCTATTTATACAAGATGTACACATCTCGGCACCCTGCCTTTTGTCACATGAAGCCCCTCACATTGTCCATTTTGTGTGACCAGCTGGGAAGCGCATGTCAAGAGTTACATCTTCAGTATACTTAAGCGATGCTAGGCTGTAACAGATAATTTGGTATGAAGAGCAATTTACAGTTCAGTGCAGGATTATTTTTGTTAATCTCATCTGGGCTTTCTCCTCAATGGAAGACATATATTGACCCTTTTTTGTGCTTTCCAATGGAGCAAGCATATATGTGGTCTGTGTTGGCTTGTGAATTGGAAAGTTTCCCATATTGTGTTTCAAAGCATATCATTATGTCCTAATTATATACTGACAATTATTTTAATGGGCATATGTTTAGAGGTAAATTATCAAGATTAAGTTAGTGTCTGGGTATTCATGAAAATAAAATGCATAACTCATTGTAACCTTTTTAAATATTTGTTTGATGATTTGTAATGCATTATAGTAAATTATTAATTTGATGCTATGCGTTTATATGGTTTCATGAACTACGAGTAGTAATAATAATAATAATAATAATAATAATAATAATAATGATTTTCATAATCTACAGCATCAAATGTGCACTGCATCTTGCTATCAGTACACTATGTACGCAATATTTCGTATCTTATATGCTGGCATTTGGAGCATTATGATCTTATCCTATTCTGGGTGCATTGTACTCCTAAATATTTTCTGGATTGAATGCATTGCTTGAAGTGTTTATTTTTAATGCATTTATGATAATATTTGCTGTTACAAATATTAGTGTGCCGGTATTTTCAGACTTTGCAATGGCATATATCACTGTCAACAAAATCAAAAACTAATATAACCTGTATCTTGAAAGACTTGAGTATATTTGCACAGCCAGCCAAAGCCCTCCCTTTTAACTGCAGATTACACAATGAAAATAGAAATGCGGTCAAAGATAGCCGCTGTCGCGACCTTACTCCCTCATGCTACAGCATGCTCATGTGCAATGCTACAATACAATCGGATGTGCTTGTAATGTTCAAGAATTAAGCTATGCATGCATTTGATGGAGTCATAACACTGTGCTTTTCCGTGGTGCCTTTTTGCACTAGGTTGTATGTATTTATGGTTCACTTTGTTTGAGATGTTATAGCGCAGTCGGTTAAACCAAATTATGTGAAAGAACATTGTTTTGTTTTCTAAGTAGTCACCAAGTGCCATGAGCATATGGCATGATGACTCATCTCTGGGACACAGAAAGCAGTAAGTGGGAAAAAAAACATGACTCATTCTTTATTAATCACAGCAAGCAGAAGAAAACATGACTCATCCTTGATTAATCACCACCACATGTTATGTACATATTGTAAAGACAGGATGACTCATCCCTAGGTACATTGTCAATTAGGCCAACAAACGGTGACTTATGCCCCCAACAAGACTATTTAACCAAGCATTTCATTGTTCCCATGGTTGGCTTCATCTCTACTCCTTACCTGAATCTCCAGCGTGCTGTAGACTGGCAACCAACTCTTCCTTCTTCGACTGGCATCCTTCTTCAGTATTGGTTCTCTGGGTGAAGCATCTCCCGGCAACCATCCTCCACGCAGCCTCAGGTCTACACCTCCAGATCTGCAGAAAAAAAAAAGGGACAACAACTCAGCTGTAACAAATATGTGGACTCACATTTTGCAAGGTTTGATGAACAACTATCCAGCATGAACATGGTATGGCTTATTTGGTTCTTCTTAGGAAAAATGATCTATTGCATAACGGAGAATAAGGTTTTGGTGAAGTTTTCGCAAGAAAGACTGGGTAGCACCAGAAACCCAGAGTGTTTCAATTTACTGTTTTGTGTTGTTTGCAAACAATTGACTCTTGAACAGGTGCTGATTTAAAAATAATTAATGGTTATTGGTAACAGTAGCCCAGTTTTGATGAAAGTCTAAAGTACATTGACTTTAAGAACTTTGTTTGCTCTATGTGCTGTGTGGGACAAAAGTCATTATATGCTATGAAAGCCCCTGTTGAGATTTTAGGTACTTTAACCTGTATGTCCTTTCACATGTTATGTTTTGTGGCATAAAATCAAAGCTATGTTGAGAACAGCCTACACATTAGTAAACTAATTGTGCCTCTTTTTACAGACCTGTTCCCATGCTGGAGTCCTGCTAACCAAGGAGACCATATGCCCATTACAACACATCCTGTCTACCCGTCCCTGCCCCGAGAAGAAGGAGTGCGAAGACCCGAGTGCTTCATTTTTCTTTCTTTCTCCTCCAAACCCCCTTCCTTTTGGGGCTTTGCCCAGTGCAACACTTAGCTAAAAGAATCACTGCAATCACGGCCAGGCCCTAGAGGGAGTTGGGGCCAAACTCACCCCGTCTGAACAACCTGGTAAATTCAGGTGAGTAGCTCATGACAGAAGGCTAAGCCATAAAAACTTAAGTTCCCTTTGTGTGATATGCGAGACCACATAGACACACGGAATTTGGCCCAGGCATTAGCGGCAGAAGAACCCATGGCAGGAGACTTAGGGAGATCATTGGAGAGCCTGCACTTAAAAGTGCAGAAGCTCACACAGGAGAACTCTGAGTTGTGCATTGAGTTAGTACGTCACAAGCCAAGGAGCAACCCTTTTGAAAACCCAGTGGGGAAACGTACCTAACATTTCAACACTTACACTAAACCTACCCAACATCAACAACCTAGTCAAGAGAATACAACACCTGTGCAGGTAGCACTAACAGTACCTACCTCAGCCCTGTTAACTAATCCAGAACTTTTCTTTGGGGATAGCGCCAAATACGCAACATTCATTATTCAGTGCCAGCTACACTTTTTATGTAAACCACGGGCCTTTCCCACAGATGCAGCAAAACTGTCTTTCATTGTTTCTTATCTGGGAGGGGAGTAGCAGCCAATTGGTCTATACCACTGATTGATAACGATCACCCTATTTTGAACAACTGGCCTGCCTTTAAGACAGCCATGACCCATCTATTTGCCAAACACGTGTTTCTGCAAGCACGTGACAACAAACTGTTAAACTTGCGACAAGGAACAAAAGACTTACTGACACATATCACAAACTTCAACCATCTCCTGGCCGAAACTTGGTGGCCTGAGAAGAAGTGAACTTCCTTTTTTTATCGGGGTCTAACGGATTACTTAAAAGATGCTCTCTCCCATACAGTAGATCTTCCTGATGAGTATTCAGAGTTTGGAGACTTGGTAGTAAAGTTAGACTATAGATTAGGGGAGCGCAAGGGTGAGAGACCTTGTACTGATACAAACATAATAGTGGTTAAAACAGACAGTAAAGATACTGACACCAAGAGCTCAGACACTGAACCCATGCAGATAGGTGGCATTCAGGACCCACTGTCAACCAAAGAGAGGAGTGTTGGCGTAAATTACAGTTGTGCCTCTACTGTAGTAAAGCTGGGCCTTTTGCCTGTGAATGTTCGGCACATCCTAAAAAAATCAAACAGAGCAGCTGCTAGTATACAACTTCCAGAACAACAGGAAAACTGATTCTCCATGCAGGAGGGGAGATCTCCTCCTCAAGGGGAGTACATCAGATCTGCCAATATCTTGCTAATAC
This sequence comes from Pleurodeles waltl, assembly GCF_031143425.1. Lineage (NCBI taxonomy): Eukaryota > Metazoa > Chordata > Amphibia > Caudata > Salamandridae > Pleurodeles > Pleurodeles waltl. Next base: position 400,762,954 of record NC_090440.1, read on the forward strand.
CGTGGCTTGAGTACCACGTCACCTTACCATTCGAGTTACACTCATTCTAGGTTCACAACAAAGGCGGTTGCTCCATATGTTGATCAATTCTGGATCAACAAGAAACTTATTCAATCTAATGTTAGCTAGCAAATTAGGGCTCCCCAGAATCCAAAAGGAAAACTCAAACCCATTTGTGCAGTAGATGGCTCTGGGTTAGCATCAGGGTTACTTATCTATCAAACCGCTCCTCTGGCCCTCCTCTGCGGAATGGGCACACAGAAATACATACCTTTGACTCATTGACACCCCTACTTTCGGAGTTATCCTTGGGATACCATGGCTCATACAGCAGAATCCCAAAATAGTTTGGGTGTCTTGCACAGAAGCGTTCGATTCCACATATAGTAAGAACTCATGTTATCAAGAAGCTACAACTGAGTGGGAAGCCCCTTTACCTTGTGTGACAACTTCAGAGAAAGATAAGCTTTCCACTTTACCTGATATATACGAAGACTTTCAGAATGTTTTCATCCCAGTGAAAGCAACACAATTGCCACCACATCGCTCTTTCGATTGTTGCATTGATTTGATCCCCGGAGTCACCCTGCCCTGTAGCAGGGTGTATGCATTAACTGAACCAGACACTGTATATCTATGTCAGTACTTGGATGCGTTGTTACAACTTTGATTCATTTGCCACTCCACTTTGCCTGTCTCATCCCCACTCTTCTTTGTACTCGAAAAGAATGGGGAATCACTGGCTGGTATTGATTACCGCACAGTTAACAAAGCAACAACAGAAAATAAATACCCTCTACCATTGACACCAGCCCTTTTAGATCAGGGAAGGCACTAAACTATATATACTAAGTTAGACCTCCACAGAGTATGCCATCCTGTGTGGGTTAAAGAGGGTGACGAATGAAAGATGGCATTTCAGAATATGTTTGGTTTATTCGAGAACACTGTCATGGTCGTTGGCCTGTGCAATGCCCCTGCAGTTTTTCAGTATTTCATGAATGAAGTACTACAGGATTTCCTCGATATCTGTGTGGTAGTCTACATAGATGTTATACTCATCTACTCAAAAAATGAGAAAGAACATGTATAGCAAGTTCGCTCAGTGCTCAAATGTCGGTGCAAAAATGCCTTCTTTGCTTAACTGGAAAAGTGTATATTTCATGCACATACTGTAAAGTTTCTAGGATATCACCTCTCTCCAACTGTGATAATTATAGATCCTAACAAAGCAGAGACAATCCTGAATTGGCCAGAGCCCACCACTGTAAAAGAAGTCCAGCATGTTTTAGGTTATGCCAATTTCTTCAGGCGCCTTATTCACAATTTCTCCAAGACAGTAGCCCCAATTATAAAACTCTTGAGAAAAGGGCAAGCCTTTGTTTGGTCCCCAGCAGCCACCCATGCCTTTAAGCAATTGAAAGAAAAATGTACCTCTGCCCCAGTCCTCTAACATCCCAACCCTGATCAACCTTTCTTTGTGGAGGCAGATGCTTCCCAGGTGGCTGTTGGGGGAGTCTTTTCTCAGAACGACCCAACAACGGGACATCTGCCCCCTGTTGTATTCTATTATTAAAAAGTGCTCCCAGCAGAACAAAATTATATGGTAGCCAAACAAGAACTAATAGCAATCTAGCTAGTATTTGAAGAATGATGACACCATTTGCTGGGGGTGAAACACACAATAACTATCTTCACTGATCATAACACTCTACAATTCTTTTGCTCAAATGCGCTTGGTACACTTCTTTAGGGAGTATGACTTTCTTATCAACTACCGTCTTGGCATGAAACAATTGCAATCTGATATACTTTCCAGATTTGGCACGCAGCGCCCATTAAATCAGAACTAACCCCACCAACTATCATCCCATCAGAAAGAGTGGTAGCAGCAAATCAGGATCACTCATTTTCTCTGGCGTTAAAACACCAAACTCAAAAACAAAAGATGCATGAATTTTTAGAAAACCCAGAGAATGTCATCAAAGATGGTTGGTTTTATCATAAAGATCACTTTTTTCTTCCCACAAAAGAACTTAGTGAAAAAGTCATGCAATGGAATCACAATTTTTCATCAGCAAACCATAAAGGTGTGCAAAAAACACTAGTTAATTGCCAAAATAATTTTTGGTGAGACACCATGCAAAGAGATATTGTAACCTATGTTGCTGCTTGTCCAACATGTGCACAAAACCACACATCAGACTACAAACACCGCAAACCTTCTCTGTGAAATAAAGTGAGTGACCATGTTTGGCCTCGACATTTAAAACTGGAAGGTCCTGAAAACTGCAACCTAGATTCATCAGACCATTCCCAATTGGAAAAATAATCAATCGAGGCTCCGTTAAAATCACATTGTCCCCCCCGAGTATGTCATGTATTCAGTGTTTCATGTATCTCTTTTAAAACCCCATAACCCTGCTACATGTTTAGATACCCCTCCACCTCCCATTCCCATTCACGGTCACCTGGAATATGAAGTGCAGCGCATTCTCAATTCAAAACCAATGCAGGATATGATGCATCAGAAGACTCTTAGGAACCAGCCTCATTTATTCATACCCCCCCACATACTTGTAAGATTTCATGCCCTGAACCCAAATAAACCCCACCCTGCCGGGCGTCTTTTGGGACGGGCAAATGTTGTGACCCTACTCCCTCATGCCACAGCACGATCATGCACAATGCTTCAATACAATGGAATGTGCTTGTAATGTTCATGAATTAAGGTATGCATGTATTTGATGGTCATGACGTTGTGTTTCTCCGTGGTGCCTTTTTGCACTGTGGTGTATGTATTTATGGTTCACTTTGTTTGAGATGTTAAAGTTTTTAGCGCATGGGGAGGACTGCTTATGGTGCAGTGTCTTTCTTCGCCAGCTTGAGGAGAATGTTTTGGAACTCAGCATGTGGTGCGTGCTGTTGTGGGCAGTGGTTGGCTACAGGTCCTGCACAGTACCAGCAGGGCGACTGACTGTTGGGACCGATCACAGCTAAGCACTACAACTTTTGTGGGCGCTGGCGTGCCCAGGGTGAAACACATGCCGTCGGGAGCCAGAGGGAGGCCCCAGAACCAGAGGACATTGCCCGTGCCTCTAGGGGGAATGATGCCGCACCCCTGAGCAACCTTGCTTGCCGCAGTACCCCTCAGCGCCACCACCCCAATGCATTTTCTGGACAACCAGGAGCACCTAGGAGACCTGTGCTGTGTCCCCGGCCCCGTCTAAGAACTCAGGAAGCGGCTGGCCACAAGGCCACTGTTTACTCTGAAGGCCCCTTCTCCCTCCAGTGATGTCTGGGAGAACCAATCGCTTGGGAAGAGAAAGAGCACCGTGGGAGCGGAGCACGCCTAGACTGGGAGTGCCCCAGAAGTTGCGGTGACCCCCCATAGCTGGTCCATTGTCACAGCTATACCCCGCACTTGGAGGCAGCAGCATCTCACCAATCTGCAGTGGGGAGTGCCCAGGAGGGACACCCCGCTCTCACCTACAGCATGTGTGCTTTCCCCCATTCCTCTCCGTTAGACACTACCAGGTGGGAACAAAAGGACTCCCTTCATTTCTCTGGGGTGAGACCTTGGCGGAGGACCCTGGGGGTTACTGAGAAACTTGCCACCAGAGAAGCTCAGAGGAGTCCCCGTGTTTTGTGTATTAGTTGTGAAGGGCTCCTGCAGCATACAGTCAATGGTTCAAGGTACCGTAATCCCTGTAAGAGATGGGGAGGCGCTCCTGTATCTTATGTGATTTTCCAAATACAACAGTGGTATCCAGAGATGCTTCAGGTGTCAGTTTACTAAGCCAGTCTACCATACTTTGGTGACCCATGTACCCCTTTGTTTTCATGCCCCAAGGATTTGCTAAGGGTATGGGAGCTAAGTCGATGTTGGGATGAGAGGTACCGTATTCCAGACCCATGTTGGTAGCCGCATTTGACAGGACCTCTAATTACCATCTCATGTATAATGGGAGGGTAGGTAAGCTGTCTCCTATGTTCTCATGGTGATATCCTGCATAATAGGTACTGCTAGCGATAAGTGGGAAATTATGTTCCTCCTCCCAAACAACTATTGCTCTTTCATGGCCTGCTACTAAAGTGCATATCATTCTGATTCTTGTTTTATCTTGAATGAGTAATAATTCAGGGCCATATTTATACTCCGTTTGCGCCGGATTTGCGTCGTTTTTTTTAACGCAAATTCGACGCAAAACGAACTCCATATTTATACTCTGGCGTTAGACGCATCTAGCGCCAAAGTCCATGGAGTTTGCGTCATTTTTTAGCGTGGACACCTACTTTGCGTTAATGATATGCAAGGTAGGCGTTCCCGTCTAAAAAATTGACTCCGAGGCATGTGCGCCGTATTTACACTCCCGGGCAAAATTGACGCCCGGAAGTGGGCGGGTCAAAAAAAATGACGTCCAGCCGCTTTTGCGTCGTTTTTTAGCGCCTGTTCAGGGCAGGCGTTAAGGGACCAGTGGGATCGGAAGGAGCCCAGAGGTGCCCTCCCATGCCCCCAGGGACCCCCCCTGTCACCCTTGCCCACCCCAGGAGGACGCCCAAGGATGGAGGGACCCATCCCAGGGAACATAAGGTAAGTTCAGGTAAGTAATTTTTATTTTTATTTTTTGTGGCATAGGGGGGCCTGATTTGTGTCCCCCTACATGCCACTATGCCCAATGACCATGCCCAGGGGACAGAAGTCCCCTGGGCATGGCCATTGGGCAAGGGGGCATGACTCCTGTCTTGCTAACACAGGTTTGGGAGTAAAAAAAAATGGCGCAAATCGGGTTGAGGCGAAAAGTTTGCCTCAGCCTGACTTGCCCCATTTTTTGGCGCCCAAGCTCCATATTCCCCTACGCCGGCGCTGCCTGGTGTACATCATTTTTTTTGACGCACACCAGGCAGCTCCGCTGGCTAACGCCGGCTAACGTCATTGAATAAATACGGTGCCCGCATGGCGCTTCAGAATGGCGTTAGATTTTTTGACGCACAACTGCGTTGGCGCAGTTGTGCGTCGAAAAGTATAAATATGGCCCTCAGTATCTGCAAAGTGTGCACATTAATTCTGCATATTGTCGTTTGACCTACATTGCAAGTACAAGTACAAAATACTATATATATATATATATATATATATATATATATATATATATATATATATATATAAAACACACATAACCCTGTGTGGAGTCTCTTTTGTGGTCTATTTATTGTGTCACTGATGTGAGTGTTTTGCGCAACCGCTTTACACATGAACTCTAAGGATAACCCTGACTACTATGAGCCAAGCTACCGGGGGGGTGGGCACAGGTTATCTTTAGTGTGTAACGTAATTGCCCTAACTAGAGTGGCAGGTTCTGCCTGGCTGAGTTCCATACCCTAGCCAACCCAAACCCACATTTCCAACAAGGGGACTGTGGGCAGACAATATACCCGCTAGGTACTCTAGTCTGTGTATGTGTCCTTTTAAGTTTGGTGATGCAAAGAATAGGTCTGTAGGGGTATGCAAACAGTGAAACATGGAGTAGTAGGAATACTCAAATTGTGCGGGATAAAATGCTACCCAGACATCCATAAGCCTCTAATTAGTAGCCCAGGTGGACAATATCCCATATGGCAGAGGGAGTGTGACCTATCTGAATGAATATTTATTGCACAGCTGAAACTGCCTCTGACCAAGAAAGGCATCTGTAGGTCCTAAGACAACTGTGAGGTAAGCTCATAGAGGGCACCTGCCTCCCTCAAAATTGGGAAGATATAGCAATACTACTTGCATCTGCCCTTCAGATACTCAGTCATACAAACATAATTGCCTCATGTCCAACAAACACAAGGAAGTAACATGCTATATGATGTGGAAGATGCAATACCATTGACGGTGTTTCACACTGCCATCCTGGAGTTACCTGTTGTTTAATAGCGGAATGAAGGTGCCAGGTGTACAATACACATGATGTGTGTATACTGTGTACTATATTCTAAAATTTTCCCTCACCCTGCAAGGGACAGGAGGCTCCTTTCATCAGCAAACACTCCAGCATCACTCAGCAACACCTCAGAGGACTCCTACTATCTGCTGTCCTATTGTAATTGTATTTCTATCGGACTTACCCTTGACAAGACATTGAAGCCCTTTCCAGCTATTGTGCTGCTGCTTTACAGAAGTCACTTGTAGTGTCATATGAGGTCTTAGGCAGTGCTTTAAATGGAAAAAGAGAAGTGCCGGTACTCACCAAATTGAATGGGATGGGTCTTGAGAGTCTAGTAGGGGCGTGTCTGGAGGCTTGGCTTTGAGGCAGGCGTTTAACAAAAGCTGCATTTTCTAATTCAAAGTAAGGCGCCCTAGTGTCCTTCGGCCAAGTTCGTTCATATGTGCAGGGCGTAATTTGTATTTTTTGCAGTTTTATATAGTTCAAACTTGGCCAGAGAGGATTAAAGCTTTTTTTCTTGAAAAACAGAAGATTAACATGAAAGCATACTTTTTTATGGCACGGGGATATTAAGTGACTGACACAGAATCACAGGATGCTGAAGAGACCTTGAGATTTCAACTGACATAAAAACAAAATAAAGTATGCATTTCTGTAGAACTAGTGCTTCTTATTTAAGGGGCTTTAATATCCTCCCGCCAAATGTGCGCTATAAATAGCTGCAAAAAAGTACTAATTGCGCACTGTACACATGAACCGAACTTGGCCGAAGGGCATTAGGTGCTTTGACAGAAAATGAGGAGTGTATTGCAGAGCTGCAAACTTACACTCTAACTGACAGCGCAACAGTTCCAATGTGGGAAACTCTAGCCATCAAGCCACATCTCCTTGTTCCTGTCGCGCTGTAAGGCTGCAGTAGCAATCTAGCTCTGGAATACACTCACTCACCTGATCTATTATACTGTTGATATGTGTTGCTTTGCTATTGTGTATTACTGTTGCTTTAACTATGTTCAGAATGTTTAACTGTGTTCCCTGTAGAACTCCTCTGTTGCTCGGTGAACGGGCAGCTTTTTCTGACCTTTCACTCAAGCAGCTGGTCTTGGGTCTTTACCTTTTGGACTTCATGAATAAATTACTTCAGACTTCCTGCAACCATTTCCTGTCTTGGTCAATCAATCATACCTCGACACTACACTGTCATAGCGCCTCACAAACACACTCCTTCTGAAAGCCTGGCATTCAGCAGCACTTACTCTGTAACTACCCCGAGCCCAGAGCCCAACCCCAGCTTGACTCTATGAGTACCTGTAATCTCTTGGCACAAGGAGAAGTTCTGGTACTCAAGGAGAGAAAACTGAGAAGCGCCGCTACTCAGTACCGGTGAGTACCGGCCCACTTAAAACACTGGACTTGGGCTGTTTGTGGTATCACACTATGCAGTGGTCCCGTATATGCACTGTAACCGTTGACAGTTCAACCTCCTCATCACAACTGTAACTTGTTGATTTCAATGCGGGCTGGCTGGACTGATCTAGGAAGACTGCTGCCACCAGGAGCGCTTCTCTACTTTTCTCTTCTGCTTGCTTCATCGTGGGGGCGTGAGCTAGAGGGGCACTTGTCCAAGTTCCAGTTCTGTGTTCTATGTGTACGCCTATCTCGCCAGTTCTCCCAGCACATAACTGCCCCTAACAAGGAAGTAGTTCCCTGCTGCTCAGCCGCATCACATGCAGCTGTGGGCTTAGTAAAAAATATAGTTCTTTTGGTCATCCATGATTTTCAACATAGTGGTCAAAAGCAAGGAATATATAAGTCCATTCTCACAAAGTCTTCTCTTTACCCCCAGGAACACAGCTCTCTGATGTTGCACTGCTATAATATACTTGGAGTATATGATCACTTTTTGACTGTCTGCCACAAACTGTTGTGCCCTGGCTACCCTCAGCCCTGCATTTCTGTCTCTTACGTGCAGCAATTTGCCCACCATAGGCTGAGGAGGTGCCCTATGGGGCAGGCCGATATGCCAGAACCCGAGGGGCCTTTTCCACCGAGAAGAAAGGGACAGCTTCTGTGGTGCAACTAGTGCTGGGAACCAGGTCTCTAAATATTGTCCATGTCCCATCAGAGGTCAAACTGCATTAAAAAACGTATGGAAACTGTGATGCTGCGAGCAAAGGAGGCAGGGCAAGAGAGTGTGGTAGTGGGGTCAAAGGATTGGCTAAAATAGCAAATTATTCAGTAACTTTTTTTGCTTTTCCACCTTCAGGTAACTACATATAAAATAACACACAGCTTAAATTAAAAATAAATGCAGGTTAAGTTAATAAGTGGGAAATGCACTATTGTGTGTTAGAAAATCTATTAGTTAATGCACTGCAGAGGTATGTGTGTGTAACCAGAGAGCCACAGAACTGAATCCTGGTTTGGAGAAGTGTAGAATAGTGACTTGTGTAAGTTTAGTGGTACGAGGCCCCGGTCTATAACAGAATGCACTGTGACTATGTAAGTCATTATTTTAAACTTGTGTTACACACAGTATAAGATAGGCTACAAAATCCGTAAAATGGTTTAAGATAAAAATGTGCTTCCAAAATATAGATCTTAGTAATACTCAACTGTACGCAGTGCAAAGTATTTTATTACTGTCCTTTAAAAGCACAGACTTCACAGCTCAACTGGGAGCTCTCTTCCAATGCCTCTCAAAAAGAATAAATGTTTGTCATCAGGAAGCTTCAAGTGATTCTATCAATTGAAGCAAATACTAGCTTCGAAGCACCCTTTACATTTGCAGATTAACAAGTTGGGTACATTTACATTTCTTTCAGGCAGTAGACACCTTGGCAAGACGGCTTGTTTAGCTGCCTGCGCCTCCCCCCCAGCTTCACAGAACAGGAGAATCCCAGACTTACATTTAAGCTGAAGCATTTCAACTGTAGGAATTAACCATGCTGGGATGTTTGTCTTTTAAAAAAAACAGGGGAACTCTATTTCTTGAATTAAAAAAGTATGGGCATGCAATGAACCTCAGATCATGCCCACTTTGACCACTTTGTCCCACCCCCTTGAGTCCTCAGCTGAGCCCATTATTCAGATATTCAGATATTACTCCATCTACCCTTCCTTGATGTCCTCTGCCCTGCCCTGCCCTCCATGAACCGCACTGTCTCTGTGAGGTCATGTAGATGTTAGCGCCCAGGTGATGACTGGGGCCAGAATTCTGCAAGGGCTTGCTCCGGATGAGTCACTCCTCTGATCAGCTTTCATTGATCTCTCCTTAGGGGCCCCAGATCCAAAGCAACTGCAGAAATATTTGTCTCCAAATGCTGCCTTGTGGTGCCAATAGCCTCCAGGATAACATCTAGTTTGTCCAGCATTTTGTTTGCGCCACCTTCTGGGAATTGTTCCCTCTCTGGCGTCACCTCTTACTGCTTTGGTGGGAAGCCAGTTCTGGTCGCTATCTGCGCTCCAATATCATCTTGTGTGATCTCATCCTTTCCATCTTCAAATTCATGATTCCATCATCTAAGCTCTAATTGAATGTAGCTGTTTTTAAACAAGGGGTGGCCCAAAAGGTGCCGGCCCAGCACCGTAAGTCCTTGCAGTGTTGAGGAGTCCACAGTGAAAGTAGTTGTACTGGATAGCTGTTGGTTCCCACAAACAGGTGTTAGCCAAAAGGTCCAAAAAGCCAGTGCCCTAGCCCCAACCCCAGCCCCACCACATCTTGATTTTATTGTGACCTCAGGGGAATTTTTAATCTGACCTCATTCCTCATACCACAGACAAAAAAATAGGTCTCTACAGTTATGCACTTTTCTGTGCACTATTTGACTCCATCACCATCCTGAGGTAAATTTTGATAGCTGCCTGTCATTCCTTTGGTTTCATGAGAGGTGAGGGGTGTCCAATCCAGTTTTTGTATCAGGCATTATAGAAGTTAAGCTGCGGCTCAAGCCAAATCGTTCCTACAGATGCCTCCACACTTCACCAGGCCCCAGACCTGCCGCAGGTAGCCAGCTCAGCCTCTATCATCCGCCAAGAGCTGCTGAGTCCCGGCCTCTAGGATCATGGTAGGTACATCCCCGTCAGTGGCGGCTGCTGTCAATGAAGGATGGTGCGGTGGTACTGTTGGGGTGGGGGTAATGTTTTTTTTTTTTACTTATCTGCTGCTCCTGATCCCGACCACCTAGGTCACTCCCCTCTTCCTGGCAGTCAAAGGGGCACAAGCTCCAAATCCAGACGCTTCTCTCTGAGTGCAGCCACAGGATTGGCCTGAGCGGGCTAGTTTGACACTCGCTCAGGCACAGGGAGCCTTTGCCATTTCTCCAACTGAGCTGTATAACACAGCTGGTTTGGAGAAGTGTAAGTCCATATGTTCTAAGATGGCCGGCCAAACCAACATGCACAGTGCCCACTACTCCTCATCCCTATGGCCCAGCCTCGCCCCGCCCAGGCTCACATGTCTCAGTCAGACAGTGACAAATTATATTTTTCCCTGCCTGACTGAGCAGGGGGGCCACACACCTACTCTGTTACAGAGGAGCCGCCCCTGATCACAGTCCTCACTCTGTCTCTGCACCAACCACATTCATCTTTTCTCTGGGGACATCAACTTGCCACCACACAGGCCCAGCTACAGTCTGGACTGTAGGGTGCCACTCGGCCTCTACAACAGTTTGCTACACACTTTGCATCCTGAGGGCCGGGCGGGCATGAGGGCATAAATAAACAAGAGGAGCAACCACTCGGGGGCACTTCTTGGAACTGAATGCTGAGTGTGTGTGTCCCGTCTTTGACAGCGCTGCTGCAGAGTGAGGCCAGTGTGTGCCACACGCCCTACCTCAGTCTACATGGACGATCCACCTCTGTGTGGCGTGCTAAGTCCCCCAATGGCTGCTCCTTATTCAAAAAGAAGAGGAGTCTCTGCGCTCCTCCTTGGGCCAGCCCTGCAAACTAGGCCACATACCAAGCCTCAACCCTGTCAAGCTGCAACTTTCAGTGCAGTGCAGTCTCGGATCAGGAAGGGTCCTACTCTGGGGGTATCCTTCCAAACTACCCCAGACCTCATATAGGCTTAGTTCTGCTGCAACAGATGTCAACAAATCATAAAGAGAAGCCCAAGGAGCAGAGAGAAGTTAAAACATGGCCAGCATCTTGTCTGTAGTAGCCGCCATCCCTGAATAGTTGGTGTCTCAAAGGAAGAGTCGTCTTCAGCATGATACACAGAGCATCATACTATTTGAATTGCGTTGTATGGATTTGGGTGGATGTGTGGCATACTAAAAAGAATCTTCTCCTCCCCTTTTTTGTTTTATATTGTTTGATGCTTCCTTAAGTCAACATTTCTGAATTAAAGCAGTGGGTTAAACAGAAGAGGATATGTTTTGGTTCCATATGAGATACCACCATCTGGAACCAAACAAGAGACATCTAATGCTGTAATGAGAGGATTATTTTGGATGCATATCAATGATAGCTAGGATCTCAATGAATTGAGAGCAATTAATTTCAGAGTATTTAGCAGTTTCTGAGAATAAATGCTTTCTTCAACATAGTGATGGTCGGGATGGATAGGATACAAACATGAGTACTAGCTAGAATGGTATGAGTAGCCTAGAGGTAGAGGTGGATTAGCTGTATTGAAGCAAACAAGACAAGTGGTTAGAGAGGTTAAACAATCCGCGAAAGTGTGAAGAGAGCAAATCCATGATTTCTAGGAAGAGAGGAAGGATGCAGCGCAAAGAGTCTGTACATGCACTGGCAGTAAGATGTTCTTGCATCACACGGATTAGCCTAAGAAGGATGTAGGAGCTATGTTATTTCCAGTGGGACAGAGTCAGCTAACCTGTAGATGGGCAGTAGCAAACATGGAAAGGGAATAATGGAGATAGCAGAGAAGAATAAAAGGTAGACTAAGGGGTAAATAGACTGGTGGGCAGAGTCTTAAAATACAGGAAGAGTTAGTTGAGAGGTAAAAAAAAACAGGTAGGCAGAATTAGAGCCACCGTAGAGAGCATTATTTTGTCTGAAGAGATGTACGTGACTAGTGGTAGGAAGCAGACCAGCTGTTAAATGAGGCAGTGTAGTGCAAACAGTTACTGGACAGAGCACACAGAGCTTACCTGATATTTTTAAGCTATTGAATCTCGGTTCCTTACAGCTATGGTGAAATATGTCTCTGAGAAGGGTTCATTTATGCTGAGTTAGGAAGTATGAAACCCTTTTTAATACGTATTAGATCACTGTAATGTTGATAACTCCATTGAGGACAACGTAGTGGCTCCATAATGGCTGGTATGATCCTTCTGTTCCAACATTCTAATGTTTTTTTGCTGTTTCTCTCTTATTAATTTAGAACATTCTAGCCTCAGTGGGTGGGATGTTCTAATAGCCTTACTGCCCTTGTGTTCTGGGCTATATCAGTTGTTCAAGGCCCTCTACCTCATTATGGGACCTTGCCTATGACTCAAGCCTAGAACTCTGGTCATGGCCTTTAACAACTAGTATAGCCCTTGGCAGTAGAATAGAAGGCTATAATAAGATTATCAAATTGCCTCCATGCCCACGAATTGCGCATTTTACAAAAGCTTCTGCAAAATTTGAATAACGCAATCCTCTTTGTATTGATCCAGTGGCTCTCCACTGGGCTAATTGAAAGGAGGGTCTCATGGCACAGAGGAGGGGTGGTGTTTGTTTATTTACTCTCCACCTACCTGCTGTTCATTCTTGTTCTTGCATTCCTGTTAGGGCCGCAACGACTCTCACCTGCCATGACAACACGACGAGAGAAGCATGCTGTACCATGGAGACAGAAACAACAGGTAGATTATCCCTGTCCCGGCCTCCTGCACCAGTGGGTTAATTTCCTCACGAGGAGCACCTTTAAAAAATAAATGTGGCAGGCCCAAACCTTGATACCAAAATAATTCCCCCTGGTCACGCTGTTCAAGGGCCCACTGGGGGACATTCATTTTTACCAAGTTTTGAGCCTGCCACCCACAGGTCATTGAGCAGATCCAGGTGGCAAGCATTTTTTTAAATATTAGGGCCTGCCACCCATGAGGCAAATGGCAGGTCCAGGGGACATTTTTTTTTTATGTTTAGGGCCCGTTGCCCACAGGACACACACGGCGGGCCCAGAAGTCCCCTGGGCATGGCCATTGGGCAAGGGGGCATGACTCCTGTCTTTGCTAAGACAGGAGTCATTTCAATGGGATTGGGAGTAAAAAAAAAATGGCGCAAATCGGGTTGAGGCGAAAATTTTGCCTCAGCCTGACTTGCCCCATTTTTTGGCGCCCAAGCTCCATATTCCCCTACGCAGGCGCTGCCTGGTGTACGTCATTTTTTTCACGCACACCAGGCAGCTCCGCCGGCTAACGCCGGCTAACGTCATTGAATAAATACGGCGCCCGCATGGCGCTTCAGAATGGCGTTAGCCGGCGTTAGATTTTTTGACGCACAACTGCGTTGGCGCAGTTGTGCGTCGAAAAGTATAAATATGGCCCTTATTTTTTTGAATGATTAAGGCCTGTCGCCTGCGGAACATGTGGCAGAGAAAGAGGACTTTTATTTTTATCAAGTTCCTCAAACTTTGATATAAATACATGTCCCCTGGACCCATCGCATGTCCTGTGCGTGGCGGGCCCAAAATGTAATAAAGTGAATGCCTTCTTTGGCCCGACACCCATGGGGCTCTTTGGAGCATTCATTTTTATCAAGATTTGGGCCTGCTGGCCATGGGGCACAACGCAGGCACAGGGTACATGCATTTTCTTAAACGATTAAAGCCCGCCACCCATTGGGCACGCAGCAGGTCCATGGGGCATTTATTTTATTTAATGATTAAGGGGCCGTTGTCCACGGGACAAGCAGCGGGCCCAGGGGTCATTTATTTTTTAACATGGTTAGGGCCTGGGAGCACAGGGCATGCCCAAGGGGTATTTATTTTTTAGCATGGTGAGAGCCCACCACCCACGAGCACACGGCAGACCCAGGAGGCATTTCTTTTTTTAAATAATTAGGGTCCACATCGTCCACAGGGCACAAGGTGGGCCCCAGCAGCGATAATATATTGGGAGCCTGCCGCCCAAGTGGCAGTGCAAGGGTGTGGGGTCCAGTTGTTTCAGGGTACAATGGTGGTGGTAGAGACTGGTGTTTGGCAGTAGGGACAGTGGTAAAGTAGTGGTCAGTTTTCTGGGGTTGGGTGGCAGGGTAGAGGGCAGCGTTTTGGCAAAATCAGACAGGATAGTGTTTTGGGGTAGGTGGCAGTGTGGACGGGCTGTGCTTTTTTATATGTATATTTTTTATTTCAAACAATAACCATGTATTGATTACAAAGTATCTGTGAATGATTGCCATTACAATGCTAAGAACATTGGAGTTTCTCTTGTCTAGCCCATGCTGCCCACATCCCTTCCATTCAGATCCTTCCCTCCCTTGCATTACCCAGAAATACACATACCCACATCATAGTTTCAGAGTACCAATCAATTGTACTACAAGTGTCCCTGACTGAGGGCCTGATTTAGAGTGTAGAGGAGGCGTTACTCCATAACAGTAATGGATATCCCCTCTGCCGAAATCTAAATACCATAGGACATAACAGGATTTAGATTTCAGGGGACGGAATATCCTGTGCCACTTCTTAATACTTCTTTATGTTAGGAAGTGCTATGCCTCCCTCGCATTTACTGCTCTGAGGAACCCCCAGTGCTATCCGAGACTGTCCCCCAGACCATAATAATGTTCTAATCATCCTGTCAATACCTGAGAAAAAAGCATTTGAAATTTTATACGGGCAGTTCTGGCGAATAAACAGTCACCATGACAATGAAATCATTTTAAACAGAGCAGCCCTGCCACAAAGAGGCAGTGGCAATTTATGCTAATTTCTCCCATCCCCTTCTAGTTGTTTGGTCATTGGCAACAAATTAGCGTCATAGTGTGTGGTCGTGTTCCAAGCAATCCAGATCATAAGATATTTAAAAGTTTGGGCTTCTACCCATAATGGAAATGGCAACTCCTCCATCTGCACCCATCCTCCCCATGGATATAATAAAGATTTCTGGCAGTTGACCGCGAAACCTGAGTATCTGCCATATACCTGAAATATCTCGCTTAGTCGGGCTAGAGATTGCACCGGATTCGTTAGGTACAGTAGTATGTCATCAGCATAAAGAAAAATAAGCTCTTCCATTCCCATGACTCCCACACAGCTCCACACCTGGACATCCATCCATACCCATGCTGCTAGTGCTTTTATCACCAATGCAAACAGCATCGGCAATAACGAGCATACCTGCCTGGTGCCTCGTCCTATCGGGAATATTTGTGAAATACAACCATTGACTTTCACTCGCAGCCTAGGTTGATTGTATAGCATTCTTATACACCAGATACATTTAGGGCGAAGCCCCATTCTGGCCAAAATCCTAACAATACAAGGCCACTCCACTGAATCAAATGCCTTGTTCGTATCAGGAACACAATGATTCTCGGATCCCCCAGCTTCTCCATATCTGCAATGTTACTGTGAAACCACCTCAAATTCAACTTAGTCAAGTGGCCCACCCTAACCCATTCTGATCTGGTTGTACTAGATCAGTTATTACCACCAGCAGTCTTGTAGGTAGTGCTTTTGCTCTTTTGCTAGGATTTAGGTATCTGCGTTGATCAGCGATATCAGCCTATACAACTCACATTTCTCACAAGGTTTCCCATCCGGAGGGAGCAGTACATTTGTCGCTGTTCGCTGATCCTCCGACAGTATCCTGTTTGCTAGCGCAGCCTTATAGATGGAGTGTAGGGGGCTACCACGTTTCTGGACATGAAAAAGTTCTATAGGCAGACCATTCGGTCCAGGGGCCTTCCCCAACTGCATCTGTGCCATTGCTAGTGTCCCTTCTGCTACCGTCAATTCAGTTGTCAATGTTATTCTCTGTTCTGAGGTTAGATGATACACTGGGCAATCATTAACAAACTTGAACACCTCCTCAGGGACCCAGAGCTTGTTGCTATACAATTGCTCCATATAAGTGGTGAAAAACATCCACTATCCATTAACTACATGTCACCCACTGTCCAAGACTAGTTCTCTCATATGCAACCTCTCTCTTTCTTTGCTGCCAATCCATGCTAACAGTGTCCCTTATTCCTCTGCTTTTGTAAATTTGCTGCTGTTTTGCAATAAATGAAATTTTTACCTCATTCCCAGCTACTGCATGATATTTTTCCCTTTTTAACTCAATCTCCTCTGTCAGAGTGGGAGTTGGACTCATCGCACACTTCCACATTAGTTGCATCACTTCTGCCTCTAATTGAGTCAATCTAGCATGCCATTCCCTGGTGTCCTTCATTTCACCTGATAAAATCATTCCCCTGATGTTGGCCTCATAAGTCTCCCACACTGTAAGTTTACTCAGTACTTATCCCTTGTTCTCCTTAAAATACAGTTTAGTGACTTTATCTAGTCTCCGGACCTCCTGCTTCTCAATGAGGTGCCAAGTTGCCATCCTCCACTCCTGAGTGGGTTTCCGAATTCCAGTTAAATAATTTAGCAGTAAAGGAGAATGGTCTCTAATCCTTCGTTCTAGGAAGTCAGCTTCTGTAAAGTTGGGAGGCACGTCCCCAGTGGTGAAGAAATAATCCTGTCTAGATTGCATATGGTGTGCATGTGAGAAGAATGAACATCCTTCATCTTGCCCATGAAGGGCCCTCCAGACATTGCACAATCCCATCGCCTGTACAAACCCTTCCATTTTCCCTCTTGTTGCATCCCCTTCAGATCTGATGCTTTGTCTATATAAATGGGTATCCAAGGCAAGATTAAAGTCTCCCCTAAGGACCACCAGGGTTGGGTGGATTTTCTGGCACTCCGAAGAGTCATTTTACATTCAGTTCACTGTACAAGTTTGTATACTTATATATTGCACTCAAATAAGTCCTCTCTCATTCTTATTACAAGAATTTATCAAGAATTACTGGTGTGTGGATTTCAGTTCTGATATAATTGAAGTCCAGAGCACCCACTCTGTAAAGGAGTTCATAGCGCAAAAGCTATTGAAACAAAGGTAGTGTCCAATTTCCAGAAGGTGAGGTTGCTCTATTCAGAACTCAGTTTTATAGATAGCCTTAGCCTTGATCTAAGGATTAATGTACTTAGCCTTGTCTCCTCTACTTAAAACTGGAATCCGAAGGAAGTCTTTGTAGCTGTAGCGCAGGCAGCTGAAGAGGAAGGGAAATCATCACACTGGAGGCAAAGACGACAGAAGTGTTGACTGCGTCAAGATCATTGGAGCTGCAGGGAGGCTTGAGCTGAGGAACACTAGATCGCTGGAGGAATCCCTTCGATTTAGGAAGTGTATACAGGGACGATGCTTGCTCAGGACAGGAACAAGGCCCACCGACTCGAGTTTTGGGTGCAGTTTAAATACTCTATGAGTGTGACTGACTCCTGAAAGACACATGGCTCATATGGGATACAGTAAGGTTCCAACGTGCCCTAGGAGAGAACACCTGTTAGTCTAATAATTTTGACCTTTAATGCAAGCAGGTGCAATCAATTAACATTAGCAGGTGGAGTCAATAGGTCTTGGCAGTTGAAAGTAATAAACAGAAGCAGGTGGAATCAACATTAGCAGGTGGAGTCAATAGGTCATGGCAGTTGGAACCATTAAACAGGAAACAAATGTCTATTCCTCGCAGATGTGCAAACTGAAAAACTAATTGAACCAGAATATTTTAATGGTCTGGAAAGGGGCCTGCCAAGGGGTTATGTGTAGTAGGACCATGGAGCCTGAAGAGTGGTTATTCTGGTGTCGCAGGAGGCCATGAAGTACCACAGGGGAAATGTAACATGAGCCTTTTGCACCAGGCTCACAGTACAGAGGGCGCAAGAGGAGGTTGTGACACTCTTGGAGATGCATCTCCAGCAGAAATACTATGGCCCTCATTATGAACACGGCGGTTTTTACCGCCGTGTTCAGGCTGGCAGTCTGTCTATCGACCGCCAGCCCCTCTGGGACACAGTCGGCCGTATTACAAACATTCTGCTGGGCCGGCGGACAGAAACATTGTTCAGCCCGCCGGCCCAGCAGAATGCCTGGCCGGGACATTGCCGGCCGCTCCACATGGAGCCGACGTCAATGCCTCTGTGTGGCGGGAGCAGCTGCACCCGTAGCACAGATTACTGCCCACCTGCGCGATTGGGCACTGCACAGGGGCCCCTGCACTGCCCATGCCAAGTGCATGGGCAGTGCAGGGGCCCCCGGAGCACCCCTTCCGCCAGCCTTTCCCTGGTGGGAAAACCCACCAGGGAAAGGGTGGGGGAATTGGGATCATTATCCGAAGGGCAGCAGCGCTGTCCTGTCAGATAATGATGCAGTCCACTGCCAGGCTTCATTATGTGGCGGTGTGGGCCGCCATGCCATATGGTGGGATTTCCCACCACCGCCGGCATGGCAGCCCACGCTGCCAAGTTCATAATGAGGGCCTATGTCTGCCTTATATCTGTTAAGGGCTTTCACAACCAGACCATTCTTCACTTCATGTCCTAGACCATTAACATTCCATGTAAGTACCGTCAGGTGTTGTACTTGCATCTTAGCATGGTACAGTCCTCCTCTCCCCACCCATCATATAGTAGCCAGACAACCTGTCTTCTGTCATTGTGTAATGATACTTCAATGCTATACAAACTTCCCTGTGAACTACCCCCCTCCCTAACTTACCATGCCACAACTCTAAAACTGACCTTTTTCTCCAACTCACAATACATGTAAACCCCAAACAGAAAAAATAATTTTAGTAGCTCTTGGCTGGGAGGTCAACTGTGGTTTCTCAAAAGAGTTTACTTATCACGCCCACCAAGACCCCACCACCCATGCCGAGCCCCAGAGCACATTTTTGGTGTCCTTCTAGCATTGCTGCTGTTCTATTAAAGCAAGTGTCGGTTAGCTCTCCCTTTAGACGTACCTCTTACCAATCCCACGTAGGATCTAGGTGTTTCAGGTTAGAAGGTCTGATGTCATCGGAGTAATGTCCGGCAGGTGTTCTCCATTCATTTCTGATGCCAAACCCTGTGGATTCAGGCCCACTTTTCTATCCCTCCAATGCCAGCGCTCTCCACCTGTTATTATCCAGTGTATCACTGCATTGCTTGATTTCCTAAACTGTCTTGGCCTGCTCCGCCTGCATTTGTGCTTTCGTCGGTGAAGTTATCTGACTGTAGCATCTACTGTTCCTGCCTGTTTGTGTCTGCCAGTCTGTTTGGTGTTTCTGCTGATCTGGTCCACAACCCATGACATTTCAGTCAATCCCGTGCCTCTTTCATTGATAGTGAGAAATGTGCCATGTCATTAAGCACTATTCTCAATTTTGGAGGAAAGATAAGTGCATATTTGGACCTCAGATTACACAAGAATTTTTTACTGGCAGAAATGCTCCTTTTTTGCTTGTGGACCTGGAGTGGGCAATCTGGGTAAAGGCTGACATCCTGACTGTCTATTTGCCATCCACCATCCTTACATGACAGTTGTTATATTTTGTCCCAATCTCTATGATTCATAAGCCTCACTATAACTGGGCGAGGAGGTGTAGTCAGAGCTGGTACCATTAAAGGTATTCCATGGGCTCTTTCCACTGAGGAGAATGAGCTTGGTTTCCCTTGTAGCACTGTTTTCTCGAGCCAGTCTTCAATGAACAGTTCAATGTTGGGGCCTTCCACCCTCTGCGGAACTGCAACCAGTCCGACATCCTGCATTCCATGTCTTGACCATCCTTATGCGTCCTCCACCCTGTCCGCAAGTATTTTCAGTTCTGTTTCCATATGCACATACTTCTTCTTGAGAGGCAGCATCTTCCGTTGTGTTGTTTGAAGCCTGCTTTCACTGTCTTCGACCCTTTCTTTAAGTTTCCTGCAATTGTCCCTTAAAATTATCAATCACTCCTGTGTGGGTTGCTAATGAGTCTCCGTCCTGTGGCTTTTCGCTCTGTCTAATTTGATCCTCATCTCTCTGCATGGTGTTAGTTTTCCCTTTCACTGGCTGGGGTTTTACCATTTCAGTCCCATTCTGGCTCCCACCACCTCTGGTGGTCAGGTGAAGCAGTCAAGGGAGGACCTGGTGTAGTCAGGGATGAGGGATGCGCATATCTAGTTTTTGGGGGGATGGGCAAAAGGGTGCAGGGACCATATAGCAGGCTGCTTATAGCTGAGTGATTTGGCTGATACAAGATGTCTGACAATATATTCAAGAAATGTGTTATCTTGCTCCTGGCACACTCCCAGGCCCCTCCTCCACCTCTTCACTGTGTCCCGGTGGGTTGGAGTCCAGCCACCCTCAATTTGACCTTGAAGCAAATTCAGAGTTCTGTGCACACTGGTATTCAGTTTTGCTCCCTACTTATTCATCCAGGTCAAGGAGTAAGTCCCTGACACCTCTCCTCCAGACTCCGCAGTTCACCCATACCGAGTCTGACTATGACACAAAGCAAGCCTGTTAAGCCACGCTCTTATCCTCATTGCAAAGGGGCCCCTCACCTCTAAGGTATCCCATAATTAATTGATATCAGAAAGCATTTGAATGGCACCCTAGGTGATGAAATGGCAGCTGAAAAAAGTCACACAGCCCTGGTGGCAGCCATTTCTCACCTTCTCCATTCTGTGCATCTCATACATCCGGTGCCTCTGGCCACCAACAAACTCCCTCAAGATAGCCAGTTCTGTCTCTCAGTTCTGTAGGGGGGGGGCGGAAGCTCACCTCAAATGCTCCCCACCGCTACCACTGTGTATAGAATGCAATTCAGTGGGTCACTGAGCTCACTGCAAGTTCCCCTCTCCGCAGGGGCACTCTTCAAACGAGCTACTCGACCGCAGCAGTTTTCTGCTCTATTCCTTCCCTGGACGAGTCGCTGCACAACGTGTTCCCATGCAGAGCTCAGGCACACCTTCGGATGTGTCAGCATGCAGTTGAGGGGTAAGACAAGAGGAAGAAGCAAGTTTCAGGAGTCTGAGTCTTCCTGAGTCTGCTGCTGTTGGGCGCTTTCACGCTGCCTCAGCACTTCTCCAGCAGCCAACAAGCCCTCCTTTATTCTCTGCCGTAGATGGTTAGCGCCATTTTGCCGCTCTTTTTTGCTATGGCTCCTCTGCAAGCGTTGTGATTCCGAGGCATTTAATCCAATGGCGGTTGACAGGGAGAGATCCCCCCACGTTCTAAGAGTTTTCTCCCCCTTGTCTCTGTGGGGCTAGCATTTAGGGACAGGATATTTGTGCTCAAAGGTCCAACTGGCCACTGAAGCCTAGCAAAGCACCACTATCTTCCCCACCATGCAGGCCACGCTACTGGGGTTGTGGTTTTCAAGGGTAGCTTGGTGGGGTAGGTGGCAGCGTTGTGTGATAGAGTGACATGGAAAAGGGCTAGTCTGCTCTAACCCTTTGTTATTCTTTTGTAGAGCTTCGAAGGAAGGATCTGCTGGTTCCAGAGCCATTGGGTGGTCTGGTAACCACTGTAGGCAGTTGGCTCTGTATATACTATTTCAAAGTAAGAAATAGTGTGCACAGAGTCCAAGGGTTCCCCTTAGAGGTAAGATAGTGACAAAAAGAGAAAATTCTAATGCTCTTTTTTGTGGTAGTGTGGTCGAGCAGTAGGCTTATCAGAGGGGAGTGTTAAGCATTTGTTGTACACACACAAGCAATAAATGAGGAACACACACTCAAAGACAATTCCAGGCCAACAGGTTTTTATATAGAAAAAAAATATTTTCTTAGTTTATTTTAAGAACCACAGGTTCAAGATTTACAAACAATACTTTAAATGAAAGGTATTTCACTCAGGTATCTTAGGAACTTTGAATTATCACATTAGCATGTACAGTCTTGCCAAAAATGGCAATAAGCTATTTTAAAAGCGGACACAGTGCAAAAATCAACAGTTCCTGGGGGAGGTAAGTAAATGTTAAGTTCACAGGTAAGTAAAACACTTACTGGGTTCAAAGTTGGGTCCAAGGTAGCCCACCGTTGGGGGTTCAAGGCAACCCCAAAGTTACCACACCAGCAGCTCAGGGCCGGTCAGGTGCAGAGGTCAAAGTGGTGCCCAAAACACATAGGCTTCAATGGAAATAGGGTGCCCCGTTTCCAGTCTGCCAGCAGGTAAGTACCCGCGACTTCGGAGGGCAGACCAGGGGGGTTTTTTAGGGCACCGGGGGGGGACACAAGCAGGCACAGAAAGTACACCCGGGGGTCTCTTCAACGATGCAGGCAGGGACGGGGGGCTTCTCGGGGTAGCCACCACCTGGGGGTCGCTCTTGCACTGGAGTTTGGTTCCTTCAGGTCCTGGGGGCTGCGAGTGCAGTGTGGTTTCCAGGCGTCAGGTTCCTTGAAGCAGGCAGTCGCTGTCAGGGGGAGCCTTTGGATTTCCTCTGCAGGCATCGCTGTGGGGGCTCAGGGGGGTCAACTCTGGCTACTCACGGGCTCACAGTCACCGGGGAGTCCTCCCTGTAGAGTTAGTTTTCCGCAGGTCGAGCCGGGGACGTTGGGTGCAGAGTGGAAAGTCTCACGCTTCCGGCGGGAAACGTGTGGTCTTTAAAAGTTGCTTCTTTGTTGCAAAGAGTTGCTGTTTCTTGAACAGGGCCGCTGTTCTCCGGAGCTTCTTGGTCCTTTAGATGCAGGGTAGTCCTCTGAGGCTTCAGAGGTCGCTAGACCCTGTTGGATGCATTGCTGTTGCAGTTTTCTTCGAAGTAGGGAGACAGGCCGGTGGGGCTGGGGCCAAATCAGTTGTCGTCTCCGTCTTCACTGCAGGGCTTCAGGTCAGCAGTCCTTCTTCTTCTTTAGGTTGCAGGAATCTGATTTCCTAGGTTCTGGGGTGCCCCTAAATACTGAATTTAGGGGTGTGTTTAGGTCTGGGAGGGCAGTAGCCAATGGCTACTGTCCTTGAGGGTGGCTACACCCTCTTTGTGCCTCCTCCCTGAGGGGAGGGGGGCACATCCCTATTCCTATTGGGGGAATCCTCCAAAATCAAGATGGAGGATTTCTAAAGGCAGGGGTCACCTCAGCTCAGGACACCTTAGGGGCTGTCCTGACTGGTGGGTGACTCCTCCTTGTTTTTCTCATTATCTCCCCTGGACGTGCCACCAAAAGTAGGGGCTATGTCCAGGGGGAGGGCATCTCCACTAGCTGGAGTGCCCTGGGGCACTGTAACACGAGGCCTGAGCCTTTGAGGCTCACTGCTAGGTGTTACAGTTCCTGCAGGGGGGAGGTGTGAAGCACCTCCACCCAGAGCAGGCTTTTGTTTCTGTCCTAAGAGAGCACAAAGGCCCTCACCACATGGGGTCAGAAACTCGTCTCTAAGCAGCAGGCTGGCTCAGACCAGTCAGTCCTGCACTGACCAATTGGGTAAAATACAGGGGGCATCTCTAAGATGCCCTCTTTGTGCATTTTTTATTAAATCCAACACTGGCATCAGTGTGGGTTTATTATTCTGAGAAGTTTGATACCAAACTTCCCAGTATTCAGTGTAGCCATTATGGAGCTGTGGAGTTCGTTATTCTGAGAAGTTTGATACCAAACTTCCCAGTATTCAGTGTAGCCATTATGGAGCTGTGGAGTTCGTTTTTGACAAACTCCCAGACCATATACTTAATATGGCCACAACTGTACTACAATGTCTAAGAATAGACTTAGACACTGCAGGGGCATATTGCTCATGCAGCTATGCCACCTGTGGTATAGTGCACCCTGCCTTAGGGCTGTAAGGTCTGCTAGAGGGGTGACTTACCTATGCCAAAAGCAGTATTTTGTGTGCATGGCATCCTGAGGGGGATGCCATGTCGACTTTGCCTTTTTCTCCCCACCAACACACACAATCTGCAATGGCAATGTGCATGTGTTAGGTGAGGGGTCCCTTAGGGTGACACAACACATGCTGCAGCCCTTAGGGACCTTCCCTGGTCACAGGGCCCTTGGTACCACTGGTACCTTTTACAAGGGACTTATCTGTGTGCCAGGGGTGTGCCAATTGTGGATACAATGGTACATTTTAGGTGAAAGAACACTGGTGCTGGGGCCTGGTTAGCAGGGTCCCAGCACACTTCTCAGTCAAGTCAGCATCAGTATCAGGCAAAAAGTGGGGGGTAACTGCAACAGGGAACCATTTCCTTACACACACAATATATGCTTGCTGCTGCACAAGTCTGGTAAGCCTTGGGTTCTGTACACTTCTGGGGAGATAAGTAATGCCTATGCTAAAGCGCTGAACCTTGAGATGTGCATCTATACTTGTGAAGTCCTACTTTCAATAGGTGGGAGGAGCCTGGGTGCCGCCACACAGTTTGCATCATGTCTATTCTAGACAATCCTTGCAAGTGTGTAGATGGGCAACATCAACTCATGGTTTGGCAGTGGAATTCTGTGTATTCTTGTGTGTTTTGTTCATTTTTTATGTATTTATTTATTCACAAATTAATATACTCTTTGGGGTTTTTGAATACATATGATTTATAGCATTTGAACAAAAGGTATTCCATATGTATTTTTTTTTTAATGTGTGGGGGTGTTTGCGATTTGTGAGCCCATATCTTCATGTTTCATCCTTTTTACATCTTGAGTTGTGATGCCTCCACTGCATTACGCATTACTATTTAAGATGTGTTCTCTTTTTCTTTGCAATAACTGGAATTGTCAAGGGTTTGTTTGTTTCTTCTCAGTGGACTGTTCTGTTTTAAATCTGCATTCTGGTCTGTTCCTAACTGTTTCATGTTTTTCATTCCTTGGAGCCAACGGCCTGGGATTCAATGTTTATTTTTGTGGTTTGTTGAGGGTGGTTTGGAGCAACTTTGGATTTTCCGTACACATCTTTACTCTTGTTGGATTAATGTACAGCAACGCATCTTTCGTTTAAGCAATATTGCCTGATCTCATTCCTCCCCCCCCCAACTGAAAAAAGGGGTTTATATGCTCCTCTATTTAAACTATGCTTGTACAACTTTGTTTTGAAAGGTTTTAGGTTTTCCTTTCTTTGCAAGTGGCTCATCCTGCCCTTTTGTTGCCCTTTCTCAGCATCCATGCAACCTCATTTGAAAAAAAATAAAGGTTTACATTGGGGTTTCATTTCAGTTACCTTTGTTGTTTTATTTTTTATTTGTAGGTACTTTAGAGCAGGCTTGACTGCTTTTCGAAATCATTGTTGCCTTCTCTTTTTTATGTTGCCCCAACCCACCTCTCTCCCACCCTCCCCACAAGTCCTCCACAGATGACTTAAACTTGCGGGGTAGGTTCAAACAAGAGTGCCATCTAACTGCAAGGGACTTCTTCCTTCCTGTATGTATTTAACCATGTATGCAACTTTGCTTCAGAAGTTTTTCTTTCTTTGCAACTGACCATACTTTTTTTTAACACTGTATGCGCTCAACTACATTTGATGGCTTTCATTTTCCATTGCAGGATTGTTTTAAGGAGTTTTCTTTTCTTTTCTTTAATTGCAAGTGCTTTAGAGCAGAGTTTGGAGCATTTGTGAATTGCTGTTCAGCCAACTTTTCCTATATTTTGGTTCAACAATTGCGTTGTCTTGTGTTCGCTTTGGAACACATCAAGTAACACAAAATATATTTTCACGCCAGTCCAGTGACTGCAGCACACCCTCACAAAGAAGATTCAAACTTGCTTAGAGGGACCAAACAAGTGTGCCATCTCACTGCAAAGGACTTTTGCCTTCCTGTATGTATTTAAACTCCATTTGTGCAACTTTGCTTCAAAAGGTTTCACATTTTCCTTTCTTTGAAACTGACCATGTTGTTTTAAAACTATGGGGGTCATTACGATCCCGGCGGTCGGTGCTGTAGTGGAGGTATTAATGCCAACAGGCTGGCCGTACCTACCTCCACTATTATGACATTGGTGGTTTGGCCAAAGCCAAACCGCCAAGTCAACACACCGACCGCCACGGTGGTAATGACCGCCACGCTGGAGACTTCAGTATAACAGCGGCTAGAGCATTTACTGCATTTAAAGCAACGCGCGACTGCTAGCGGCAGCCATCTTACCTTCTGGAGTTTTATGTACACATTCGGGCCGCTGTAAATTAGCATCAAGACACGTTCCGGTCGTGAATCGAAGCCGGAATGTGGACCTGGTTCCACCATTAAGGATGACACAGAGCAGACTCGTATGAGATGAGTACTCTAGTTGGACTTCCCTCTTGGAGTCGGGAAGAGCTAAGGACCTTAGAAAAGAGTATATGAAAAAGTCCACAGTCTGAGTTCGATTTAAACGAAAGGCATTGTTGCCTCCATTGGTCCTGAGGAGGCCCAAAAATGAAAGGGCCGAAACGCGTCGACATTTTGTAGATTGCGAGGTTGTCTCTAAGATTTATGGAACCTTTAAGGGATGTACCACGCATCAAAGGATGACCTGAAAAGAAATAGCAGGTAAACGATCAGATGAGTACTGGCTAGTGTACAACCATCACAGAAGTGTGGATTATGCTTGGATAGGATGCTGTAACCACAATAGATACTGATGTAGGAGAACAATGTTGTTTCTTGTTTTTGTAATATGTTTTGATACAGTTTGAATAATTGTGTATATATATTTATATTTGTATTATTGGTGGGTAGGACTTGAGCACATTTACGTCTGTAGTTGTTCTGTGTGTAGGAATGAACTGTTTAGATTTTTTTGCCCCATTGTTTTAATGAAAAAAATAAACTGAGAAATTCAGTTTCATTTCCAAGGGAGTAATAATAACCCCCTTTTTGTGGATGGTATGGTTGCATAATTGGTCCCTACTTGTTGACCATTCTTTTTTTATTGTTGTTTCTTTACCCAGGTCAGGTGGAGTTATATAAGGGGTAAACCTCTTGCTGGTTGAACTACCCAAATAACAGCAGCAGATTAGGCCAGAGATCACTGTGACATGATGCATGCTGATTGTAGAGTTTTTTTTTTTGCAGTGTGTGCAATGTGGCAGTGGACCATGTCCGAAAACACACAGTGGATATGCATGTGCAATCCCAAACCCTCACTCTTCACCAAAACATGTCCGATGAATGTGAACTCACTTTCCACAAATGGGCCAGTGCCTCAAACCAGGAAATACTAAGTAAGTGGGTCAATGTCTGCACAACACTGAACATTCCACTGAGCAAAACTGACCACCCTGTGTTGCACAAGTTTCTTCACAAGCGAGTATGGAATGGTGGAGCGATACCTGGAAGTCATCAGCTTCAAGAACGTTATCTCCCAGAGAGATATGTAGGAGCTAAGGATGATCTGAAAAAACAATTGCAGGGTCAGAAGATCAGTGTCATAATTTACGAAACACCTGATGTTGAAGGACGATGTGTGTTGATTTTTTTTTGCAGTGGTTTCTTCACAGGGTGGCCTTCAAATCCACCTAGCAGACACAGAGTTCCTCTTTCAGTGCAACCATGGGACTGTAGTTCAAGCAATTGTCAAAGTGATCACAGATTTCAAAATAGCCTTTCCGAGTGTCATGTCTTTTAATACAGACAATGCGGTATACATGTTCAAGACATACATCACTGTGCTGAGAAATCTTTATGCAAACTCCATAATTATCACCTGCTTGGCAGACATCATGAACCTTGTCGGAGAGTCGTTCCAGAAGCCTTCTGTTGAGTTAAATTCTTTCCTGCTGTACTTCTTGTGAATCTTCTACATGGCCAGTACCAGAAAGCGAAGCTACCTGCAACACCTGAGAACCATGGGATGAAACCACAGATGGCACCTGACTTTTGCAGTACCCACTGGAATTATTGGTTTGCCACTGCCCTGTACCACTGCAAGCAATTTGATGCCTATGCTGGGTTTGTTGAGTCTGAGGTGCAACTCAGCATGTATCCTATAGATTCCCTTGAAAATCTACAGAAGACTAAATTTGGGCTGCTCAGAAGAATTTCAAAGACAAGGCCAGGATTAAAACATAAAGAAACAAGCATACAGATTTTGTGGGTTCTATTCACTAACAGTTTTATGTCATATATGTAGATCTTGGCCAGAAACAAATTACCTCAATTGTAAATGAACAAAATACACATAGGCATTCTCATTAGATTGCATTCTCCACAAAGTATATAAAAATCCATAAGTAATGACGGCACAGTGCTCAAGGTAAACGTAATGTGAACATAAATACTACATGATACATACAGTAAATAGATCTGGCAGCATCAATACTGCACACAATGCCTTGGTGTAAACTTTCAGTTTGCAATATACCTCATAAAAATAAGATCTCTGTGTTTGGTGCTGAAATAATAGAAAAATAAAGTGCTGCAAAAATGTAGCAAAATTTCCATATTTGTGCTAAAAAATGTTCATATTTGTGCCAGAAAAGTTTTTCATGCATGCCGCAATATCATCATGATTTCTCACTGGGACAAACAACTGATAGCTTTGATGATATCCAGTGTATTGATGCTTTGAAGCAAGAACTAAGATAACTTGCAACTTGATAGAGGGCCTCTGTTGCTTAGCTATCCACACGCGGTAGAAGTGTGAGATTTCCATTTGTAATGATTATAGATGAATATTAACTGAATATTCCCATTTTGTTACCATTTTAGATATTTTGTAGTGCATTCACAAAGATAAGAGTATGCAAAAGAGTGCTACAGGAGTACTGCACCATAATGAATTCCAAAATGCCTTTGTGAAGGAACCCCCAGGATAGTAGAGAAACAGACATCTTATAGAAGAGAGCGAGGCATAGAGAAGGCCTAGAGCAGTGGTCCCCAACCTTTTGACTTCTGTGGACCCCCATTTTATCAATACTGGAGCCCGAGGACCCCCACTGGATCATTATTGGAATCAGGGGACCCCCACTGAGTCATTACTGATAGTTGGAACCTAATATTATTACATTTTCTGAGGAGTCTTTGCGGACCCCCAGGGGTCCCCGGCCCACAGGTTGGGAACCACTGGCCAAGAGGATCACAGTTAAATGGTATCAGTGCTTAAAGGCTGAGGTTAGAGGAAAAGTAAGGAAGGGTTTGACCCAAGGAGGGTGAAAACGTGGAAAGCAGTGAAATAACTTGGTGCGAGGAAGGTGGGACAAGTGTGCGTGATGGATGGAGGATGGAGCAGTCTATTCATGGGAACATTCTTCCAAAAGGTGATACGA
Source organism: Pleurodeles waltl (assembly GCF_031143425.1). Taxonomy (NCBI): domain Eukaryota; kingdom Metazoa; phylum Chordata; class Amphibia; order Caudata; family Salamandridae; genus Pleurodeles; species Pleurodeles waltl. Next base: position 400,792,016 of record NC_090440.1, read on the forward strand.
AATAGCTTGAAACAGAACCATTTTTGACAGCCAATGTTCTCAGTGTTCTCATCCAGTGGAAATACAATGGAATGCGTACTGCCAACTGAAGACATCAATTTAATTGTCTAGATTTTTTTATAACAACAAAAAATGCACATTTCAATGCTGCTTTAGCACTTAATTAACAGTATGATATCGCTTTAAAAAAAAGAGCATTTTTAACTGGAAAAACGATTTCACACTCAGATAGTTTGTCTTCAAATACATTCCCTAGTTAGCAAAAATAAACAGAAATACTAAAAGGGGTGTGAAGAAAATCTTTGCGTGCTTTTTATACTTACCATCTTTCGACTCTGCCCCCTTTTGAAATAAGATATAACAAAAATAACGGGGTACATTTAATGTGTCTTGTCAGACTTCGAGTGAAAAAGTATTGAACTGAAAGGGGTGGCGAATGTAGAACAAAAGCAGTGTTGTACTCTGGAAAAAACAGTCAAAATGTTTTAATTTAGGCCATATTTGGGCCAGTCACAAAAAATATTGGAAATGATTTATTTTTTTTGATCGGGGAGCGTAAGTGTAAACAACAAAGGTACCCCTGCAGGCGTAACATCGGGAGACATCGCAACCTGGGAACATCTTCCTAGAAGAGTACCGCAGCTTCATGGATGCTTGGAAGAGGGAATAGAACGCTCGAGGAAGCCCTGAAGGAAGCAATTTCTAGAGAATGCAGAAGACACGTGCCCTGGGGGAGATGGACCGCATGGGCGTAGGAAGTGTGGGGGACGCGGGGGATGTATCCCCCCCAGATTTTGGAGGGTGGGGGACACGGGGGACGAAGGTGGGGGGGACAAGGGGACACAATAATTTCCCCTCTCACATCTATTATTCAGAGGGCCATTAGCGCACAAAAGCGCTACTTATAACAGCCCTGTACCGACCATTCTCCAATATGATGGTAACAGAATTAAGGTGATTCCGAGGGCCCCCTGCGCCCTCTGCTCTTTTGTTTGCCCTGTTCACAGCTGTGGGCATTAAGGGTGCTCTTAAGAACAAAGGGCACGAGGAGGAGAAAAGAGTTTTGGATGATTACTGTCTGCATCACCTGCTGCCTTGAAGAGGAGCACTACTGCAGGACCCTTCAAGAGGAGCTGCAAGACATTGAGCAAGATCTAAAGAGATAACAGAGTCCCACTCAGCCTGACACCTGCAGGCTAGAAAGGAGACTGTGAAACACAATGTTTGTATTTGCGTAAGATCACACCAGTTGGTGAAACAGTGAAGTCGAGATTGGGCCCAGATTTTACCTTTTCACACAACAATTTAGCTATTAGAAGGGTATATTTTTCTAACATTTATGTTTAATGTTTTGTTATCTAGGTAATGAAGGGCTTGATTATAGAGTGTCTAACAGGGAGAAACCATATTTCATTTTAGGCTGTTATGTCTAGCGTTATTATTTATGTTGTTATTGTTACATACTTCAGCATATTGAAGTATATTATCTTTTCTCTATCTTTTCTTCACTGTACTCTGAAACAATCTACCCTATGCCACTGCACCCTACACCACTTTTCTCCACTCTGTGCTACTCTACACCACTGCAATCTATGCTGTGCCACCCTACTCTACACCACTCTACTCGGCAGCACTCCACACTACGCCACTGCAATCTATGCTATTCTACTCTAACCATTGCACAATACACCCCTACACTGTTCACCACTTTACTCAAATCCAGTGCTTTAAATGGAAAAATAGAAGTGCAGGTACTCTCTATCAGAGTACCTGCTTGTTTCTGAGAAGTGCCGGTACTCTCCAATTAAAAGTATTACGTTTTTCTTGAGATGTGCCGGTACTCTCCCTCTCAAAATAAAAAAGTGCCGGTACTCAGTACCGGAGAGTACCGGCCCATTTAAAGCACTGCTTAAATCCAATGCACTCTATGCCACTGCACTTTATGCCAATCTACTCTGCACCGCAGCACTCTATTCCACTGCTTTCAATGCCACTGTACTCTGCGCCATAGCACTCTAGGCGACTGCACTCTACGCCACTCTACAATACACCACTGTACTCTGCGACCCTCTAATCTGCAACATTGCACTCTGCCACTGAACTCCACGCCACTCTACTCTGCACCACTGCATTCAATGCCACTGTACTCTGTCCCACTGCACTCTTTTCTGCACCACTGCACTCTAATCTACTCTACTCTACACCACTCCACTGTAGGCCCTTCACTCTACTTTGAAATCATCTCCTCTATGCGACTGCAATCTACGCAACTCCACTCTATGCTATGCCAGTCTAATCTACCCTGCACCACTCCAATGTACCCCTGCGCAACTCCAATCTGGTCTGTACCACTCTATGCTACTGCACTCTACATCACTATGCTCCACTCTGCAACAATCTACTCTTCACCACTATACTGTACCCTGCAGCAATCTACTCCATGCCACTGCACTCTATGCCACTCTATTCTACTAAGCACCACTGTACTCTAAGCCACTCTTATCTACTCTGTATCACTCTACATGACCTCACTCTACACCAATGCACTCTATGCCACTCTACTCTACATCAATGCATTCTATGACACTCTACTCTACACCACTGCCCTTTATGACCCTCTACTCTGCAACACTGCACTCTGCCACTGAACTATACTCCTCTCTACTCTGCACCACTGCACTCTACTCTGCACCACTCAACTATATGCCACTCTACTACACTCTACACAAATGTACTATATGCCACTACACTATGCTACTCTACTCTGCATCACTGCACCCCACCATTGCACTCTACACCAGTCTACTCTACCTTGCACCACTCCACTCTACCATGCACCGCATCACTCTATGACACAACACTCTGAACAACTGCAATCTATGCAGTGCCACTCCACTCTGCTCCCCTCTACTCTTCACCACTCTACGCTACTGCACTGTACACTAAACCAGTGCTGTCTTCGTCAATGCACTCTACACCACTTTACTCAAAACCACCACACTCTACGCCAATCTACTTTGCCCCACTGTACTCTATGCCATTTCACTCTAGACCACCCAACTCCACTCTATGACACTTCACTCTGACATTACACTCCATGATACTAGACTCTGACACTCTATTCCATTAAACTCTAACACTTTCTCCACTCTGTAACTCCCTACACAACTCCCTGTACGCCACTCCATTCCACTTTACTCCACTCTATGCCACTCCACACCACTCTATGTCACTTCAATCTACGATACTCTACTCAACGCCACTGCACAGCCCTCTATGCCACTCCACTATTCAACAATGTACTATGCTCAACAACACTCTACCCAACTTTCTCTATGCTAGTTCATGTTACTTTACTTCACTCTACTCCAGTTCACTCTTATTTATGCCTTTCCACTCTACGACACTCTGCCACTCCACTCTATTACACTGTGACACTACTCCACTCTACTACTACTTAATGGCATTGGCGCTTGATTAGAGATTCAGATCTCCATTGATTGCCTTGTCACTCATATGAGACGTGAGTCAGATTTATCTTCGCCGTTTTGGTTACAAGCACTATGTAACCCTTTTAACTCAAGCTTAAGAAGGCTTAGGATGATCCTGATACCTGTCTAGGGGATCGAAATATCGTCGGCCAAAGTACCTTGACTTGAATTTGTGATATTGTACATAAGTTGGCATAAGCATAGGTACTATGAGCTAATGACTTCTTGATTCACTATTTGAGTCATTCATGTAAAAGTGGGTGTATAACAGCGTGTAAATCACTATTGTGGATGCTAACCTTGTAGGAAAGTAGCCTCTTTCTAGCTTGGTTACCCCCACATTTGGCCTGTTTGCCAGTGTGTTTGAGTGTGTCTACTGGGATCCTGCTAATCAGGACCCCAGTAGTTATGCTCTCTCCCTTAAATTATGGTTGTTGCATACTGGTAACCCAGTATTTCACCCAAGATTGGCATACTGGTGCCCCCTTATAAGTCCCTAGTATATGGTACTTAGGTACCCAGGGCATTGGGGTTCCAGGAGATCCCTAGGGGCTGCAGCATTTTTTTTGCCACCCATAGGGAGCCCATGCAATGGCTTCTACAGAACTGCCATTGCAGCCTGCGTGAAAAGGTGCATGCACCCTTTCACTGCCAGTTACACCGCACCAGGTCACTTATAAATCACCCCTATAGAAGGCCCTCCAGCCCTGAGGGCAGGGTGCAGAGTACCTGTGTGTGAGGTCACCCCTGCACTAGCAGAGGTGCCCCCACGACCTCCAGGACCATTTTCCCAGACTTCAGGAGTGTGGGGATGCCATTTTACACGTGTACTGGAAATAGGTCACTACCTATTCCCAGCTACATAATGGTAACTCCGAACATAGGTATGTTTGGTATCAAACATGTTGGAATCATACCCCAATTCTTTTGCAAGCATTGGTTGTATGATTCCATGCACTCTGGGGGCTCCTTGGCGGACCCCCAGTATTGCCATTCCAGCCTTCTGAGGTTTTCCAGGCAGCCCCAGCTGCTGTCACCTCTCAAACAGGTTTCTGCCCTCCTGTTGGTTGAGAAGCTCAAGCCCAGGAAGGCAGAATAAAGGAGTTCCTTTGATAGAGGGGTGTTACACCCTCTCCCTTTGGAAATAGGTTCCTTCCCCAGGCCACTGGAAATGCTTTGAATGGCATATTTGGTGTCCTCCTTACATAATCCAGTCTACACCGGTTCAGGTACCCCCAGTCCCTGCTCTGGCACGAAACTGGACCACCACCCCAGATGTGCTGCTCAGAGCTCCTCCAGAGGGTCCCTGGGTTTTGCCATCTTGGATTCCAAGTTGGCAGCAAACTCTGGGAGCATCTGAGTGGCCAGTGCCAGCAGGTGGTGTCAGAGCCGTCCCCTGATAGGTGCTTACCTGTTTAGCTGTCCAATCTCCCTTTCAGGGCTATTTAGGGTCTCTCCTTTGAGAGGTTCTTCAGATTTAGATTGCAAGACTCTGCATCCTTTACTTCACTTTCTCACCTAAGAAACTGCATCTGGACCCTCCAGGAACTCCACAAACTGCAACAACGAAGCAAAGACGACTTCTGCAACATTGTATCTCCAGCTCTTGCCAGCAAATGCAACTGTTTCCCGGTTGTGCATCCTCAGAGGACAGCCTGTCTTCAGTCTGCACCAGAAGAATGAACGAATCTCCCTTGGAGTGAAGGAGTCACTCCCCTGCTTCAGCAGGCACCTCTCTGCAACGATGACCATCTGCATGGGTCCCCTCTCCTGACGAGTTGCATGGATCCTGCATCACGGGTGGTGGACTGAAGTGGTCCTGATGGTCCTGACGTCCTACTGTCCAACTTTGGTGGAGGTAAGAGCTTGCCTTCCCACGCAAGACAGTACTCCTGTGTACCACATGTTTTTCAGTTGCCAAGGCTTGTTGACATCCTTCTATGAAATTCTTTGTGTACCATGTAGCTTCGGCCCCCAGCACTCCTTCCTGAGATGCACCACTTCCTGAGTGGTTCTCTGGAGGTGTGGGATCCTTTGTTTTTGTGCTGCGTGAGCCTCCTTTTGCAACTCCTTTGTCCCCATGCTGGGGACTCCTATGTGCGCTGCCTGGTATTCCGTGGGCTCTCTGAGTTGCTGAGAGCCCCCTCTGACTCCTCCTCCTGGGTGGCCATTTTCCGCTAACCATGAGCTTTGCCTGTGCCAAGGCTTGTTGGTGGAATCCAGCGATGCAAACCAGACTGCAATCATCTATCCGGTGTGGGATATCATCTGCACCAACCACGAACCCGATTTCCATTTTCTTGGGTGCAGTACTGACTGTTGTTCTTCACTAGTGGTTCTTCTTTTGCACCTTCATCCGGGTTAGCAGGGGCTCCTGTCCTCCCTGGACTCTTCTGTGCTTCTTGGACTTAGTCTTCCACAGGTCTTTAGGTCCAGGAATCTACCCTTTGTGTCTTGAAGTATCTTCTGGTTCTTGCATTATCTTCTTTCTCGTGTTCTTATGTGTTCTGGGAAAGTTACTGTGATTTACTCCTGCTTTCCTGGGCTCTGAGGTGGGTTCTATTACTTACCTTTGGTGTTTTCTAATACTCCTAGCACCCCTCTACACACTATACTTGCCTAGGTGGGAAACTGACATTCGCATTCCAGTTTCTTAGTCTATAGTTTGTGTTTCCCCTAGGCCCATTTCTAACCATTGTGATTTTCACTAATTGCACTGTTTTCTGTTTTTATTGCTATTGCTGCATACTAATGTATATAATTGGTGTATTACTTACCTTCTAAGGGAGTATAGTCTCTATGGTATTTTTGGCATTTGTGTCACTAAAATAAAGTACCTTTATTTTTGTAACACTTAGTATTTTCTTTCATGTGTGTGAGTACTGTGTGACTACATTGGTATTGCATGAGCTTTGCATGTCTCCTAGATAAGCCTTGGCTACAGCTACCCCTAGAGAGCCTGGCGTCTAGACACTGCCTACATGTCACTAATAAGGGATAAATGGACATGGTATAAGGTGTAAGTACCATAGGTACCCACTACAAACCAGGCCAGCCTCCTCCAAACCACTGTACTATATAGGTTACTTTTTTAGATTTTTCTTGTAATTGGTGACATTGGGTCATCCAGATAACTTGTGTAATGCCCAAATACCAGTCTTTCTCGATTTCCCCTGTTGATGTTTTCCCACTACATTTGATCTTTTATATTTTGATTGAATAAATGCATAAAACATTCCATTTGCATACTACTTTAATATCATTGTTTATGGGAGTGGTGTTGCATTTTATTCAAGGGACCCCTGTTCCTTTAAAGTTAGTTTACTGCTCCATTCTAGGACACTCTACTTACTCCATGATACTACGCCACACCAGTCGGTGACACAACATTCTCCTTTATGCCATTAACTTTCAGCCATGCTGAATAGTAGTCTCACTAGTGTACAGCATGGCTAAAACACATTGGCAAAGGCAAGATAACTTGCATAGGCGAGACCTATTGGCTATGCCAATGCTTGTTTATAAGGTATGAACTTTAAGGTGACTTGCAATATCCTTATGTACACAGTGGGTATTTTACCCCATATAATACATGGTCACACCACCAGCTTTCCCACAAACCACTTAAAACTCTAGTGCATAGGTTCCGTCATTCCAAGCTATTAAAATTAAAGTAGAGCAGAAGAAAGAAAAGCAACATTCATATATTTTTGCTTTAAACAGCTGCATTAATTATGCTCTGTGACCTGATCTGCCTTTTACCTTGGCTCCTAGCTCTGGCAGAAGACAATTAATGTCAGAATTCGACTGTAATAACCCTATCATAGTCATTTTCTGATGTCTTTTCTTTATAATCAGTGAACGTCTTTTCTTTACACGCAGTGACTTGGTGCATCACAAACAGCTGTTTCTAAAGAAATTAGTGACTGCAGTTTATACAGAGATTAGAGAATCCATGTTTATATAGCCTGTAACTCCAAGAGCTTCTTCAGTTGAAATTCTCCTAGCTATGATTGATGTGGAGCTGAGCTGGCCAAGATCACACACAGGAGGAGAAGTGTTATTAGAACTATGGTTTCCGAGCACAGTTTACAACTGTTGTAACTAATCGCTTTTGATCTCTCCAGTGCGGTTCCAATTGGCATGAGGCGAAGGGCATGATGTGTATGGGGCGCTAAGAGTATGTTCTTCCTTTTTACCCTCCCACCTTTATTTGCTTGGTGCATGAAGATGCAAGGTTAATCAACATGTTATTTTCACATTTTAGCTAATTACTTTGTGAATGTAAATAACAATAAAAGATACTTTCAGACTGTGAAAACATGCCTTCCTTTCTCCATATTTCACTTCCAATATATATATATATATATATATATATATATATATATATATATATATATATATTTATATATATATATCAATTATATATATATATATATATATATCTATATATCTATATCTATATATAGATATATATATATATATGATTGTGTATATTTATCGGAGCCTGCAGTTCGTAAACAACGAGCGATTTGTATAGGGTTGATTGAAAGTCCCCCAAGGCTGTCCCTGTCCCCCCCAGAAATTTATTGTCTCCTACACCCCTGTGGACAAGGACGGAGAGCGAAGACTGATATGTTCTCCAGTTATGCTCAGGGTCAGGCCCAGGACGTTTTAACTCACAGGCCTATCCGCGGGACAGGGTCTTCAGCTGTGATTCCATTTAGATCAATTTTCGAGGTGCTGTGGATTTTTATTGAGGTGAAATGGTAAGAGATGAGCTATGCAGTACAGGGAAGTGCAGGCTCGACTGTTCCTGGTAGCGCCGACTGGATTTCGGCTCCCCTCTCATGTTTATTCTGTGAGCGTCGCCTCCATGTTAATGACGACATTATGCAGATCACCCCTCACTAAGCCTTTCCGGGAAGATGTTCTTGTGCGGTGCCGCAGAAGCACACTCTGCAACCTCCATCCAATATTTAAACCGTAAATAAACGACGGGCGGGTAGGAGATGGTGGTATATTTTCATCAGTTTACAGATGTTATGCCTTGTAGACAAGTGTATCATGTAGGTGTTAAATGCAAGATAAAACACATAGGTGATGGTGATGCTTCTAGCAGAAAAAGTACATTTTTATCTTCATCCCAGACTGCCAATCACTTCAGAACTAGAGGCCTTGATCGGCGACCAATGCACCCTGATTTAAAGACAGGGAAGTACGTGAAACGAGCATTTGCAATGGAATGGGTCTCGCGTTTGCTCAATTTAGAGCTATTGGCGTTGTAAATTCCTTGGACTTTTTTTGCCACATAAATTGAAAATGAAAAGTAAAACAGTTGAGAAAAGCGAACCGATTGAACACATAATGGCTGCCATGAGCATGAGGACGAAGGAGAGACACAAAAGGAAAAAGAAGTTTGCTCACAGTCAAACATATCAGCAATTGTGCAATTATCCATGTAATAGGGTCAGTCTGAAAGGTGGTAACAAAACCTCCCCAAGAAGGGGCAAACGTAAAGCATTTATGAATGATAAAGGGTTTTTTAAAGGCAAGCCCACGTACAAGTGAAAGTGATGGGTATGCAGTGGACATGGTTAAAAGCCCACAATACTTACAAAAGGTCAAAGCACTTGCACGCTCAACCTAAAAACACACAATGAGGACTTCACCCTTTTAGCATGTTCACCCCTATATTTCTGACTGATACTGATGGTAGCTGACCCTGACTGTGCCCTGGGCTCTGCTTAACAGGCCCAGGGCCAGTGCTCTGAATAAATGTTATGTGATCAAAGATAATGTTATAATGTAGATTTCCTAGTAATTTATGAAGGAAAGTCTTAAGTTTATTAAAGACACCGAGGCGAGTATTATGCATTCTTTTCTGGTTTATTTTCAATAGCAGCAGTCAAGACAAAAAATGACAAATCCCAAAAGGCGAACAGAAGTAGCCAATGGGAAGAAATGCGTAGTTCCCAGTAATACACCAATAAAAAAGGAGCTGCCCTCATAATACTTATCTTGACCGTTAACAGCCCTCTTTTCTTGTGCAAGGGTTAGAAAGTATTAAATAATGGAAGGGTAGAACAAAATATGCAAACTGCCATGAGTACAGACAATAGTTCCTGTAAAAAGTTCACAACTCCGGGAATGAAACTCGGTAGAAGCCAGACGTTAGAATAGTCATTGTTGTCCTGGACCGTTGATGTTGCAGGAGCTCCCATAAAGCACTGATTAGAGATGAAGTCCTTAGGAGGAAGCCTGCGAAGTAGTTGATGACGCTGTTAGGGAGGGAGAGAACAATTGTTAAGCAAATGTAGAGGTGGGATAATACTCGCCTCCGTGACTTTAATAAAATAATAGGAAAATCTACATTTTATGACAAGACCGGAGGCTCCTATAATGCATGTTTAATCAAATCAATTACATTTAACGAGGCATGTTGTACTTGTTTGCAATAAAATACTTTTAAAACATTATCATTAGACCAGTTGGCCGATCTGAGAATGTCCTTGAGCCGGTAACCAGCCCAGAAAGCTTTAGAAGCCATAGCTCCTCTAGCTGAGTTAGCCCCAAAGCAAGAAGTATCAATGCCCACTGATGACATAATCCACTTAACTCATCAGGCAAGAGTTGGGGAGGAAACAGGTTTAAAAGGTTTCCTGAAAGAAATAAGGAGTTGGGATGCTGAGAAATGTCTCAAGCCGGTTGTCTGTTGTTCATACATTTTCAGACATTGACCCACACATAATTTAGGGTGGTCAGGGAAATAGGGATAAAATACAGATTAAAGATTAGTTTTAGTACGTCTATGGATATTAAACAAAACACCTGTAGAAGTAAAATGACGAGCAGAGATATCAAGAGCTCCAACATCTGAAAGTCGTTTAAAAGAAACAAGGCATAACAACATGGTAAGTTTAGCCGACAACTTTTTCAAAGTAAGCATTGTGTTATCTGCCCAAGATACAAATAGGTTTAAAACATCATTGAAATCCCACAAAGTACTGATTTTAGTTGAGGAGGATTGGAAAATGTTATTCCCTTCAAAAGACGGCAGACTAACAGGTGTTCTCCAACTGGCTTTCCATTAATGTAAGGATGAGAGGAGGAAATGGCTGACCTATACAAATTAATGGTGCGAGAAGACTTACCTTTACCAGCTTCCGCTGCAAGGAAATTAAATATAAAGGTTACATCAGTTGAAAGGGAATCAATATGTTTTCCCATGCACCAGCTATGCCACAAAGACCAGGCTGACCTGTATGCCTTTTTTGTTCCTGGAGCCCAAGAGAGTTTGATAAAGTTTGAAGCGCCTGCCGAAATACAATGGATTGGCTGGGGTTCCCTGATATTTTCCAAGCTGAGAGGGTAAGGAGATTCTCTAGGATTAAGCTGTGAGGAAGACAGAGGGAATTGGACAGAAGTTCCGGAAAGGAAGGGAGAAGAAAGGGGAAGTCTATTGACGGCTCTGAAGGGTGGGAAACCACACCTGAGATTGCCAAAAGGGGGCTATGAGAACAATCACATCATGTTAATGTCTCATCTGAGTTAATAGTCTGGAGATCATAATGAATGGAGGGAAAGCATAATTGAGAGAGGTTGACCAATCCTGAGAAAAAGCATTGAAGGCTAGTGCCAATGGATCGGGGAAGTGATGTGTTGAGACGAGAAGCAAATAGATCTATGTGAAAAGGACCCTATTTCTGATGAATAGATTTGAAAATCTTGTGATGGAGTTTCTAATCTCTTGAGTCTTGAAAATGGCAAGAATGCCAATCTGCTATTGAATTTAAATTGCCCGGTAGGTATTCTGCATGAACCGAAATCCTATTTTGGAGGCAAAATTCCCAAAACCCTTTCGCTAATTCCGCTAAAGGTTTGGATTTTGTGCCCCCTAAATGATTGATGTAATGGACCGCTGAAATGTTGTCCATTCTGCGAAAAACCGAACAGAAAACTCTGTCTCTTGCTAGGCTTTTGATTGGAAAAGGAGCCAGCAAGCATCTCTAAACAATTGATATGCAAATTTGACTCCTCTAGGGACCATGTACCTCCAGTCGAGATTGGAGCACACCGTGCCCCCTCAGCCTGATTGGCTTGCATCTGATTCTAATACAAGATCTGGGGCTGACTGAAAGATGGTCCTTCTGTTCCAGGCATCTAAATGGTCTATCCAGCATTGTAATTCTACTCGAGATTCTTGATCTAGGGTGATAGAGTCTGAATAAGCGAGGCCTTTTTGATGGTGACGTATCTTCAGCCATTGAAGAGCCTGATAATGTAATAGGCCTGGAAAAATGGCTTGAATTGAAGAAGGCAAAATGCCTACTAACCTTGCTAGGGATCTGATGAACGAGAACTGCATAAAGTTTGAAGAATTTCTGATTTTATGGACTTTATTTTCGCTGGGGGGAGAAGTAGAGTGGCCGAGACGAAATCCACTAGAAAACCTAAAAACTCTATCTGTTGGACTGGAACTAGAGAAGATTTTTCGTTGTTGATAATGAAACCGAGATCTGTCAGAAGAGTACAAGTTAGGTGGACGTGAGATAGAAGAGACAAACGATTTTGGTTCATAAGAAGGATATTGTCCAAATAAATGATCCACCTTGAGCTCTGAGGAAAGCTACTACCGGCTTCATTAGCTTTGTAAAATACCATGGAGCAGAAGAGAGGCTGAAAGGTAGGGAGGGAAAATGATAAGACTGGTTTTGCCATTGGGATTGTAAATAATTCCTGGAGTCCGGATGCATAGGGACAGTGTGATATGCATCCTGAAGATCCAAGCGAACCATCCAGTCGCACTGAAGCAAAGAATCCCTGAGATGCAAGATGGTTTCCATTTTGAAATGTCAGTAAATGACGAAGTGATTAAACTGTTTCAAGTTGATAACAGGGCGCATCTTTTTGTTCTTCTTTTGGACTAGAAAGTCCGAACCGACAAAGCCTGAAAAGTTGAGTGGAGAAGAGACGATTGCCTGTTTTTGAAGGAGAGTTTGAACCTCTGGCAAAATTAAATTTGTCATTTCCATAGGAACCTGGGGAGGATGAAGAAGCATTTACTGAAAAGGCTTTGAGTAAAGCTCAATAGTATGTCCTTGAACAGTATTTAAAACCCATGGATTCGCTGTATTGACTGCCATTTTGGAAGGAATATTAAAAGTCGACCTCTTACAATAGGAAGGCCAGAAAGGTGACTTACCGGGCTAAGAAGCGTATCTGGAACTCCTGTTGCCTTTGTTACGGAAACCACGGCTTCTCTACGCATAGAATTGTGGTCTGTACTCCTGATATGAGTTGTTGTAGGCACCACCGGAACCTTGGTTATTGTATGCCTGGCCCGCAAAGCGGTTCCTGTCTCTGCCGGCCCTGTCAAAAATCCAACTGGAAAACATCTTCCTCAGTGATTGTTGAGCTTTGTCCAGCGAAGCGAAAGTTGTCACATATTTACTAAGTTCCTTTATGAATGAGTCCCCAAACAGGAGACCTTCCACCTTAATTCCTGGATCTGTGGCGGCCAGGTTTACCAGTTTCGGATCGAGCTTGAGTAGGAGACCCTTCCTGCACTCATGGGTGATCGCTGAATTGGCATTAACTAGTAACCAGCCAGGTTAAAAATGCGGGTTAGAGGTCCCACAATGTCTAACAGTTTGTCCTGGCATGTGGACCATGCCTTTTCCCCTCCCTTGTGGGGATATTTGCTGAACTTTGTAAAAAAGATAATGAGAGAAGTGTTGATAGCAGGAGTTACAGTTATCTTTGACTGTAAGGAAGGATGAGGACATTGCGACCTTAGTTTTGCTTTGACTTGTTTGCCCACAGGTGTGCGTAGTCTAGAAGATACATACTCTGCCTCATGGTCCGCAGGAAGCCATTCAGTGGAATGTGGATGATATATATCATTCGAGTCATACATAGGAACCCCTACTGAGTCAATAATTTTACAAGGTTTGGTATGTCCTTGAACCATATGTTTGGTTTTCTTGGGAAGGGGGGCGGGGGAGATTCCCGTCATCATTGTCTGATTCATCCATATCATACTCAGCATCTTGCAAATCCTCATCAGTATCAAGGATTTTGGATATGATAATGGGGAAGACAAGTCTTAGACTTCGATTTACATTTTTTTAGACGATTTATTCTTGGTTATCCCCTCCTGTAAGGGAGGCCTTTGAGGAACCACATCCTCTGCCTTTTGTGAGGAACCTTGACCAACCAATAGCACCCCTTTGGCAACTTTTGAAGAAAAAGGACGCTTTCTGCTATCCCCCGCAGACTAAGCCAAAATCGTCTTTGAAACCAAATTAATAACAGCATTTTCTAAATTTTTTGACAGTTTATCCAATGAGGTAGAAAGTGCCTGCTCCACAGATAGTTGAATAAAATCATATAAATTTTCTTGAATAGCCTCCTCCTCCTCATTGAGAGCATTGGAAACAGGAGAACTATCAATCTTCATGGTAATTATTGGTTAAAACTGCAGTTTATACTAACACAGGTGAAGAAAGTTTTAACAGCCTCAGGAACTGAGGAAAAAAGGTTTTGGCTCCCCTGTGGGTGGAGAAAAGGGAGTGGCCGGCAAGGGAAACCCAGTAAAGAAAATGAAAAGACCCTCGAAGAGGACCGCGATGCCAGCAGTCGTATTCAGAGGCAATAAGTACTTTCCAATAAGCTGAAATCCAGAAAATTATTGAAGCGCAAAGGTAGGGAGTCGACATTTCCCCTCAACCGTCGTCACAAATGGCGACTGAAAGCTGAGGAGAACATTGAAATATTAAAAGCGGCAGGAGCGCACGAAGCAGGGAAGGAAAGAAACGTGCGGCTACAAGCCAACTAGGAAGAAAAATGCCGCATGATAAGCAGACGCGCATATACCATTAAACACAAACTGTCAGAAATCACCGTAATGAACCACATTAGGAGTATGATGAAAAAATATATTGTTATTTTGACTGCAAGCAGCAAGAAAAGAGGGCTGTTCACGATCAAGATAAGTATTATGAGGGCAACTCATTTGTGACTGGTGTATTACTGGGTAGTACGTGTTTCTTCCCATTGGCTACTTCTGTTCGCCTTTTGGGATTTGACGTTTTTTGTCTTGACTGCTGCTATTTAAAATAAACAAGAAAAGAATGTCATAAATTACAATTGGCAATGACAGATGTTGTAAGTCCTTAGCAGATAATAGGGCAAAGGGTATTCAAACTGCATACATGTCCCTAGTGTATAATGCATCCTGGAAGTTTAGAGGCCCAGTAGATTTGCTGCACTGGAGTGTGCACTGCTATGTGTCTGCTGTCCTTTTTGAAGGCAGCACTGCTTTGCAGACTGTCTTTAAAATGTAAAATGTAACTTAAATGTGAATTAAAGGTACTTCCAAAGTATTAATGTACCTTTAGTTTACATTTAAGTCACCCCAACATCTCCCCTAGATGCCCCAGAGGTGGGATGCCATAAGCAGGGACATTATAAAATATGTTTTATATGCCCTAGTGAGGGAAAAACTGCACATTTTCATTTCCCCCATTCTAGAAAGTCAGCTTCATATGCTACAATGGCATTATGATTCTTAAGCCTATATATGGCTAATTAAAACATAAAAATGCATTAGTGGACTCAAATGAATGGTAATGATAAATGCAACAAGGTTCCATTGTTGAATTTTTCATAACTTATACTTAAAAGAAGTTATAAGACCTTCTTTGCTGTAAGCCAAATTCCAGCCGGCTAGTGGTCTTTCCTGAATGGCCAGCCCTACGAGGATTAGCCAAGCTGCTCTGATGAGGTTAAGGAAGGAATTTGCAGCTGTGGAAAGGGAGAGTTGATGGAAATGAGGTACACCAGTGGGTTGGCTTAGCCAGGTCTGGATCCTCTGGAGGAAAATCACCCATCTTGGAATGTTAAAGTGCAGTACTTTATGGACAAGAAGATGCCACACTTTGGAGGAAGTTGCCATTCCTCTGTGTGCACATTGGCAGGATGCCCACTGACTGTCTCCCTCGATGATTGAATAAAAGTAGCTGATCTGCATTGGAATTCAGATCTGCTGCCTGAAACCACAAGAAGAAGAAGGACTGGCCTGCTGGAACCATGGTCTGCAACCCAGAGACTACACACTGAAGTGATGCTCCTGTTGCACACTGGAACAACAGCCCAAAGGACTTTGCCTTGCTTCAAAAAGGACTTGGGTTTGGTCTCCCTGAAACCAACAGATAAAAGAGCTTCCCTGCACCAACTTCTACAACATTCCCTAGTCTGGAGTGTGCCTAGTGGACTTGCAAGGATTTGGACAGGTGTATTGTGGGAATTGTTGTCCCAACAACCCAAGGAAGCAACTAGAACCTTGGATTTGGATTGTGGACCACTTTCTTGCACCAAGAAACACTTCTGAAAGTGAGTGTAAAGTATTACATTGCAGGTGGTTGGAACTCTTAACTGTGTCCTGGTCCAACACAACCTTTACTCTAAGTGCTGTTGGTCTCTAAGCACTAGTTACTTTTAATCTTTAAAAATACATATCTCTGGTTCTCTATATTGGAGTTGTGTCGTTTTCATGTCATTTTAAAGATAAAAATATGTACTATTTTTATAACTTGTTGTAGGATTTGTATTGTGTGTTATGTCTTACTTATTTACTGTGCTGGTGTATTTAAATGCTTTACATACATGTCTCCTAAGTTAAGCCTGACTGCTCATTGCCAAGCTACCAAGGGTTGAGCAGGGGCTACTTCTTGGGACCTTGACTGGGCACAACCCTGTTTTAGGAGTGTACTGCCAGTGGTAGGTGTATACTTACCTCTACCAGTATTCAGCCTCTAACAGATTATGATTGCTGGTACTCTGCTTTTGACACGGGTCGACTTATGTATGTATACTGGTAATTGGACATCTCTTTTACTGGACACATTTTATACACTAGTGTGGTAGTATATCGTCATCTTGGTCCTTGACTGACAAGATAACAAGTATTATTTAGCAATAGCATAATATGCACAATTATCCTGCTTCCTGTACTTATGATGATCTATGAAGATTCAGGTATTTAGTCTTGAGTTGGTTGTGTTTCATGTTGTACAAAACCACTGATTAGAGGTTGCATGACATGGGTGATTAATGTATGGCTCTGGATCCCAGGTACTATCATTTAGTAATCGCTTTTTAGGCACATTTTTTATGATGCATGTGGTTTTGGACTACTACTATATATATCATATACTATATATATTTTTATATAATCCTGTGTGGAGTCTCTTTTGTGGTGTATTTATTGTGCCACTGGTGGGAGTGTGTTGTGTAAATGCTTTACACATGATCTCTGGGGATAAGCCTGACTGCTCTGTGCCAAGTGACCAGGGGGTGAGCACAGGTTACATTTGGTGTCTAGCTTACTCACCCTTACTAGAGTGGTGGGATCTGCTTGGCTTACGTACATACCTTAGCCAACCAGAAACCCCATTTCTAAGATTTGAGGGGAACTTTGTGTCATTGAGTGGAAAATGGCACTGTGTGGCATGGCTTAGAGTGGCATAGTGTGGTGTTGAGTATAGTGGCACTGTGTGGTGTGGAGTGGCATTGTGCGGCATGGACGGGAGTGGCATTGTGAGGCATGGAGTAGAATGGCATTGTGTGGAGTGCAGTGATACTGTGTGGTGTAAAATGACATTGTGTGGTGTGGGGTGGCCTTGTTGGTGTGGCATTGTGTGCCATGGAGGGGTGTAGAATGGTGTAGAGGGGTGTTGTGGCATTGTGCGACATGGAGTAAGTGGACTGGAGTTGAGTGAAGTGGTATTGTGTGGCACAGAATGGCATTGTGTGTCATGAAGTGACACTGTGTGGTGTGGAGTGGCATTGTGTGACATGGTGTGGCATGCAGTGACATTGTGTAGAGTGCAGTGGAGTTGCATTGTGTGACCTTGGGTGGAGGGGCATTTTGTGGAGTTGCACTAAGTAGAGAGGAGTGGCACAGAGTGGAGTGGCATTGTGTTTAGTGGAGAGTCATTGAATGGAGTGGGATTGTGTAGTATGGAGTGGAGGTGCATTGTCTGGCATGGAGTGGCATTATGTGGAGTAGAGTAGCACTGTGTGGAGTGGAATGCAATAGTGTGTCATTGTTTGTTTCGTGGTCTGGAATGTAATGGAGTGAAATGGCATGTGGGGGGGAGTAGCATTGTGTGGCATGCAGTGCAGTGGCATGCTGTTGAGTGGAGTGGCATTGTGTGGCATCGAGTGTCACTGAGTGGAGTGTATTAGAGTGGCATTGTGAGGCATGCAGTGGAGTGGCACTGTGTGGCATAAATTGGAGTGGATTGAAGTGACATAGGGCCATATGTACAAATATTAGCAGCAGTCTCAAACAGCGTATTGCATCCCCCAACTTTACTTCCTTGTGGGGCCCTGGGATGGGATCCGGGGCGCCCCACCTTTGAGGGAGTGCAACAGCGCTCCTGAATTACCGCATTTTTCTTGCCAGATGTCAGGTTTTCAGCTGCATGAGTTCTAGGGCCTGCCCCCACTCAGCCATATCACAGATTGTGAGTTGTCTTGTGCACTCGCTAGGCGGTTAATCCCTGCTGTGGGAAAAGACATGTTTACTATGACGCACATTGGTAGTTGCAATGTCCTATACCATGATCCTGTTATACGCAGGTTATATCAATATTTGTTCACATACATCATATTGTACATTATGTTATACCAATGTTTGTTTTCTTGTGCCATATCTGATACCAATGCTTGTTTGCAAAAGGCTTGTGGTCTGTGTTTGCAGGTGTAGTGATTGACAGCAGCTTGGGTGTGGCCCCAGTCTATTTAAGCAGCTGCTCACTATGCCTTTGGCCCTTGGAAGAAATGGGTCTCTTCTCAGCAGCTCCAGTGTTTGGCCTGGCGGCCCCGGGGGATTTCTTCTGTTGGGTTCTCCCAGCTGGTGAGTGGTTTCTGAGGTCGGGCTCGTCCTTGGACCTCATTTTCAGCTTTTTCAGTTCCAGGGGCTGGCTCTTGCTACGCACAGAATTCCAAATCTTGCTGTTCAGGCATGAATCATTTGAGTATCTCTGGTCAAGATCACAGAGCGGGTCGCGCTCTGCCCGGTAAGCGCATCCCCAAAGCGATGAGTTGTTTCTTTTTCCTTGATTTAATTAATGGTAAGATTCCAGTGAACATTAATACTTGTTAGAACTCATAAGCTATCGTATGTTAAAGATTTCTCCCATTGTTTCATTATGACTAATTCCAGTTTTATTCTGAGCAACAGAATATTAAGGTGGGAGCATGATCTTTTATTTTCTATAGTATTTTGTCGGCGCATTTCAAAAGAAGAATTCAGTCACAAGGCGCATTCAAGAAGTATTACACAATATTTGTTTTGAAGACATTCTTCATGTCATAACCGGTGGATTAGTATTACGGTTATAACAGTATATAAACATTGTTTGTATGTTTAACCATTTTTTCCTTTTAGGTCTCCTTCCCCGGCATTCCCTTCCCAAATTTCCTTCCCTCACCTGGCCTCTCCAATGCTCAGTACTATAAGAGTAATCTGACTTGGAGCTTCCTGGAGATGGCCCCATAATCTTCTTGTGCGGACCGTGAGGAAGTTTGGCATCTGTTACATCGGCGATGTGAGACGGCGCACCCCGTTCCCACTGTTCTTTGGGGGCACCACCCGGGCCCTGGCCCACCACAAGAGCAACATTGGCATTGGCAGCAGAGCCCCAAACGCTTCGCTGCCGGTCCCCCCAAGGGGTCAAATGTCATGTACCTGCCCTTGGGGATATTTCGGGCCCTCGCAGGCCAATTTCTATGATGTTTGTGTCCTTTGACTCCTAGTGGTGAGCCCTTGCCACCAAGAGCAATTTCTTCTCTTCAGGCCTCCTGTCCTAGACGTTTCCCCAGATTGATAGCGAGCCAGTCCCACTGACTCCCTGTGCCACACTCCATTCTGGATGTACAAATATGCTTTTGTAACCTACTGCATTCTTTCTTCTCATACAGGTTACAGTGTACATTGGTCTGACTCAGGAGTCTGTGGACCCTACGGAACAGGAGTTGTGCCCTAAGCCAGGCTTTCCCATTGACATATAATGGAGTGTTCATGTAATCAAGACACTAAGCACATTGACTATCACTCACATGTGTACACCTATTTCATAAGGCCTCCCCCCGGTCACCACACACTCTGCAAGGTACTTTCTGCGCCAGGCAACTGAAGCGCAGTTCTTGGGCTGCTCACACCAGGAAACCTCCCTCTGAAGCCCTCACCCGGGTGCACTTGTGTGTGTCCACAATATCACGTGTCACCAGCTCTGGGCCTCTTATCCTTGCTGCCTCACACCAGCCTTTCTTAACAAGGTAGCACTGGTGGTAAAGCGCAGTTCATATTACCATAAGTTTACTATGGGTGAATCACAAACTATGAGGCTCCCTCACAGCAAAAGGTTAAAAAAAAAAACAAGTGATCCAACAGTGAAGAATCAGTGTGGACCAGATAGTCATAACCATCCTCTCACAAGGTATTACGGTACACGTGCAGCAGTTGCTCCGGTCTGGCATCCTGGATGCCTGCAGGGACATTGAAGCCACCTCGCCTAGCAGGAGTACCGTGAATTGGCTGTGGTTCCATGGAGGCAGGGAACCTTTATCTTGGCAAGAAGAGGTGGAATGCCCGACTCGGAGGGCACAGTCCTGAAGAGTTAGGTTGCCACTGGGAACGAGGTGAACCCTTCAGCCCTCCCAAGCTGAGCCTGGCTGTTAGAGTACGGCTCACAGCGTGAGGCTAGCACAGGAGGGGCTGGGACACAGTGCAGCTCAGTCCACGCATCAGGCTCCAAATGACAGAGTGTGTGAGGGGTACCCGGCTCAGTAAGGTGGTCTGTCAGCCAAGCGTAGGTACACCTGGTAATTGAGGACACAGCGCTGGCAGGGGGATAAGGTTGCGCTTGTGATCTGGTGCAGGCACTCAATAGCGTTGTCAGAGCACCGCGTAGGGGCACCGAGCCAGAATACAGGAGAACACCAGAGATGCTATGCCCATTCTCTAAAGGCACAATCCAGTATACTCATGCTATCAGTTGTTCAGAGAGAGGTCTTTTATGTCCCGGGGACCATGGGAGAACCAGGGACAAGCTGAGAAGCCCTAAGAGACTCCTGGGGGAAGAAAGTTGGCAAAGTCCAGTCCTTCCCTATTAGGATAGAGGCAGCAGGTGGCAGGCCAACGCACAGTGCAGTAGCAAGGTGGAAATCTCTCCTGCAGCCCAGGACACAGCAGCAATAGGCCAACACAACAATGCAGAGCAGAGTGGTAGTCCCTCCTGGCAACCTGGCAGTCCTTCTTCCTAACAGGGTGCCCTTCTCCCAATAGAGTTCAAAATCTGTGGGGTTTTGGGTCCAACATTTATACCTGAGTGCCCAGCGTCTAGAAAGCTGTGGAAACTTCCAGATCTGCCTTTGAAATCCCCAGGGTTCCTTCCTTGTCCTACCTGGCTCTAGACACTATGCAGGGGGTATGCAGCCCTTTTTGTGGGAAGAGGCGCAGGCCTACTCCAAAGCAAATGTCAGCTCCTCCCTCTCACCTAGTCCAGGAAGACCCATCAGCCTGGTGATGGGCAATCAATATGCTAATACCACACCCAGGCTTTGTTTGTGTGTGCCTGTCTAGTGGTAAAGCTAAGAGCCCAGCTGTCATCCACCCCAGATGTGTATTCAGGGACAGGCAAAGGCACAGGGTGGTTAAAGTAGGAAAATGCCAACTTTCTAAAAGTGCATTTTTTTCAGACTTACAATTTAAAACCTGACTTCACCATAAGTTGTAATTGTAAATTGTGAGACCAGGGACACCAAACTCCATATTTCTGTTTCATCCCTTTGGGAAGGTATACTTTAAAATGTTTCAAGGCAACCCCAATGTTATTTTATGGGAGGGATGGACCTTGCATAGTGAGAAATTGATTTTTAGTTTTTCACGATCTGGGCATGTTTAAACTTAAAAAGCACATGCCCAACCTTTTATGTACATTGCACCCTGCCCTTGGGGATAACTAGGGTCAACCTAAGGGGAGACTTACAAGTAATAAAAAAGAAGGTTTGGGCCTGGCAAGTGGGTACACTTGCCAGGGCGAAATGGCAGTTTAAAACTTCACAAACAGGTCTCAGCAGTGCCTGGCCTGTGTCATGTTTGAAAGGCTACTGTGGTGGGTGACACAATTAGTGCTGCAGGCCCACTAGTAGCATTTAATTTACAGGCCCTGAGAATGTATGGTACACTTTACTAGGGACTTACAGGTAAATTAATTATCACAATTGTGGAAACACCAATGTTCTTGCAGATTTTGCAGTAAAAATCAACAGATGTCAAGTTACAACTTACTTACCAAGATCAAAACGTCTAAGAGTAACACTATAAACCTGTTTTAACAACACTGAATGTTGAGAGGAGGATACACAATAATCAACACCAGGTGAGAAGTGTTTGGGTGGGGACTGACGGGGTTAAAGAGAAAAAACAAATTAGAATGGGGAAGAATGGGGAACAGTTGCAGACATAAACGCATTAAATGTTGTTGTACAAACAAGTTTAACAAGGTGCACATGTAGCTGTTATCATGTGTGAACACTCTACTTTGAAAAAAAAGAGATGTAGATGACTGTTCTGTAGACTTCTTAGATTACAAAGACATATAACAGATTAATCGTCAATCCTTTATATTTGCCAGGGGCGTAACAAAGGGCCCAGCGGTGCAAAGGGGGAGGGGGAGCGCCAACCCGCTAAGGGGCGGCCCATTCAGAGCAAGGCCAATGAATAGACGTGAGACACGGGAGGCTTGGCCCCATAACATTCACAGGGGAGCCCAGTCATTTTGCTAAGTCACTGTTGGGACAGAGTGACACACCGAGACCTGTTTGTGTGTGTAAAAGGCCGCTTTATTGGAACAGGTGCCCCTAGGCCTACCCCCTAGGCCTTTGCCTTACAAAACTAAAACCTCACTAGACATCGCCCCTCCCGCCCCTCCCCCACCCCTACCCCGGTCCCTCCCCCCCCCCTTTTCTCGACCTGTCTTTTCCTTTCTCTCGTCTCCATTACTTCTCCCCTTGTTTGAACCTCTCCGCTACTGAGCAGTCACCTGCCTGTCCTTGTCTAATTATTGTTCCCCCCCGTCCTAATACCTGACTTTCTCTGCCAGCTCCGTCCTCCCCCCGAGCTTTCAATAGCTGCCCTGCAGCTGTCCCCGCCACCAGAAAAAGGCCCCCCTTTTTCTGCCCCCCCCAGGGCTCCGGTAGAAGACTCTTGACCTGCTCTCTAATCTGCAAAAGGTATAACTCCATTCCCATGAAAGATAAGTGAACCCCATCACCCCTAAAGAACTCCACATCCTCGAAACGTATGTCCCCGTGCTCCATGAATGATATCCCTTGACCCGCGCAAAAACCCTTCATCTCTTTATTAATCTTACGTCTGGCCCTCTCAATGGCCCCCGGTTTCCTGGCCCCTCTCCATACCCGCCGCGGTATAAACGCCGTGAAAACAATGTGACACCCCTTCCACTGCTCACTGACCAACTGCAAATCCCTTTTCATAACCTTCAGCAAGCTCAAACCTGTTGATCTTACCAAATCGTTCTCCCCTAAGTGCACACAAAGGAGATCCGGGCAATGCCCCCTCCCCCTCATGTTCTCAAGCCGAGGTACTAGCTCTTCCCACCTCATTCCCCCTTTACCGCTCCACGTCACCCTGTAACGCTCCTCATCCAAACCCAAATTGCCCCCCGCCGCAGTCCTCCGTGCTTGATGTTGGGCCCATTTTATGAAGGAGTGCCCAATCACCCATATCTCCAAATGTGCCGCTTCTGGCCCCAGGACCACACCTGCAAAAGAAAAATAAATGTGAAAACATACAACTTCACCCCGGCCCTTAACAATCACGCGCACATATCGCCTAAAGCAGTCCGACCGCCATCTACCCAACGCCATCATCTCTTCCTTGTCCCAACCTTTGGCTCCTGCCTCTGTAGCCACCCCTATCCGAAACGAATGCGTCCCAAACCCTTCTGGATCACAACCTATGACGTCCAAACCTTTCCTCAACACCGCCAGAAGCTGTGCCGCCGTCACCCTGCTCCCATCCGCATGACAAAAAAACGCACCTTCCAAATCCGATGACTTCGCCCGAAGTTGCACCCCCAACGTAACCGGGCAAATGTCCTTAAAGGGGTACTGCCGCAGCACAACCGTAACCCCGGCACCTTTCTGATCCGTCTTTGATCGCCGAACCCACAGTGCCAACCCCTCCTTTACCGCCCGCACCTCCCTCCATAAAATGCCCGCTTTCCCGGCGAGACCCAGTAGCTCCGATACCCGAAACGCGCCAAAAAACATCCACGACATCAGAGCTCGGAAGATAATGGCCTCCTGATCGTTATAGCACAAGTTTCCCAGCGTCATTATCAAACATTTTAGCAATGACAGCGATATCGGCTGCCACTCTCGAACTTTCTGCCCCAACGATTTTTCCCAACCCTGCAAAATTCTCAAACCCAGTTCCCCTGCCGATGGCTGGTAACCCCAGACCAACTTACCCATGAACCCGATCGCCGACAACTTACCGGAAATCGTGACTCGCGCCTGACCCTTACCGATCAAATCCATAATGAACTGTATCACATCCTCCACCACCTCTTCCTGACGTTCCCGCCGCCGAGCCCCAGATCCCAGAAACTCCGCCCATGCTTTCGCATAAGCCTTCCGCGTAGACGGCGCCAGTGAGTTCATAACCAATCGAAGCATCCTGGATCGCCTACTTTCCACAATGCCTCCGGCATGCAAATTCTTCTCAATGCCGCGCCCGTGGTTAATCCATGGAAACGCTCCCACTGTGAACGAGACAAAGCATCCGCAATGTCATTATTCACACCCGGTACATGCTTCGCGCTGAAATGTATGTCATTTCGCAAACATAGAAGGACAAAAACCTGTAACAGCTGCAACAAGCCTGCCTCCCGCGCCGACTGCCGGTTGACCATCTGCACAACCGCCAAATTATCCACCCGAAACAACACCCGCGAATGCTCCAATTCCCTGCCCCACAAACACACCGCTACGATCAGCGGAAAGAATTCCAAAAACGCGATGCTACGGCCGCCATGCTTCCATTCCCGCGGCCATTCCTCCGCGCACCAGCGCCCTTCCC
Source organism: Pleurodeles waltl (assembly GCF_031143425.1). NCBI lineage: Eukaryota > Metazoa > Chordata > Amphibia > Caudata > Salamandridae > Pleurodeles > Pleurodeles waltl. Next base: position 400,816,688 of record NC_090440.1, read on the forward strand.
AGTACAGGCCAAAGCCTGCTGATCCCGCCGCATCCGAAAACAGCTGCGCATCCCATTCCCACTCCCGCCATACCTTTAATGGGATCCCATTGAATGACTCCAAAAATTTTACCCACATGGACAAGTCCGCCCGCACTCCCACCTTCAACCGCACATGGTGGTGAGGGAGTGTATGCCCCGCCAACGCTAGGGATAGTCTCCTGCAAAACGTTCTCCCCGCTCGCACCACCCTACAGGCAAAATTCAGATGTCCCAACAACACCTGCACCTCGCGCACCGTGACTTTGCGCCTCCGTAGCATGTCATGTATCCTGCCAATCATGTCCCTCTTTTTATCGGCCGGTAACTTGGCTACTCCTGCCACCGTATCCAGCTCAATCCCCAAAAACGACAGCGCCGTTGCTGGCCCCACTGTCTTTTCCGGAGCCAGGGGCACGACCAGGTCTCCCATAATGTCCATAAACCAGCTCAGCACCGCCGCACAGCGCGGGCTGTCCGCTGGCGCCGCAAAAAAGAAGTCATCCAAGTAATGCGTTACCTCTTGGTGACCCGTAGCCCTCACGAATATCCACTGCAGGGCCGTCCTAAATCGCTCAAATAGCGCGCACGAGCTGGAACACCCCATAGGCAGTGCCTTGTCCACATACCAGTTTCCCTGAAACTGGATGCCCAAAAGTTCAAAGTCCTCCGGATGCACCGGAAGTAACCGAAAAGCAGACTTAATGTCCGTCTTCGCCATCAAAGTCCCCGGCCCCAGCTGGTCCACCATCTGAACCGCAATGTCCACCGACGCATAGGACACCTTTGTAAATTCCTCTGGGATAAAATCATTCACCGAGGCCCCTTCCGGCCATGACAAATGATGGATTAACCGGAATTGTCCCTCCACCTTTTTTGGGACTACACCAATTGGTGACACGATAAGCTTCTCCAACGGCCAATGAGAAAAGGGGCCCGCCATGCGACCCTCTCTTACTTCTTTCATTAGTTTTTCTTGAACCAGCACCTCCCTTCCGCGCACCGATCGCAGGTTTTCAGCCCACCGACGCTCCCGCGGACCTTGGTACCCCAGCCTAAACCCCTCCCGAAAACCCCGAACCAATAGCTCAGCTTCCCCCTGCCTGTCATAGCCCACCAGCCATGTCCGTAACCGATACAATTTAACCGGCGTAGTAGCCTTTTCCTGCCAGCCCTGGCCGCTGTCGTTGCCCCTCCTTTCCTCCGCCAGTACCCCCTTGACTCCCGCTCGCTGCTTCCCCTGAACTGGTGGAGTTCTGTTGACCACTGCATGCTGTGACCGGATGTCTACCCGCGCACTTGGTACATTCATGCCGAAACTTGCAGTACTCTCTGGAACAAATTTCTTTATTATAGTCCCAGCACGCTCCCGACCTTCCGGACCCTGTACTGTTATACGTATTGGGGCTGGACCCCCCAGGCCCCACCCCTTGGTTGGGCGCTCTCGAAAGGGGCGATATATTATAGGCAACCCACTAGCTGTGAAAACCGTTTTCCCAAATTTGGCTGGCCCCATAGTGTGCTGCCACAAGTCTGTGTCAATCTCCCCCCACTGGACCTCCGCGTCCGCGGCCATGCGCGCCCGAAACTCCTCGTCGTATTGACGCCATGCATAACCACCATAATTAAGCTGAGCTTTTCTTATGATGTCCATATATTTAAATAACGATACGGACCTCTCCGGGAATCGCTCGCAATATACGCTAGCGAATATCAGAAACCCCGCTGTCCAATTCTCTATCGTGACCGGTACCTTCGGCCGCTTAGAAAGCTCCCATTCTTCCTCCTTGGAGCCCTCCTTGGCCCTGATCTCTCTATGTAACAATTTTAATATGTCCACATACTCTCCCTTCCAAATCTTCTCTTTTGTTGCCGGCATTAAATGCGCCCCCAGAGGTTTTGCCGTGCCCATATAGGGCAACCTCACCTTTTTGGACGACGGCTCACCCTCCTTTTCGTCTTTGGCTCCCTTCTCCGTCCCGTGATCCGCCGCACCTTCCCCTTCTTTTGTTGCCCTCAGGCCCTGTCCTTCCCCTGATACCTTCCCGTCGCCCTCTGTCGATACTCCCGCGTCCTGCATATACACTCCCTTCACTAAGCGCACCGACTCCTCTCGCGCCTCCGACGCCACCGATATCATCGAGCATGACGAAATCTTACCTGGAGACAGCAGCGGGGGCCGCTCCTGTACCGTCCGCGCTTCTCCACCCTTACGCTCTCTGCCTCCTTGCAGTGTACCCGACCGCTGAACCTGCAATGACTGACGGACAGGGTTAGACGTTCCCCGCCCGCCACTTTTCCACCACTCATCCTCACTGCCACTGTTAATCAATTCACCCTCCTCTAAGCTCTCATCCGACCCCTCTTCTCGCCCCACAGCACTCACACCCGAAACACCGCACCTCACGCAACCAGAATACTTCCCTCTGTCTGTTGTCCGCCTTCTTGATGAACCCGGACGTCGCTCTCCCCGGGCGGCGGCGACGGGGGGTGCCCGACCCTCTCCTCCAGACCGCCCAGCGTAAGCGTCCGCAGCTCCCAAACACCGCCTGCTCCGTCCTGGTGATGCCATCCGGCTAGCCGCCCAAGGGCCAGCCTTCCCTTCCTCCCAGTGCACTCGAGCCGCGTCCTGCTCGCCTGGGTCGTCGTCCTCGTAATCCAGAGGCCCCTGCCAAACAAGGTCTGGTGTGCCGGGGCCGAACCAATATCCCACTGACTGTAATCCTCTCGCCCCCCTCCCCCCCTGAACCCTCCTCACCAGACCCCTCTCCCAAGCCCAGGACCCCCCATTCTTGCGACACCTCCCTGCCTGCTTTGCAGTATGCCCCCTGGGAACTAACTTCCGGGGCGCCATCCTCGTACCACCTGCCCCTTGGTGAACTCCCCCCTTCCTCCTCGCTGCTCCACTGGAGCATTGTAGGCCATTTCTTTGACACCGGTACCTTGGGATCTCTTTCTGCCAGCGGCTCAGAATGTGCACCCTGTGGAGCTGAAACTGCCTCTGAGGACCTGCCCCCCGTCCCAATGAGGTCCCCTCCCTTCTCACTCGGGCCCTGCACCTTCTTCTGCCTCACTATCGCCCTTTTTACTGTCCCATAGGGCCCCTTTTTGCCCGACGAACCTTGAACTGGCCTGGGGGCGGGCGCGCGCTGCGGCCGCGAGCCGGCCTTCCCCCGGCCTATGTTACCAGAGGGGTTTCCCCCTCCCTGCGCGACAACCTCTTTCCTTTTATTTTCCCGGCGCACTGACACCAAGGGCCCCGCCTTTGCCCTTGATGCCGGAATCCGGCCCGCGCCGTGTGAGCCCTGCCCCGCCCCCCCGGAAAGCCTCGGGGCCTCCCACTCTCCGCCCCCAACACTCCCGTCGAACCCGCCCCCCGGGCCGCCCCACTCACCTTCTTAACGCCGGAGGAACGCGGCGGGGAGCATGCGGCAACCGCCGCTGCGACTCCCGTGGAGGCCCTGCGCGCCGGGCGCTCCGGCGCCAGGGCTCCTTCCACCAGCAAGTCAAGCCGGCCCGCTTGGCGTAACAGCGCCACGGCCTCAAGTATTTTAGGATCCTGCTCCATCGTGACCACGAGACGCCTGATTCCGCCACCTAACAACACTTAATGCTTCTCTGAGGTAATCCGCTTAGTTAACGCCCGATATTACCAAAAGATCTATTATTATTATGTTCTCTTTTTTTTTTTTTTTTTATAAAACCCAACACTAACCGCCACGTGAAAAGCCAAACCAGAGCCTGCCTGACTAACGCCCGGCCACCAGGTCACCTTCCCAAAATGGTGCCTGGATTCATAAAATGGCCGATTAAATAACTGGCCCACCCACCCAGAACTGACACCCCGGGAGACCAACCATGTCCCTCGGATCGTGCCACCCGTCCCAAAAACCCCGGGGGGGGAACTCCTCGTTCCTCGTCTTCCCACCCCCCCCCCCCCTGCCCCCCCCCAGGCCCTATTCTGTGCACCTTCTGAACTCCTTGCCGAGTTCCAGTCTCAAAGGCCCCTTACGCACCAGTCGCACTTTCCTGTGATGTTGTTCATGGACCAGCTAAGGCGTGCTAAAGCTTGATGCAGAATAACGATGTAGCACATCCTACAAACCCCGATGCATCAAAAAGTCAAAGACCGGGAGCCAGAGGTGTCCACGTCATTGCCGTGTTTTTCCTTCCAGAGAAGCTGCACTGACGCTCCTGGGGAAAGTAACTCAAGATCTGCAAGATGCTAGCTGCCAGCAGGCTCCTTGGTGCCACGGCGTCCAGGCCTTCTACTTGTGCGGTGCAGGGAATGAATAATGTACAGCCGTAGCTTCCACGGCTTACTACTGCAGAGTGTGATGAAGCAGAAAATGAAGGTTTTGATTTATTAACGCATAAACGTAGTGCTGAAATAATCATGTGTGACATTAACCGAATTAATAAAGATTGTACGGGGACAAAATGTGCCCTCAGAGTAGTTTGCCATCATTTATACGCGTGCTTTATATAACGTGGTGTATTAGAAATGCACTAATCCGACATAATCATAAACGTATGCTACGATTTGCTTATTTGAAATGCCTTAGCTTAGCATTACTTTAGCGGAGGCTTTGGCCTAGTTGCCTGGTCTCACGGTTTAAACGTTCGTATTTTTCCACTGTGCTATTAAACGTGTATTTCTGCTTGAAGCTGTACTTTTCCACAGAGACTGCTCGCATGCTTATCTTAAAGTTGGTGCCAGCATGGCATATTTTCTCTTAAATTCAAGGTCGGCTTGCAGGTGCGGACAATGGAACCTCTGAGAGTAAGCTAATCGAGAAACAATGTTGCAAATTGCGTACCCATCTCCAAGGATAATGTATGCTTAAGTAAAAGCTTGAGAACTGTCGTTTTTGATTGGTCAATTTGAAGCTAACCTATGAACCCTCCAATGAAGACCCTACTGGACTTGAACTGTTGTCTATAAAACCCAGGTGCATGAGAGGGAAGCTCTCTCTCTCTTCGGACATCCCGCCATTTTGACTTCGTAGCTACTATGACCCATTTTGCTGCGACGCCATTTTGAGAGACTTTGATGCTTTCTCTAGTCGAGAGAAAGAGACTTTAATGATTCTTGCCCTAGAGACTTTAACTTTGATTTGCCCTTTGCATGAAGTAGTAATCTTATCTTGCCGCCGTGAGGCAATTGCCCCATTCACCCCTGCCCCTTTGTTCCGTCCCATGCTGATCGAGAAACTGTACCTGTGAGACGAAGACTTCATTGATTGCTGATTGGAATTGGTAATTATGAAAGGAAATTGTAAAATTGCATTGTGTTTCTTTTAGGTAACCAACTGCTGATTTTGATAAGGACCCTAGCTAGGAGTTTTCTAAATTGATGTTGCCAAATTGTTTTGCGTGAAGTCCCACATGCTGATGCTAATTTGAGGTTAGATGAGGATTCCATATGTCGCACGATGCAATTGGAGATCTTGTTATGCTGACTAAATGTACGCAATTAGCCCATTACAGATTATCGTATTAGTGCTTTGCATTGCCACTATCGAATGCCTTGTGATTCAAATGCTACATAGATTACACTTGTTCCGACGATATGGACAGCTATTAATGTTCATTTATGTTTATCATTTGGTGTTGAGACACATCTATATTGTGTTAGCTTTGTTAATATAGGGAAATAAATTCACTAACTTTGCAATAAGCTGGTGTGGTTATTCCTGGCTGAAAGGTCAGGGTTCGCCGAAATGTATTCTGGGTTAATTGTTGAGTGTTATGTTGTTCAGGGTGTTGCTTATGTTCGTTATTGATTATCGATTGGATGAGACTGTTCGATTAATAGTACAGAGAGTTCCCACTTGGTCAGAAGATTCATCGACCTAAAGAGCGTCCGAACGCAGGTAAATTGTTACCACGTTCCGCTCTATCAGTAGATGGTAGCAGAGGACGGTTTCGTCTTTTGGGACCCTGTACCATTAGAGTACATGGTGTCGAATTAACGGTTACGCATTTTGAGACCCCATTCGAAAAGTTGAATTAGATTTTCCTGGATAAAGCTGATTGACAAGATGATGATGGGCTAGGTCCACCGCGACTTTCCCGGGATCTCGGAACTTGCGAATGGAGAGAAAGGAGATGTGGAAACAGCGTTGGCAGTACTAGTGATGGTATGAGTGAAGTTAGGGTTTTGCGCTTGCACAGCTTATTGCCGCAGGGTGTGTGAAAAGGTTGCGAGGATTTTCTTTTTAAGGATAGCGGAGGTGCGACTCCGAGTGTAGAAGTAGAGAGGTCGTCGAACTTCACAGAGTAACGGAGGTGCGGCTCCGAGTGTGAGAGTAGGGAAGTCGTCGAACTTCATGTGTGTCTGGCGCTTTGTGCATAAAAGGGTCCACGTGGTTGTTGTTGTTGAGGCGGGCCCTGCGAGGTCAAGAGACTCCGGAGTATGTTGATCCATGTTGTGGTCTGGGCGGTTTAGTAGGTTGATCGGGCGTGGTCAACGAGTGGGTACGTGTGTTAGGGAGTGATAGGAACTTCGACTTCGGGCTTTGACGAGATTCTAAGTGCACTAGAACAGATCATTGACAAGTTGAGAGTAGGTCTGCGGGTCAGATTTGCTTGCGAATGTGGGGATTGAGAAAGACGGAATAGCGGCCGAGGCTGGTGAAAGAGATCGAATAGTGGCCGAGGTTAGTGAAAGGTCCCTAAGGTCCTGAAGCGATTATGTTACCCTTCCTGTAGTAAACCGACAGATCTGTTTTAGTTTTTGGTAGCTCGCGATACATGCAAAAGTTGTTACGGGAGGAACTGAGTGAAGGAGGATTAGCCGCGAGGCTTTGTCAGCCGCAGTGTGTGTGAGTGTGACGTCACTAAGAGCCGCGCTGGGATAGGTTGGTTGGAAAGAAGGGTCGCGCACGGATTGGACGCAGTCCGTGGCACTCGATTGGAAGGGGAAAGGCAGGTGAAGAGTATTCCGGGAATCAAAGTCACCTATTGATTACAAATCTTGTGGAATAACAGTGATCTATTGATTATAAACTTTGTGAATTAAAAGACGAGAAAATGAAATTCCTTAAAGCATTTAGGAGTGCGATGAAGGGGGAGACTTACATTAAAGCGAGCGTAGGAGAGGAAACGCCGCCCGAGGGTACACCAGCTTACATTGTAATGGAGGAAAAAGGGGTAGCTCCGTGCCTTTGGCTAAAACAATGGCACAAGTGGACAGAGAAACATGGGAGCGTAGCATTCCCGATACATGGGACATTCAATATAAGGGTCCTAGAGAATTTGAGATTTACGATGTACGACATGAAGGTGCCTCCAAGGCCAGCACAGTTTGAGGCTCTAGCAATATGGGAACTCATGGCTAGACAGCAACAGAAAAACAAGTTTGAAACAAGGATGAGGAAGGTAGAAAAGACACTAGCGGATGCTAGGTGGGATAATGCGCAGAAGGTGTGGAGGTCAGATGTATTGCAGGGAATAAAATTGTTCCCCGCAATTACTAAAGATGAAGAGGAGACAGGTAAGAAAGCTACCTGTAAGACAGACAGGAAGTGTTCCAAGGACAGAGAGGACGAAGAAAAGTTGAGAAAACAAGAGGAGCTAGAGGATGAGGAATTGATAATGGAGTTGCTGAACGACCGTCCACCACCTTATGCAGAGAATGGACAAGGTCCAAGTACCAGTTCTGCCCCTCCGGCATCGGTACAGAACAGGGAAACGCAGAATACAGGAGTACCATCGGGATCTAAGGATCCGAGCTTACTGCTCACCCCACAGATACCGCAGGTCAGGAGAATGTATCCAGATGTGCCCGTGTTGAAACCAGCAGAAAATTATCAACCGCAGATGCCAGGGTACTACAGCAGTGATAACAGTGGAGGAATGATTCTAGATCCGACCGTAAGGGACGTACAGAATGGTTACAACCCAACAATGGCACAAGCTGAATCAACTCAGTTTATGATGCCTCAAAAGCAGATGCAGGGAGGAAATGTTCATGCTCAAATGACGGGGAGTCAGATGGGCATGCCGGCAATGATGGCCCATAATATGGGGATGAACATGCCTCAGAATATGGGAAATGGACAAAATCCAGATGCAATATCACTGCCCATTACTGTAGGTCCAGTGGTACCTTTGTATAGTCAGCCTAACTTAGGTATGAGCAGTCAGGGACAGATGCTGCAGAATGGGACAGAAAGAAGGTGCATAGAAAACATTCCAGGGATAACTCCGATAGCGGCTCAGCCAACTGGGTCTGGGTCCTTGATGGAGTTTAGTCCCGTATGTGCTCAGTCAACACTGGTGAGGTCGAGCCCCCCACTGATAATACCTTTAACATCGAATACTGAAAGGTTGCCACAACCATCGATGGCAGTCGATGTGAATGCTACACTGATGGGGGTAAATGCGCAACAGCTGACACAGTGGTTCAACAGTCTAAATTCCACACAAAGTTCAGACAGTGGGAAAGGAGACGATTACTTGAGCAGGATGAGGCTGAACATGGAAGCACAAGAATTGGTGGAAGGGAATATGGGTGTGAACAGGTTAGAATCCTACACGGAAGAGGAATTGAGGTATCTATGTCCAAAGATCACGAAAGAGGTAAACAAGGTACATAAAAGTTTGCAGGAAGTAGCAGACAGGAACGGGATTGACATAGGCAAGACGAAACACTTGAGCAGGAGCTATAGGTTGGATTTTGGGACCACAGACTTTGAACACATGAGATCAGCAGGCATGAAGGCACACCTTAGAGAATTGTTGCAGAGTGCCCAAGTGTGGAGGTGCTTAGACAAGTGGGAAAGCAGATGGGTAAAGAGGAAGGATAAGAGGAGGGACAGTGTTACAGAACACAATGAGAAAAGACCACAGAGCAGCGAGACCGTAACCATGTTACCAATGAGGGAGACAGCAGGAGGAAAGTTAGTGCATGTACCACGGCACAGGAGTGATATTCAGTCCTTTACGAATGATTTTCCCAAACTGAGAGAGAAGCCGATTGAATGGTATCAACAGACTGATAGGTTTGTGAAGCTTGCAAAATGTCTCTGGGAAGACCTGAACACTCTATTCGAGATTGTGGTTCCGGCAGATTTGTGGGAGGATTGCAAAAGAGCTGTAGGTTGGCCGACAAGTGAGCCAGAAAGAGACAGAGAAACGGGTGCACCATCACCTATGGTGATGTGTCTGTACTATAAGGTGATTGAGCATTTGAAGACGAAGGTTGCCGCGAAAAATGTGGATTGGCAGAAAATTGATCGAACTGCCCAAGAGGCTAAAGAATCGATTCATAGTTACTATGAAAGGTTGTTGAAGGCGTTCAAGAATTACAGTGGCACGGAAGCAATTGAGGCGAAAGATATGCTTCATTTTGTGTTCAGATTTGTGGAAGGGCTGAGACCAGAGATAAGTCAGATGATAAAATCGCATTTGATCTGCTGGCAGTCGAAACCGATTGATGAAGTCTTGACTTATGCGAAATACTGTAGCGACGAAATTGAGGTGAAACAGAAAAAGCTGAAAGAGAAGGTGATGATGATGCAGCTTAAGGCGGCTCAGACAGGCTTGCAAGGTCTGCAAGGACTGCAAGGGTTGCCAGGGATGCAAGGGTTTCAACAACAGGTACCGCAACCGCAGCCGCAGTTGCAGGGAGGCATGGTGTTTCAGCAACAGCAGCCGCAGTTGCAAGGAAACATGGCGTTTCAGCCACAGGGCAGAGGCAGAGGTAGAGGAGGTTTTGTGAATAATGGTCCGGATTTGAACACTGTTGTGACAGGTGTGCAGGCAATGAAGAAAGTGATGCCGTGTCACGCGTGCGGAAACGTAGGTCATTGGAAACGCGAGTGTCCGATGGTGGTGCAGGAAGGTGCAGGTGCAGGTGTAGGTGTTGGTCAGCAAAACAATGATGTCAATGCATTTCAGATAACGAGAGGACCGAAAATGAGAGGTCCAAACCCAAATTTTCAGACCATGAATCAATTGCAGGGATTACAACCTATGCAGCCGCAGCAGATGCAGATGCCCCGTGTGCAGATGACGCAAATGCAGCCGATGCAACAGCAGTTACCTTTGGTACCTAATCAGCAAATGCAAATACCTTTGGCACCAATGAGTCAGCAGCAAATGATGGTTCCTCCACAGGTAACGGGTCAGGTAATGAGCACAAACGGCACAGTACAACAGTTCCCATTACACAGTGAGAGTGGAATAAACAATGTATGGGAGAGTGAAAGCTCAGAAGAGGAAGGAGATTGTGTGCTTGCGGCATCCCTAGAAGTTGATCAAAAGGGTCCGTACGTAGAGGGAAGAGTAATGGGTCATCGCGTCTCATTCCTGGTTGACACGGGAGCCACACGTTCAACAGTTAAGAGCAGTGAAGTACCAAATTTGCCACTCTCGGGGAGGACAGTTCAAGTGGTGGGAGTAGCAAACAGGCATCTGACGAACCCAATAACAGATCCGATACCAGTCAACATTGGTAACTATCAAGGGGTACATCAGTTTGTGGTGTGTGACTCAAGCCCGATAGCACTGTTAGGAAGAGACCTATTGTGTAAATTGGGTTGCTCAATCATGTGTTCAAACGAAGGAATAACAATAGAGACGAGCAATGATGGGGAAGACGAGGACAGTGTAGAGGGGGATGAGATAGAAACAGTTGACGAAGAGTATCCTCTGATTTGTCTTTTACCAATGATAACTGAAGAAGATATCCCAGCAGAATTACGGGAAACAGTCGGAGAGAAAGTGTGGGACATGACAGGGAAAGAGGTGGGATTGATGAAAGGAGTAGAACCAGTAAAAGTGATGGTAAAGCCCAATGCGATCTTTCCCCAGACCCCACAATACCACATGCCACAAGATACCCTCATGAAAGTTGCCCAACTTATTGACGAATTCGTGAAGCAGGGAGTACTGAAAGAAGTATTAAGCAGCCCATGTAATTCACCGATAATGGGACTAATAAAGCCAAGTGGGAAAGTCCGACTTGTACAGGATTTGAGGAAAATAAATGACATCATAATAAAGTGCTGCCCTGTCGTACCGAATCCAGCTGTGATAATGTTTCAGATCCCTTGCGAAGCTGAGTGGTTCTCAGTCATCGATTTGTCACAAGCATTCTTTTCTGTGCCTCTTCATGAGGACAGCCAATTCCTCTTTTGTTTCAAATTCCTAGACAGAGTATACAGTTGGTGTCGAATTCCTCAAGGGTTCTCTGAGTCACCGTCGATATTCAATCAGGTTCTAAAGAAAGACTTGGAAGAGTTAGAGTTGCCATTCGAGTCAACCCTAGTACAGTACATTGATGACTTACTGGTTGCATCAAAGACAGAAAGTGGCTGCACAGCCGATACCATTGCTCTGTTGAACCATTTGGGAGAGAATGGACATAAAGTGTCTCCTTCCAAATTACAGTTCTGTCAGAAGAAAGTGAAATACTTGGGTCACCAAATAGAAAAAGGGTCACGGAAAATAATGAAGGAAAGAATTACCAGTGTACTTCAAATGAGTCCACCAAAGACAAGGAAGGAGGTGAGGAAGTTTTTGGGAATGGTGGGATACTGTCGCCAGTGGATTCCCAACTTCTCGTTTCTAGCAAAGCCTTTACTGAAATTGACCCAGAAGGATGCCTTGGATCAGATTGAACTGAAAGGGGATGAGATGGATGCTTTTGTTGAATTAAAGGAATGCATGTGCAGGGCTCCAGCTTTAGGTATGCCTGATTACACAAAGCCTTTCACATTGTTTTGCCATGAACGTGATGCATGTTCTTTGTCTGTCTTGACTCAAGCCCATGGTGGCGTAAACAGACCAGTAGCGTATTTTTCAGCTACTCTGGATCCGGTTGCAGCAGCACTCCCAGGGTGTTTGCGCGCCGTAGCAGCAGTTGGTATCAGCCTCACTCAGAGTGAAGGAATAGTGATGGGACACCCAGTAACAGTCATGGTCCCTCACTCAGTTGAGATACTTTTGACCCGCTCCCGAACACAGCACATGACTGGAGCAAGACTCACAAGGTATGAAACGACTATTCTGGGCTCACCGAATGTGCAGCTGAAAAGGTGCACTACGTTGAATCCAGCTACCTTGCTTCCTGGAGAACATGCTGAAATTGAGAACGCTGAAGACGTTGAGCATGACTGCCTTCAGGTGACTGAATTTTGCACAAAACCCCGACCGGACATCAAGGATACAAAACTTGATGAAAATGACCAAATTCTTTTTGTTGATGGTTCATGTCTAAGAGATGGGGTGGGAATTTTGAAAGCAGGATATGCTGTATGTACTGTGACAGGGGTCTTGGAAGCGGGATGGCTCCAAGGAGTCTATTCTGCACAAGTAGCAGAACTTGTAGCCCTTACTAGAGCATGTCAATTGTCTGCATTGATGAAAGTCACCATTTACACTGATAGCCAATACGGGTTTGGGATTGTGCATGACTTTGGACAACTGTGGTCACAGAGAGGTTTCCTGACTTCTTCAGGATCCCCAGTGAAAAATGGGGAGAGAATAAGGGAGTTGTTACATGCCATTCAAGTACCAGCTGAAGTTGCAGTGGTAAAGTGCAGTGCTCACACGAAAGGACAGGACTATGTGTCTCTGGGAAACGCCTATGCAGATCAAGTCGCAAGATTTTGTGCCTTGAACTGAATATTGTTAAGGGATGATTGGAATACAATAAGTGAACCAGAACTCGAACCAACTGAAGCATTTGCCTTGAAGGTCGTAGATACAATAGAAGAACTAAAAGCACTACAAAGTAATGTCAGGGAGGATGAAAGAGATTCCTGGATTAAATCACAATGCATAAAAAGACAAGACGAGCTATGGGTTTCACATGAGGGAAAATTTGTTTTGCCAAATAGTCTCTTATCACAGCTTGCGCGGTTCTATCATGGGCAAGCTCACCTAGGGAGAGATGCCATGATAAGATTGTTCAAAACTGATTGGTTTAACCCCAGATTTCGCCAAGCTGCGGAAGCAGTTTGCCATCGATGTGTCACTTGCCAACAGATGAACCCAGGAAAGGGAACAGTTGTGAACGCGAGCCACATTGGTAGGGCAAGCGGTCCTTTTAGCCGAATGCAGATGGACTTCATTGAGATGCCTGTGCATGGAGGTTTAAGATATGTGTTGGTGATTGTGTGCATTTTTAGTCATTGGATTGAGGCATACCCCACACGTAGAAATGACAGTCTTACAGTTGCCAAGCTATTATTGAGGGAATTAATACCACGTTTCGGATTCCCGATCTCTTTAGAATCAGATAGGGGAAGTCACTTCAACAACGAGGTGATAAAGTTACTCTGCGAAGCACTGAACATTGAGCAAAAGCTGCACTGTAGCTATCGCCCTGAGGCATCAGGACTGGTGGAGCAGATGAATGGTACGCTGAAATCGAGAATGGCAAAAATATGTGCATCAACAAATTTGAAATGGCCTGACGCATTGCCCTTAGTGCTAATGTCAATGAGAAACACTCCGGATAGAAAAACTGGATTGTCTCCGCACGAAATTCTCATGGGCAGGGCTATGAGACTTCCTGCAGTTCCCGCAAATATGCTTTTGAATATTACAGATGATATGGTATTAGACTACTGCAAAGGTCTGGCTGACGTGGTTCGCTCTTTCTCTCACCAGGTGGAGGCGACCACCTTGCCACCGATCCAAGGTCCAGGACACGCCCTGAAAGCAGGTGACTGGGTCGTGATAAAGAAGCACGTGAGGAAGTCGTGTCTGGAACCCCGTTGGAAAGGCCCTTTCCAAGTGATCCTGACAACAACTACCGCTGTGAAGTGCGCGGGGGTTCCCAACTGGATTCACGCCAGTCATACAAAGAAGGTGTTGTGTCCCACAGATGAGGAAGTTGAAGCGCTGAAACTACCAGTGCCTGATAAAACGGTGCTGAGTGCTGAGACAGAACAAAAGCGAACTGAAAGCGAACAAGCAACAGCAGGAGAAAAAGAGATATTATTGGAGAACGAAGAGTCCGACTCACTTGGGGAAGACCAAGGAGAAAGTTCAGACAGCGACGACGAAGCTGCAGGTGACAAAGAGCCTGAAGCAGCTGAGGGTAGCAAAAAGCCTGAAGCAGCTGAAGGTGACAAGGAACCTGAAGCAGCTGAAAGTGATACAGAGCCTGAAGAAGGTAACGGTGACGAAGGGCTCGAAGAGAGTGAGAAGGCAGGAGAGCCTGAGCAGAAGGGGGCTTTCCCAGAAACAGACGATACAGAAAAAGAAAAGGAAAACGTGACTGATTCCACTGAAGGTGGGGACAAAGGAGAGCAGAACGAAAGAGTTCAAACCTCTACAGAAAAGGTCGCAGGTCCATCAAACGGACACGGTGCAAAAAGAAGACTAAGTATCTCACCGATAAAAGAAAAGGGTAAAGAAGGTTTGAACGAAGGAGGAAGGCCGAAAGTAAAAGAGAAAAGAAAGGAAGTGACTGTCGTGGAACAATCATCAAGTGAGGAAAAGGACTTGGCAAAGGAGGAGAGTGCCAGCGAAGCAGAATCCAAGAGAGAAGCAAAATTGAAAAGGAAAAGGATACCAAACAAGAGGTATTCCGGTCCTGAATGGGCATATGCAGTCAATGATGATTGGACTGATGAGTTTGTATCTCTAAGCATCGAGAACGAAGAAGAAGAAGAGATACAAATAGAAAAGAAAAGTTTCATAGACTCTGTTGATTGAAACGGAAGTAAATGGCATTGCTTGCTGCAATCTAACGTGAGATAAACAACCAGCTGAAACATTGCTAAACCGAATTGAGACAAATGCTGCTAACCGAAAAGTGACTGGCCTTTTGAAGAAGACGGTGTGAACATTGGGCTCGTTCAGCTTTGTAACTGAATTGCTAAGTAGTTTCATTTATAGGTGCTTCTAGCTCTCTGATTCTATACAGATCATGCCTGGGTACGCTATGCAAAACAATAGAAAGAAGTATTGTAAATACGTGTGTATAGGCTTAGTACTAACATGTGTACTAATAATAATGGCAATTGTGTTTGGAATGCATGGAAAGGGTGAGAATGAGACTATTACTGCTTCTACTATTGTTCCTGTTACTGTCACTGAACTAACACCATTGAAAAGGCTAGCAATGGATGAGAGGCTCTTGCATGATAAGAAAGAGCTTTCGTATAACGTTTTCTATCGCTTATTAACAGAGTATGTTGAGACTATGGATGCGAAAGATTGTTATGTGTGTACCCAGATACCGACATCAGTAAAGGAAGGGGTGACTTATCACCACATGCCTCTTACATATGGGATTACATGTAGTATAGTAATGTCTAGGTTTTATGGTCAATCTAACATACAGTATTTTTTCTCAAATTATGATGTTACCTTTGCTTATGTTCCTATAATAGCGCAGCTAAGCGAGACTGCAAAATATTGGGATTACAAAATTATGAGGGACTTTTTCGAGCCAATGCAACCTTTTGAAACGGCTCATGCTCATAGGGAGAACCTTACTTGCTCCGTCTCTGCTGTAGAAATAAGCTTTTTAGATCGCACAGATGATAGAAGGGCTCAAATGAAGGCGAAGTTAGAAAAAGAACTGCATAAGAGGACTTCAGTAGATAATTATGATTTTGCTGCTATAAAGACACAAGGGAAAATAGCTTTAGATGCTTGGCATGTAGGGAAGTTTTGTATATATCGAGGTGAATCTTACTATGACAATATTTTTGTAGGAGCGAGTGAATGCAAACATACGTTTATCTTTAAGGCCAAATGGACATTCATGATGGACGGACTTGACCCTGTCATTCCAGGGGTGTATTACATTTGTGGGCATAATGCCTATTATCGTCTTCCAAAGGGATGGTGGGGAAGATGTTATTTGGGTATAGTGTTTCCGAAGGTTTATCAACTGGATGACATATCGATGATTAAAAAGACACCTGGATCCCACCGTATCCAGAAAAGAGAGACCGCAGCTGCTGTGGTAGGTGATATATTTGGAGCCATGATTCCTTCATTAGGAGTTGTGCTGAATTCCATCAAAATAAGAAAGTTGTCTACTATAGTGGATAACATGCTGACAAAGTTTTCAGGTGCTATAATCCTGATGGATGCTGAACTTGCAGCGGAAAGAGCTATGACTCTTCAAAACAGGCTTGCTTTAGACATTCTTTTAGCAAAAGATAGAGGCGTTTGCAAAATGATTGGTGCACGTCACTGCTGCACCTATATACCCGATAATAGTGTGAAAATTAAAACTATGCTTGCTAATCTAACAAAAGAAAGTGCAGATTTGAAGGAACTGAAAGAACCAGGAGTGTGGGAGAAGGTTGGAAAGGGACTTGCTTCAGTGGGACATTGGATTGGGGGAATTTGGAATGGAATATTATTGAAAATAATAGAAGGGATATTAATAGTGATAATTTGTGTATTTGGAATTTGGGGAATAAAAAGGGGAATAATAATGATTATGGAGAGAATTAAAAGAAGAAAGGAGGAGAAAATAATGAAAAGAATGGCAGAAGAATACAAAGAGCAAACTAGGGGAACTAAAAGGAAAAGGGAGCTGACAGAATTTTAATGGGATAAAATTTGTGGGCTAAATTTGTGTGATGACAAGTAGTCATCAGAGGAGGGATTGATGAAGCAGAAAATGAAGGTTTTGATTTATTAACGCATAAACGTAGTGCTGAAATAATCATGTGTGACATTAACCGAATTAATAAAGATTGTACGGGGACAAAATGTGCCCTCAGAGTAGTTTGCCATCATTTATACGCGTGCTTTATATAACGTGGTGTATTAGAAATGCACTAATCCGACATAATCATAAACGTATGCTACGATTTGCTTATTTGAAATGCCTTAGCTTAGCATTACTTTAGCGGAGGCTTTGGCCTAGTTGCCTGGTCTCACGGTTTAAACGTTCGTATTTTTCCACTGTGCTATTAAACGTGTATTTCTGCTTGAAGCTGTACTTTTCCACAGAGACTGCTCGCATGCTTATCTTAAAGTTGGTGCCAGCATGGCATATTTTCTCTTAAATTCAAGGTCGGCTTGCAGGTGCGGACAATGGAACCTCTGAGAGTAAGCTAATCGAGAAACAATGTTGCAAATTGCGTACCCATCTCCAAGGATAATGTATGCTTAAGTAAAAGCTTGAGAACTGTCGTTTTTGATTGGTCAATTTGAAGCTAACCTATGAACCCTCCAATGAAGACCCTACTGGACTTGAACTGTTGTCTATAAAACCCAGGTGCATGAGAGGGAAGCTCTCTCTCTCTTCGGACATCCCGCCATTTTGACTTCGTAGCTACTATGACCCATTTTGCTGCAACGCCATTTTGAGAGACTTTGATGCTTTCTCTAGTCGAGAGAAAGAGACTTTAATGATTCTTGCCCTAGAGACTTTAACTTTGATTTGCCCTTTGCATGAAGTAGTAATCTTATCTTGCCGCCGTGAGGCAATTGCCCCGTTCACCCCTGCCCCTTTGTTCCGTCCCATGCTGATCGAGAAACGGTACCTGTGAGACGAAGACTTCATTGATTGCTGATTGGAATTGGTAATTATGAAAGGAAATTGTAAAATTGCATTGTGTTTCTTTTAGGTAACCAACTGCTGATTTTGATAAGGACCCTAGCTAGGAGTTTTCTAAATTGATGTTGCCAAATTGTTTTGCGTGAAGTCCCACATGCTGATGCTAATTTGAGGTTAGATGAGGATTCCATATGTCGCACGATGCAATTGGAGATCTTGTTATGCTGACTAAATGTACGCAATTAGCCCATTACAGATTATCGTATTAGTGCTTTGCATTGCCACTATCGAATGCCTTGTGATTCAAATGCTACATAGATTACACTTGTTCCGACGATATGGACAGCTATTAATGTTCATTTATGTTTATCATTTGGTGTTGAGACACATCTATATTGTGTTAGCTTTGTTAATATAGGGAAATAAATTCACTAACTTTGCAATAAGCTGGTGTGGTTATTCCTGGCTGAAAGGTCAGGGTTCGCCGAAATGTATTCTGGGTTAATTGTTGAGTGTTATGTTGTTCAGGGTGTTGCTTATGTTCGTTATTGATTATCGATTGGATGAGACTGTTCGATTAATAGTACAGAGAGTTCCCACTTGGTCAGAAGATTCATCGACCTAAAGAGCGTCCGAACGCAGGTAAATTGTTACCACGTTCCGCTCTATCAAGTGCAGCGGGAAACGCTGGTCACCCAGCCGCCTCAGATTGTGTGGAACGTGCACTTACGCTTTGTTTGCGCATGAGGGGGAGGGCCAGGAGTGGCGGGGGGAGTTGGGGGTTGGGGTGGAGGGGTCAGGGCTGAAGGGGCGAGAGCCAAATTCCATGCCCAAATGATGTGAGCTAAGCAGGCACCAGCTTCAGTCTTCATTTGAACCAGCACCGCCCACGAAAATACAAATAAAAAAAGAAGTAATGCCAAAAAAAGGGAAATAAGCCATTCGCAAACGCTCTAAATTAATTGTTGAGAAATGTCTTTGTGGTACAGTAGAGAGAAGTTGCCGTGGTTACGGCGCTGCCTCCGACAGGTGTTTCAATCTTGACCTTGAAAACCTATCAGCCACAAAGGGGAACGAATGACTGGAGCGCGCGCTGCCCCCTACGTACTTTACTTCGGCAATAGCAACAATTATCAAACGAGCTACACAAAGACGAGGCACAATGTGTTCAGAAGTCCTGGTGAGTTTATCGGTGTATATTTAGGGCTGCACTGCCTTTCTTTTTCAAGTAGTACCACATCAACAACACCACAGCACCCTGCGCTCAGGGAACGAAGGAACACAAAATAGCTTCGACGTGGTACGAGCGGTTATGAAGTGGCCGGCGAGGAGGATAATTACAAGACAGAGCGCAGCGGGGGCGCTGATGAGAACTTGGACGAGGTGCTGATGCGGCTCCGCTGAAATAAGACTTCTGCCGCTTCCAGTAATCGGACCGTCAGCAAAAGGGCCCGAAGCTGCTCATTTTTCTTCATGTTTCTTTAATAATGCTTCCCCTCCGAGCTGAGTCGGCAGTACCTTTACATTTCAATCTCTTCATTTATTTTCTTTTTTAAACCTATAGATAAGAGGCGGGAGGGGACACTGAGCGGGAGACAGCATCACTTCTTGCCAAAGGGTAAAGTCGCTCAGCCTCTTCAGAGAGTTGCTCACAGGTGTCTGTTTATCCACTGGAGCGTGGGCTTTGGTCAGTGGCGTAACATAAAATGACGGGGGTCCCCTGCAGAATGTGAAGAGGGGCCGCAGAGGCTCCCATATATCCAGTGCTTTAAATGGGCCGGGACTGTCCGCTACTGAGTACCGGCACTTTTTTATTTTGAGAGAGAAAGTACCGGCACATCTCAAGAAAACGTAATACTTTGAATTGGCGAGTACCGGCACTTCTCAGAAACTCAGCACTTTAATTTTTCCATTTCAAGCCCTGCATATATATCAAGAATAGGATTCCGGCTGCATTGGGCCACCTGAAGTTTAGGGGGTGAGGGCGCTGACCTGTGTTACACCCTTACCTCTTGTTCCAGAATGAGGCCTCCTTCAAAAGGAGGAAGAAAACATTCAGGACATTATTGAACGGATACCAACGTCTGTAGAGAAGGGGCTGGCTGCTAACTGGAGGCCAAGAACAGGGCTCTCCAGCGTTAAATAGCTTCAGCTTACTGTATACAATGACCGCGGTGATAGCAACCCTTTCTGCAGTTATTTCCAGGTGCGGCTTACCAACATAGCTGTCTGCATCACCTATGTCTAGCAGCTCTACAACATATACACAGAGTGGGCGTGGGCTCCACCCCGAACCTCTCTGTCTCCTCCTGCTGTTTGGCGCATTATTTCGCTTCTTACAACGCGTACGACTATTTGACATGTCAAAGTACTGCGAACCCTCTCACATTACTTTCTTTATCTCGCTGTACATTGTATACAGTAAGCAATCATTTGTTTCCGTGCCGCAGCCTGTGTTTTTTAACGATTTAATCAGGAATGACAAGCAAGCCAGACGTATTAACGTAGCACAGAAAAACGCAAAAAAACGATTACAGTAAAAAAAAAAGAGTAAGGCCAGGCAAGATTGTTAAGTTAATGCTAAAGGTTACTTAATTATAAAATAGTGTGAACAGCACAAAACCTGGCAAACCAGAGGAAGGCAGAACAGTGGTATTCTCCCCAGTAAACGGAAGGACGGACGCAAAACACTGTCACACAGTAAAATCTTCGAACTGCCCTAACACAAGTGCAAGATCAAACCATGCTTTCTCGGAGGAACCAAAGCGGATTCACTCCCCCAACTTGCTTTGCTGTGGTCTACTAGGACAAGGAGGGAAGATTGAAAAGGGGGGTTAATCGTGCATAAAAGCGTAAAACATAATGACCTACATTTGTACGGGCGTAAATGGCCGCCGAAACTCTTGGCGGTCTCTGTTGCGCAATTTCGTGGCTTAATGCAAAGGCGCACTCCCATGTTTAAGGGAAACGTGAAGAGCCTAGCTTTTTATTTGAATGCCAATGAGCTTTGTGCGAGATTTCACGATATTATACGCCCTCTGCAGTCTGAAAAGGGGAAATTGAAGGCTTCGCCAAAACAAGCAACCTTAGGGAGAGCGATTATCATTTCTACAGTGATGCACGAATGATGGTGTACATGGAGAAAAGATCATTTGTTAACTGAAGGGAACGGGGTATTGTATATTTGCCGATTAACATAACCCGAGCGTGGACAGGCTGTCTGCGTCTCCATAGCAACTAGTGTCTTGGCAACAAAAATAACCAGTGCTGATGTGAAAGTGTAAAGTAATTCAACAATCTGAATTCAGAGGTAAGGGAAAAGATGCATAAAAACTCAGACACCCTAGTTTCACGCAAAATATAAACGACTGGACCAAGTTGCTGCAAAATAATTTTAATCACTTATTTTATTTATATTCTGCACCCTGACTGCTATTGTTACCCAGACTTGGGTACAAAGGTGGCACGCCTGATGCCCACCGGGAGTTTGAAGATCGGCTGAGCTGATTAGCCTGCCTTGGCAGCGTAGGGAGCGCTGGATTAAGTATCAACGGTGTATCGGTGCTCAGAGCTATCAAGTGTCCTCCAAGGTCGATGGGTTCCCAGCACAGGAATAAATGATGCCCGCTCTGCTTTAAGTCGTTTGTCTATCAGGGATGATTTTTTTTCTCCCTGGTACTTCTCAACTAGGAAACGTGGATAACGACCCCTTTTTAGGTCGAGCGCGCAATCGCTCTGGTGTTGTAATCTATCTGTGGGCTTTTAACCACGCCCACCCCATGCCCATCACTATCACTTGTTCATGGGCTTGACTTTCAAAAATCCTTTGTTATCATTGGTAAATGCTTTATTTTGTCCCTCCTTGGGACAGTTTTGTTACAGCCTTGGCCATCGACCCCTTACAGGGATAATTGCACTTTTACCGATATGTTTGACTGCCAGCAAACTTCTTTTTAGGGTTGAGCGCACAGCGCTCTGTCCCTGGTGTAATCTCTCTGTGGGCTTTTAAGCACCCCCATGTAAAGCCCATCAGTTTGGTTGGTTCGTGTGCTTGCCTTTTAAAATTAGTTTGACTTAATTAGTGAAAGGCATGCATACGTCATGCCTTTTCCGGTGTTTAGCCCGCCTCGAGCGCACCAGCCAACTACTGAAAACATACAAGGCTCCATGTTTCCATATGGTTTCCGCACTATTTTTGCTATTTTTTCATAGGCAGCGCGATCTCGCTGGGCAGTTGTAGAGCGCTTTGCATGACATCGACCCTGTTACATGGATAATTGCACTTTTGGCAGTTAAATGGATAATTGTACTTTTGGCCATACGTTTCACTGCAAGCGAACCTGTTACCTTTCGTGTGTTTGCTTTGAGCTCATGGCGGCCGTCGGCTTCCTTATGTGAAACTGTTTTACTTTTCAATTTATATGGCAAGAAACGTCCAGTTAGGAGTTTACAACGCTAATAGCTTTAACTCGAGTAAACGCGAGACCCATTGCACTGCAAATGCTTGTTCATTTTGTGTCTCTCCTTCGCACTCATGCTCATAGCGGCAATGGCGCTTTGAATCGGCTTGCTTATGTCAACTGTTTTACTTAAAATTTTCAATTTATGTGGCAAGAAAAGTCCAGTTAGGAATTTATAGCTCGAACTTGAGAAAACGCAAGACCCACTGCATTGCAAATGCTTGTTTGATTGATTGTGTTTCTACCTGCCTCATTAGATGAAGCAGGGCTTAACTTATAAAAGAAAGAGTACCGGTTACCAGGGCTCCTGGTGGAATTGAATGTCTGCATGTCGAATACCAAGGCTCAGCAGTCTTAAGTCCACCTTGTGCCACTTTAATTGACTGCCAGACACTCCATGCCCCTTTATCTCACTCTTGAAGGTCCCTGCTTTCTCCCTTTGTGACGGTTTCTCTGCCTGTCTCCCCCGTCTTTCAATTTTGGGTGTTTTTGGCTCTCTTGCTCTTGTGAATGTCTGCTGCAGAAAAATGTGCCAGTCCACAAAAATAAGTACTGGTGGCCCCCACAGGCAACCTCCGGCTCAAATTAAGTACTGACATGGAGTAAACTAAGGGGGTTATTTTCAGTGGTCAAAGTGTAAAAAGAAAAGTATGGAAACTGTGATCCTGAGTACAATGACGGATTGGTGAGGGAGTGTGTAGGATGGGTCAGCGCTCTGGCTCATAAGAAAAAAATAATCGAACTATTTTGTTGGCCTTTGACGTACTGACAGCTGCATATCAAATAAACAACTTAGATGGAAAGTAAATGCAAGTTAAACGTATCTGATAAAGGTTTTTTAGTTGGTTAATGCAATAATTTCATATGCCTGTGGGTGTAACTGGGCAGTCACTGATTTGAATCCTGATCGGCAAATAGTGACATGCAGGGCGTTAAGTGGGCCAAGTCCGTCTGGGCCTAAGACCTGTTGGTAATTAAAAATGGACATTGAAACAGATCCCTATCAGGCTCTCTATTCATGTCCTTAACTTTTTTGCCATCAACAACACTGATTGATTTCTGAAAAATTGAATGTAATAAACATTAAGTAAGGTAAATTCACAAGATCAATTTAATTGCCATTAATATTTTAGATGTCTTACCTAATTTTGCATTCCCTAAGAGTGATAGCTATTTCCAGGCTGCTGTTTTTTTAATTGTTTTCATGCAGCACACTATTCTCGGATACTGCAGACTTTGAACTGAGTTGTCTCCAAGTGTTTATAACAGGCCATGTTTGAAAGGCCTCGAGTTGAGGCTGAAGGCAGTGCAGGTTCTCGGAGTGCCTGACAGTCGGTCAAAAAGGTGTTCAGGACACAGGTCATCCAATTTTTTACCTCTCTGCAGAGAGCACGTAACAATGGTCTTGTATTATGGTTGCAATTCTTAGTCTGCACAGCTATGTTTGAATGTTGTATACAGTTGCCAAAATATTGACAAGCCAAAAGTAGTAAAAAAAAAAAAAAATGCAATGCTTACAGCTGAGTGTTGTGTTTTTGTAGGGTAGTGAAATTAGGAGCGGCAAGTAGGTGCATTCAAGAGAGAGTGAAAATAGGGTCCTGAATAAGAAAGAGATGCAGTGAAAGATAGCAGATGGAGAAGATGTAGAGAGAAAAAGGGTTGTGTGTGTCTAAAACAGAGTGGACCTAATAGGAGTGATTGAGAAACTCCTAAGACCAATATCCCTTCCACAGGTCTCAGTAATTTTTAATTCACAGTGTCACAATTTCCGAACTAAAATATTTTCATTATTATTTACAACAAAATCGTTGTTGTTACTCGCTTATCTTAAACAGCTAACACCTATTGACAAAGCCAATAGTCGTGGGTGGTTTTAGGTCTATGTCAGTTGTGTTACATTTCTGGATACAATACCAAAGCTCAGAGGAACCAAAATGCTGGTCAGCGAGCACACTATGAGAATCACAAAAAGTTAGTTTCTGTGTTTAAGCCATGCCCTTAATTACATGGGCCACACCCCTTTTAGCAACCCCTCACTTTTTCACCCCACTTAAAGCCCTAGTGACATGTATTTACTGTGCTAAGCGGTCCAAGCCTGTGACAGAAACTACTGTGAGTCATTTAGGTTAAAAAATATCACATGCTTTTTAACGTCACAAAAGGATTAGGTTTATATGTTGACAGTGCTTTCAAATGTTATGTTTTTAGTAATACACTGACTGGACCTAGCACGATTTTGTTTGCAATTTCCACTAAAAGGACACATTTCAGATTATTTCTATTAAACCTCATACTGGCTTCCAAGCAGCTTTCAGATTTGCTGATTAAGTGCACACATTTACATTTCTTTCAGGAGCAGGTTTCCTTGAGGGAAGGTTTGTTTCTTCTTTAGCTACCTCTCACATCTCTCACTTTACAGTACAGGAGGCCTTTCTTCTCCTCTTTCAACCTGCAGCAACTCAACCGCCCTAACGGCCTCAGTGTCCCAAGGATTATCACTCAGTCCAATGCTTTTCAACATCTACATGGCCCACTAGCCAAGATCATCAAACAACACAGGCTAAACATAGTCTCCTACGCAGACGATACCCAGATGATCCGCTCTGTGTCCGATGACTCTGCAAAGGCCAAGAGAAATTTCCACAACGGGATGAGAGCAGTCACTGCCTGGATGGAATCCAGCTCCCTCAAACTCAGCTCGGACAAGACAGAGATCCTCGTAATCGGCTCCACTCCTTTCACCTGGAACGACTCCTGGTGGCCCTCCGCACTGGGAAACGCCCCTGCTCCCACTGACCACACACGCAATCTGGGCATCATCCTGGACACCTTTTTATCCGTGACCCACCAAGTCAACGCCGTCCCATCGTCATGCTTCCACACCCCCTTACTCCCGAGATAGATTTTTCAAGTGGATCCCTACTGACATGATGAAGACAGTTACCCACGCACTCGTCACTAGCAAACTGGACTATGGCAACGCACTCTATGCCAGCATCACCAAGGAACTACAATCAAAACTTCAAAGAATCCAGAATGCAGCAGACACACTCATCCTGGACATCCCCGAGACAGCTACATCTCCTAAGACCTGCTTTTCTTAGCTTCTACTCATTTTTGGCTGCTGCTGGAGGCTAGTGGGGCACCCCAGCTGGCGTCTTGGTCACGGAGGTAGCTGTTTTTCCTCCTCCCCACTAGCACACTTCCAGCCGCCATTTTGCCTTGTTGGCGGTCTAATTGCGGTCTTCTGCCTCACGGCCTATATTTAGGCCCGATGCAGCAGACGCGCAGCAGAGTGCTGTGAGTGAGTTGACAGCTGGCACCGCTTTGCTAGCGCGCCACAGTTTTAATAAGTTTGGCATTTTAAACTTGTTTTTACTCTTTTATATATATATTTAGCTTTAATTGTGTTAGTGTTTCTTTATTGTTTGGTGCCTTCCTCCTGGGCCATTTTAGGCTCCTCCTCTCTCCCCCCGCCCCTGTTCAGTGGATTCTGGGGCAGATCGTTTTATCTTTTCTGCCTTTCCTAGCTTGCATTCGTTTTTGGCTGCTGATGGAGGCTAGTGGGGCCCCCGGTTGACATCTTGGTCACGGAGGTAGCCGTTATTCCTCCTCTCCACTATCACACTTCCAGACGCCATTTTGTCTTGTCAGCGATCTAGTTTCCGTCTTCTGCCTAGCGGCCTATATTTAGGTCAGATGCAGCAGACGTGCAGCTGGCACGGCAAAGGTGAGCCTAGGCAGGCCCGTCTGCGCCTGTCCATGCCGGGGCAGACCCAGCACCCCAGTCCCTTCTAGAAGGAAAGTAGATACTTACTCCCAGACTTCCTCTGTACTCTTAGGCCTTCCTCCTTGGGAACATGTCTTCATAGCTTTGACCCTACTGATGCCACGGGTCTCTGCACAACATGTTGTTGGTCCCCCCGGCCTGAATCAGGTTTCAGACCTCTGCTCCAGGACAGCACTACAATTACATTCCTCCTGGCAAACTGTTGTTCCCTGGCAGCCCATAAACTGGATAAAAATCTGCTTCTATGTGAGTTCTCACCTTAGCCTTTTTCCTTACTGAGACTTGGCTCCATGAGGGATCTGACGTTGACGTCGCTTAAGCTCTACCTGCTGGTTATCCGACAAATAAGCTCGACAGAGATGCCTCTATAGGTGGAGGAATTGCTATTATCTATAGAGACACATTAAAGGTTACTTCATATCCTCTGCAGCTAGCAGGCTGTGAAAGTATTGCTATTTTTTCATCACGCTGAATCCTTAGTTTACCTTCTCAGGAGCCTTGATTTCTCACCCTCCCGGTCCCCCTGAAACTTTCCTGCACTCACTCTCAGAACACATTTCTGAACTAATTTGTACAAAACCCAACTTTACGGTGTTGGGTGACTTCAATATTCATGCAGAAGACCCAGAAAATTGCACAGCCAGATACCTACTCTTGGATATGGACACGCTATAGCTAGTCCAATTAGTTAAGGGTCCTATGCATGTGAAGAGGCACACCATCGATCTAATTTTTTCTAATATTGAGGGCCTGACTTCTATTCCCCCCTTCCTCTGGCCTGGACTGACCACTTCCTAATAACTCTTAAGCTAGTTATTGCCATTAGTAGAAGACCTCCTCAGACTACATTTCAATCCTTCCAAAACTGGCACAATCTCAAGGCTAGCGCCTGGATTAATACTTTGGAAAAGCTGAAAACCTCCCCCTGGGACAATATGTCGAGTCTGTTACAGACATTCATTGTTCAAATCACTAATGGTCTAGATGTGCTGCTTCTCTACTCTACCAAAGTTGGAGGATGTCGTAGGAAAGGTGCCCCATGGTTTTCTCCCCACCTTCATCACCTAAAAAGAGAATGTAGGAGACTGGAAAGAAGATGGCGAAAATTCTACGATGATTCCTTAAAACAGGAATATAGGAGAGTTATCAGGTCTTTCCATTTGGAAATTAAATTAGCCCAATCAACTTATTATGCCTCTAGAATTGAGCAAGCATCGAACTCCCCTAAGGAGATTTTTCAGGTACTCAAAGAAATTGTTCAGCCACACCATTATTCTGATCTAATGGAGTCCTCCCAAGAACACAGCATCAACATTGCACGGTTTTCCCAACAAAAATTGTTAGACATCTATTCAACCTTTCCCGCAGCTGCCGCTCAGTCCTTTGAGTTGACAGGAAAGCAGACTTTATGCCCTACTCCCTTTTTGGGATTCTCTCCCCTCTCCAAAGACTCAGTCATCAAATCGCTTGCTACTCTTAAATCTGGCTCTCCCCTTGATCCAGCGCCTCCTCAAGTGCTGGCATTAGGTGCCCTTGTCATTGCACCTATTATTACCAATCTCCTGAATTTTTCATTGTTCATGAGCATAGTTTCGGAACAGTGGAAACATGCTATTGTCAAGCCCCTGTTGATAAAGCCCAACTTAGACGCCACCCTGTATAGTAACTAAAGGCCTATCTCTTTGTTGCCTGCTTTATCCCAAATAATTGAAAGGCATGTCAATACTCAACTATCTTGCTTCCTGGAAGATAACAATATCCTTCATTCTACACAGATGGGCTTCAGACTCCTTCACAGCACAGAGTCAGCTCTGTTTGCAGTCACAGAAGATGCTAGAAGGGTATTATAATGGCAATCATTTTGCTAAATCTTAGTGCTGCTTTTGACACTGTTGATTCGGACATATTACTTCGTAGAACAAGAGAGGTCGGAATCTCGTGTGTTGTCCTGGGCTGGCTCTCGTCTTTTTTGGAGCCCAGATCGTTTCAGGTCCTTGACCGGTCCTTCCTTTCTGACCCTCTCAAGAGCAGTTGTGGAGTGCCACAGGGATCCTCTCTTAGTACTACTTTATTTAACATCTATATGTTACCTCTGGCAGAGATTGTCAAGTCGTTTGGGCTGTCGCTGGTGTCGTATGCCAACGACACTCAGTTAGTAGCTTCATTATCTACAAACACCAGCGCTAACTGTTCATCACTCGCCCCCTGCCTTCAAGCAGTAGCTGGATGGATGTCTCAAAGTAGGCTTAAGCTTAATGACGATAAGACTGAGGTATTGATACTTGGACATCGCCCACATCTGAGATCTAATCCTTCTATTTTGGAAGGTTTGGGAAATCTCCCTCCCCCTAAAGAACTCATTAAGAGTCCGGGAGTGTGGTTGGATCCTCAGCTTACTATGGCATGTCATGCCAATAAGGTCTCCTCTATCTCTTTTGGTCTGCTTAGGCTTTTGAGGAAGGTTTTTAAAATCCTTCCATTTGTCACCAAAAGACTTATCGTCCATGCCCTTATCATCTTGCGCTTAGATTATGGTAATGCCTTGTACATTGGATCCCCCAGATATGTGATCAGAAAGCAGCAGGTTTTGCAGAATGCCTCGGCCCGTTTGCTTCTAAATATACAGAGGCACGAATCAGCCAAATCAGCTGTTTCTGCACTCCATCGGCTTCCTGTTGAACATCGCATAGAGTTTAAAACCTTATGCTGTGTTCACAGAGCCCTGTATAATAGAGGTCCTCCCCTGCTTAGGACATTAGCTTCTTTCTACATACCTGCTAGACAGCTTAGGTCCTCGACAGCTGCCCTAGCTCTTATTCCTAGAGTAAAGAAGTCTAGATGGGGTGGAAGTTCTCTGGATTAGTGTTTTTTTTTAAAATTCCTTACGTCTCAGCCTTCGCCTTACCAGCCATGAATTTTCTTTTCGGAGAGCACTAAAAACTTGGCTATTCAAAGCATAATCCCACAGTCTACTTCTCAGAGTTTCGCCCTCAGCGCTGGGAGGCCTACGGGTAGCCATGCGCTCTATAAATGACATAACATGACACCTCAGAGACCTACACTGGCTCCCAGTCAACAAAAGCATCACTTACAAACTCCTGATCCACACCTACAAGGCACTATACAACATAGGACCGGCATACCTCAACCACCACCTTGCCTTCTACGTACCAAACAGACATCTCCATTCTTCCCAGCTCACCCTTGCAGCCGTTCCCAAGATCCTGAAAACACAGGAGGAAGATCCTTCTACCTCGCAGCCCAGACATGGAACAACCTACCTCTCAAACTCAGGTAGTCTGCATCACTGAAGTAGTTCAGGAAGGACCTCATGACCTGGCTCTTTGATTGAGCAGCACACCCACAAACAGCTCCTTGAGACCCTACGGGTGATTAGCCGCACTTTAAAAATCACTGATTGATTGATTGAACCGTTCAGGGACTGTTTAAAAAAATAAATAAATAATACGTGAGAACTTTTTGGATAAAATTAATAAAGCTTGGGAACTTCCTCTCCCCGTTCCACTTCAACCTCTGAGATATTTAAAGGTTGTTGGAGCAGGACTCAAAAAAAAAAAAAAATAGTCTGTACCTCTCCACCAAATTTGTGTTACACCCATTCTATTTAGAGCCAGAGATAGCATTGGGTTTAACACGAGCAGCAGGACCTCCTAAGCCCACATCCCTGCCCAGCCACAAAAGGGCCGTCAAGTGAAAATCACTCTGTCCTGTTTAGGGGACTCGTTTCCGCTGCCCCGTATGGAAAACTCACTATGGCCCCCACATGCAAGTCGAAACTCCATACTCACCATGGCCATTTTTATTTTCAAGAAATGAACTGCTGCTTTCGGAGCTTGCTTCTTGATAATAAAAATAAAAACATTAGAAACCGGGTGCAACTAGTAGTCGAAGTCCTAAAAAAATACAGAAACTGTGATGCTAGGAGTGAGGGCCAGCAAGTGTGAGCTGGAGTCAGAGACATGGTTGTAAGAGTAATATATTGTCTATTTCGTTGGCCTTTCACCTGTAGATAACCAAATATAAAATATGTGGTCCAAGCACGCACATAACTGATAGTGAAAGTTGTTTTTGATTTCTTAAACTTACACAGTAAGTACTTTAAGCAAATTCTCTGTCTCACTAGGATTCAAATCTGTAAAATCAACTTGATTTTACAGATTTCAATCCTTGTGAGAAAGAGCATTTGCTTAAAGTACTTACTGTGTAAACTTTTTGCCACGGGTTCCTATGCTAGTAAGATAACTCCCTCCCAGCAGTGCACCTGCAGGGTGATTATAATTTCGAGCTTCTCTCAATTTGTGTGGAATGGTTTAAATGTCCACAATCTAAGTTTTTTATTTACCAGCAATCCACTGTGCTTAGACTCCACCTTGCTAGTCACATATTAAAACTCCTCTCTTCGATCGGTTGTATAGCTAGTGAAGCCATTTTAACATGCTATTCCTGCAATCAAAAGCCATCTACATACCCTACATTTAATCATACAACAGTTGGTTCACAAACCATACCACATCGCTTAGTGAACCGGCTGTTGTTTGATTAAATGTAGGATAGGGTAATATTGATTGGTGGGCTAATGTGCTGGAGTGGAATGATTAGTATAGATGTGACCAACGAGTACCGGTGTGAGAATTGTGTTTGAGTGTTGGATGGTACAGCAATGTTATGATGGAGCTGAGCTGTATACTGTACATCGACCAATGGGAAGAGTGTTGATAAGAGTGAAGTCTGTATAAGGTGGATTGGGGTGCGAATATAGTATCCGTGCACATAGAAGAGTCATGTTAGGATTGGTGAACTGGCTTGATTGGTGGACATGTGTACTGGAGTGGTTAGATTGGACATACGCTTGACCAATGAGGGCTGATGTGAACATTGGGTTTTTGTGTGCTGGTGATACAATAATGCTCTGATGGAGCTGAGCTGTATCCTGCACACAGTGAACCAGCATGTGAATATATTTTGGTGCTCTTTCTTAAGGCACAATATCATTCACATGGTGGGCCAGTGTGTGTTTATATTATTTGTCCCTACACAAATGCTATGATATTGGTTGGGTAAGGACTTGATTGGTGTGTATGCATGTAGGACAGGTTTTATTGGTCACTTGGTTGACCAATGAGCGACTGCATGAGAACTGAGTCTTTGATACAGAGAGGCCATGATGAAGCTGAATAGGCAATCAGCATTGGATATGGAACCAACCAATGTGGGAGGAGGTCAGAGATAGATGAATGGGAGGTTCAACCATAGCTGGGCTGAGCAGTACGTTGACTTGGGGGGTTTGGAGGAGGTAAAATAGGGAGGGATATGAGTGACTGCTAGTTCTAACCATGCATGGAGTGTGTTAGTTATGGAGACTTATGAGAAATGGGAGTAATATATTGTGTGATGATAGGTGGGAGACCATTTGAGGGGGAACCACTAAAATAGTAGAAAAAGTAACTTTCGGCGATTGGTGGAATTTAAATTCGTGGTTCAGTGATTAGATGGTGTTTGTTATAAATGAAAGGGTACTGATCAAGTAGTTCATTCCGGCTATGTAGGAAGTAGGTTACACGCAAAGCTGGAGTGTTTTTGATGGTGATGAGTTTATGGGGAGTCTGAGGTGTGTTTTCTTGGATTTGGGTGTTTGATTTTTGAGGTTTTGAGTGGTATGTGTGGTAGAGACATGTTTGGTAGTTAATGAGCAAATGAAGGGAATGCAATAGGTTTTACAAGTAGGATAGCAGTTTGGTTTGGAGTGTATACGATGTGGAAGTAAAATAAGTATTATAATAAGTGAAATACATGAGATTTTCTACACTTGATAACTTAAGTTGGACTTGGATAAATGGGGATTACGACCACAGGAATGGTGCAAATCATGTATTCTCTCCTCCTTCTAGAATGCCTTATTGGCGGCCAATAATTGCAGGGTGGTGGTGGTAACAGGTTCCTCCACATTTGTGCAGAAGGTAGCTTGTGAGGAATAACAGAATTAGCAATATACTGTTCTCTCTTGTAAGCATTGTTTACTTTTGTGATTCTTCTTGGTATATATTAAACTGGCCACTGTATGATTAAAGGAAACACTGAATGATCTATCATTAACTTATGTATTGATGTTTTTGGGATAGAGTAGGGTAACTGAGACATTTGGGGCATGTTTTGACAATGTGATAATACAAATATGATTCAGTCTGTAAATATTGTATATGTGGTTGGTTTCTAAGCCTTTGTCCTAAAAGGAAGCGTGAGGTGGGTTGGGGTGCTGTTGAAATTGTGCCTTGTATTTATGTGTGTTTTATGTGTTTTTAAAGTTGCCTTTGTATACTTTTGTTTCACGGTCCTGATTAAGTCCTTCTGGAGGGATGAAATGCGTTGGCTGGGCTAGATTTTTGTATTGAATAATAAAAGTGCTTTGAAGACTCTCCATTACGGCTCCAGTGTATCTATGGACTGAATGAAGAACTTGTCATCTTGATGAACTGTATGATATCCTAGTTTATGGCTATATAATTGAATTGCCCAGTAGTCCAATTGTGAATTGATAGAGCTCCCTTACCTGTTGAGATTGTTCTATGAGACGGTGGGGTCAGAGAGCAGTAGGACCCATTTAAGGTGCAGCAATGTGACTTTGAGGTATATATATGTTAACATTGGAGCGGTCAGGGCAAGCCTTTGTACCGCTCTGCTGTTTGCTTTTCCTAGAGTTAAGAATGTGTTTGAAGTGAAATGGTGAAATGCACTCTGTTGCGTTAGAAAAGGTCAGTTGATTAATGCAACCACTCTATATGTCTGTGTGTAACGTGGGGTTTACAGATTCGAATCCTGGTCAGTGTACTGGAAATAGTAAGATATTTTCAGTGCTACGAGGTAAGCCTGTGACAAAGTGCCATGAAAATGTAAGTCAGTGTTTGAAAAATGTGTTTACAGAGTACTGATGTGTCTGGTAACGGTGTTCCAACAATACATACATGCTACATACAAATCAGGCCTAAGTGTATGACAAATATGAGATGCACCGACTCTTTAGAGTGTGTATGTGCAAGGTTTGGAGTCTGGAGAACTGATATTACAGACTGGTAACGAGTGCACGAGATCGCCATAGTATTTTAGCAAATGTGCTTACATCACCTAACAAAGATAATAGAAAAACGACAGAGAGGAATCTCCCGTTCTACTGTCTAACAAGCTATGGATTTAACATTGCAAAGTAATCAGGCCACACACGGACCATGTTTGGGAGGAAGCACAGTTACATACATTTGCTTGCCTTTCGGATATGTCTTTGGTCTCAGACGAAGACAATATTCGTTCCCTCATAAGATTACAAAAGACGTTACAACTCCCCCTCCCTTCTCCATAGAAAATAATTAGAGCAAAGGTAACCAGGGTGAAGTTTTTGCTATCCCTCTCCTATGGGTTAGCTGTTTTTCCTACAAAATGTGGCTCCTTAGTAGAAAAATTAGAATACAAAGTCTTCAGGAACGTTTTTCAGCTTCATGTCTCAACAAAACATTCCCAGATGCGTTTAGAGTTTGGCTTACATATGCAAGATCTCTCTTATAATGCAGATTCCATGAAATATTACTACAGTAGAAACACTTTGCAACTGATAAAGTAAATGTCCAGAACTAACATTTAGTCAACCTTAAATTCCTTGCTAAAAACAAAACCGATGTTATTCTTGCTCACAAAAGATCTCAGCACATTATTCAATGTGTTCCTATTCACTGCACTCTTTAAATATTTCTGACAAGTTAATGTGTCATATGAGTTGCATAAAATTATATTTTGAAATATTTTATAGCTGAAGTGTTAACTACGTATAAAATAGTCAATTTAAAAATTAGCATAATTTATAAGTTTATAATTGAATCTAAATTTATAATTGCTACAATTGAAAAACTGCCAGCTGAATACCTCAACAAATCCCACAACCCGAGGCTTTTGCCAGTGGCGGCCCGTCCTTTAGGGCGGAGGGGCCACGCCCCCCACCTTTTGCCCCTCATGAAGAGTGTCTGTCAGGCTGAACAAAGGCCAGCCTGACAGACATTCTTCATTTTCAGCTCAGACAGCCAGGAGTGAGCCATGCACAATTTGCACAGACTCCTGGCTGCCTGAGCTGAACTTTGCTGGGCTGAGGAGGTCACAGCTCCTATGGGCGTGACCTCCTCGGCTCAGCAAAGGTGCCTCGAGGCCCTCCCCTGGGTAACGAGGAAAACGTCACCCACTGACCCTCGCCCTGGGCGCTTCAGGTTTAAGGCAAGTGTCAATCAGTGACACTTCGTCACAGAGTGGGGTGGGATCAGCAGTCTTACTGACCCCATCCTACTCTGTGACAAGGCTGGGACTGCTGCCTTCCCTCATTGGCTGACCTAAGGTCAACCAATGAGGGAAAGCAGCAGTCCCAACCCTCCTGGAACCTGGAGGCTGAAGGTAAGTGTGTGTGTGTGTGATGTTTTAAATTGAATGTTTGGTGCGCACTGTAGTGCTTCACTACTTATCTCGTTTTCAGGACTTACATAACATATCTGGAATGCACTTCTGAGTTCAAAGAAGACTTTTATGGTTGTTAATTCTTCCCCAACCGCTATTTCGTAACTGACGGATTAGTAGATTTCAAGCACACGTTCAATGAAAACAAAATATATCAGTTTGCAATATACACAGCAGGTTATATTTATAAGATATTGAATGCAAAGCAAAACAAATACTTCACCGTGTGAGAAACTATTTACAGCTTCATCTTTCTAGGGTCTGCAAGCTGATGACTCCTTGTCACCTGCGAGAAAGAGATTTATCTACCCACACGGGATGCTGGCAACTGGCGTCAAGCTCCAGCACGAAGTCAGGCAGATTCGAATCTAATTCTCTGAAGCCTGTGACATCCGTTACAAAGGTGTGCCCCCTCCTCTCAGACTCGGGAAAACTACGCAAGCCTTTGGAGACTGGCCAGATCTCCTAGACTGCTCCTCTTCCCAAGCTCAAGCAGAGAGAAAAACACCCAGTGTACCCTCTCTTATCAGGTCTAGTCTACTGTGAGAAGAAAACAGCTTGGTTCATCTTGTGCAAAAACACAGCTTGGAAAAATACAGCTTGGATTCTCAACTGCAAGGTCTAACTCCACGTTAAAGGCAATAGGCAGAATACAGAATGTAATGACTAATGCAATGTCAAAGCCCATAGGCGGCTAAACTGAATACAGAAAGTAATGGCTAATGCCATGTCAAAGCCAATAGGCGGCTCAACTGAACAAAACATACAATGTGCTACTGGTGAACATTGAGCAACTAATATGCGCAGTGGTGAAACACAAAGTCATTGGTCAAACTCCATTAATGGCATAACATTCCACCCTTTGACCATAGAATTTTTGTTTCACATATCTCTTGATTCAAACAAAAACAAAAAACAAAAAACATCAGCACAAAAAACATTAGCAGCAAGTCAGATTTGAATGATCAAAGCAATCCCTGTAAAGCAAAAGAAGTGGATTAGCATATAGATCCCATAACCTTTCACATCAGATACGTCTACACAGAAAAGACTGAATGAGATTATAGTGTCTCTAATTCAACAGTGTTAGCAATTTGATGTGGCATGAGTTCTACTCATGTAAAGGTGCACGGTCCACCTGAAAGGTTTGCTGGAAGGTAAGCAAAAGTCAGAGTTCCATACGAAAAAACAGACAGTTTAGTTCCAGTGGAAGAATGCAATCAAACAAGTTGAACTTGAACTGAAGGCGCCATTTGCGCAAAATAGATCCATGGTGCTGGCACTTTACTCAGCCAGGTTCAGGTTGGGGGTTCGGTCCCTTCCCCGACCCCACACGCACACACCGGAAGGGGGACCACACAGCACACTCAGGGACAGTGGTGAAACGTGGTAGGATCTGCAAAAGAAACAAGTATGACTTTTCTTGCAAATAACATTTGTCATTTAAACTGCACCCTTCCTCTTTCTTTCCCTGTTTTATAATCAGCAGGATGTTTTTGGGGCCCTTTATTATATTCTCTGCAGGTTCTGGAGGGTCACTTGGGGCTTCAGCCCACACATCAGCACTGAGGTTTTTATCTGCTGCGCCACAGCTTCCCTTTTCTTGCACTGTCAGAAGGGCCCGGGGGCAGACTCATTCTTTACCAAACCTCCATTCACTGCATTTTTGCCAATTTGGGCCATTCTGTCTCCAATTTGTATCAATAAATCAGATTCTTTTCTAGGTATCAGCATAATTTCGATTTTTCCTTGGTAATCTGCAGCAGTCATTCTCCCTAAAACCTGATCAATTTGCCATTTCTGTCCTGGTAACTTTCCTCTCCCCAACTGCTCTGTGACTGCTTGCATGGCAGATTGCTCTTGTGCGTGCTGCACAGTTTTTATCAAATCTAGGGGAATGTGCATCTCTCTCCTCTCTGCCCACCTGTAAGTGGCTTTTTCTCCCAGCTGTTCACATTTCTGGGGCACCCACTTAGCCATCCCCACTAAGGCAGAATTCTGGGTGTACACTTCTCTCTCTGAATTTTTCTCTTTAACATCTGCAAGGGAATTGAACCAGTTAGGTGCAAGCCATGTGGAAAAACAAACAGCTAAAACATTAGCAATGAACCAAGAATCAGCGTAAAAATGACACATCTCACGTAGCTCTTGCTTTAAAATCTGACACACATTGTACAACGCTGTTCCTTCTCCTGTGCCATAAAATAACATTTCAGTCAATGAATCATTAGTAAAACAAACATGCTTTTTATCTTCAGTGGACACGAATTCAAATGGTGCACACAATTTCACTAGTGACTCTTTTACCTGTGGTACTCTAGCCCTGTCTTGCAAGTACCAGATCCAGTGTATGATCCTAGCTAGGGGCACTATTTTCTTTCCTTGTTCTTGATTTACATGTACATCAGTTTTTACCTCTTGCACTGCGCAAAAACCTAAAGTCTGCATTATTTCATTTGCCAAATCACAAGCGCGCAGCTGCATATTATTTTTCACAATGACCATATACCAAAGTGTTAGGATTTCACTCAAATGAGGGCTATTCTGTTTCCAAAAATCAAACAAGCTAAAGAAACTCGGTGCCTCTTGCTTAGTGCAAACAGTAAACAACCCTAAAATCTTTCTTTTTACTTCCTTTTGCAACGGTAACTCGTAAATCACATTCTGAGCTCTCTCGTTCTCGTCCGTGTTATCAGTTAAGGAATGCATTTTGGCTGCCAAAAACCCTGGCTCACACGAAGGCTCAAAGCAGCTTGAAGCTGTCTTAACCCCCTCATTACTGGAATGGGAAAAGAAAGATTCTTCTAAAACAGCATTTTTATAACTTTCAGCATTATCTTGAATTAATGTATTCTGGCTAATTTGCTCACGTAAATTCTCATTTTCATGTTCCAACTGCCTACATTTCTCCTGCATTTCTCTGTAAGCAGATAAATGTATCCAAACCTTTCTGTCATCATTACTTCCAAAAGGCACATTTTCTAAATATGCTTTATCACAATAAAAACTATTTCTCAAAGCACTATCAGGCAGTTTAGTTACACATGCATTTTCAAACATGGTCTGCCGTGCTTCTGTAATTCTCCAAACAACAGAAATCAATTCACAGTTTTTCATAGCACCATCGGGCAGTTTAACAACACATGCATTTTCAAACATGGTCTGCCGTGCTTCTGTGATTCTCCAAACAGAAAACAATTTCTGTAATTCTTCAAACAACAAAAACAATTACACTTTTAAAGTGTGCACGTAGAAATCTATTAATTCGTCAAACCCCACTTCTGGTACCAAATGTAGTGCTTCACTACTTATCTCGTTTTCAGCACTTACATAACATATCAGGAATGCACTTCTGAGTTGAAAGAAGACTTTTATTGTTGTTAATTCTTCCCCAACCGCTATTTCGTAACTGACGGATTAGTAGATTTCAAGCACACGTTCAATGAAAACAAAATATATCAGTTTGCAATATACACAGCAGGTTATATTTAAGATATTGAATGCAAAGCAAAACAAATACTTCACCGTGTGAGAAACTATTTACAGCTTCATCTTTCTAGGGTCTGCAAGCTGATGACTCCTTGTCAGCTGCGAGAAAGAGATTTATCTACCCACACGGGATGCTGGCAACTGGCGCCAAGCTCCAGCACGAAGTCAGGCAGATTCGAATCTAATTCTCTGAAGCCTGTGACATCCGTTACAAAGGTGTGCCCCCTCCTCTCAGACTCGGGAAAACTACGCAAGCCTTTGGAGACTGGCCAGATCTCCTTGACTGCTCCTCTTCCCAAGCTCAAGCGGAGAGAAAAACACCCAGTGTACCCTCTCTTATCAGGTCTAGTCTACTGTGAGAAGAAAACAGCTTGGTTCATCTTGTGCAAAAACACAGCTTGGAAAAATACAGCTTGGATTCTCAACTGCAAGGTCTAACTCCACGTTAAAGGCAATAGGCAGAATACAGAATGTAATGACTAATGCAATGTCAAAGCCCATAGGCGGCTAAACTGAATACAGAAAGTAATGGCTAATGCCATGTCAAAGCCAATAGGCGGCTCAACTGAACAAAACATACAATGTGCTACTGGTGAACATTGAGCAACTAATATGCGCAGTGGTGAAACACAAAGTCATTGGTCAAACTCCATTAATGGCATAACACGCATGTGCATGTTTGAATGTTATGAGTGTTAATGGCTGTGCGTGCATGCGTGTGTGTGAAAGAATGAGTGTGTGTGATGTTTTAAAATGAATGTTTGGTGCATGTGTGCATGTTTGAATGGTATGAGTGTTGTTGATGGATGTGCGTGCGTGTCTGTGTGTGAATGAATGTGTGTGTGTGTGCTTCCCGCCCGCCCCTCTCCCTCCTAAAGCTGCTGGCCACCACTGGCTGTTGCCAAAGAACATGGCTGACAGCCTGGATGTAACCGTTCTGAACTCCACAGCCTTTTTCCTAATCCTCCTGCATCCTGATCCTGAATGACGGTGCCAACATAAAACTTTTGCCCAATTTCGCCACATTTACTGTCCTGTGTGGAGCCTTCACCAAATCCTCCTTCCGCAGGCCCGAGCGGATGTACAGTGATGGAGGTCGCCTGGAAGTTCCAATGCGGACCACTAAGCATGAGCCCTACTTTGGTTCACATAGGGTCAACAACAGCCTCAGAGTGATCAGAACTGTTAGCGGACAGGCTGCCGGTTTTGTGAACGGCTAAGGTCCTGGTGAGCGAGGAGAGAGACTTCTCTGCATTGGTTGGGACTTCTGTCAGTGCTCAGATGGAATACTGACACAGGCTAAGGTCTTAATGGCTAGGGGCACTTGGATGTGACCCCCTCCCCCATCCTGGCGGACAAGGAGTTCCTCTGGATCCAAGGTTGTGAGGTGTACCGCCTAGGCTGCAAGAGAGGTGAAGCTGGTAAGGGAGTCCCCTGCTCCTGTGGCCGGCCGCATCACCTGATGTTTTGTGGAGGCTGGTGCCAAGCATGGGGCATCAGCCGTAGCAGTGAGACCATTGTCGAAGTCCCTGTTGGAATGGACAACTATACTCATAAGGTCACTGTATAGTGCTCAAAATTTCTGCTGTGGCTATAGCCTTTTTTATTTTGGCGGATTCCCTGAGTACTTCCATCACTGAAGTTTTACAAAGGAACATTATCCAGGGAGCCATAGTAAAAGATAAAGGGACAAGCTCGGTTCTACAAATCAAAATGGATCAATATGCCTCTGTTTTGGACATAACAGAGGTTCCCTCAGGGTGCAGATCCTAGCTGCCATAGAGAAGTCTGTCCATTTGTTGGAGACCAAGATAGACACCATCTCTATAGAAGGTAATTTTCTGAGAATGCATTTAAGGAAGGTCAGTAAATGAAGTCATCAAATAGAAGAAACCCTGCAAACTATGAAAATCGAAATAGCTGAACTGCAAAAAACTGTGCACTCCTTCTCTACTCTGGCCCCCCCAGCTAGACAACAGGATGGACGACGTGGAGGGAAGGACGCAGAGGTGCAATCTGTGCTTTCTGTGGATTCAAGAGGGGGCAGAAGAACACCACTCAGAAAAATGATTGGAAAACTGGATAAAAACACCTTGCGACCATAGATCTCTCTTAGGGCTTCATATTCAAGAGGGTGCATAGAGCACTTGTCTCAGCCCCTCCCCTGGGAGCCCCACCAAGGGCTATCATTGCCAAGATCTAAGCTATTGGAAATGGATCTCATCCTGAGGCAGGCGAGAAAGCTGTCTGAATTCAGACATGAGGGGGGCAGCTGTCCAGATATTTCCTGACATTTGAGCTGGTTAAACGTAAATTAGAGCTATGGGACTGAAGTATATGCTCCTCTTTCCAACAAAACTATGTGTTTTACATAAAGGGAAGTATCATTTCTTTACAGCCCTGGAACAGGTTTGGGGCTGGCTGGAACTGGGTAACTGGACCTTTGAACTTTGCAGTTCTGGTCGGCCTTCGGCTCACAACTGGTGGTCTGGTTCCCAGAGTGGGTGGAGGATGTGGGGAGGGGCAAGGTCACATGGAACTTTGGGTATGAGGGAGAACTCACCGGAACACTCCTCTACAGAGACCTCTGGGTTAGAGCAAGACTGGTCTTTGGAGAACTCGAGGGAACATGGTTGACACACCTGACTGGGAGCTCTTGTTTTGGGGGTGGGGTGGTGGGTACTTTGGTTTCACACTGGGATATTTGAAGGATTCAAAATACGATTCTTGATGCTGGGGCAGCTTCTCCTATGGCAGGGGTAGGTGCCTATAGTGATGGAGGATGGTTAACTAAATAGAGCAGCTGGAGTGAATGTGTGTTTTCTTCCCTCTCCACCTCAGGCTTGCCTAGGAGTTGAGGAGAGTCACATCAATACTCCTGCAATTTGTTTTTTGATCGATAGGTTAAAAGTACACATCTTACAGTTATTTTTAAGCTACCTGGTGGGGTGTGCTTTAGTTTCAAGAAGCACCAGGAACGGTCATTGGCTGATCACATTCAGTGGGCAGACATTCTTGTAGAATGTTTAGAAGTGTTTAGCCAGGGAAGATGGGAAAGTTCTTGGTTCTGGGATTTCATCTTATTCAGACATCTACAGTGCAGCGGGGCATTGCAAAAGGCACTCCACAATACACTTTCACCCCATGGTTCATGATGATTCCCTCTGGCTGCAGGCATTCAGGAGACCAACCTCATTGATTCGGAGGAACTCTTAATGAAATGGCATGGACAACTATATGCACCCACCTTTTCACCCTCTGTGGAAGGGGGTTTTGATTTGGATGGTGACTGGAGTGCCCTTTAAATTATATTACTCAGAAGTTGATATCGAAGGTCATTATCGGTTTGTGTATGGTACAATGGATTGGAAGGAAGTAGGCATTGTTAATGTTTGTGCTCCTAACAAATCAGTTGTTTTACTGCAAGATTCCGGAACTCCTCGCTGAATATGCCACAACTCAGATTATATTGGGGGCAGATTTTAATTGCACCTTAGATGGATTGCTAGATCGACTGTCCCCAAAACAGCCTGGTGATGGAAACAGGAACGCACACCACATGGAGACTCTCAACGAGGATGCTCACTGACTCCACTCCAATTGAGACACTGGGTACAGTTATTACTCACTACTTTGAGAGTAACTGGGGTACCAGTGGCACCTGTGGCAATGAATGGGAAGCTATGATGGGGGTGGTGCAAAGGGTCTTGGAGAAATAGGAGAAGCTAGTGGAGGTGCAGTGTAAACCCTCCTACTTTCCCAGACTATGATGCAGAGGTGTTAGCAGCTGAGAGAGTATTGAGGGACACTTGGCATAGACTCGATAAATTCACATTGAGGGAGTATTGTCAGGGACCGCATAGGAAGGAAGACAAACCAAGCTAATTACTGGCTTGGCTTGTTACTAAGGAACATCATATATTTCCTTTATTGGCGCTGCGTAATCCTGTTGGTACACTGGCCAAAACTCAGGCAGCTATAAAAAGAACACTATCAAATTTGCAGTCAATTTATAATATCGTGAATCAGGGCTCCCCCAACCACTTGACACATTATCTCATTGTATTTGTTTATCTCCAGCTATGTAACTCAAGGAAGAGTTGAAGGGCAACTTCACGCTGGAGAAATTGAGGGAAGCCCTAAAGTTGATGCCAAAGGGCAAGGCACATTGGGGGATGGGTTCCCTGCTGAATTATACCAGGTTTTCACTCACCATTTAACGGAAAAACGGTTGTAAACCTTTCGAGAAGTCCTTCAACTGGGTATCCTCCCATCTGGTATGAGGGGGAGTGTCATGCATGATGCTAAAACTCGGGGGTTACTAAGATTAATTCTGAC
This sequence comes from Pleurodeles waltl, assembly GCF_031143425.1. Taxonomy (NCBI): domain Eukaryota; kingdom Metazoa; phylum Chordata; class Amphibia; order Caudata; family Salamandridae; genus Pleurodeles; species Pleurodeles waltl. Next base: position 400,858,782 of record NC_090440.1, read on the forward strand.
ACCATTGTCTTATGCAAGGTATTGGACTCTAGACTGAGTTGTGTAATAGGGGGTCTAGTACCTGAAGCCCAATGAGGCTTTATTCCTGGCTGTAACATGGTGATGAATAGAGGAAGGCTGACGCATATACTCTATTCTGTAGTGGATGGGGTGAGGAAATGGTTCTCAGGTCTGTGGACCTGGCGCTTACTTGAGGACGGTTCTCACCAGCATGGGCCTAGGACCAGTCTTCTGTAAATGGGTGACTCGACGGTATGCAAAGCCCACTGCTAGGATGTGTACTGGCAAAATTGTGTCAGACAGCTGGGGCTGTGGATGGGGTGCCATCTTTCCACATTACTGTATGTCTTGGCTACTTAGCCTCTGGCAATCCGGATTAGAGCAGAGATGGGGGAATGGGAGATTTGAATTGGAAATATCTCTTATCTAGGCTCCCTCTATGCCGATGTTGCACGACTTTATCTGTGGATTCCAAGGGTCTCTGTGACTCAAATAATGCCATGTTTGGAGAGCTTTGGCGAGGTTGCAGGCCTAAGTGTGCATAAGTGAAAGAGTGTCTTCTTTCCATGGAGTACTTTGGCATATCACCCTGTATCAGAATGCCAGCCTTGGGGCTTTGCTGGGAGATAGATAAATTCTAGCATTTAGACATTACGGTGGCCCATTCGCCAAAGAAGCAATTTACTTTTGTTATGGAGTGTATTTTGTAGGATCTCCAGATCTCGGTGAAATTCTGGACCTCTTTATCTCAGTCAGTCATGGGCTGGGTGGCAGTTGCAATGATGGTGGTTCTCCAGCAGAGCCTATGTGTACCCCCTCCCATTGGTTACAGTCAACTCACTGGACAGCCTATTCCTCTCCCTGGTTTGGGCAGGGAAAAGAAGTAGAGAGATGCTAGCAGTCTTAAAACGAGACCAGGAAGATAATCTTCGGCTGCCAGACCTGGAAACATACTAATTCAGCATGCTGTCAGACTGGTTACTGAGGAAGATAACTGGAAGAAGCGCTTGTTTAGGGGTTGTATGGAGAGGTTCCCCTTTTAGAGCTAGCCATATTCCTGGAGATTATCCATATATTGTGAGACAGACTGGTGTTGCAAAGGGACAGATCACCAAACGCATTCTTAAAAGGCCACACTTCGCCAGGGAGGTAGATCAATTGTCCCTGCAGTCATTTAAACACATAGATGAGATTATGGCATTGTCGTGTTGGGAGGAAGAGGGCTGCTGTAAATTAGGGGACTTATATCCCAGGAAGACATTTCTCACTTACCAGGAGACAGAGGAGACATTTGGTGGGGCCCGAGCTGTTTTTTGCAATATACAAAACTAGCTGGGTTGGTAAGACAGATCAGGACTGAGTTCCGCCGGCAGCGACAACCACAAAGATACTTGAGAGGTTTTGCAGCTGGGTTTGACCCAGAAACAGTAATGAATCTGTGTAAGGCAAGGTGATCAGATAGACTCAGGACAGCGGCCAAGCGTAGAGTGGCATAGGAAATGGATATTGGGGAGCAGTTGAGATATCAAGACTGGGAACTTGCATGTCCCCCAGTGCTGGTGGTCTCAGGCAATGCAAGATTCAAGATAGTACAATTTAACTTCCTGCATTGAACCTATCTGACGATTGTTATGAGTAAGCTGTACCTGGGGAGACTAACTTCATGTCCCAGGTGTAAAACAGGGACAGACTCCTTTCTTTATTTGTCATGGGTGTGCCCTGAGATACACACCTTCAAGTAAAAGGTGTTTGCTAAACTGTCGGCAGTAACAGGAATGCTGCTGGATCTGTGCCCTCAACAGGAGCGGCTAAGAGTGATCCGCAGCTTGAAAGGGAAAAAATGTAACGTAAGTTTCTACAACTGGGGCTGATACTGGTGCGTAGGCACCTATCGATGGGGTAGATGGCCTGCAGTGGCCCACGTATAGCCCTATAGAAAAGAGATGTTTTGGAATGGACGCCACCAGAGAAAAAGTACATCATACTATTAAAAAATAATTATCAATTAGAATATATAATAATAATATGATTAACACATTAATCAACTAAACCTAACTAAAATCTAATTAAACTACTAGCTACCCAAATCCCCAAGGAACCGAACAAACCAATGACTATTCACCTATCAATAAGGCTAGGTACAAAGAGGTCTAACGTGCTACCATTAAATCGGAGCAGGAGTCCTACTTTGAATCTAAAATCAATATGGCTTCCAAGAGCCCCAGAGAAATCTTTCAAATCGTAAAATGTCTTTCTTGTTTCTTAAGGCTTGTAATTGGACTATTCTACATTCTCAGGAACTCTGTAATGGGCCTGCCAATTTTTTTGAAGATTAAATTATTAACATTCAAAGGACAGTGACTTCTTTCACTTTAGCTCCATCTCTCTCAAGCAGTCTGAAACGGCGATTCGGAACTGAAATTCTGATTCTCCAACCGATTGCTGTCCCTCTTCCATTCTGGTGACTGAGGTGATTAACCCATTGAAAATAGGGTTTCCATCCTTTGTTATCTACTTCCAATGTGCCAGCATCGTGGAAGCAGGCTAAAGTAATCGCTCTATTAAACTTATCTTGGACCATAGGCTATTGTACAACTTCTGGCTTATCTCGCTAGTTTCTGTGTGATCAAAGCTGCTTGAAAAGTTGCTAATAATCAGCTGCCAGAATTTTTGGAGCAGCGTACACACAGACGGCCCTGCTAAAAGTGTGAGATCGTATTAAGCTGTCCTTGATCCTGCAGCAGCATTCAGTACCATCTCCTGTGTCATCCTCCTGCAACGTCTTACCAGTATGGGTGTTAATGGTCATGTTTGGGGCTGGATTAAATCTTTCTTGGATTCAAGGGGCAGTCAGACTGGTTGGCTCCTTTTTCCTCAGCCATGAAAACCCTTCAAAGCAGGGGGCACCACAATGCTCTTCTTTGAGCCCTACTTTACGTAAGGTATACAAGGCCCCACATGCCCATCCCTGGTTGAATCTTTTGGGTATAAAATTAGCTCCTATGCCGATGACATGCTCTCTCTTGAGAATGATCTAACATCTGTGGAGACATCCTTTAAAGCCTGCGCACAAACACTTTTTGACTAGGTGTACAGGAGTCAAGTGAAAAGATTCTGTAAAGTTGGAAATTCTCTTAGGTAGGGTGGCCTACATCATCACCGCTCTCTCCCTGCCAACTCTAGTGGCAAAAAGCCTTGATGTAAAGTTTGACAACCAACTCGCCTTTCAAACACAGGTCTCAGCAGTTGTTGGCTCCTGCTTTATAATGCATCACACCCTTAAGAAATTTCTGTTCTTGCTGACTCTTCACTCTAGGAAAATGATGGTTGACACACTGATAACTTCTCGGCTTGACCTTGCTATCGCACTTTACTCAGGGTTGTCGGAAGATCTGATCAGTCGACTTCGTGTAGCCGTTGCTGCTCGTTTACTTTTAAGACTCCCTTGGCGTGCTTCTGTTGCCACCCATTTAAGAACCCTTCATTGGCTGCAAATTAAAAAGAGGGTTCTTTTTTAAATCTTTAGTCCTGCTCCATTGCATACTCTCTCTTTTGAGCCCACGCTGCCTCTTGGGAAGACTCTTGCTTTATCGTCTGTCAAGAGTGCTGCTCTCTGTGAGTGCTGCGCAGGTGGTAGTGCCGTGGTTCAGGCATATGGGGAGAGGGGTCACTCTTTCTGCTTTATGGTAGCCTGGGCTTGGAATCAGCTTCCCCTCAAGCTTAGGACCTTGCAACGTTTATCTGTATATCACAGGAAACTGAAAACCTGGATTTTTTTGTTCTATTAAGGACACGGAGGCGAGGATTATGCTTCTCTTTCCATGCTTTATTTATACACAGCAGCCAATGAACATCATGGAAAAACAAAAAACTACATGACCCAACATCAGTCATGACACGTGATGAACCATAGAGGAGGCAGCCTATAAAACGTAGAATCACACCAAGACACTCCTCTTTATTTGTCCAATTCAAAAGTCAAACCAAAAATCAAAAACTTCAACGAAGAAACAAGAGTCTCAATCCAAAACTTATGAACGAAAATCCTGAAAGGCAGACGAACTGGCATCTCACTTGACTGGAAGAATGAAATCGCGTCTGATCTCCTTACTTCCCATCATTTCCTAGAATAAATGAAAAAAATCCAGGCCATAATAACTGAGTAACATCATAAATACTTATATTACCAAACCAAAAAAGGGTGGGGAAGCACTATCGTACAATAATTTGCATATCATATCAACAGGTAAAATAACATTCCAACATTATGTATATACAGTGCGGTGGGATAATCCTCGCCTCCGTGTCCTTAATAGAATTGAAAAATTATTAGCGCGAAAGCTATAATTTTTTTTATTCTATGTCAGGACCGGAGGCTCAGATTATGCTTGTTCAAAGCTGATTCACAACTACAGAGGCTATATCAACAATAGGTTTATAGTAAAAAGTTTTAAACGTAGAAGGAGAAGACCAATCTGCTGCCTTCAAAATGTCCTCTAAGCGGGAACCTAAAGCCAAAGACTTTGATGCCATAGCCCCTCTGGCAGAATGCGCACCAAACTTAGAAACATCAATACCTGCTTCACTCAGCAACCAACGCATCCACCTGGCGAGAGTGGCTGATGAAACAGGATGATATGGTTTAACCAGAGAAATAAGTAATTGACCCCCCAAATCAGAACGAAACTCTTCTGTACTTACCTCGTAAGCTTTAAGACATTGTACCACACAAAGCTTGGGGTTGTCCACAAAACATGGATAAGTCACTGATTTTAAATTGCATTTAGTTCTGCAGGAGATGGAAAAAACAACTCCATCAGGAGAAAAAACTCTCCCCGCCAAATCTAGAGCCCTAACATCTGACACTCTCTTACATGATATTAAACACAATAACATGGTGAGTTTAGCTGATAACTGTTTTCTAGACAAAAATCTATTAGCAGGCCAGGATTCTAAAAACTTAAGAACCACATTAACATCCCAAAGGGACGAATAACGTGGTCGTGGAGGGTTAGCTAATCTGATACCCCTCATTAATTTACACACCAGAGGGGACTCACCAATGGGTTTACCTTCTACTGTAAATGTCCTGCTGAAATAGCGGACCTGTAATTATTAATAGAACGGTATGCCAAACCTGATGCTGCTAAGGAGGAGAGGAAATTCAGGACCAGACAGATACCTGCTGAAGAAGGATCTGCACTCCTAGAACTACACCAAGCACCCCATCGCTTCCACGCCGAAGCGTATCTCTTGTGAGTGCTGGCGGACCAGGAACCTGCAATGAAATCGGAAGACTCCTACGAAAGTCCTGGGATGACCCATCTCTGCCTGAAAGACGCCAGGCCATCAGGGACAGCTTGCCTGCCAGAATCAACGGGTGAAATAAACCCTGAGGGTCCTGGAGGAGATTCTCTCGGAAGGGAAGTAGTATCGGATGATCGCAACTGAGTTCCATTGCTATCGGGAACCACGCTTGCGATCTCCAAAGGGGCGTCACTAGCACTAATTCCGCTTGCTGACGTCTGATCTGGGCCAAAACCCTGGGAATCATCAGGAAAGGAGGAAAAGCATAACTCAGCTCCTGAGACCAGTCCTGAAGAAACGCATCCGTCCTCGATGCCTCCGGATCTGGTCTCCAACTGAAAAAACGTTTCATCTGCCGATTGAGGCGAGATGCAAACAGATCTATCGAAAAAGGACCCCATTTCGCAGACAGGGTCCGGAAAACTCTGGGATGTAACCTCCAGTCACTGAAATCTCTCAGGTGACGTGAGTTCCAGTCTGCCACTAAGTTGCTGGTCCCCGGGAGGTACTCCGCTACCACCGAAATTCTGTGCTGAAGACAAAAGTGCCAGAATTCCTTGGCTATTTCTGCTAAAATGCGTGAACGAGTCCCCCCCAGCTTGTTGACATATCTCACTGCCGAGATATTGTCCATGCGAAGAAGAATGCAACAATTCGCTCTGATGGGAGAAAGACTCTTGATTGCAAATGCTCCTGCTAGGAGTTCCAAGCAATTTATGTGGAGATTCAACTCCGAGGATGACCATCTGCCTCCCGTGGACACTGAGCCGCACCGGGCTCCCCAGCCCCAACGACTGGCGTCGGACTCTATCACTACATCCGGGAGAGAGCTGAATATCGCTCTGCCGTTCCAGGCCTCCATATGATCGAGCCACCAATGCATCTCTGCAGGAGACTCCTCCGACAACGGAACTTGGTCCGCATAGCTGAGACCCTTCTGAAGATGAGAAATCTTCAAACGTTGAAGGGCTCGGTAATGCAAGGGACCCGGAAAAATTGCCTGAATCGAAGAAGATAGCAGGCCCACCATGCGAGCAATCGCTCGTAAGGAAACAGTCTGTCTGGATAATAGAGACTTCAATTCCTTCTTGATAGACCGGATCTTCCCCGAAGGAAGAATCAGAAGAGATCGCAAAGAGTCTATCTGGAAACCCAGAAAGTCTATCTGATGCGATGGGGTCAGGACAGATTTCTGGGCATTGATTATGAAACCCAGACTCTGAAGAAGAGACACCGACCAATTGAGGTGATCCAACAGAAGATCTCGATCTTGAGCCATGATTAGGATGTCGTCTAGATAGACGATAAGTCTGACCCCTTGGGAGCGAAGAAATTCTACTACTGGACGCATGACCTTCGTGAAACACCACGGGGCAGAGGACAGGCCAAAGGGAAGGACTTTGTACTCGTAACATTCGGCTCCCCAAAAGAACTGAAGGAACCTCCGGTGCGGAGGAAAAATAGGAATGGTCAAGTAAGCATCCTTTAGATCTAGGCGAACTAACCAGTCTTCCTCTTGGAGAACATCTCTTAGTAAATGAATCCCTTCCATTTTGAAATGACGATATAGCAAAAAACCGTTGAAGTCTTTTAAATTTAGAACTAGGCGAGAACCGCCCCCTTTCTTTTCTACCAGAAAGACTGGACTGACAAAACCTGAAGGGTGACGAGGAGCTCTGATAACAGCCCCCTTCTTGAGCAGAGCTGTAATCTCTGTGGAAATGAGATCGTGCTCTTGATGGGAAAAATACCCCTGCCTGGGAAGGCAAGTTTGATGAGGGGTCTCGTAGAATTCTAGTTTGAACCCCTGAACGGTCTCTAAGACCCAAGTATCGGCTGAGATAAGATGCCAATTCTCTAGAAAACTCTGAGTTCTGCCCCCCAAAATTACTTTTGAACTCACAATCAGGCTCACCTGTGGCTCCCGAGTCCTGGGAGAAAGATTGTTGTCCTTTCGCTCTTCCTCTGCGGAATCTGCCTCGACCATATCTAGGTCTTGATGGGTAGAAGGTGGATGAGGAATCGTAACCCTGGGAACCCCCTCTTCCTTGTTGGAAGGATCCACGGTAGGGGCTTTGCTGATTGAAACGGCCAAAGGCACGCCCTCTGTAGCGTCCGGCCCCACGAAAAAGTGGACGCAGCACTCTCCGAATGGATCCCTGTGCCTTGTCCAGACTGGCATAGGTGGATACGAACTTCGTCAGTTCCTTCATGAAAGGAGAACCAAAAAGTAGGCCCTGAGCCACGGGCCCAGATTCTGATGCAGCTAGGTCTGCCAGTTTGTGTTCTAGTTTCATCAAGACCGATCTGCGTCGTTCAGACGAAATAGCGCAATTAGCATTGCCCAAGAAACATAGCGCCCTCTGTGCCCATCCAACTAGAATATCTGGGTTAATGGGATCCCCCGATTCCTTGGCCTGAAAGGCCAATTCCAGAATTTTTGTTAACGGTCCAGAAACATCTAAAAGTTTGTCCTGACATCCACGCCAGGCGCGATCGATACCCTTTTTCGGATCCTTGGCTGATTTTTTGAGGAACGTAACAAGGCTAGGATCTAATTCTGGAGTCTCTGTGACTTTGGAGGGAAAGTCAGGTCTAGGGCACTCAGATCTTAGCCTAGATCGAATATCTTTATCAAACCCGTGCCTTATGTGTGCTTCAACATAGTCCGCCACCTCCGGGGGCGGCAACCACAGAGAGGATCTGGGGTGCACGATGGCTTCCGGCTCGAAAGTCAACACCTTCGGGGTTGGAGCCTCTTGGTGGTGGGCTTTCTTCTTGCGCTTACGTGGAGGAGCATCCTCCTGCTCTGAAGAATGACCGGATGAAGCGGAAGAAGATGCAGGAGCATCCACCGCTTTCTTTAGCGATCCCGCATTGTAATCGTGCTCCCTAGCCATATTCCTAAGGAGGGATTGGAAATCTGCAGCATGCGGATTAGGGATTTGTTTTGCAGATTGAGAGTCTGCCGAAAAAGACAGTTCTCCCATGGGGAGGGCGCCCACGGGTGCTGACCAGGCTTGCTGGTCGACCAAACCCAAGAGATGATGCTTAATGGGTTGAATAGCCTGAACTAAGGCCTGATCGACTGAATGGCGCATCCCTGCGTCTAGCGCATACACCAAATCCTGGTCAAAAGAGCCAGTATTATCCTCAAAATAGTATAGGTCCTCTGCTTGGTCATCATAACCAGCCATACTGAACACAGTAAATAGGTAGCTCCCGAGGAGCAGTATAATCAATCCACAACAATTCAAGGCAATACAAATTTTCAAGATTTTTTAAAAAAAAACTTTTTAGATGTGGAGGGAGTTGCCCAAATGGGGATTAATGTCCTTGAAACCAGGCCCAGCCTGAATAGAAATTATTTCAACCCCAGCGTCCAAGCACTGGGGCGTAGTGGGAGCTGAGCCGATGGAGATGCCAATAATCTGGGCCAAAGTGCAGTAGCACCTGAGATACAAGGCAGAGCCTCTCAAATAATAAACCTCTAGCCGAGGGTTAACTGGCGCAGATGCGCTAATTGCTGATGAGGCAGAGCCTCTGTAAAGCCCTTAAAAGGGGAACTGAAAAACGAAAAAAGAAATTAATTTAATTGAACACGTGCTCAGGAAGCGCGTTGAATACCAGAAGCTGGAGCGAGAGAAAACTATTTGCCCAAATCTCAATAGAGCATGAACTAATCGCAATTACGCCCCGAACGAGCGTTGAAGGACGAGGCAAGCGCACGGCAGAAGCGGAGGAAGCCGGCGCTGAGCCGATCTATAAATTTCTTCACGCTCCGCCGAGCGTGAATTAAGAAAAACTAAACGAGCGCTGAAAATATACGAGGCCCCGGGGGAGGGAAAATTACGCTCGAGTCAAGCGCTCGGCAGGAGCGCTGGAAGCCGGAGCTGGGCAAAGCTATTGATTTCTTCACGCTCCGACGAGCGTGAAATTAAGCTAAAACTCAAACGGTTAAAAGCGAGCGTTCAACAAAACACAGCAGAGTCGAGGCCGTGCGGGAAGACAAAGAAGGTCTCGCACGCGCGCAGAAGAAGATAAAGTCAGATCTACGTGGGATCATAAAACGCGCTCACGGCGAGCGCGGCTCGTAAAATAAACTTTTATAACACTAGAAGGGGAACATCTCCACTGCAGTAATTAGGACCGCGCAAAGCGCGAGTCCTGCTCCCTACTCCCACTCCACTTAGTAAAAAGCGCAAAAGTGCGCTTATAAGGAGGGGAAAAGCCCGCTCCTAACATTACTTAACATCATAACAGTAAAACAAAATCACACTTATCTGGCTGCGAAGCAGCAAAGAAAGAGGAGTGTCTTGGTGTGATTCTACGTTTTATAGGCTGCCTCCTCTATGGTTCATCACGTGTCATGACTGATGTTGGGTCATGTAGTTTTTTGTTTTTCCATGATGTTCATTGGCTGCTGTGTATAAATAAAGCATGGAAAGAGAAGCATAATCTGAGCCTCCGGTCCTGACATAGAATCTTCAGTGCTAGGACATGCGTAGCAGTAGCTGTGAGCATAAAAACTCAATACATAATTAAAAAATATATTAAACACTTAAACAAGTAACAGTCAAAAGATATACCAAACATAAAATAATAATAATTAATATATAAATTTTAATAAAACACAACCCACACAAACCCCAATACACCGAACTTAAAAAAAAAAACCCCAACAAACACACATATATATAAATATACATATATATATATATGTAAGTATTTTTTTTAAATAAAAAATAATAGAATAAAACATAATTAAAACAATATTAAACAATATTTTCAACTTTGATATTAAAACACTTAAAAAACTATATGCCCACCTGTGATATTTTGTCCCACAATATTTGTGTAGCTCCGATATTGTGATATTATAGTCAGACCACACTTTGGATTCGATATTTTGGTGGAAAACCAACTTCCTCAATTTAAGCCTATTGAGGCTTCCAAGAAGCCGTTAGTTGTGTTTATTAACTAATGGAACAAATTTACATTTCAACATGGAAGGCTTGTTTCTTCTTTATCGCACAGTACTTCCTTCTAAGCTTTACAATACAGGAGATCCCACCTTCCCTCTTAGCCTCAGGCAACTTGAGGTCAGGATTAACTTAATGTCTGCTTTTTTTTTTTTTTTTTACAAAAAGTATAGGAACTATTTTTGCAAAATAAAAAAAAAATGGTTTGGAACTTTGTTTCCAATACTTCATGCTCACTTTGGCTTCTGGGCAAATAAATACGGTGCTTAATTGGCAAAGTTCCGTTTCTTCAGTGGAACTGCCCCATCTGCAACCCAACTGAAGGCACAGAGATCTCTGTCTGCCTGTCCCAAACTTCGACAGTAGTGGTCTGTAGGGGAACAAAGGCCACCACCTCTGCTGACCAGCCAACCCAGAGGGTCAGAATTACCTGTTAGACTTTCCTTGCCCTTTCCCTTTTTTTGATGCATCATATGACAAACACCAATGAAAGGGTGGATGACGCAGACCTACACCTCATGACATGCACAAGATTTCCCCGAAACCGAGCACTCCTCTCTGATAGTTGGAATTACCTTTTCTATCAACTGGGCATAGCACATTTTAAGAAAGGTCTGTCTGGCTGCCTGAGAAGACAAGCGCCTCTAAATGGCTGACCTAAGTCTTGCAGGCTCTCTACGGGATTGCATTGGTGGACATTAGCCCCCACGGATTGCTAAATAGAAGCAGAGGGTTTGAAGTCGGGCTTACTAGGGCGTAACTTTGCACCCTCTTAATCAGATGTACTCTTTTACCACCTAATCTATCTTCCGTGTCACAGTCCTTACTCTATGAGGGCCAGTCTCCCCCTAGAGAAGGGCAACTAATTAGGGAGACCAGAAAAAAAATACTTTAGCTCTGCCCTTATGGCTACATAAGGGAAACCTGCCCCTTCAATATCTTGTTTTTTCTATCTGCATCTGTTGACAGGTTCTTTCTTCCGCAAACCTGCTGTTATGAGTGGTGTGGTAAGTGTATCTGGTTTCCTGAAGTCACTGTGTTTCACTAGGGGAGTCTGTTGCACCTCAGAGAGCCGCTTGAGCACGGTGACATGTCTCTAGCCAGTGAGAGGTAGGTCATGTGTACTAAGGTTCATCTGGCCTAAAAGCAGCCCGTTAGTGTGGGTGCAGCTCTCTCCTTCCCTTTCCTTTTGGATTGTTAGGACGAGGTCCTCTTTCATCATACCTAGTGCATGTTGCCACATGCTCGCAGGGCTCTTGGACATGTTGGCCATTTCTTGCTGTTGCAGGAGCAGGCTAGGGTTGACCTGGGCTAGTGTTCTGTTTAGCAGCTCCTCACTGTATTTACCCGCTCTAGTGACCACTTGATGACTCAGTGGTCTCTGGGTGAATGTGGTCACTTTCACCCTCATCCCTACTGTAGCTCGTTTAGGTAGTCTTGCCGGGGTTTGTTGACTTGTTCCCTTTCCCTGCAGGGCCTCCTGAATGGGATTACCCCCGACATACTTTACATAAGTACCCACTTCCTTCACAATAATAAAAATCAACAAGACAAAAAGTATGTCAATTCACAATCCAGCGAGCTGGCCACCAATATTGTGAAACGTATGCATTCTGACATTTTACTCTTTACCATAAAAACACTTACTTGGACTAAATTCAGTAGAGTCACCATTTGTCTCATTCTCAAGACAATCTGGCACTACAGGCACAGAGCTGTTCACGAAGGTTTGAACCACGCAGCATATACCATCAGAAAAAAAGTTGACCACCTATAAAAAGCTCTGTTAACACTCAATCACCACTTTAAAAATGTAGTCCTGCCTGGTTATAGATCTCAGTTTATTAGAGATGGGAACCACACTACTCTTGTTCCACCGCCTTCTACCTTGTAACAATACAGAAGAACTGGCAACTTTTTCAACTTCAACCGTAGTGGAACATTTTGATTCTCCTTTCTGAACTTTAACCCTTTAAATGCGGGCGTCAGCCACTGGCCGACGCCCACACTACCTCCCTGGTGCGAGTCACAACCAGTGGCCGACACCAGGGAGGGGGTTAATAAATCCTCGGGATTTTTTTTTTTTTTGTTTATCCCCGGGAGACACGGAAGCTTTTCCGTGTCTCCCCCACCCCCCACCCACCCCTTTGTGACGTCAGCTTGTTGATTTCCCCACCGTAAGGCCGCTTCCTGCTCCGATGGGGAAAACAGCCCCAAACGGCCTTCCCCACATTCGGGAAGGCCTCGAAAGAAAGGGGAGACTCTCCCCTTTCTTACGAGGCCTTCCTGAAAGTCTTTCCTGGCCCCCGATCGCAGCACAGCTGGGGGGGGCCAGGAAACACCACCAGGGAAACCACACATGTATTGACAAAAGTGATCTAATATATATATATAGATATATATATATATATATATACACATAGATATATCTCCATATAGATATATCTATCTACATATAGATATATCTATCTACATGGATATATCTATAGATAGATCTATATATATATATATATAGATCTATCTATAGATATCTATTAGATCTATATATATATATATAGATCTATCTATAGATATCTATGTAGATAGATATATCTATATGTAGATAGATATATCTATATGGAGAGATATATATATATATATATATATATATATATATATATATATATATATATATATATTAGATCACTTTTGTCAATACATGTGTGGTTTCCCTGGGGGCTGCGATCGGCCCCCAGGAAAGCCAGACCCACATATAAAAGTGATCTATATCTATATATATATATTTGCCACCAGTTGTCTTGCAGTTGCAGCTTGCATCTTCAAAGCAATGCACATACTTCAACTGACGCATTTCAACTGTAGCTTTTAGGCAGCAATAAAAAAGTCAAGTAAGTATTGTGATTATGTTTCTGCTACAAAAGGATCAGACTTTTGTCTAGTGGCAGTTTTAGTGCCATAAAGAAGCAAAGAAGGTTTATATGCCTACTGCAAAGAGCAAATCTGTATTTTATGTCAATAGCTGAGTACATTAGTAAAGTCAGCCATTACCTGCACTATAATACAAATTAAATATATGTGTGGGGTAGGGGGAGGCTATGGAGAGATGAAGGGCACTTTTGCGGGGTGGTAATGAGGGAATCCGAGGAGGAGGAAGTGGGAGCACCAATAATGATTGTTGGACTGGGCGCAGGAGGTGCTAAAGACTGTGACGAATGGTATGTGACAAGGTGTTTTTTGAGTGTCTTGAAAGAACGTGCTGATTGAGGGAAGAAGCGCAGGTAAGGTGGCCTCTACTGTTGCACGTATCTCACACACCATCGCTTTTGTGACTGTCTATGTAGGCTACTGTTTTAGAGCAACAGTTTAGCCAATAGCAGAGATGGCATCTTGATGGATGGCTGGTGCCGTCACTCGGGTTATAGAGGACAGCTCTGACTTAGGATCAGAGACTGAGACAGCATCTTAGGGATAGGACAATGGCGCAGACTCGGGGAGTGATTTTTCAGTTGGAGGAGTCCCATTCGATAACTCCTCTTCCAGTAAATTATGAGGGAGGTGATGAGAACAGTCCTGCTGTCCACTTCGCAAGCACAGTCTGTGCAACGGGGTAATAGTGGGTTAGCCCAACCCAGAGAGCAGGTGAATGCGGTGGCAAGCAGAGAGAGAGAGTGCTCTCTTGGGAGCTCCCCAATTTAATTCAGCCCCAAATTCCACCGCCCAAATCGTATCGTGGAGACATCAAAATTATCTATCACAAAACAAACTGGTTTTGTAAGGCAGGCACCTTTGTTTTTGGTCCTGGGTTCGGCGGCCATATAGAGAAACATACTAAACCCAAACATTTCTGGAGACTAGACATAGGGGGGAGTCCACAGAGGTGTGACTTGTGTGGATTCCCCAAAGTTTTCTTACCCAGAATACCCTGCAAAGTTGAAATGTTGAATAAAAACTCTATTCTCTATTTTTCTCGCATTTTTGTCACACAAACCAAAGGAATATGCTGGGATCCACAAAATTCCTACCACCCAGTGATTCCTCACCTGTCCTGATAAAAACACTACCCCACTTGAGTGCCTATACCTAGTGCCTGCGTCAGGAATGGATCACCCCAGGGTCAACAGCTGCCTCATGTAAGGACCAACATTGACCGTTGTGTGATCTATTCCTGTCGCGGGCACCAGGCCTACCCACACAAGTGGGGTACCATTTTTATCGGGAGACTTGGGGGAATGCTGAGTGGAAGTAAATTTGTGGCTTCTCTCAGATTCCAGAACTTTCTGTCGCCGAAATGAGAGGAAAAAGTGTTTTTTTGGCCACATTCTGAGGTTTGTAAAGGATTCTGGGTAATAGAACCTGGTCAGAGCCCCACGAGTCACCCAATCTTGGATACACCTAGGTGTCTAGTTTTCAAAAATGCGCTGGTTTGCTAGGTTTCCCCAGGTGCCGGCTGAGCTAGAGGCCAAAATCCACAGGTAGGCACTTTGTAAAAACACCTCTGTTTTCTGTGAAAAAATGTGATGTGTCCACGTTGAGTTTTGGGCCATTTCCTTTCGTGGGCGCTAGGCCTACCCACACAAGTGAGGTACCATTTTTATCGGGAGACTTGGGGGAACGCTGGGAGGAAGGAAATTTGTGGCTCTTCTCAGATTCCAGAACTTTCTGTCACCGAAATGTGAGGAAAAAGTGTTTTGTTGGCCAAATTTTGAGGTTTGCAAAGGATTCTGGGTAACAGAACCTGGTGAGAGCCCCACAAGTCACCCCATCCTGGATTCCCCTAGGTGTCTAGTTTGAACAAATGCACAGGTTTGGTAGGCTTACCTATGTGCCGGCTGAGCTAGAGGCTAAAATCCACAGCTAGGCACTTTGCAAAAAACACGTTAGATTTCAATGTAAAAATGTGATGTGTCCATGTTGCGTTTCTTGTCGCGAGCATTAGGCCTACCGACACAAGTGAGGTACCATTTTAATTGGGAGACTTAGGGGAACACAGAATAGCAAAACAAGTGTTATTGCCCCTTGTCTTTCTCTACATTTTTCCTTCCAAATGTAAGACAGTGTGTAAAAAAGAAGTCTATTTGAGAAATGGCCTGTAATTCACATGCTAGTATGGGCACCCCGGAATTCAGAGATGTGCAAATAACCACTGCTTCTCAACACCTTATCTTATGCCCATTTTGGAAATACAAAGGTTTTCTTGATACCTATTTTTCACTCTTTATATTTCAGCAAATGAATTGCTGTATACCCGGGATAGAATGAAAACCCATTGCAAGGTGCACCTCATTTATTGGCTCTGGGTACCTAGGGATCTTAATGAACCTACAAGCCCTATATATCCCCGCACCCAGAAGAGTCCAGCAGATGTAACGGTATATTGCTTTTAAAAATCTGACATTGCAGGAAAAAATTACAGAGTAAAACGTGGATAAAAATGGCTGTTTTTTTCAGCTCACTTTCAATATTTTTTTATTTCAGCTGTTATTTTCTGTAGGAAAACCTTGTAGGATCTACACAAATGACCCCTTGCTGAATTCAGAATTCTGTCTACTTTTCAGAAACGTTTAGCTTTCCGGGATCCAGCATTGGTTTCACACCCATTCCTGTCACTAACTGGAAGGAGGCTGAAAGCACCAAAAATAGTATAAATGGGGTATGTCCCAGTAAAATGCAAAAATTGTGTTGAAAAATGTGGTTTTCTGATTCAAGTCTGCCCGTTCCTGAAAGGTGGGAAGATGGTGATTTTAGCACCAGAAACCCTTTGTTGATGCCATTTTCAGGGAAAAAAACACAAGCCTTCTTCGGCAGCCCTTTTTTCCCATTTTTTAAAAACAATCTAAATCTTCACTGTATTTTAGCTAATTTCTTGGTCTCCTCCAGGGGAAACCACAAACTCTGGGTGCCATTAGAATCCCTAGGATGCTGGAAAAAAAGGACACAAATTTGGCGTTGATAGCTTATGTGGACAAAAAGTTATGAAGGCCTAAGAGCGAACTACCCCACATAGTCAAAAAAAGGCTCAGCGCTAGAGGGGGAGGGTGGGGGGGGGGGGGAGTCCCAGCAGCTAAGAGGTTAAAGATTTTTTAATGAGAGCCCAATCTTCTACATTAACTTGTATATTCTTGACATTATTTTTCACATCAAAATACATTTTCTGTTTGCTTGTTAATAACATTTGCACATACACTAAATTTATCACCAAAGTTACTGCCTAAATGGTCAAAATTACCAACATGCTTCAGACACTCAGGTAAAAGTTTAGATTCAGGAATACTACCTCTTAACAATTTAATCGGTGAAATACCAGTGGTGGAGTGTGGAGAAATAAGGTAAGGCCACATTTCTCCTTAAGAAAATTAGTAACATCACATTGAACTGATAGTGTAATCTGTATATCTTCCTTCGTAAAACATTTGATCCTCTCAACAAGATGACTTGCAGCAGGACTGTAAAATGAAAGTTTTATCGTGAGTAGTTTCATGCCTTCAGAAGTTCCATTGTCTGCGACAGCTTGTTCAGGAGAACGATCTTAAAAGAAAACATTCTCTAAATATCTTAAGACAGTTTTTGTGTTTTGTGCATCCACAAATGAGTAATACACCAACTTAGAAAAATAGTAAATTAAAACAATAAAGTACTTCATGTTTTTTGTCCACAATAAGAAAGATGTCCCAAAATCTAGTGCTATTGTTTCTTATGGGCCCTCAGACAATGTAACAGGATGCAGAGAGGAAAGATTAGCTGCCCAGTGTTTGTGTGAAATGAATGACACATTCTGGACATACACTAATCATGGAACTTACTTGGCTATCCATTGACGGATACCAATGAAACTCTCTACGTTTTTTTACATGTGGAGAAATTCCCATAAATCCACAATGAACAAATGTGACTAATTCTTGGAATAAAGCTGTCGGAGGTACTAAGCATCCCTTTCTGGGACAAAGACCATTCTCAGAAGAAAGGGCTGAGGCTACTTGAGCAAAACGTCTCAATTCATTTGAAAGGCACCTAATGTTGTCTAGCCCTGCTGATATAGTTTAACACAAACTGTAAAACCGTATCATTAGAACTAACCAATCTCCAGTCAGACTCTGATATGACCCCATTACTTCCAGCTATGGAATCAATAGCACCTACGACACATTCACTTTCTTGTTCATAAGGATGTCAATCTTTATGAGTCAGCAGCATTCCTTAAAGGCAATGAGCCTCAATTTTCCCCTTTGCAAATATTTCACATGAAGATCATACCCAGTAGACTGTATGGTCTTTTCCATCAATGTCTTTTCAAAAGCTGCACCAATACCATGTTAACTATCATCGACATTTATCACACATTGTGTACCTGCCACAAACGGATTTTATGCATGTGATTAGTGACCATTCTTGAGACGGTTCTTGAGACCTTCAAAATTCTAATTAACGTCCGTTGAACAGATACATTTTGACCTTTTTTGGGTAATGAAGACAAAGGCTGGACGGCCTGGGCAAAACCAGGCACAAAACATGCATAGTATTCACACAAACCAAGAAAAAACATAAAGCATCTTTGCCAAGAGGAAGAGGTGCTTTGAAACTTGTTTCCATATTCCTGAAGTTTGGTCTAATACCTGTTGAGAAATACTCAGCTTCCTAAACAAGTAACTTGCATTTTTCAAGTTATACAGTCATACATCTGTCCTTTAATACATTGAACAATTATTCTAGCATTATCAAGTGAAAACCACAATACCATCTGAAATGCCTGAATATTATTACATTTGCCAAATAGTATATCCGCAGTCTTGTTAAAACACTTGCTGGCGATGCTAAGCCAAACGGTAAGCGTATATATTTATACACACCATGAGGAGTAACAAAGTCAGTGAGATCCTGTGACTCCTTTGAAAAGGTGATTTGGTGGCAGGCTAAGTGCAAATATATGGTTGAAAAATACTTGGTCTTACCAAAATCAACTAGCATTTCATGAATGCGAGGGAGAGGATGGCAACTCATTAGTATATTTTTGTTTAAGGTGCAAAAATCCATGCAGAAATGTAAATCTCCAGACCGTTTATGCGTGAAAACTAGTGGGTAAATCCATTCGGAGGAATCTGTAGGGTCTTCCTAATCAGAACATAAGGTATACAGCAATGTCTTTAAATCTTCTCTAACACTAAGTGGTGTGAGTCTAACTTTGTGTACTAAAGGTACATCATTAGGTTTCAATTTTATAGTGTGCTCAAATCCTATGACAGTGTCAATCACATTTTTAAAAACAAAAACATCAGCAAATTTAGAAATCATGGGCTACATGTATCAACCTTCGGTTTTGCGACTAGCAATTTGCGAGTCGCAAAACCGAATGTTATACAGTGTCAATGACACTATTTGCGACTCGCAAGGGGGTCGCAAATGCCTACCTCATGACTATTCATGAGGTAGGTCGCAATGTGCAACACCCTTGGGAATGGCAGCACTCACAGGGATGGTGGTCTGCTGGAGACAGCAGACCACGATGTCTGTGACTGCTTTTAAATAAAGCAGTTTTTTTTGTTTTTCTTAAATGCAGCCCGTTTTCCTTAAAGGAAAACCAGATGCATTTCAAAAGCAAAAAATGAAACAGTTTCATAGGGCCAATGCCTGCTCTGAAAAAATGTTTTGACTGACATTCTCAATGAAAGGGACCCCTTCCCGTTTGCAAATGGGTTAGCACCAGTGTGACACTGGTGCTAACTGCGATTCGCAATTAGGAAGGGAATACCCCTTCCTAATTGCGAGTCGCCATCCCTTTTTTGCGATTC
Source organism: Pleurodeles waltl (assembly GCF_031143425.1). NCBI lineage: Eukaryota > Metazoa > Chordata > Amphibia > Caudata > Salamandridae > Pleurodeles > Pleurodeles waltl. The sequence goes on from NC_090440.1 coordinate 400,877,854, forward strand.
GGTAAAGTGTTTACTGAGTCGCAAAAATGGTTTGGTACATGGGACAGTGCATTTTGCACGTCGCAAACTGCCCAATTCACCGTTTACGACGTGCAAAATTGTATGTACATGTTGCCCTGTGTTTTGTACATTAGCCTCACAATGCATGCCTCCTAAAATAACAGGAGTTTTTGCACCCGGTTTCAAGGAAATATCCAATTTGGCCAAATCCATTCACCCCCACAATGTCATGACCATTGACTGCTACATACATTTTACACCGATATTGTCTACCTAAACATTCAAGATAATGCACAAAATAAAGGAACAAGTCTCTTTCTTTCATCACCAAATGCCTTTGGATTAATATCTGTCTTCTTCAACAAAATCCCAGCAGGCCAGAATTTTTCAAAAGTTGTGCCTACTATTATAGTTATCGGCACACCAGAATCTGCCATTACAGATAAAGTAATACCATTGATCTTAGCTTCACACAAAGGTCCTTTATTGCTCCTTTCAGACATAGCTGAATCGATAGTAGAACGTTAGAACATTTAGTCTCACAATTTTCTGTGTTGATATCACTAATTTTGACACGGTTTCCTGCAGCTCTACAAACAGACTGAAAATTACCTATTTGTTTTCAGACATTCCATTTTTTCCCCAGAGCGGGAAAGGCTGTGTTGTTACCAATATGGTTCTGAGATCCTCACTTGTAACAAACTGATTGACCTTTATTTAAAGTTACTGTTAGTTCCAGTATTGAGTGCGCACACTGCTGTAGATACGGATGCTGCCTCATCCATCAAACTATTCACAGGTGATAATCCTTCTTGATTTGGTATAGCTTGAGTGAAAACTATTGATCTCTGGATACTTTAGGCTAGATCAATCACTTCCAATAATGTGTGAATTCTACAATTAAGGAGCCTTTCTTGTGTTTTCTTTGAGAAGCAATTAAAAACAAACTGGTCTCGTATTTATGTGTCAACACAGTTTTCAAACTCACAGAGACTCTAATACAAGTAATACATGTATTTAAAAACTGTGTGTCTCTCAAGAATAACACTAGATTCTTCAGAATATGCTTTCTCATAGATTCTTTAGCTTCACTACAGACACCCCACATTACACATTCACCATGTGGAGCTTGGATTTTAGGCAAACTGTCTTAAATCTTTTGTCCATCCAAACCAAGATGACTAAACAAAAGAGCAGCTTTTTCTAGAGGCACTAAATTTCATTGCATCAATAGCTATGAGATAATTCTCAGAGGATCTCAACGCAGTTTCCATTTTATTTGTGCCTTGCCTACACATTGTAGAAACGGTGGTGGTTGTAAAATAGTTTGTGAAGAGGCCACAGTATAATTAGGTAAAAAGTTTGACTTGAATAAATGATAAAAGAAATAGCAAACATTGGCTTGCTGAAAACTCTGAAGGAAAAGTTTCCCCGGAACAATGTGTAATCGTAATTAAAAACGTTCTGAAGAAATTATGAGGTAATGGGTTTAAATTAGCCCAAACTAAGATGGCTACCGACATGTGATGATGGAACACATTTGCCCAAAGCCTTGTGGATACTGCAAGGAATCTTGGGAGTAAACACTGAAATACTGGTAGGGTGTGCTGAGGAACTCCGCATGCAGTCGTGCATGGGCAAGAAAACAAGCTCCCACCTCGGAAGTTTGCAGCCATTTTTGACAGTGTGCTGTAGCGATGAACACCGATTACTCTGAATGTGCAGCAGCTTACAATTACATACACCATTCACTCAGGGACTCCAAACCACAAGTGGTAGGCTGTTACACTGTGTAAGCAACATAGATGATGTCCAGATAGCTCCACAGGTGCCAAGTTATTTGTAAATGCATCTCAGGAAACAGTCATTGCTAGTGGCTGGTGGGTCAGTAGATGAAAACCTTCCTCATCGCCAAAATATGTTGCATGGGTATGCTGTGATTCACAAACCACAATGGAACAGAGAGCTTTCATATAAATGGCAATTTTAATGCAATACAGGGACCTACGACCAAGAGAAAAGAACCAGCTCGCAGGCATCCAGCAACTCATTAGCAGATTGCCTAGATGCTCTGGAACACCCACAGACTTCTCCAGGGAATGGCATTAAAGATACAAATATAAACACAATGCAATGACATGAGGCAATACCATACTCCGTCTCTGTGGGTTTGCATCCCTTGGCTTGTTTCCGCAGTTTCCAGCCCCTTAGTCCTGGGCTTGACGTATTTCATGCCTGCCTCGATTACTGCAGTTTCTACAGGATTGCAGGTTTGTGTCCCCTTAGGGACTTTTTCCTTTCCTCCATCTCCCTTTGTATTGATTTTTCTTGGTCAACGTTCTTGGAAGCCTGCTGTTTACTGAAATCTTTCTCTGGTTCAGCTTGTGTGAGATGGTGGGCATAGCAGTCTACTTAGTGGTTTCCCAGGGACCTTCCTATGGATTCGGGGCTTTGTGTTTTTTTTATGTTCCTCACTCAACCAGTTCTCATTGTTGCAATTGCTGGTATCTCCATTAGAGGTTTTATCAACTTGTTGATGTCATGGCTGAATAAGAGTACTGAAGCAGTGGGAACTCTTGGTGGTGTATATGGTGAATCCACCAACTGGTTGCCTCTTGGTTTTTGTCAGAGGCATATGTGCCTTAGCTGTTGGTGCTCCTACTTTTGGGTCTGACTCCTCCTTACAGGGCCCTCATTTAATACCTGTGGTTCACCTTATGCAGGTCAGCATCATTCTGCAGTGGGCTGTCATTTTATCTGAAGTGCTCTGGTGTTTGTTTGCCCTTCCTACGTTATTTAGCATTTAAAATAAATCTTCCACCACACACTGATTTTCCCCTGGTTTCTGGTGGTTGTTGTCTTCTAGTGCTTGCATTGTCCTGCAGCCTTTTTGGTAATGCTAGCATTTGGTAGGGGGCTGCTGGGGCCCTGTGAGTTAGTTTGGACTGCACTTCTTCACAGATGCTCCTGTTTGTTCACACAGTTATGTTGTTTACTCCAGCTTCTTCTCTAGTTCAGTGGGATTCTCATTTGATCATATGGGTTACAAGAGTGTCACATGTAGCTTAGGGTTTAAGTATTATCCCCTGATCTGGTGGCTTAGGTTTCTAATGCCTCTTTCCTGCTTTTACAGCTCAGTCTGATCACTCACAAGATGTCACAAGGATCTCTGCAGTGAGTGAAAAGTCAACAGCTCACCTAGCAATAATTGAAAATGTTTTATTGTGTATCTGGTAGGGTTTGTTTAGTCTTTTGTATAGGTAGCCTTCTGGTTATGGTCTTGAACTCTCAGACCGAGGTTCCCTTCCTTCTAATGCACTGGTCCTATGTCTCGTCCACCAGCTAACCAGTGGTAAAGTGCCCTAAAACATTATTATATTGGCATATATTCCCAATTGGCATATTTACCAATACGTTCCTAGTAAAGTGCACTACATGTGCCTGGGGCCTGTAGCTTCAATGTTACTAGTGGGCCAGCAGCACTCATTGTGACACCCACTTAAGCAGCACTTTAAACATGACTCAGGCTTACCATTGCACAGCCGGTGTGTGCAGTCTTTAACTGCCATGTCCACCTTGCAAAATAGCCCTTTCCCCAGGCCCAACCCTTCCTTTTTAATACATGTAGGTCATCCCTAAAGCAGGCACTAGGGAGCTCCAAGGGCAGGGTGCAGTGTATTTCAAAAGGTGGGCATGTACTTTTAAGTTTTACATATCTGATAGTGAAAAACTCTTAAATTCATTTTTGACTATTGCAGGGCCTCTCTCTTATATAAATATAACTTACAATTGGGGAGAGACAGAGTTTCCAAGTTTGGTGTCTCTATGCTGTGTACGGTGATTTAAAATTGCAGTCTTGAAAATTAAATTTTTTGAAAGTTGCATTTTCTTACTTTAGCCATTTGGTACCTGCTGTCTGTCTCTGCTCACATGTCTGGCATGGCGTGACAACTGGGCTTTGTGTATTCCACCTAGACAGCCACACACAATGGGAGATTAGGGGTGATCTGATGGGCACTGATGGGCTATCTTGGGCAGAATAGGAGGGATGAGGTGGGCACACTTACACCTGAATAGGCTGTGTCCTGTCCACACACAAAGGGCTGTATAACCCTGTAGTGAATCTCTAGCCAGGGTATGAACTCTGTTGTTTCAAAGGCATGTATTTGAATTCTCCCCCACTTCAAAGGCACTACTGGGTGTAAGTACTGGACCTCTCACACCACCACTTCAGTACACTTCTGGACCTGTGGAAACTCTGCCAGGAAGAAGGACTGCTGTGGTGCTGAAGGACTGCCACTCTTCTGAACTGTTGCTTTGCTGTGCTGACCTACAGACCTCTTGCCTGGGAGTGAAAAGGACTGGACCTGCATTTCTCCAACCCAGAACCTAAAAGTGACTGCAAGGGCTTGTTGCCTGGCCTCCTGATTTGAAGTCTCAGGAACATAAAATACTCCTAACCACCCTGCTTCTGAACCAGGACTCTGCCATCTGGGAGTCTACCCTGCCAGGTGGTGCCACCCCAGTCCTTGACCCTCGGAAGTGAGCCTGAGATGCTTTCTCCAGTGGAACTGACGCATCCTGGGCTACAGGAGCAGAACTGATGCATCGCTGCTGTTGCTTAGAACAGAACCGAACCATCTCCACTACTGCATGGGTCAGGACCAATACAACAGACTCACATCACCGCATTTTGGGACTAGCACATCATCTTTAGAACTGCCACTGCGTGATGCCTGGTGCAAGCTCCTTGTATGTCTCATCGATGGCTGTTTGCGACAGACCGAGACAAAGTCAAACATTCAGGCCAACCACAATGGAGCACTGGCCAGCTATTGGGACCCAGTTAGGCCCACTGAACCAAAGTACCTTAAATCCTGGTTGCAGAGCGTTGCGTGGGTCCGAAACAAAGATGGGCCACACAGCTGGGGCAGTGTGTTCGTTCCAAGATGCCGCGAGGCTGCGGTGCAAGCTCTTGATATGTTGACTTGGAGGATCCTGTCGATGGGGCTTGCAATGTGAAGGCCAGTGTTGAGGATGACTGGTACCGTTGAGATGATGCGTTAGTTCAGATCCACGCAGTAGCAGCGATGCGGAGGTCCGGTGCAAACAAATATCCCTCATTGGCACTTCTTTATTCTAAGCATTGTTTTACAATGCCACTATCAATAGGGACTGAACATGTGTTCTTTTGCAATCAAATTATACAGCCCTTGATAATCAATTATTTAATTGCCCTTTACCCAACCATCTAGTGGCTTGCAAAAGGAATTAACACAATCCACCCAGGTCTGTTAAGCCAGCATCTGACTGCCTCTAAACGTCTGCCTATTCTTTTCTGGGGTCAGACCATACTTTGACCAGGGCCTCTTTCATGGGGAGGTACCTCATTCAGTTCTCCTTCTCTAGGGCCAGTAGCGTGCCCCTCCCCTCGCTAAGGATATACCTCCACAGACTAGCCCCCAAACCCCCTCTGGGATCATGTGAACTGGAGGCAATCTCATAAGCTTAAAACCACTTGTCAGTGTTGTCTCCCACAACAGAGTCAGGCACCAGACCTTTTCCAGAAGACACTGAAGAATTGCTACCACCATCGCTGTCAGATTCTATAAGTTGCCTCACTTTAAGCTCTAGCTTCCTCATGTGCTTCTCATGCTCTAACATTAGCTTTTTCTCAGCCAAGTTCCTCTTGCCTCAGCCTGTTTTGCGTCAAAGGCCCACTTTTTGTCCTTTTTCTCCTACCTTAATTTGGCCAGCTCTAGACGGAGCTTCTTTTATTTCCTCCTGCCATCCAACTCCTCTTGGGATAGGTTGAGAAAAAACACCTTCTTCCTGCTCGTGAAGTGGTCTCCAATCCTGCGAGCATGCTGCCTCCTTCCTTAACAAGTAACAGTACAAGACCCTCTTGTAGATCCTGCCCTGATCCTTCCTCATTCTCCTCATCGGCCTGGTCATCTGTTGTGCCTGGCATTTGATGAGCCTCTGCATGTTCTCTGAGGGCTTTCTGGAGCTTCCCTTTCTTGGTCCTCTTCTTGGTAGGCAGCCACCTCTCCTGACAAAATTCATTGAGTTGGGCTATGGTGCACCTCTCAAGGTTGGCCAGATCAAACTCCATCATTACAGGCAAGGTTACAGATACAAACAGTCAGGTAGAGGAAAAATGAATTAAGAAAAAGCAAAAAGGCAAATCAGGGAGAATTTAAATTCAAATTGGTCTTAAGTATGGGATGCTAGTGTACATCAAATGACTGTATGGCACTGCACAAAGACATGTCCTATCCTCATTAATGATCACCAATGTGGAAAATTGGGTTGTTGGTTGACCAACAGACCCCAAAGTAACCTGTGCTCACCCTCTGGTTGCTTACAACAGAGCAGTCAGGCTTATCATGAAGGCAATGTGTAAAGAATTTGTGGAACACTTCAAACAGCAAAACAGTGAGAACCCCAGACAAAAAGGATTCCACACCAGGTTAGAAAAATAGAAGTTAATTTAATAAATAAATCAATTTGATAAAATCCAACAAGTAGAACTTGATTTATGTATTTTTTATGAATTAACTGCATATTGATGGTGACACCTATATTTCTTAGGTGTTGCTAGGCATGAGAGTCCTCTCAACCATCTCTCTGTCACACAGGGACACTAAGGTAACCTCTACTCTGTCCCCAACACTATCTGAGACAATCTCCTCCCAAAACACTACACTTGCCAGCCCCAATGACTGCCCACCGGAGGAGTGCTGTGCCGGCTCGGGACACTTGACATCCCACTTGCAGTGCTCTTCCTGATGACATAACACTTAGAGGTTACCTTCCCTGAAGATTTACGGTCAGGGAACCATCTTTTATTCTTGACTGCTGGGGGATGGGAGTCCTGACCCCAGGAACTAGTTTGGGACCTTTTAGAGAACTCCTTGTTTTTGTTTTTATCTCCCTCTCCTTCTTCTGATGGGGAACCTGCCCAATCTTGTGGTGATTCCCCACCACCAGATACCTTCTTATGGAACCTCGTGCTGACCCAGCAGTCGGCCTTTTTTAGCAAGCTCCCCTTTTTTAGCAAGCTCCCGGGGTCAGAGAGCTTACTGCCAATCAAGTGTTGGTGCAGATCTAAAAAGAAAAGTCTGAACCCAATTTCTCACACATGCGTGTTGCCACTTTTGCTACTTCTGGGCTTCTGCATCTCGATCTGGTAGTTCAGTATTTGTGCCCACTGTTGGCTTGGTCAGGCTTCTTGCTTTTGAAGATTGCCCCTCTTCTCTTCCACACTCTACAGGCCATTGGTTCAGTTACATTTATCAAGCTCCACACTCAATGGTGTGTGTCTGCACTTTGCATGGTTTTGCTGTGGCATTTGGAGTGTCCCTGCTATGAGGTCCCATGTTGTGATTCCTTTGTTTCCTGGGCTAAAGGACCGTTTATGGCCTCCTATATAAGTTTATGGCTCTTGATCTGTCAATTGTGGGTTCTTGGTCTCTATTAGCCATATTATTAAATGTATTGCCCTAGATTCATACTGCTGCTATAGCAGACAATGGCTTCTGAATCCTGGCTCTTTTTGTTCTAGGGCATCAAATACATGAGCCAGGCCAGCCCAATCACTCATCCTTTGGAGTGGTTTGTGCAATGCCTTGTGAAGGAGAACCCTGTTCAGTCAGGGTGTTCTTGTACCCTTCTAGTTTCTGTTATTTGGCTCCTGTAGCAAACTCAGCTGACTTTGCCTTAGGCATACACTTGCCAAGTAACATTTGAGTATATAACATAGGACATGGAGATTGGTGGTTGTGTTTGCATTACCGCCTTTATAAGGTGGGTCCTTTGTGCCCATGGCTCCTTGAGGGCCTTGCTTTGGTTCCAGGTCTTCTATTGTTGATGTGTTATGTGGTTTGTGGCTCAAGGTACCTCAGGGGTGGTCCTCCTAGACTTTGAATGTGGTTTATTATCTGTGGCTTGTGCTTGGTATTGGGACTAGATGGCCATTTTTCTTATGGTGCTGGATTGGTTTGGGTCTCCAAGGTGGTCTCCTCCATGGACGGGGTCCATTAGCAGTGTTTAATTTATAAAAGAATTACTGCCAGGTACCCAAAGCTTTGCTCAGAGGGTCACGGTTGGCATTACCAATTGGCAGGAATGCCCAAAACCACCAAAAGACTTTTTAAATCCACCACCGGACACTCCTTGCCCATGTATCTCAATTTTGCAGGGTCCTGCTTTCTCCCTTTGTCACGATTTTTCTGAGGGAAAAAAAGTGCTGGTCCTCCAAAAAAGAGTGCTGGTGGGAGCCCACCTGCAACCACCACCTCAAATTAAGCTCTGTCCAGTAGTCTTTCTTGAACTTGCTCAATATTTTCTTTGTTTTGTTCACACCTGATTTTTGAAGTTTACTGCCCTAACCTGCCCGCAAAGGTGCTCTTTGCTTTTCCATAAGCCTTGTGGGTCCTGGATGTGCTGCCTGGCACCTAGTCCTCGTCTGCACTGTTGGAAGTGGAGCTGGTCTGTCCTTCTGGGGGACAGGTGTTCTCTGGTTCTATGGTCTGGGGGGTTGGTTTTAGCCAGCACCTCAGCATTTTAGGATAGCTGTGCTAAGCTTCATTTCTATTCCATTGCTTTATTGTCAGGCTGGGTGATTTTTTGTTCTTTCTTCCCTAAATTGTGCAGTGCTTTTCATGTTACGGGCCACTGTGGGTGTTCTATATGCTTGGTCAATGAAAGCCTAAAGTGTAAGGGGAGGTAGGACACCTTGGCAGGCTTCAGCCTCTGGAGGGAGCACTGTCTCCTTCATGTCAACATCCTTCTAAACTTCTTCAGTGCATCCTTGGAAAACCATGTGAACACTCGCACTCCCACGAAAACATGCACGTTCAAGATAGATGAAATCTTCAACACTTTGATACTCTGAAGACCTCATTGACAGCAAATATTCTATCTGTATTCAGGAATGAAACTAGAAGATAAACAGGACCCCTAACAAAATATCTTCTTACAAGAACATAACCTGTCTTGTAAAGCCATTAGGAGATCTGCAGGCATGGATGCCCACATTATGTCAAACTGAACCCCTTCAATATTATGGATTTCCTACTGTTCTCACCTCTGTGACGAACTGATCCCATCAAAGCCTGACTTGATGCAGTAAATCAACTCAACTGCAAGCCTTCTATTTTCTAAAGTGCAACATGTCTGCACTTTACTCTCATTACTGCTTTGGCTAAGGGGTCAAAAATCATGTAAGAAAAAATCATCCCTAGAAGAATGAAGTCTCTCATACCTTCAGAAGACTTTAGCACAGTTGTTCAATTAATGGTACTCCATGGGGTATGCCTATTTTCTTACTGTCAGACACCTCCAGTGACCACTAGCCTATTTTAAAAGCAGCCCTCAATGGTGCAGCATGACATATCGGGCACTAGAAGATCACCCTGATCTAATCACACTAAAACAATTTCTCAATGAAGCCAGACGCTGGCATGTATTATTCACAAGACTATGCATGGAGGAGTTCCAAATTACCAGATTCATTAACATTAACAGCTCCTGCGCTTTTCTCAAGTATTTAATTCCTGCTCTGGAAACTATTTCTTACAAAAAAGAACTCTGAAGCAGTATTTCTGTCAGAGCGTCCTAAATATACAGGGGTTGATCCCATCAACTATAAGAAGAAACCTATCCTATGACAACTTGTAAGAAGGGTCTCTGAGATATACTATTCTACATGATCTCCAAACATGATAAGAATTATATATGACTGAATTTAAGGTCAATGTCTCGAGTGGCCATGAAGAAAAAGTTACTTACCTGTGGTAACAATCTTTCTGGGGTATACGAATCACACGACCCCCTACCAGCACTGGAGAGCTTTGAAGTTCCAGATCCAGTCAGACTTTTGGGATTAATTTACATGTGCGTAATCTGCAGCAATAAGTATCCATCAGAAATTAACTTTTTACCAGAGAAAAGGTGGACTATAGGCACTCTTCATTACATCTACATCAAAGATATTGACCAGGACGTTTTTGATTACAAACACAATATAGATGTATCCACCCTCCATGAACAACTCCCAGTTTTTAATGCTACATGCAAGCTTTGGCAGATTCAAACTCCTTCATAATTGACCCATCCACCCCTGATTAATTCAATCCTCTGAACTATTATGCAGCGTTTTCATTATAGTCTGCATTGTATACATGTGAACCGTTTACATTGTATTATGTGGAGTCTCGCAGACTTATGTACGTGCTCTGCTATGCCCGTAGATAAGGTTCATGCACTAAAAAGTAAAACACTGAAATTAAGTACAAATAACTAAATAAAACTATGTATGACAACAGAACCATCACTGAAGCTGCCAACAGAAAGAAGCACACCACTCTTCAAGACAACTAAGCACTGAATCAACTCTATACTTAATCCTCTAATCCAACACTCCAAAGAAAACTACAAGGCTACCGACCTCTTCCTCAATGAAAAATTACAGAAAATCCAACAGATTGATAACACCAAGCCTGCAACACTCACCCTCTTCGCACTGCATCCATCAATGGTCATCATTTAAATCATTTTCTCTTGATGACCTCACAGACATATCTTACAGCCACCTTCTACGATGGTGTACCTTCTTCCTTAATTAAAGCCATATCCAGAGAAGCTCTCACATCACTACTTACCATATTCAATCCTTCCTTCATGCAAAGCATCTTCCTAGAAGAAAACTGTACTTACTTTGGCAATTGTATTTCCGGTGGATATTATACCTCACCTTATGAAAATTCTCCTGGCACCACACTGGATCTGACGCCCACCCTCCCACCACCCAGCAATACTAAGCGGCACAACAGGACACCACATGTGGATCCATTCATCCCAGATGTGACAACATCTGGATATATATGGTGCCATCTAGAGAACTTGTGTCAGTTCTGCCTATGTTTTCTGTGCCCAACTGAGCATGCGGACAGGACTGGAGGTAGCGTCTATGACAGAGACTCATATTTTCACACCTTGGGATCTTATTATCCTCGTACCAGTTCAACAGCGGTGGACGGAGGGTGGTGAGGAGCCTGCTTGTCATATATTTACCGTGTGTCTCTCTTAGGTGCTAGTCTATAGCATGCAATTGCTTATTTGCACATCGAGGCCTCATCTTATATTAGTTGTTGCAAACGTTGATGCATTTTTGTTCCTTATCATGTAGCATTGTGTGCTTGATTCCGTTATTATGCTTCTGGTTCATATATTCATCTATTCATTTCAAGGGCTGATGCTTTGGAAAAGGCATAACGGCTTTAGGGTTTAACAGGAATATGAAAGTGAATTCTCCGCTTTTCCCTCCAATCTAACATAATGGGTGACAAGGTTTATTCTTCTCGAAATAGATGGCTAGGATGATTTACATTGGCTGTACGAAGCACTCAGGGAGTGAGTGGGAGTTTGGTTTATTCCATGAAAAGCAGAGAGCACATCATTTCTCTATGTCTTAGGGGAACTGCACCAAGACCACTGTCTAATGACAATCCTTTCAGAGAGTCCAGTCTCGCCTTGGAGACAGGCCACAGTTGACTGGAAAATAGATGAAGTTCAGGTATGTATATGTGGTGACAATATCTCAATGCTGAACGCTCCTGAAAAAGCACAACTTTGATGCTTAGATTAGGCATAGAAGGATCAAACAAATGCTCTTAGTAGTATGTTGTCTAATTTAATAATGTTACCACTCTGTGCATTCACCTTTACTAAAATTGTTTTGATGCCTAAGATAACACTCTTGCTTTGGTCTGCACTAAAATCGTTTTAAAATAAAGCCCTAGAAATAACAGTGGGGATTTCCTGTGTGTGCATACTCCAGCCGAATTCACAACAATAAATCAAAATGCCTGACAGTTTCTAGCTGGTTTTGTTGTCTGCCCAACATGGCATGGGGCATACCTTGTCTGTTCCCCTTGCTGAAGCTCGTCAGTTGGTACATACTTGTGCTTGCTGGCGGCAACAGGAGCTCTAACCAGGTCATTATTACGGGAAGTGCTTGACAATGTAAAATGCCCCCTAACACGGGGCTGGAAATGTGAGTACCATCAGGGGTCACACACACACGTAGTTACTAATTATTACTGATACAGAAACGCCCGCATAAAATTGTTAATTAATTCCTCTGTTCGGATAGTAATTTCCATTTCTGCCACTGAAAGGTTAAGATTAACTAGTGAAAGGATTTGCCCATAATTCGAGCGTTGATCCACTTTCTGAATCTGTGAATGGGGCTGTACAAATAAGGTTGAGGTTAGAGGTCTAGTAACCAATGACTTGACAGCACAAGCCTTTTCTGCTGCCAGGGTTGAACTGCTCCTGGCTGTCACAGATTATCGTTTAGAAATATGTACTCATGGGTAGAGTTCCCACTAGTTGAGGCTGCTACTGAACACTTTGCACATATGCGCTAGTAAGCCCTCCTGTACAATACATGGCATATCAGAATTCAGGTGATCCTTATAAGTTACCAGGGAAAAACATTCTGGTTTAACAGGGAATTATTACACAAAGTAGAGCCATTTAGTATGATTACCCCTCTATAGCGGTATTATTAGATGTCATATAACAAATACAAAATAAACATGGCGCCTGTTCTGGCAGATGATCCGGATTTGAAATTGATGTAGCCCTTGCAATAGTTTTTAGTTACATTCAAGGGGAAGCGGCATTACTGGCCATACACCAGCACTGTGCTGTCATATCTCTAGAAAAGATGTAAGTGGAATGGCTTACAATTATTCCAGAAATATATACCTCTACAGGTCGAGATATGCACTCACCATTCAAAAGTCTAACTCAAGCCGAAAGACGGGCAGAGGGAATACGGAGAGATAAAGCAGCCTAAGTAAAATTTCCATTACAGCAGGAGTCCAGTGGGTGGGGTTATAATTTGACGAACCATGATACAATAGCCCAATGGGTATCAGCCATTCTTCACCTGACTCTGGGGATACCAGGCGCTAAGAGAAATACTCTGCAGATGAAAGGATCAGCCAAACTGAGTACTGTAGAAAAGACAAGAAAACTGAGAAGAGGCCATCTCAGGCCACTAAACACGGAGCAAACGAGGAAGTGAAGGGTTTGGATTCAAAAGCTCATTTTAAAAATAAAAAGTAGCAGGCCCACTAAAAGAAAAACATGTCTCAGATGTTGCGAGTCCTTCTGTAGAATGGGGCATGGGCAGAGGCAATTTTGGACAGAGCAGTGGACATCACAATAGTTTGGCAGACTCTAAAGGAGCATCTAATCACGTTTCCCACTGCTGAAATATTCAGACAGCAGCTGAATGAACAATGAATTCCACAGATGGAGGATGATATTTGTGCATCATAAAAGTAGTTTGCCAAGTACTGTTGTCAGAAGCCTGTGATATTATCCTAACTGAGAATGATTTTCCTAGTGTCTAAGAAACTCAGGGACAAATGTGCATGAGACCTCTTGGGAGTGAATCACTTGTTCAAGCCCAATATCCACTGAAGCCAGAGTATGATATATAGGTGATCCTGGCACAATTGCAGTACCAGGAAGTGATAGCCCTCTGCCACCCAACAATGAACAAACCCGTCTTTTCAGTGGTTTCAGACTTCTTCATCCACCCCCCACCAACATCAACACCAGCATCTTTATCCTCCTTGGATACCTTAACTTTCAACTAGAATACTGCATCGATCTAAACTCTACAAGCCTCACCCAGCACATTACCAAACCAACCCACACCACCGGATACCTATTGGAACCAGTTTTCTCCTCATTCAGCAATATCGCTGTTGGCACGCTACCAACTATGACCTGGACAGACCACGTCCTTGTCAGTTTCAGCATACCCATCTCAGACCATCACAGAAACTGGGAACTCACCAGTGGTACCCTCCGCAGCTGGAAAAGCATCACAGAAGAGGAATGGGCTTCCACACGCCCCGAGCACTAACCTTAGCACACCTGGAACTTGCTGAAAGTCAGCAAAAACCTCAACAGCTGGATCACCACATGCGCCTGGCTCCCCTCATGTGCAGCCCAACAGCAAGAGCCTGAGTACAGGCCAGATTGTACACAGAAGAGCTCAAGTTGATAACATAACTGTAAGCAACTGGAGCGCAAATGGAGAACAAGTTAAGACACCATAGACAAAGACAACTTCAAATCAGCCCTAAGAATCTACCACGAGCAGATAAAGAGCACCAAGCGCACAGCTCCTTCAGATCATATCAACTCCAGTTTAACAGCAGCAAAGAAATCTTCAACATCATCAAATATTTCACCACACCTCCTGCTGCCTCCAACAACATTAACCCCCAACAAGAACTTTGCAACAAGCTCTTGGAATTCTTCTGTAACAAAATGTGTCCCATATCCCTCAACTTCGACCTTCAACCAGACCCTGTCACTGTCGCAACTCAACTAGCCCATCATGGCTGATGAACAAACCCTGACCTTAAGGCCTGCCATCACCACTAACATACAGACCATTCACTCAGGGGCTTCATCTGACCCTCCGCACCACCACATTGCACCAAAAATCTTCTACAGATCAGCCAAGCAAAAACATGCAGCCTCAACAACTCCATTAATTCAATCACATTTCTGGACACCTGGAAACATGCCACGATCATGCCCCTGTTCAAGAAACCATCCGCTGACCTAGCCACACTTTCCAACTACAGTACAGACCCATCTCCCTAGTACCATAACTGGCAAAGGTCTTAAAGAAACAAATTAAACAAAGCCTTACCAACCATCTTAAAAACTACCTGCTCTTTAATACCACATTCTCCGAGTTCAGGCCCAACCACAGTACAGAAACAGAACTCATTGCCACCACATATGGCATTGCATGATCCTTGACAGAGGAGACACAGTAGCCTTCATTCTACTGGACCATTTTGCAGCATTTGACACAGTGTCACAGCACATAGTCATCAGGTGCTGTTACGAGATTGGCATCCAAGGATCCACTGGATCTGCTCCTTCTTAACAGATAGACCACAAGCTGTCAGCCTGGCACCTCACTTCTCGGAAGCCCACAAACTCATCTGAGAAGTGCCTCAAGGTTCATCCCTGAGCCCCACCCACTTCAACACATACATGATCCCTCTTTCCAATGCCATCCACGCACACAACATCCACATCTTCTTCTCCACAGACAGCACACAAGTAATACTGCCCCTCTTAGACAAGACCCCCAAAACAAGAAACATGTTCTCAGCCTGCCTGACCATAGTTGCTAACTGGATGAAAGCCAACTGTCACAAACAAGACAGAAGTAGTGATCTTCGGCAAGAACATTTCACCATGGGACTCTAACTGGTACCCGACTCACACCCAGAGCCCTCACCAGAAACCTCAGAATAATCACTGACAGAAAACTGAACAGGACCACACAAGTCAACGCCACCTCAGCATCCTGCTTTCACACCCTGAAGATGCTGAGAAATATCTTCAAATGGCTCACAAGCAACACTAGAAAAACTGTCACTCACACTCTAGACTCCAGCAAGTTAGATTATGGGAACACCCTCTCTGTCTGGATCACCAAGCAACTCACTAGAAGACTACAAACCATCCAGAACTCGGCAGCCAACTCATCCTCAACCTCCCACACAGAACTCACATCACAGCACACCTCAGAGAACTACAATGGCTCCTGATACACAAACGTGCTCAATTCAAACACCTCACTAACACATTCAAGGCACTACATAACTCAGGCGCCACATACCTGAACAGTCACATCTCCTACCACAAAACACCTAGACACCTCCACTCTACAGGGCTCATTAATGCACACATCTCATGCATACACATAAACAGATCAGGAGAACGGTCATTCTCTTACATCACTCTGAAAGCATGGAAGAACCCCCCACTCCACATTAGAGCCTCCTCCTCTCTTCTTAAAGTCTGTAAGAAGCTCAACACCTGGCTTCTCAATTAACCAACCTACCATAGGCAGGGCTAGGCATACACACCTGCTAAGCACCTGGATAACCTCACTGGTGAGAGTGCAATTTACAAATACACATAACATAACTTAAACCAAACAATAACTACCATTTAGTACCAATACAAAGAAATTGAAATTCTTACACTCATATAGACCCAGTGCAGAATACTCACAGCATGGGAATAATGATGAATTTAATGCAAAAAGACACCATTTGACATAGCTAATAACTTGTTTAGTCAGAACCCAGTGTGTGAATCAAAGTACATGGCATTCACATTTGATGGTTTCCAATACATGGTTATGAGGTTACCACAAACGGAGTACCACATCAGGAATAATGGAAAGCCTATAAAATGATGCTGACCTAACATGTTTGATGTGAACATCAAGATTAAGCTGTTGGTGCAAGTTTCTTTTTATTTCTCCTGGTGACACTAAAGAACACAGAGGTCAACAAGTGGATGGAATATGAACTTGCAAACAAATGAGGATCCTATAAGTAATTTACATTTCATAAAGAGTGGGCATAATGTTGTTGTTATTTGCAGGTGGACAATCAGGCATTGAATCAAACGCCGGTGTAAATTCCTTTAATAACTTCAGCATTGTGTTGTTTATCAAGCTAGAATCCAGGAGGACCTAGCATAATACAAAATGTTATAGTTCCACCCTTTTTTTGCCAACGTCAGGTGAAACCATTTTAAAATGGAAAAAAAGGAAAAAAGTATTTGAACATTATGCCAGGGTTTATGGTTCGCCTGGAAGTGCAAAAAGAAAAACTGCATTACTCCTTAATTGCTTGGGGCCAGATCAGGAGGTTTTTGACCATCTCTCTGATTTGCCAGAAGCGGGATGCCTCACCTTTAAACAAATATGAAATTCATATTAGAAAACTAGAGAACCATTATCTTCCCATGGTAAAATCAAATTGATAAGAATAGGATATATTGGAAAGTGCCACTGTTGGCATGGTTACCTCCCCCCACTTTTTGCCTAGTATTGATGCCAACTTTGAATGAAAGTGTGCTGCAATCCTGCACCAGTGTTCTTTCCCAAAATGTGTACCTTTGTTTCCACAATGGCACACAGTTAAGTGGCTTGTAAAAGGTGCCCATGGTACCAAGGGCCCTGTGGCCAGGGAAGGTCCCCAAGGGCTGCAGCATGTATTATGCCACCCTAAGGGACCCCTCACCAAGCACGTGTTCACTGCCTATGCAGTTGGTGTGTGCTGGTAGGGCTTAGGGTTCTATGCCCGCGCACCACTGCCTGTGGCGTAGGTAAGTCACCCCTCTAACGGGTCTTACAGCCCAAAATCAGGGTGCACTTTACCACAGGTGAGGGCAAAGCTGTATGAGCAATATGCCCCTACAGTGTCTAAGTCCGTTCTTAGACATTGTAAGTGCAGTGTAGCCATAGTGACTATATGGTCTGGTAGTTTGTCATTACGAACTCCACAGTTCCGTAATGGCTTCACTGAATACTGGGAAGTTTGATATCAAACGTCTCAGCACAATAACCCCCACTGATGCCAGTGTGGGGTTTATTGAAAGATGCCCCCTGTATGTTAGCCAAACTGCTAGTGCAGGACTGACCGGTCTGTGCCAGCCTGCCACTTTCAGATAAGTGTCTGACATATGGGGTGAGAGCCTTTGTGCTCTTGGTGGTCAGAAACAAAGCCTGCCCTGGGTGGAGGTGCTTCACACCTCCCCCCTACAGGACCTGTAACCCCTGGCGGTGAGCCTCAAAGGCTCAAGCCTCGGATTACAGTGCCCTAGGGCACTCTAGCTAGTGGAGCTGCCCAACCCCCTGACAAAGTTCCACTTTTGGTGACAAGTCTGGCGGTAAAATTAGATAAGACAGGGAGGAGTGACCACCCCAGCCAGGACCACCCCTAAGGTGTCCAGAGCTGAGGTAACCCCCTCCCTGCAGAATCCTCCATCTTGGTTTGGAGGACAGGGACCAATAGGATTAGGGTTGTGCCCCCCTCCCCAAAGGGAGTGGGCATAAGGAGGGTGTAGCCACCTTCAGGGACAGTAGCCATTGGCTACTGCCCTCTGACCCCTGAAACGCTCCTAAATCTAGGATTTAAGGGCCTCCCTGAATCCAGCTCACGAGATTCCTGGTGACCTGACAAGAAGAAGAAGGACTGTATAGCTGAAACCCCCAACACAGAAGAAAGAAGACGACAACTGACTTGTCCCCAGCCCTACCGGCCTGTCTTCTGCTTCAAAGAACCTGCACCAGCACAGCGACGCATCCAGCGGGACCAGCAGCCTCTGCCAAGCTCCTGAGGACTGCTCTGCACCCAAAAGGACCAAGAACTCCTGTGGACAGCGGCCCTGTTCAAAGAAGAAACAACAACCAAGGGATCCAACCCCACTCCGAATGCCTGAGTCCTGACCACTCAGCACCCTACGCCCACTGCCCATGTCCAGGTGGCCCAACCAGCTGGAGATGATCCCCAGGCAATTCTGAGCAAGTGCCCACCCTGGGTTGACCTCTCCACCCCTCCACGAAGACACCTGCAGAGGAAATCCCGAGGACCCCCCTGAACGCAAAAGCTCTGGACGAAGACATCTAGCGCCTAAAGACACACTGCAACAGCCCCCAGGCCTTGCAGAAATCGACCCCCTGGTGCAGCAACATTCAGCAGGCGGCCCTCCTCCCTGTCCAGTGTGTGATTTGCCCGAGGCAACCTCCTGAACCTCACCTGCAGCCTCTGAGTGACAACCAGGGTCCACTCATAGAGAATCATTGGAGACATAACACCTTGTTTGCACCCTGCACCCGGCCTCCCCAGTGCCGCTGAGGGTGTATGTTTGCCTACTTGTGGCCCCCCCAGTGCTCCTCTAAACCCCCCTGGTCTGACCTCTGAAGACGCGGGTACTTACCTGCCTGCAGACCTGAAACCGAGTGCCCCCAGTCCCCATAGGAGCCCATCTTAATTTGGCCTACACTTTGATCTCTCCACCCGGCCGGCTCAGTGTGGCTGGTGGTGGGTGTTTGGGGTTAACTTGAACCCCAAGCTGTGGACTTCTTAACCCCTGGAGACTTGAACTGTAAGTCGAGTACTTACCTGTAAATCGTACTAACATTTCTTCCCCCCGGGAACTGTTTCTGAAAATTGCAGTGTCAACTTTTAAAACAGGTAATTGCCAATATTTCAAAAACTGCATAACTTATCAATTTCAAACACTGTGCTATTGATATATGTGTGAAATATGAAACTATAGAAGTACTTACCTGCAACTTGAATCTTGTGGTTCTAGAAATAAATTAAGAAAAGATATGTTTTGCTATATAAAAAACATTGGTCTGTAGTTGTCATTTAGTGTGTGCTTCTTCTATTGTCTGTGTGTGTGTACAACAAATGCTTTGCACTACTCTCTGATAAGCCTAACTGCTCAACCACACTACCACAGAAGGGAGCATTAGTATTATCGCCTTTCGCCTCTGTTAAGCCTCTGGGGAACACCTGGACTCTGTGCACACTATATCTCATTTTGATATAGTATATAGAAAGCCAGCTTCCTACAAGATGCAAAGAGATGGTAAAACAATAGAAACCTGTGTAACAGACTTGTGTAAGCTGGCATCGTTTTGTGAATTTAACAGTTGCATAGATGAGAGAATATGGGACCATCTAATGTTTGGGTGAAATATTAAAAATGTCAAAGACCAAATGTAGCAAAAAGATGGCCTGACTCTAGATGAGGTTTTAGTTATAGCAAAAAAGTTATAACATTCAATAAAATGTGTATACGTTATAAAAATAGAACACAATGAGAGGTTGGACTATGGGTGAATGTTTAAATGGGGGGGGGTGTATATCAAAGAAACAAAAATTTATTTCAAGGAAAGTGTTTTTTCTTGTGGGAACAAAGGCCACTTAGTGAACAATAGGGACTGTCCAGCATGGAAAAGTGCGTTTAAATCTCGAGGGAAGAAAGGCCATTATCACACTTTTTGCAAGACCAAAACAGTGAAGCGTAAAGTGCGGGAAGTGAATGTTGATTGAAACAAACCTGACTCTAATTTGGAATATTTTCAAATAGTGTCACAAGTGGGTAACGGAGCGTAGAAAAGCCCCATGAATTAGATAATGTTGGAAGGAAAGGTGACTCAAATGTTGCTTGATTTTCGAGCAAAGATTGGCCTAATTTTCAAAAGATTTTTGAGGAACACTTGAGGGACAATGTTACAGTTTCAAGCACAACATTAGACCATAGAAGTTTGGACAGGAGTGTGGAAGTGAGCCCATCCAACGGGAGGGATAATTTCATGGGTTAATTGGGTATAAAGGGAGGGTTGTCGGGCACAAGATTTATGTTTCTTCGAAGGGTGGTAGCATTTTAAATTGGTTCTGTGAAGAGTACTTAGCACTCATGTTGGATCCCAATATCAATCTTCCAATACTTCTAAAGGAATTTAACAACAATGTACACAAGGTTGGTAATGGACTTAGCAAAGAGCAGTTCATTCAAGATTCACAGAGAATTCCCATCATTTTTTAGGAAAAGGTGGGATGTTTTAAGGGTGAAGAGGACTAACTCCATATTCTAGTACCAAGAAATCAGTGTGAGCTGTTCTTAGTGAAAGAAAGGCCACTTCCACAGCCACCTTATGACGGGTGAATAAGAAGTTTGAAAGCTTTGATGTGGCTGATATGGACTGGAGAAAAGTTGTGAAAGACAGCAATAAGAAAGCTTGTTTTGATGTGAAGAGGGCTGTTAAGAGAAAGGTTGTGAAGGTAGGCGACTGGGTTTGAATAAAGGAACCTCTACTAACAAACAGGAGGCTAGGTTCTCAGAGTCTATTACAGTGACTAAACTAAGAATGCAGTGAAGACAGAAGATTCACAAGTATGGAATCTGGACTGAATTGTTGTGCTCAGGAGAACAGAGAGGTGGTTAGTTGACGACTTGAGAGGTGAAGAAATGAATAAGAGAGGAAACGTTGAGATAAGTGGTGAGAAAACTGAGCAAGGTATCAGAGACGAAAGAGAGGACTCAGGAGGAGTAACAGAGTGGGAGAAACCCCTAAATCTCTTGATGGTTATATTATGTGATGGTGTTTAGAATCCTTATTCACTGGATGCACTCCATTCAGTGTCATAGCAGTAACTCTCATGTGTTATAGAAAAGCCATGCACAACCTGAAAAGGAGCAGAATTAGACTAGCAAGGTGTTTAGCATTTATAGGGGCCTGGAGTATGTCTGCAAAAAACAAATGATTCCAGGGTTTCACAGCTAAGGATGAGAAGGCCCAGCAGCCCATTCTGCTGCATTTGATCTTGGGAGGTATACGTTTCCTAGAGGTAAAAGACCTGAGCACACAGGGAGGATGTTAAATCAAAACTTCTATCTTAGATCAAGTAGTCCAACATTATTATCAGCCTTCTAGACGAGGCATAGAGTTTTAAATAAAATGAGATTCTGGATTGGAAGACAGCAAAAAAACTTCCAAAGATGAGGCAACAGAGGTATGGGATGAGATATTAAGTATTTTGCTTCGGCATTTTGAACCATTTGAACACGATGAGTAAGATATTTTGAAGCCCCCAAGTACAGATGTGGCATATTCCAGGCAAAACATTACAGCTGCCTGGACTACAGTGTTGCAGGACTCCCTCCATAGGCAGGAGAGGGAGAATTGTATGTAGCATTCTAAGAAAGTGGAAACTGAAAATATTACGGCCACTGTGTGTCATAGTTCATATGAGAGCAATTGTCGTCTATCAAGATGCCAATATTCCTGGCAGAATTGGCAGGTGTAATGCCGGTCCCATCCTAGTTGGCCAACCTGCAGATTACCAGAGGTGAACCTTGAACAAAAGAGAACCTCTGTCTTGTTGCTGTTAAGTTTTAAGCAGCTGGAGCACATCCAGTTGGCTTCCATACAGGCTTTACATTTTACTTGGGCTTCATCGATATTATTTGAGATGGCGATTACAATGTGTGTTTCGTTTGTCAAAGAGATGATTCAGAATCAAAGCTTTTAATAAAAGAGACTAATGAATGGATGTAAATGTTGAATAAGGTGGAACTGAGTGAAGATTTCTTTGGGCCCCCAAATGTAAGAGGGGATGTAGATGAAGTAAATGGGGCAAGATCAGGGCACAAGTCGGGGGCACACCCGGGTACATGGCGTCCACCCACTCTTCCTGCAAGGTGGACGCCTTCCACCCTGCCACATAGTTGTGCTGAACTGTAATATGCTGAACTCGTCTCAGTGTAATGTTTAAACACTGCAACGCATTCAGCAGCATCTGCACGTTGTCTGCTTTCCTTCAGAGCAGCAACGTGCAGGTGGCAGTGAGTAAGCGTTTTTATTTTAAATTCGAGCTGGGGCCAAAACAGAGGTGAAATGTTAAGTGGCCATCAGCCCTCCTTTTGTTCCTGCTGGAGCTATCTGGAGCCTCACACTTACCTGCAAATGCAATGGAGGGGAAACAAAGGCACACAACTTGTCACTTCACAGGTACATACGAGAGGCAACCTTTTGACTTTGATCAGTCCCGGGATATGAAAGATATGCATGCACGGTAAGAATGTTAGATACGTTGGTCTGTTCCTGTATTTACACAAATAGCAATTTAAATATCACTATTTTGTTTTATTTCTTCTATAGCGCTACTTATCCTAATGCAGGGTTTCAGAGTGCTTTACATCACATGTACACATTATACATTGACAATAAATCATATAAGTGTAAATCTATGTACAAGGTGTGTTACAAAGTATAGTGAGGATTACAAGGTGTAGGAGTCACATGTCCTTTAAAGCTCACTGTGTTATATTAGAAGGATTACAGTTTATGAACTGTAAGTAACAAAAGAATCTGTGTTTAAAGTAGTAGCCCACTTTCCTATCCACATAAAATACAATTCTGTCATGATGTGCTTTGCAGGAGACATCTTAACCCTCTATGCTACTTTGATTCAAAACTGGGACTAGACATGACACACATCTCTCCAGCAAATGTGTTAGCCACCAGATATATCTTACCATTATTATTATTACCTGAGATTTACAGGGCAGACGAAGCTCCCTGCAGCAGGTGCTTTGACCCATAATATTTTTTTTAATGCAGTCTTTTCAACCAATGGTGCAGAAAAGATTTATGGCCAAGTTTCGCCTTGTGTCAATTTCTTTGTGGCAGAGATTAAAAAAAATAAATGTTGAAATTGAGGCCTGGATTTTGTGTCAGGGTTGTGTCACTTTTTTTGGCACAACCTCAGCGTAAAATCTAATTTGTTAAATCTGGTAATTCACTCAAATGTACTCCTTACTGACCTGCTAATCATATGCTTGAGGTCTTTAGATCAGATGTCACATCTTGTGATGTCACTTCCTGGGAGGTTATGGGTTGTAATGCTATTTCCTGTGATATCATGTTCTGTGATGCCACTTGTGATGTCATGATGTCACATGTTGTGATATCAGGTGCCATGACTAGCTTGGCTAGTCCCCACTTCTTTTTTTAGGACTCGTGCCCTGGGCAAGAGATACTTTCGAAGTGTAATCTGAAGCAAATGAGTAAAGCTACTTAAGGGCTGCTTGGTGATGCCAAGATCATGAAGTCTAGAAATGCGAATAGGATGAGGAGACCGTGTAAAATGCAGTGAAAAGATTGAGTGAATCCAGGGCAGCAGACCCCCCTCAGTCCAGATTTAGCCTTATGTCATCCATGAGGGTTCAGAGAGCTGATTCAGTACTATGCATTGGCCGAAGGTCTAATTGTGAGGGGTCCTAACAGCACTCTTTTGTAAACATGAGGATATTTGCAGGTTGACCACTTTTTCTATGAAGAAGAGAGACTGGTGTGAAATTAAACAGAATAGCAAAGTCTGCAGTAGTTTTCTTTAGTAGTGGAATGATCTGAGCTGCTGTTCACATGTTCGATATGTGTGCTTGGTTAAAAGGTTAAAAAGTTCAGAGCAACAAACATGATTATGTACACTTGTTTTTTACAGAATAAGGGCTAATGTTAGAGGTCCTTTCTATTAGGAAACAGGCTTCAGAATATCAAACCATGATAAAATAAAGACAAAGGTCAGTATATTATGATCTGTAAACACAATAAAATTCTGTAATAAAATGTACATAATGATGTAAGTGTTTGAAAACGTGATATTTCTACGAATTTACATTGATTTGGTGTAATATAAAAGAAACTAGATTCACATAAGTATGTTGTGGCAAAGATTAAACTCGTGTGAAAGATGTTATAGCATACCATTTAAGGGGAATTGAGATGATGGAATAAATAATTTTGAACTCATTCCCCAGAGTACTGTTTGCTATATATTTATATCCCACACTCTCAATGATTACTGGCAGAACCCCACACGTTGTTGGAAGTTGAAGATCTCATCAAGGTTTCTAGGTAGCCTGCAACCAAAATCCTCTACACCTGTTGCTCGGCTAAATTTGCCCAGGGGTGAGATTTTGAAGGAATCAATCCCTTTGAGTCTCTCCTTTCAGACCTCTTGCATATTGTTATCCCTTGCATAGCAGGGTCTAGCAAAGGTAACAATTAAGGTCTAGTCGGCACCCTGGTTTGCCTTCATGTGTTTCTCTGATAAATGTTCACTGGTTTTATTAATATAAAAACGGGAAACAAAAATCTGAGATTAAGAGTACTGTTAACTCACCTCAAGCAAAGAGGCATTGTGGACACAATGTCAGGATGGCCATCACCTCTTTCCCATGAAACTCTGGCAGCACCTTTAGTATCACCTAGACCAAATGTAACACTGTAAATGGGTCTGAGGCACAAATAACCTAAAACTCGATTATGAACCTTGCCAATGTTACTGTCACTAAGAAAGATGGCTTCTATGACAGACGCTTCAAGTAATGATGCAAACATATCAAAAAGTTCATTTCTCAGACGTGTCAGCTGGGGAGCTGTAGGGAACTCGACTGGAGGAAACAGGTGTATCTGGCCCAATAGCTGTCCTTTAACAGCACAATTGGTAATAAAGATGTACCCGATAGACCTTACCTCATAGGCTCCATTGGCTATTAGGTAAGTCTAGCCAGTGTTCACATAAATGCGAGTTTCAGGAAAATGACATTGAAGAAGACATTACATTATTAATTGGGTAGTAATGAGGACTGATATTCTATGCTAGTGCTTAGCAGTAGAATCCTAGTAATTTCCTCCAGTATTGAGCTCTGGTGGATGACGTCCTAGTAGCTACCAGGAATTGCAGGTTCTCTGTGGAAAGGCCTAGGTGTATGAAGGCCTAGTTCTCAGGGAACCATGCAATAAAACTCAACAAAGGTAGGAGGGATGCTTCACCCTCCCTCCTTCCATGTGCAAGGGGTCTCCACTTTAAGGATGTTGGATGTGATCCTTTGCCGCAGATGAATAGGTCTGAGAATCAGACAAGATAAAGCTAAGCAGGGACCACTAGAATTGCCTGACATTCTGCGCTATTCCTGATCTTCTATAGATCAAGATCCTTCGAGAGGTGAACTGGTGACATCTGGCGTTCAGAAGATTAGGTTGACTACTTAAAATTAATGTCAGAGTGTAGGTGCCTACTTAGACTGTCCCCTCTGGTGATGTTAGTGCCCGCAATGTGGCAGAATAGCAAGAACATGCTATGCTATCAGGTCCCTTCTCACAAGCTCACTGCCAGTTGGCAGTGCTGGGGAGAGTGGTTCCATCCTTGCTTCCTCACGTGGTAGATGGCCATCATATTGTCCGAGTGGATCATAACCACCTCTGATCCCACGAGTGTAAGAAAAGCTTTCTGTGCTAGAAAGATTGCCTTTAGCTCCATCAAATTTGTTGTGAAGGGCTTAAATTCATTTGTCACGCATACTTGCAGGGAGCCCACCAGTTAGCATTTTACCAGTGATGAGTCAGTGGTTGCCAGAAACTGTTGGCAGGGTATCCCATCAAACTGGTGGGAGTCTGAGAGCATCATCTCAAGGATTAGACCAGGGGATTATAGGACTGAGATAGGCTTGACTGGTTTCCCAGCTGCTGGTCCTGGTGTCCCGTAAAATGGAGGTGCAGAAACCTTATACTGTGCTTTGCATTGGGCACCACTACTACGCAGGATACTTGTATTCCCTGGGTCTATGGCATCAGAAGATTACTATGGTACAATTGCTCATTAAGTGATCCACTGCCTGGCTGATGGGATTTTGCTTTTACCGGAGAGTGGGGAGCAGAAGAGGCTTTGCCAGGTTGGTGTCCAGGATTGCCCTGATAAGGTGAATCAGCTTGAATAGAGCCATAAAGGATTTTCAGTGCAATGAGACACCAAGGAGATCAATACAAGTGTGGTGGTCTTAAGACCGCCACATAACCCTGGTGGTTAGACCGGTTAGCCTGGCAGTGGCAGACACTGTAATCTGCCATGGCAGCACTGCCAGCAGCGCTGCCCTGCGAATTACGACCTCGTTCTCCACCAGCCTTTTCATGACAGTTTCACCGCCATGAAAAGGCTGGCGGAGAGCAGGTGCAGGGGGCCACCCTGCCCAGCACCCTCACAATATTCACTGTCTGCATAGGAGACAGTGAACATTGCAATGATGCTGGTGCACCCTGCTGGCTACAGCATTGCCACCAGCTTGATTACGAGCTGGAGACAATGCTGTAGCCTGTTTCCCGCTAGGCTGGTGGGTGGAAACTCAGGTTTCCGCCTGCCGAACTAG
This sequence comes from Pleurodeles waltl, assembly GCF_031143425.1. Taxonomy (NCBI): domain Eukaryota; kingdom Metazoa; phylum Chordata; class Amphibia; order Caudata; family Salamandridae; genus Pleurodeles; species Pleurodeles waltl. The sequence continues at coordinate 400,904,503 of NC_090440.1, forward strand.
CAGGAACCTCATAATGACTCCGGCAGGGAGGTTGACGCATAGGCTGCGGCCACCCCGTCGGGAGTTTGGCATACAGGCTTCCCCATCCGCCAAACTCAAAATGAAGCCCCAAGATTGAATGAGTCTCTGACAGTTTGGGCTGGGCTCTGCTTTCTCCTGTGATGCTGACTGAATAAAACAATCATCCAGGAAGGGATAGCAAATAAGTTTCTTTCAATAAACATCTTCCTAGGGCATTGGCATAAATCAGCACATTTAAGTCACAGCTGCTGGCTCAAGGTTAAGTTCATGGCCTTGGAAGCAGCACTGATAAAGCTGCAGGGTATTAACAGTGCTTATTCTGCAAATGCTATACTCAAATTAAGCACAGTCTGAAAGTAGAATTTGGGAGAAAGGTTTCCTACACTATTTCTAGAAGTGTGTGTCTCTGCTCACTGGATGGATAGTATCCTGCCTCTCAACTACCATATGCACATTCCAAGAGCGGGGCTCAATCATGGGGCCAGAAGACAGACCTGCCTGGTCAGAGGAAGCTAGGGCTTGCCTCCCCAGAGTCAATAAATTTACTTGGCTCCCTGACCTGTGCCCATGAAGGGAGACCTTCTGAATCCCCCAGTGTAATGTAACATCTTAAGAAAGATATATTCTATAGTAACCTGCTTGGGACTTCTGCATCCAGATGTGAAGCTAGGCTTGTCACTGAGGTGAAAGAGTCTCCAAAACAGGAGGAGGTTAGGTTCTGAAGGGCCCTTTTGAAGGGCCCTTTACTTTCATTTTCTTGAAACTATTAGCAGGAACATGAAATCAGGATCCAACTAAAATAGGTTATCCAGTACCAAAGGACAAAGGCCATCATTACAACCCTGGCGGTCGGTGTTAAAGCAGCGGTAAGACCGTCAACAGGCCGGCGGTAAAAAAAAATGGAATCACGACCATGGCAGAAACCGCCAACATAGACAGCCACTGTAACACTCCGACCGCCATGGCGGTAGAAACAAACAGCGCGGCGGTCACCACCAACAGACAGGCGGAAGACAATGTACCGCCCACCCTATCACAACCCGGCAATACGCCACCTTTTCCGGTGCGGAACCAACGCAAACAAAAACACGGCGGAAACAGGACTTGGAAGGGAAAACACTCACCTCTCCACACCCCACGAGGAACCAGGACGCCATGGAGCCAGAACTCCAGATACTCCCTGCAATGGTCTTCCTGCTCCTCTATCAGGAGCACCAAAGACGGCGGAGACGACCACGGTAAGTACTGCACCTACAACACAGGGGAGGGGGGAGGGAAAAGAGAGTGACACACACACCCCACCCTCACCCACAACACCATACTCACAATTACATGCAGAAACATTACATATACCCCACCACCCCTCCTTCAATAACGCAAGGACAAAAGGAATTGATTTGAACGAATGTAATCAATAACAATCAGATAGTGCAATTTCAAAAATCTGTATATACAAATATGTACACCATCTACACAAGTCCAGATATTACTCAAACATCGTCCGTGGATCAGAGTCCCAAAATGCATGGGCGAGGCCCACACATGACACCAGACTTCAAACGGAGAGAACACTGCAGGGGCATCAGATCGAAATGAAACAGGCACCTCAGGGCGAGGGGAGGCGGAGGTGGGGGCACCTCAGCCTGATGAATGCACAACGCCACTGCTCCACGAGGGGGGCTCCATGCTCACTGCTGTATCCACAGTCTCTCAAGTCTCTCCAGTGGGTGGGTTGCCCACTGCTTTATCCTGGGGAGTGCAAAGCCACAGTCTCTCAAGTGGATGACAGTCTCCACTGGTTCTGGAGGGGGCTTTGTGTCCAGTGTGCTTCATCCTGCCAAGGACTGAGGTAGTGGATGCCTTTCTCCACTGGTTCTGGAGGGGGCTTGGTGCCCAGAGTGCTTTACCTGCCAAGGACTGAGGTAGTGGATGCCTTTCTCCACTGGTTCTGGAGGGGGCTTTGTGCCCAGAGTGCTTCATCCTGCCAAGGACTGAGGTAGTGGAGGCCTTTCTCCACTGGTTCTGGTGGGGGCATTGTGCCCAGAGTGCTTCATCCTGCCAAGGACTGAGGTAGTGGATGTGATACTCGACTGGTTCTGGAGGGGGCTTTGTGCCCAGACTGCTTCATCCTACCAAGGACTGAGGTAGTGGATGCCTTTCTCCACTGGTTCTGGAGGGGGCTTTGTGCCCAGAGTGCTTCATCCTGCCAAGGACTGAGGTAGTGGATGCCATTCTCCACTGGTTCTGGAGGGGGCATTGTGCCCAGAGTGCTTCATCCTGCCAAGGACTGAGGTAGTGGATGCCTTTCTCCACTGGTTCTGGAGGGGGCTTGGCGCCCAGAGTGCTTCATCCTGCCAAAGACTGAGGTAGTGGATGCCTTTCTCCACTGAAAGTCGTGCATCATGGAAGCTGCCCAGGCTCCTAGACTGACCACCAGACTCGGACGACTGACCACTGGGGATGGCAGCCATGTCTGCTGTGGTGCCACAGGCTCAGGATGTTGCGGGCCGCTGGCGGTGCCTGCGGCGGGCTCTGTGGCATCGGTGCTTGCGGCGGGCTCTGTGGCATCGGGTTGGTGGTGGGCTCTGTGGCATCGGTGCTTGCGGCGGCCTCTGTGGCATCGGGGCTGGCGGCAGGCTCTGTGGCAGTGGTGCTGGCGGTGGGCTCTGTGGCAGTGGTGCTGGTGGTGGGCTCTGTGGCATCGGGCTGGCGGCGGGCTCTGTGGCGGCAGTGCTTGCGGCGGCCACTGTGGCATAGGGGCTTGCAGCAGGCTCTGTGGCGGCGGTGCTGGTGGTGGGCTCGGTGACTGCAGTGCTGGTGGCGGGCTCAGTGACTGCTGTGCTGGTGGCGGGCTCAATGACAGCGGTGCAGGTGGCAGTCTTCTCCACCATACAGGTTGGTGTCGGCGTGGACAGAAGGTTTGACACTGGTCCAACTGTCGGTGACACCATGCCCTCTCCTGACCTGTCCTTTATTTTCTGGCCCTTCCCCACCTTGGATGGTGGCGCAGCTGTCTTGCCACCATCCCCTTTCGTTTTCCCTGAGCCCTTGGTGGCAGGTGTTTTCTGCTTCTCCCTCCGAGATGTGGGCAACTTTTTTACTTTTGCAGGTGGCAGAATGTCCTTGCCCTCGCTCCGTGACACACTGGCAGCCCTGTTGGTTGGCGCACTCCAATAGCCCGCAGTTGCTGGCACCACTGTGCCTGGTGATGTGGTGGCTGAGGTGCTGTGTTGGGACCTGGAAAGCCTGGCCCTAGGGGAATGATGGGGGGGAGGTGTAGGGAAGAGGTCAATATTAGCCAGGAAAAGTTTTTTAGACACACTGGGATGGGTAGATGGAGGGGGTTTGGGAGTGGAGGAAGAGGTAGTGATTGTAGGAGGTGTACGTTTGCTGAATTTGGGTGAAGGTGCATGGGCTGGAGACTGTTGTGAGGTGAATGGATGTTGGGTGGGTGTGTGCCTGCGTTTGTGTACTTTGGGAGGAGGGCTCACAGACACACTGGTAGAGAACACAGGGGATGTGTGAATGGTAGTGGGGGTGGTGAGTGCACGTGAGCGGTGTGTGGTGATGGGCGTGATGGTGATGGAGGTAGTGGCTGAAGATGTAGTGCATTCGGGTGTGAATGGAGACGAGACAGAGAGGGAGGAGGAGGACGTGGACGAGGGGGACACAGTGGAGGCAGTGGATGTTGGTATGTGTGCATGGGAATGATGCTTGTGTGAGTGCCTGTGGGATGTGTGGTGCTTATGTTTGCCTGAGCCACCCTTGTGTGTTGAGGTGTGTTCATGCTGGTCTGATGGTGTGCTTGGGATAGGCTGAGGTACAGGGGATTGGGTCTGGGTGGAGGAAGTTGGGGGGGGAGGCTGGACACAGGGACAATGGCTGCCATCAGTGCTGAAGCCAGCGCCTGAAATGCTCTCTGCTGGGCTGCCTGGCCAGAATGAATGCCCTCCAGGTATGCATTTGTTTGTTGCAAATGCCTCTCAACACCCTGGATGGCATTCAAAATGGTAGATTGCCCAACAGTGAAGGATCTCAGGAGGTCAATAGCCTCCTCACTGAGGGCAGCAGGGCTGACTGGGGCAGGGCCTGAGGTGTCTGGGGCGAAGGAGATGCCCACCCTCCTGGGTAAGCTGCCACGGGACACACGCTAAGGGGCTGCTGGGAGGGCAGTGCTGGTAGGGGGGGGTGGCAGCTGTACCTGTTGATGCGGGGGGCACAGAGGGGCCCACCACTGCAAGGGAGCTCTCATCAGAGGAGGAGTCGCTGTCGCTGCTGTCACTGCTGTCACCTCCTGTACCCGGCGTGGAGCTCCCCTTGCCCTCTGTCCCACTGGAGGCTTCAGACTGTTGTCTCGCCCTCTGGGGCCAAGTAGGATGCAGCTCCCTCCTGCTCCGGTGCCACTGCTCCTCCGCCTGATGATGCTATTGCACACAAGAACAGGGAGACCACAAAAAGGGGGGGGGGAGACAGAAGAAAGACATGTTCGGTGCATGCAATACCACTACCGTTGGCAGACACTACAGACACAGCAGCCCACTGAACTTCACCATGCACTTATAGTTCCTAGATTATTCACAGAGCCATGGGGTACAAGGCCTATGTCCGATTGCTGCACACATGGAAGTCATAGGAGCCTGACTAGGTGTAGATGGCTCTTACCACTGGTGGGGTTGGGGTGCCACATAGGTTGCCTCACAAAGCGACCTTGCCTACAAAGCTCGCCCTGGCCTAGGGGAACCCACTGCCCACCTCCCCCACCCAGACACCTCGTAATGCACGCAGAGTCAGATGGATGTGACTGTACTCACCCCCTTGTGGCTGCTGTGATGCCCTCAAGCGCCCATCCAACTCCGGGTATGCCACCGCCAGGATCTGGAACATCAGGGGGGTCATGGTGAGACAGGCACCCCTCCCACGTTGGGAGGCCATCCCCAGCTGGGCCTCCACCGTCTTCTTGCTCCAGCATCGAATGTCCTCCCATCTTTTCCAACAGTGGGTGCTCCGCCTGTGATGGACCCCCAGGGTCCGGACATCCTTGGCGATGGCACGCCAAATATCCTTCTTCTGGTGGGCGCTGACCAACAGGAATAGTACAGGGGACAAGGAAAAACGTTAACCATCCAGACCGTCACAGTCATTGGCCCAAGTTCCCACCCTTGCCCTGACGCACATACACTCATGGTCTGCTCATGCAGGGCTCAGTCCTCCCCCATGTATCTTCCATCAACACCACTCCAAACAGGCATTGCCCATGCAGCATGCTCACAGTGTACTCACCTGTTTGTCTGGAGGACCGTAGAGTAGCGTGTACTGGGGGAGGACCCCATCCACTAACTTCTCCAACTCCTCCGAAGTGAAGGCAGGGGCCCTTTCCCCAGACACATGAGCCATCGTCGCTTCGAGACTGAGGTCACAGCAGCACTTGCAGTGTAGGTCCTCTCCTGTTGAAGGTCAGGTATCAAGTGAGTGTACAGATAGAAAATGGCGGTCACGTCCACGGTGGTGCATACCGTCACCGCCGGCGTACATCGTCATTGGCTCCTGGGGCCCATAGGGTCCAATGTTGACCAATGCAGGATTGCGCCGCAGTCTTCGACCGCCTACTGCGACGGTGCAGAACGCCAGCGCAGTTACCTCATATCCCCTTGTCCCACCTTACAGGTCAGGCAGCCGCCATTTCAGGGGGCCACATGGCATTAATAATAACTGTGTCACACCTATCTAGGCCTTGCATACACACAGTAACAGGCACATTGTCGATTTAGAAATTTGTGCAAATGACATTTTGTAATACCTCCATGTTGGCTGACTCTCTGCTCGCTGTTCTCCTCCATAGAGCACGTCCTCTAGGGCAGGTGATGAGGTGGCGGCATCCTCTGGTGTACAGACCGCTGGTGGACCTGTCGACAATGGAAGAGAGACACGTAATAGTCACTTACAGACTTGATTGTGCAACAATCCATGAACTGTGTGCCCAGCTGGAGCCAGACCTGATGTCAGCTATCTGACATCCCACAGGAATCCCCCTTCTAGTGCAGGTCCTGTCAGTACTCCATTTCCTGGCAAGTGGGTCTTTTCAAACTACAGTGGCCATTGCATCAGGGATGTCCCAGCCAATGTTCTCTAACGTGTTGTCCAGAGTGTTGTCTGCCCTGCTGAAACACATGCGCAGCTACATCGTTTTCCCTCAGGTGGAGGATTTGCCTACAGTGAAAGGTGACTTCTATGCCCTGGGACATATCCCCAACATCATAGGTGCCATTGATGGGACACATGTGGCCTTGGTACCCACCCCGCAGGAGTGAACAGCTGTACAGAAAACGGAAGAGCTACCATTCTATGAATGTGCAGATGGTGTGTTTAGCCGACCAGTACATCTCCCATGTGAATGCCAAGTTTCCTGGCTCAGTGCACGACGCTTACATTCTGAGGAATAGCAGCATCCCTTATGTGATGGGGCAACTCCAGAGGCACCGTGTGTGGCTATTAGGTGAGGACAAGGACCCTATACCCTGTGAATAGTTGTCTGGGTCTGGGGTTGTCCCTACTGGTTAGTGTGTGTCTAACAGTTGTCCCTCGACATTTGCAGGTGACTCTGGGTACCCCAACCTGCCATGGCTACTGACCCCAGTGAGGAATCCCAGGACAAGGGCAGAGGAATGCTACAATGAGGCACATGGGCAAACTAGGAGGATTATAGAAAGAACCTTCGGCCTCCTGAAGGCCAGGTTCCGGTGCCTCCATATGACAGGTGGTTCTCTCTACTACTCACCAAAGAAGGTGTGCCAGATCACCGTGGCCTGCTGTATGCTGCACAACCTGGCTTTGCGATGACAGGTACCTTTTCTGCAGGAGGATAGTCCAGCTGGAGGTCTTGTGGCAGCTGTGGAGCCTGTGGACAGTGAAGAAGAGGAGGCAGAAGAAGAGGATATCCTTCAGCACCCCTACAATGGTGATCAGGGTGGTGTTGATGTACTTGAGTTCCTCCCTGATCCCCAGATAGTGTTCCTCCTGCAGCCGCTGGGTCTCCTGAAAGTTGGCCAGTATCGTTGCCATCGTCTCCTGGGAACGATGGTATGCTCCCATGATGCTGGAGAGTGGGTTCCCTGGGCCTGTCCTCCCCCTGTCGCACAGCATTCCTCCCAGTTCCCCTGTTTTCCTGTGCCTCAGTCCCCTGAACCGTGTGCCCACTGCCACTGCCCCCAGGTCCCCGATTTTCTTGGGGTGGTGGGTTTGCCTGGGTTCCCTGTAGTGGTGGACACACTGCTGCTTGACGTGTCCTGGGGACAGAGGGATGGGCTGGTGTTTCCTGAGGGGGGAGGCTCTGTGGTGGCTTGTGCCAGTGTCAGGGGAACCAACTGTCCCGAGGTCCCAGATGGGCCAGGCTGGTCATCTTGATCCAGTTGGACAGAGCTGCTGTCATCACTGTGGGCCTCTTCTGTGGAGGGGAGTGGACATGTCTGGAACCTCCTGTCCGGTGACGTTGGGTAGGGGTCCTGCAGGGGTGTAAAGGCATGATTATTGCATCTGTGTGTGCCATCGTGTGCAATGGGTGAGTGACCCTGTACTCCAGTGCTTGCATTCTTGTCTAGGACCGTGTGTGATAATTGGGGGTCTGTGTGGGTATCTGTAGTGGACATGCTTTGGTGATGGGTGCCCATGCTTTGGTGTAGCATGCAGGGCTTGTGTAGGAAAGTACCATCTTGCCTGGCATGTTACCCCCATATTTCACTGTATATATGTTGTTTTAGTGTATGTGTCACTGGGACCCTGCCAGCCAGGGCCCCAGTGCTCATAAGTGTGCCCTGTATGTGTTCCCTGTGTGATGACTAACTGTCTCACTGAGCCTCTGCTAACCAGAACCTCAGTGGTTATGCTCTCTCTGCTTTCTAAATTGTCACTAACAGGCTAGTGACCAATTTCATCAATTCACATTGGCATACTGGAACACCCTTATAATTCCCTAGTATATGGTACTGAGGTACCCAGGGTATTGGGGTTCCAGGAGATCCCTATGGGCTGCAGCATTTCTTTTGCCACCCATAGGGAGCTCTGACAATTCTTACACAGGCCTGCCACTGCAGCCTGAGTGAAATAACGTCCACGTTATTTCACAGACATTTACCACTGCACTTAAGTAACTTATAAGTCACCTACATGTCTAACCTTCACCTGGTGAAGGTTGGGTGCAAAGTTACTTAGTGTGTGGGCACCCTGGCACTAGCCAAGGTGCCCCCACATTGATCAGGGCAAATTCCCCGGACTTTGTGAGTGCGGGGACACCATTTCACGCGTGCACTATACATAGGTCACTACCTATGTATAGCGTCACAATGGTAACTCCGAACATGGCCATGTAACATGTCTACGATCATGGAATTGTCACCCCAATGCCATTCTGGCATTGGGGAGACAATTCCATGATCGCCCGAGTCTCTAGCACAGACCCGGGTACTGCCAAACTGCCTTTCCCGGGGTTTCACTGCAGCTGCTGCTGCTGCCAACCCCTCAGACAGGTTTCTGCCCTCCTGGGGTCCAGCCAGGCCTGGCCCAGGAAGGCAGAACAAAGAACTTCCTCAGAGAGAGGGTGTTACACCCTCTCCCTTTGGAAAAAGGTGTCAGGGCTGGGGAGGAGTAGCCTCCCCCAGCCTCTGGAAATGCTTTGATGGGCACAGATGGTGGCCATCTCTGCATAAGCCAGTCTACAACGGTTCAGGGATCCCCCAGCCCTGCTCTGGCGCGAAACTGGACAAAGGAAAGGGGAGTGACCACTCCCCTGACCTGCACCTCCCAGGGGAGGTGCCCAGAGCTCCTCCAGCGTGCCCCAGACCTCTGCCATCTTGGATTCAGAGGTGTGCTGGCACACTGGACTGCTCTGAGTGGCCAGGGCCAGCAGGTGACGTCAGAGACTCCTTCTGATAGGCTCTTACTTGTGTTACTAGCCTATCCTCCTTCCTAGGTAGCCAAACCTCCTTTTCTGGCTATTTAGGGTCTCTGCTTTGGGGAATTCTTCAGATACCGAATGCAAGAGCTCATCAGAGTTCCTCTGCATCTCCCTCTTCACCTTCTACCAAAGGATCGACCGCTGACTGCTCAGGACGCCTGCAAATCCGCAACAAAGTAGCAAACACGACTACTGCAACCTTGTATAGCTTCATCCTGCTGGCTTTCTCGACTGTTTCCTGGTGGTGCATGCTCTGGGGGTAGCCTGCCTCCTTTCTGCACCAGGAGCTCTGAAGAAATCTCCCGTGCGTCGACGGAATCTTCCCCCTGCAACTGCAGGCAACAAAAGACTGCATCATCGGTCCTCTGGGTCCCCTCTCAGCACGACGAGCGTGGTCCCTGGAACTCAGCAACTCTGTCCAAGTGACTCCCACAGTCCGGTGACTCTTCAGTCCAAGTTTGGTGGAGGTAAGTCCTTGCCTCCCCACGCTAGACTGCATTGCTGGGTACCGCGTGATTTGCAGCTGCTCCGGCTCCTGTGCAGTTTTCCAGGATTTCCTTTGTGCACAGCCAAGCCTGGGTCCCCAACACTCTAACCTGCAGTGCACAACCTTCTGAGTTGTCCTCCGGCGTCGTGGGACTCCCTTTTCTGACTTCGGGTGGACTCCGGTTCACTCCTCTTCTAAGTGCCTGTTCCGGTACTTCTGCGGGTGCTGCCTGCTTCTGTGAGGGCTCCCTGACTTGCTGGGCGCCCCCTCTGTCTCCTCATCCAAGTGGCGACATCCTGGTCCCTCCTGTGCCACAGCAGCATCCAAAAACCTTAACCGCAACCCTTGCAGCTAGCAAGCCTTGTTTGTGATCTTTCTGCGTGGGAACACCTCTGCAAGCTTTTTCACGACGTGGGACATACATCCTCCAAAGGGGAAGTTCTAGCCCTCTTCGGTCTTGCAGAATCCACAGCTTCTACCATCCGGTGGCAGCTTCTTTGCACCCTCAGCTGGCATTTCCTGGGCATCTGCCCTCTCTCGACATTGTAGCGACTCTTGGACTACGTCCCCTTGTTTCACAGGTACTCAGGTCCGGAAATCCACTGTTTTTGCATTGCTGGTGTTGGTCTTCCTTGCAGAAACCCCCTATCACGACTTCTGGGCTCTCTGGGGGTTATAGGTGCACTTTACACCTACTTTACAGGGTCTTGGGGTGGGCTATTTTCCTAACCCTCACTGTTTTCTTACAGTCCCAGCGACCCTCTACAAGCTCACATAGGTTTGCGGCCCATTCGTGGTTCGCATTCCACTTTTGGAGTATATGGTTTGTGTTGCCCTATACCTATGTGCTCCTATTGCAATCTACTGTAACTTTACATTGCTTGCATTACTTCCTTTTGCTATTACTGCATATTTTTGGTATTGTGTACATATATCTTGTGTATATTTGGCATCCTCATACTGAGGGTACTCACTGAGATACTTTTGGCATATTGTCATAAAAATAAAGTACCTTTATTTTTAGTATATCTGTGTATTGTGTTTTCTTATGATATTGTGCATATGACACCAGTGGTATAGTAGGAGCTTTGCATGTCTCCTAGTTCAGCCTAAGCTGCTCTGCTATAGCTACCTTCTATCAGCCTAAACTGCTAGAAACACCTCTTCTACACTAATAAGGGATAACTGGACCTTGTACAGAGTGTAAGTACCCCTTGGTACCCACTACAAGCCAGGCCAGCCTCCTACAGCTTGGTGTTGGGATGTGTGGGTTGTGATAGTGGGACATTTGTGAGGTGTTGGAGTGATGGGGGTGAGGGTGGGGGTATGTGATAGCATTCAGGTAGGGTGGGGGGATGAGGTAGTAAAGATTTGCCTTACCAGAGTTCATTCCTCCTGCTACTCCTCCGAGGCCCTCAGGATGCAATATAGCCAAGACTTGCTCCTCCCATGTTGTTAGTTGTGGGGGAAGAGGTGGGGGTCCGCCGCCAGTCCTCTGTACTGCAATCTGGTGTTTTGAGACCACGGAACGCACCTGCCCCGGTAGGTCGTTACACCTCTTCCTGATGTCATCCCTAGTTCTTGGATGCTGTCCCACTGCGTTGACCCTGACGATGATTCTGCGCCATAGCTCCATCTTCCTAGCAATGGAGGTGTGCTGCACCTGTGATCCGAATAGCTGTGGCTCTACCCAGACGATTTCCTCCACCATGACCCTGAGCTTCTCCTCGGAGAACCTGGGGTGTCGTTGAGGTACCATGATGTGGTGTGGGTGATGTGTGAGGTGGTGTCAGTTGTGATGTGTGAGGGGATGTGTGAGGTGCATGGATGGTGTGTGAGTGATGGCGTTGTGTGCCTGTGGATGCTAGTGTTGTTGATGGTGGTGTCTCTCTCTGGACTTCTTTCTCAATTTTGGTAGTAAGGGTTTGTGGGTGATGTGGTTGTGTGTTTTATATTGTATTGGGTGTGTGGGAGTGGTGTGTGTATGTGTATCAGGTGTGTGTATTTCGAATTGTCCAATGTGGTTGTGTTTTGTAAATGTGTGTGTATTTTGAGCGCGGCGATGTGTACCGCCGATGGAATACCGCGGTTGAAAGACCACCGCGTGGATTCGTGGGTCGTGATAGTGTGGGCGTATTCCTGTTGGCGTGACGGTGGAGGTTTTGTTATCGCCATTTTACACTGACCTTTGGTGTGGCGGACTTGTGGGGGTGTCTGGATTTTGGCGGATTCTGAGCTGTGGGTCGTAATAGCTGTAGCGGAATTCCGCCGCCGCAGTGGTGTGTTGGCGGTCTTCTGCACGGCGGTAAGCGTGATTTTCCACCAATGTTGTAATGAGGGCCAAAGTGTCTTGCGGGCAGGCATGGTCACCTTTTCTGTTGTTACTCACACTACTGATGCAAGGCTAGTGAAGATTACATCCAAGAGGGAGAAGTTGAGTCACAGTGTGAAAGTCAATCAGTTCTTGAAAAGCGCAGCTACTCACCCGTTAGGGTCTTAAGGCGCTGGGGGGGGGAGGGGAGTGTAGCATATACCGGTGAGGTGGTTTAAAGTGTGTTCCTCTTACCCTTTCACCACTAATTCAAGACCAGAAGCCGGAGAATCTACAAAAGTATAGGTTTATTTCATTACAGATGGTGTTAAGCTTCCCAGCACAGAGCACACTATAAAAGGAGGCACACCACATCCTTTAGTTGTTCTCTATTTATATATAAAAACGACCCCATTGTGTGCAGAACATTTCCAAAGGCTTATCAGAGGCGCACCCGCAGCTTCTTCAGACATAGATAGAGAACAAGAAAAAGTGTATATCTCCCAACACCCACACAAGCGTCACAGACAAAACGAACATTTCTCAAAAGGTGCACCCAAAATAGGCACCTTTCAGCGCGTAAATGAACACCTAAAATTTAATTAAAGAAAGAGAAAAACACTTACAACTTTCACAATCAGCCCTTTAGATACCAGTTTGTACATGTTATCATCATTTCTATTGCCTAGTTACACAATCATCATTTCCAAGTGTTAAAAATGTGGAGACAGAAATGCATAAGGAGGGATATTAGTGAGTAGTGAATGAGCAAATATACTTTCATTAATCTGCATTATTCCTTGCATCTCTTCTACTTGCATGGCATTATTTGTTTGATGTATGCATGTACGAGGGAGTCGGCAGCTGGCTGCTAGCAATTTATACAAAGACAAAACGTTAAAATCCCTCCGTCTATTATGGCTGCTATCATCAATATTTTTCAACTTCAGTTTGTTAATATTGTTAATATTTCCCAAAGCCATCATCACCAAGTCCAATCCCCGGTATCTTGATGTATGTCAGTTGCTATGGTATGTAATTTTTGTATTGCTAATTTGACATTGGGTGCATTAGCGGGTATAAATACACAGCAAGATATCCATATTATCCGGCATATCCCTCCCTTTTCGGCCAAGGTAATATCTAAAACCATACGATGTTGAAGAGTCATTAATTTGTTGGCATGCATCTCTACTGTTATATTAGAAAAGCTCCAGCTGTGGCATCTATCTCTCCTCTTGTCAAATGGCTTATATCCCTACTATTTAAGGCTGGTCCCCAATACAGCAATATTTCCTTTAAGACATCTATGAACTGTTGAGAAAATGTGTCAGTCTGTTCTACTGTCTGTTGTACTTCCCTTTTAGGGCAGAGGTGGTAATAAACAGGAGCAATTTAAAGAGGGGGAAGAAGGAAAGCCACATAGCATTGCCAGATCATCAAGCCGGAAGCCATACGTACGCATTGCCACCACAGATAAAATAGGCATTGGCGGATGCAGTGAAACTGTAGTAAATGTGTTTTTCAGTACTATTGTCTTCTCATACATACTTTCACCTAATGATATCGGACCTGCACCTTCAGAAAAAGAAAGTAGCCTTTAAAGATAGCACCTTCACTGGTATGAGATAGTCTTGGGCAATATTATTATGCTTAATAAACATTTTCATCCTATTGGTGGTTCCTAGTTGTTCAAACTCAGAATTTTCCTCGTCAGTTCCATTAAACTCAAGACCTATATCATAGGCAGTGTACACAAACTCAGTCTACATTCTAGTAGCATTGACATATATCTCTTTTCTGTTATTGTCCAGTATTTTCCACCTATTCTCCCACAATAATTCAAACCAAGCCTTACCCTGTCCATGAAAGGTTAATGGTAATGGAACATGCGGTACACTCTGTTGCGCTACAGTAGGCAAAAACCCACATACCCAACACTTCATCTTATTGGTACCATTATAGGTGTTATGCATGTTTGCATAAAGGTGTTCCCATGGAATGTTAATCTGTGGGACAAATACAAGTGTGCCAAAGTAAAATGGTGGTGTTCGGGTGGTGGCGTGGTGTTCTGATGTACTGCATTATTATTTTCCAAAAACCAAGTGATGCCAAAAATGTAGGGGACTATCATTAATAGAACCACTATACATAGTAACTTGATCTTTCCATCTTTCCCATTTTTGGGAACTAATTGTTCCTCCTCTGAAGTAACCGGGAGGTCAAAAGGATGCTTCTCCATTGCCACAGTTTGTTTGCAGTGTCCTAATTTTACTAACTCACTTCCCAAGTTGGTCCATTAAAGTTGGCACTCTTGAGCGCCTAGCAGTTGATGCTTTCTCCATCCTAAGCACTTTCCTATCTAATTCTTCAATTTCTGAGGTAGCAAGTTATACCTGAGTTGGAGGGCAGTCAGGTTTATAATACCCTTTTTAATTGCCACAATAGTTCCCTGATCAGAATTAACTCCTTCCGTAGGCTGTTATGGGCAGATCACTGGTGCCTTTTGATGTTTGAAACATGAATCTAGTTCACGACCGTCACACCTCACACCCGTCTGCATCACTAACAAAACTTGCAATGGTCCTTTCCAGCGTGGTTGCAGACTACTCTTCCACACAAAATATTTGGTCAGCACCCAGTCCCCAGGCCTTATGATGTGCTGTTCTCCTTCCAAAGACAGGGACCAGGTATCTCTGACCTGTTGATAAATTGTAGATGATTTAATAGTCAATTCCTTACAGTAATCCAACATCGCAGAATGAGTCAATTCCTTAAGGCAAGATGGAGATGCAAACCCCAAAACATTGGCTAGCCTCCCCATCACAGTCTCATAGGGAGAAAGTCTGTTTCTGGCTGTCACAGTTGTTTTCATAAAAATCAAGGCCAATGGTAAAGCATCTGTCCAATTCAAGTTGCTAGAGGAAAATATTTTCGACAGTTTATTCATCAAAGTGTCATTACATCTTTCCACTAAGCCTGTCACCTTAGCATGATAAACAGAATTAAACTTTTGTCGGATTCCCAATCCTTTGCAAATCAGATCCATTATTTCATTCACAAAATGTACTCCAAAGACTACGACACAATCCATATCTAGGAAAATATTCCTTCAACAATGTTTTTGCCGTGCTCAATGCAGAATTATCCTTCAAGAGAAATGCCTTGACCCACTCTCTAAAGGAACAGACCACAACCAAAACATAATGTTTCCCATTACTTGGCGGCATTTGAATGAAATCCATCTGTAGACATTCAAAGGGATATTCTGGCATTCTAAATTGAGCTTGGGGCACTTGTATTCCTTTTCCTACAATATGTTGTGCGCAAACTAAGCATTTTTTTACTATAATTTACAGCTGTTATTCTAATCTTGTCATTTGCCAACAACTTGGCAATGGTATTGATCATTCCACCTGTCCCTATATGTGCTGGTCCATGGATCATTTGTACCATAGGTAATAGGAAACTATCAGGTAAGACCCATCTTGGTCCAGGTAATCCATCCACCCAACTTCGTAACTCCTTCTTATAGACGTATCCCTTTCTTTTCCATTCTTTAATATCATTTTTATCTGCCAGCCCCTGAATTTCTCGTATCCTTTCAGACATATCAAAAACTTTTTCTGAGGGGTGCACATCAACAAGTACATATGTCAATGAATACTGAGTCTGGGCTGTGGAGCGAGCTGTCTCATCTGCAAAGGCATTTCCCTGACCCACTGAATCATTTACCTTTTTATGCGCGCTGCATTTCATAATAGCTACTTTCTTGGGCAATGCTATTGAATTCAACAACTGAGTAATTAGAATACCATGTTGTATCTTAGCTCCACTAGATGTTATAAATCCACTCTCTGCCCAAAGTCTTCCAAAATTGTGTGCAACCCCAAAAGCGTATTGACTATCTTTGTAAATGTTCACTGTTTTCCCTTGTGCTAATTCACAAGCTCTGGTCAATGCTATCAATTCAGCTGCCTGCACCGACTGCTGCTATATTTTACACGCTTCAACTACTGTTTCATTTGTGGCTATAGCATATGCAGCTGAAATAGTTCAATCTAGTAACATGACCCATCAACAAATAGGGTGCCATCCACATCCAATAGTGGCACATCCGTTAGGTCCACTCGTCCCTTTCTCTCCGTTTCAGTAACAATCACGCAGTCGTGCTGCTTCTCCTCCTGTGACAAAGGGAGAGGCATCAAAGTGGCCACATTAAGAGTGGTACACCTTCCCAAAGTAACATTAGGTCTCATTAATGCCAATTCATACTGGGTAAAGCGGGCATTTATAAGGTGTTGTGTCTTAGTTTTATCTAATAAAGCATTAGCAGATTGTGGGACATATACTGTAGCTTTATGTCCCAAAATAATTGAGTCTGTCTGTTTTAGGGCAGAAGCTACTGCTGCTGTGTTTTGAAGGCAGTTGGTTAGGCCTCTCGCTACCGGGTCCACTGCTGAGGAAAAATAGGCACAAGGTCTATTCTTCTCTCCATGCTTCAGTTTTAATACAGCCATAGCACAGCCTTTTCTTTCATGCTAAAGCAAAGCATTTAGCATAAGCAGGTGTTTCCAAAGCAGGTGCATTGCACAGAGCCTTTTTTAAAGTCAGGAAACAGTCCTCATTTTCTTCAGTCCAAAGAACAGGATCCTGCAATACTTCATGCGTAAGAAGCAACAAGTGCTCGGTCAGCAAGGTCAACAGAACGACACTATACCCCCTTTTGACAACAGGTAGGCGAAATAGGAGACCTCCTGTTGACAATATTGCAATTTTGCTGGCAAAACCTTGTGACCATGCCAAGCTAAAAACTGGAGGAGCTTTATAGAAGCATCTTTGCATGCTTGTTCTGTATCTGCAGTTATGAACAAATCATCCACATATTGCAACAATGTGGTACCAGGAGGCAACTGGCAATTCTCCAGCTGTCTCTTTAAAGATTGACTATATCTACTAGGACTCTCTGTGTACCCCTGAGGAGCACGACAAAAAACATAGGATCTTCCAAAGAGGCTAAACCCAAATGGATAGTGACTGTCTTCATGTATAGGAATGCAAAAGAATGCATTCTTAACCCCTTCTGTGCCGTGGACGTAAAGGTTACGTCCAACGGCACAGTGCTCATGTGCCGAGGACATAACCATTACGTCCTCGGCACTGAGCTCAGAGGGAGCACTAGCGCTCCCTATGTGGGCTTCCCTCCCACCCCCCCAAGGCAGGGATGGAAGGGGAAGCCCTTCCCCTTCCACCCGTCCCCCTCTAAGCCCCCCAGTGACATCTGATGACGCCAGCGCGCATTTGCGCGCGGACCTCATCAGAGGCCACTTCCCCATTGTGCTGGAAAGCTCAGCTTCCAGGGTGATCAGAAGAGAAATGCTTTGCATTTCTCTTCTGATCATGTGTGGGGCCCTGAGAGGCTTCAAAGGGAAGGAAATGAATTTCCTTCCCTTTTAAGTCTCTCAGAGCATTTCAAAAGCCGGATCGTAAAGAAATGCGGCTTTTGAACTGCCCACTAGACACCAGGGATGTTTTTGTAAAACTTAAACTGGTATAAGGGGCTATTGTAATTAGGCCGATCTGCCCCCAGGGGGGCAGAAACCTCTAGGCGCCAGGGATAAAAAAAAATTGGGGGGGAGACATGGGTCGCTCCCCTGGGGGTGCAAATTTATTTTTGCCCATTTCTGCCCCTCCTGGGGGCAGATCGGGGTATTTCTATTAGGCCGATCAGCCCCTGCGGGGGTGGGGGGGGGGGGGGGCGGGAGAAACCACTTAGGGACCAGGGATTGGTGTGTGTATATTTGTGTTTCTTTAGGGGGGCAGCCCCTTGGGTCAGAGTCGCTCCCCATAGGGGCACATTACTGTTGGCTATATCTGTCCCCCTTGAGGGCAGATGGGCCTATTTTTGGAAGGCCCATCTACCCCCAGGGGGGGGGGGGCAGAAAGCCCACCAGAGACCAGGGATTATTTTTCCCAAAATAAGAGGGTGGGGGTATGGCCATACCCCCACCCCAAATGGGGTTCTGCCAAAGTTGTTCTGCCAACCAGTGGGCAGATGGGGCAATTATCCCTGACGCTGCCATGTAGAAAAATCCACAAGACCTAGACACATCTGAAAACTAAATATCTGGGTGATTTCAGGGTGGTGTGTTTCACATGCACCCCGCGCCATTTTCGTACCCACAATGCCCTGCAAACCTCGAACTTTGCTGGAAATCATATATTTTTCCCATGTTTTTGTGATGGAACCTTCCGGAATCTGCAGGAATCCACAAAATTCCTCCCACCCAGCATTGTCTCATCTATACCGATAAAAATTCTGCTGCACTAAAAATGTTTTTTTGCAAACTGCCCTTTTGGACTCCCTTTGGTTCCCCCTCAATATCGACATGTTTTTGGCTCTTCCCTTTCACAAGCACTTGGCCCACCTACACAAATGAGGTATCATTTTTACCGGGAGACTGAGGGGAACGTTGGGTGGTATGAAATTTGTCCCAGTGCGGTGATCCAACACAGAAATGTGGGAAAAATGTGATGTTTAGCTAAATTTGAGGTTTGGTGAGGATTCTGTGTAAGAAAACATTGGGGGATCCACGCAAGTCACACCTCCCTGGACTCCCTCGGGTGTCTAGTTTTCAGAAATGTCTGGGTTTGGTAGGTTTCCCTAGATGGCTGCTGAGCCCAGGACTAAAAACGCAGGTGCCCCCCTGCAAAAACAGGTAGTTTTGTATTTGATGATTTTGATGTGTCCAGATAGTGTTTTGGGGCATTTCCTTTCGCGGACAGTAGGCCTACCCACAGAAGTGAGGTACTGTTTTTATCGGGAGACTTGGGGGAAGGCTGGGTGGAAGGAAATTTGTGGCTCCTCTCTGATTCCAGAACTTTCTGTCACGGAAATGAGAGGAAAAAGTGTTTTTTGGGCCAAATTTTGAGGTATGCAAAGGATTCTGGGTAACAGAACCTGGTCAGAGCCCCACAAGTCACCCCATCTTGGATTCCCCTAGGTGTCTAGTTTTCAAAACTGCGCAGGTCTGCTAGGTTTCCTTAGGTGCCGGCTGAGCTAGAGGCCAAAATCCACAGCTAAACACTTTGCAAAAAACAGCTCTATTTCTTTGTGAAAATGTGATGTGTCCACGTTATGTTTTGGGTCATTTCCAGTCGCGGGCGCTAGGCCTACCCCCACAAGTGAGGTACCATTCTTACGGGAGACTTGGGGGGGAACGCTGGGTGGAAGGAAATTTATGGCTCCTCACTGGTTCCAGAACTTTCTGTCACCGAAATGAGAGGAAAAAGTGATTTGTGGGCCAAATTTGGAGGTTTGCAAAGGATTCTGGGTAACAGAACCTGGTCAGAGCCCCACAAGTCACCCCATCTTGGATTCCCCTAGGTGTCTAGTTTTCAAAACTGCACAGGTTTGTTAGGTTTCCCTAGGTGCTGGCTGAGCTAGAGGCCAAAATCCACAAATAGGCACTTTGCAAAAAACAGCTCTGTTTTCTTTGTGAAAATATGATGTGTCCACGTTGTATTTTGGGGCATTTCCTGTTGTGGGCACTAGGCCTACCCACGCAAGAGACGTACCATTTGTGGGGGAAACACAGAATAGCAAAACAAGTGTTATTGCCCCTTGTCTTTCTCTACATTTTTTCCTTCCAAATGTAAGACAGTGTGTAAAAAAGACGTCTATTTGAGAAATGCTCTGTAATTCACATACTAGTATGGGCACCCTGAAATTCAGAGATGTGCAAATAACCACTGCTTCTCAACACCTTATCTTGTGGACATTTTGGAAAGGCAAAGGTTTTCTTGATACCTATTTTTCACTTTTTATATTTCAGCAAATGAATTGCTGTATGCCCAGTATAGAATGAAAACCCATTGCAAGGTGCAGCTCATTTATTTGCTCTGGGTACCTAGGGTTCTTGATGAACCTACAAGCCCTATATATCCTTGCAACTAGAAGAGTCCAGCTGACGTAACGGTATATTGCTTAAAAAAATCTGACATCGCAGGAAAAAGTTACAGATTAAAACGTGGAGAAAAATGCCTGTTTTTTTCACCTCAATTTCAATATTCTTTTATTTCAGCTGTTATTTTCTGTAGGAAACACTTGTAGGATCTACACAATGACCCCTTGCTGAATTCAGAATTTTGTCTACTTTCCAGAAATGTTTAGCTGTCTGGGATCCAGCATTGGTTTCTCACCCATTTCTGTCACTAACTGGAAGGAGGCTGAAAGCACAAACACTAGTAAAAATGGGGTGTGTCCCAGTAAAATGTCAAAATTGTGTTGAAAAATTGGGTTTGAGCCTTCTTCTGCAGCCCTTTTTTCCCATTTAAAAAAAAAAAAAAACAAATCGCTGTATTTTGACTAATTTCCCGGTCTCTTTCAGGGGAACCCACAAAGCCTGGGTACCTCTAGAATCCCTAGGATGTTGGAAAGAAAGGACACTAATTTGGCATGGGTAGCTTATGTGAACAAAACGTTATGAGGGCCATACGGGAACTGCCCCTAATAGCCAAAAAAAGGCTCAGCACAGGAGGGGAAAAGTCCTTGCAGCGAAGGGGTTAAGGACTATAACTGTAAGCCCCTGAGCCGTGGAGGGAATGGAGGAAAACATAGTAGTTATACCAGGCAGTACAGAAAATTGGGGCTCAACAATCTTATTTATTTGTCTCAAATCAATCACCATCCTATATCTTTAATTTCTCTTGTACCATCATCTCTTTTAACCAGGGTTAAAAGTGGGCTATTGCAAACATTTCCTTGTGCTTCCTTTAATATTCCTTTCTATAGTAAATCCTGTTTCACTAATTGTAGTCCTTGTGCCCCTTCCCTAGATATTTTGTACTGAGGTATGGTGGTAACTTAGCATTTCCTTTCAATTTTATACATATAAGGTCTATATCCATGTGACCAACATCATTGTGTCCTATAGCCCATAGCGAGGGATCAATATCTTGAAGCTCAAGAGGTTAACTGTCCTGTCTCACTATCATAACAGAAGGAGTACTCCTTTTACATGTTAAAAACACACCATCGGGACTGCAGTCAATTATGGTGTGCATACCTTTCAATTCCTTTAATCCCAATAATTTCAAAGAACATTTATCTGTAAGTACAAAGGGCATCTATCCAATAATAGGTTCTAGGGAGAAAGGGAGAGGGGCAGATACAGGGCTGGTGACAATAGTATTGGAAAAACCCACCGACTTATCAATCAATTTTTCCTGGGGGGGGGGGGGCATTTGGGAGTGAGTGGTGAGAGATGGAAGTATTGGTGGCCCCGGTGTCTATGAGGAATTGTTCCTTCTTTCCTGCTACATTAATTTCCACATATGGTCCTGTGGAATCCAGCGGCATATGTATTTTCTCCTCCCCACTCCCTGGGCATTGTATTGCATCCAGTCATCAAACTCGTCCTGCGTAAAGGAATGCTGCACAGCTTACGCATTCCCTGTTGCCTATCAAATGAATTAGTTTGGGCACCCCTCATCGTTCCTCTTCCTCTTACTTGACCTCTACTCCTTTCTCTACCCATTCCTGCTGTTATTATTCCTTCCTGCCACTGTAGAGATGGACACTCATTCTTCCATTGTCCCTCCTTAAAACGATAACAATATTGTAACCTAATTCTGCTCTTCCTTGAGGAGGGGCCGACTGGCCTCTCCCCATCCCTCTTCCATGTACCACTGACACTCTAGTACTACCTATATTCTGTGAGCTACCTCTTCCTGGATACGGCTGTTGCATTAGAGCCTATGCCTTTAAATCTGACATCTTCTTAGCCTTTACCCCCTTGTCTGCATTTTTTCTATTTTCATAGTAACAGGCCATTGTCAACAATTCTACAGATGTCTTAGCAGTCCATTTACTTTCATATGTTTTAATACGATCTCCTAATTCGGGGAGAATATTATCAACAAATTTGGTAGCAAATAATCTTTGACCAGGAATAGTCGTGAGATCCTGCCCACTACAAGCCTTAAATGTTTCTTCCAATCTAGTAAACAAATCTGATATTTCCTCATTCTCTTTCTGTTTACAATCTGTTATTTTACCCAAATCTACTCTTCCTTGAGGCAATATTTGCTGCAATCTTTGGATCAAAAGTTGTGGCAATTTCAATATGGAGGCTGGGGTAAGAGTGCCTGGCACTCTCTGTCCATCATCCTTCTCTAAATTTCCCCAGTTTATAAGTGGGTTCTGACTATCATTTTGACATACCTCATTCCAAACGTCCGAGGCACTATATAATCGAATAACATTTCTATATCCTTTAACGTCATTGTACCAATATTGGTGGCTTGTTCCAGGCCATCATAAAATCCTACTGGATTTTATCTGAGGTCAGGTATGTCCTTTTTTAGGGCAGCTCGGTCAGTACGAGTAAATGGTGTATGCACAAATTGTGGCTGTGGGGCTATTGGTTGACTTCCTGCAGAACCTGTGGCACCTGGGTCAGGATGTATTTCTCGCATAGGACATTCCTTACTAAAATGCTTATTATCTTCCTCATCAGTATCATCCCCCGCATCTTATTTTGGGTGGAGCAACCAAAGCAGTAAAAAGGAGACCTCGGGCACGAAGAGCTCTCATACATCCAGTCTCATTTAAAAGACCTACTTTTGCTTTTCTCCAAATTACCATAAAATGAGAAGAAAAACACACAGAGGGGGTCATTACAACCCTGGCGGACGGTGTTAAAGCGGCGGTAATACCGCGAACAGGCCGGTGAAAAAAAAAGGGAATTATGACCGTGGCGGAAACCGCCAACATAGACAGCCACTTTAACACTCCGACCGCCACGGTCACCGCCAACAGACAGGCGGAAGACAAAGTACTGCCCACAGTATTATAACAGGCCAATCCGCCACCTTTTCCGGGGCGGATTCACCGTGGATAAAAACACGGCGGAAACAGCCATTTCAATGGGAAAACGCTCACCTTAACACACTCCACGAGGAAGGAGGGCACCATGGAGCCGGAACTCCAAATA
The DNA here is from genome assembly GCF_031143425.1 of Pleurodeles waltl. Classification (NCBI taxonomy): domain Eukaryota; kingdom Metazoa; phylum Chordata; class Amphibia; order Caudata; family Salamandridae; genus Pleurodeles; species Pleurodeles waltl. The sequence goes on from NC_090440.1 coordinate 400,927,266, forward strand.
CTCCCTGCGATAGTGTTACTGCTCCTCTACGAACATCAGCAACGCCGGCGCCGAAGACAACGGTGAGTACTGCACCTACGACATAGGGGAGGGGGAGGCAAAAGTCAGGGACACACACACGCAACACCCCCACCCCCACCCCGACCCTCGTACACTACAACACACACACCAATGCATTTCCAAACATCACAGTAACAACCCCCCCGGAAGAATGCAAAGACAAAAGGAAATGAGTGCAACCATTGTAATGTATCAAAATACAGTAAGCTAATATATACAGAAATATATACACATTCCAAAAATATACATCACGATTAGTAGTGCAGGTATGCACCATTCAATGTCCGTGGACCACTGGGCCCAAAATGCATGGGCGAGGCCCACACAAGATACCTGTCCAGAAACGGAGAGAACACTGCAGGGGCATCAGATAGAAATACAACAGGCACCTCAGGGGGAAGGGAAGGGGGGGGCACCTCAGCCGGATGACAGCACCACGCCAGATCCACGACAGGGCTCCATGCCCATTGATGTATCCTGGGGAGTGCAAAGCCACAGTCTCTCAAGTCTCTACAGTGGGTGGTTTGCCCACTGTACCATCCTGGGGAGTGCAAAGCCACAGTCTCTCAAGTTTCTACAGTGGGTGGTTTGCCCACTGTTCAATCCTGGGGAGTGCAAAGCCACAGTCTCTCAAGTGGATAACAGTCTCCACTGGTTCTGGAGGGGGACTGGTGCCCAGAGTGCTTCATCCTGTGCAGGACAGACGAAGTGGATGCAGGTCTCCACTGGTTCTGGAGGGGGACTGGTGCCCAGAGTGCACCACTCTCCCAGTGACAGTCCCAGTTCTGTCACTGCCCCTGCCACACATGGGCTAGCGATGCTTGCCATGGCGGTCTTTGCCCTGTTCAGCGGTGCTTGAATTTGCTGTCTCTGACCTGTTCAGCGGTGCTTGCCATGGCGGTCTTTGCCAAGTTCAGCGGTGCTTGACTTTGCTGTCTCTGACCTGTTCAGCGGTGCTTGCCATGGCGGTCCCTCATTGCCCAGCGGGGCTGTGGCTGCCAGGGCCCTCCTGGGCACTGACTCTGGCGGTGGTCTCCTGACCAGTGACGATTGTGCTGCCCTCCTGGGCACTGACTCTGGCGGTGGTCTCCTGACCAGTGACTATTGTGCTGCCCTCCTGGGCACTGACTCTGGCAGGGGTCTCCTGACCAGTGACGATTGTGCTGCCCTCCTGGGCACTGACTCTGGTGGTGGTCTCCTGACCAGTGACGATGGGGCTGGCGGTGGCGTCCTGGGCAGCGGGGATGATGGCGGCCTTCTCCGCCGTGCTGCTCTTCCCATACTTTGGCGCATTCTTCTGCCCCTTCCCCACCTTGGGAGGAGTCACAGCTGACTCGACACTCCCCCCGGGACCCTTGTGAGCGGCTTTGCCTGCAGGAGTCTTCACCCTCTCCCGTCGGGCACTGTCCAACTTCTGGTGCTTCACAGGGGGGGGGGGGGGGGGACTGGCTGTGCTTTGGCTCCGTGTCACACTGGCTGCCCTGGTGCCGGTGCACTCCACATACCTCTAACAGTCACCACTGGTACCGGACCTTTTTTGGCTGAGGTGCTACTACGGGACCTATGAATTGGAGGGGGGTAGTGGTGGGAAAGAGGTCAACGTTGCTCAGGAAAAGTTTCTGACGAACACTGGGACGGGTAGCTGGAGGGGGTCTGGGAGTGGAGGAAGAGGAGGTGGTTGTAGGAGGTGTAACTTTTGATTATTTGGGTGCAGGTGCATGTTCTGGAGGCTGTTGTGAGGTGGATGGATGTTGGGTGTGTGTGTGTGTGCCCGCGTTTGTGTACCTTGGGAGGGGGCGTCACAGACACACTGGGAGAGAACATGGTAGTGGGGGTGGTGAGTGCAGGTGAGCGTGGTGTGGTGCTGGGTGTTCTGGAGCGAGTCCTAGTGGCTGTAGTGGTAGTGCATGCAGGTGAGAGTGTAGACGACACTGGGAGGGAGGATGGAGACGACGAGGAGGGGGACACAGTGGAGGCAGTGGATGTTGCTGTGTCTGTATGTGGGTGATGCTTGTGTGAGTGCCTGTGGGATGTGTGGTGCCTGTTTGCCTGAGCTGCCCTTGTGTGTTGAGGTGTGTGCAGGCTGGTCTGTAGGTGGGGATATGCTGAGGTACAGGGGATTGGGTCTGGGTGGAAGAAGTTGGAGGGGGGAGGCTAGAAACAGGGACAATGGCTGCCATCAGTGCTGAGGCCAGAGATTGCAGGGTTCGATGATGGGCAGCCTGACCAGAATGAATGCCCTCCAGGAATGCATTAGTGTGTTGCAACTCCCTTTCTACACCCTGGATGGCATTCACAATGGTAGACTGCCCAACAGTGAGTGACCTGAGGAGGTCAATGGCCTCCTCACTGAGGGCAGCAGGAGTGACAGTGGCAGGGGCTGAGGTGCCTGGGGTGAAGGTGATGCCCACCCTCCTGGGTGAGCGGGCACGGGGCGAAGACTGAGGGGCTGCTGGGAGGGTGGTGCTGGTAGGGGGGGTGGCGGCTGTACCTGTAGAAGTGGGGGGCACAGATGGTGCCGCCACCACAAGGGAGCTCCCATCGGAGGACGAGTCTGTGTCGCTGGTTGCTGATCCGGTGACCGACGTGAAGCTCCCCTCACCCTCCGTTCCACTGGTGTATTCGGAATCCGTAGTGTGGCCCTCCATGGCCATGTGGGATGCAGCCCCCTGGTGCTCCAGTGCCACTGTACCTCCGCCTGATGATGCTGATGCACAAAAGAACGGGGAGAGCACAAAAAGGGGTTGGGAAACAGAAGAAAGACAGGTTGAGTGCATGGCTTACCGCTACCGTTGGCGGACAATACAGACACAGCAGCCCCCTGCACTACGCCGTGCTCTTGGGCTTGGGCTCTACAGATGCAGTTCCTGGGATATGGCCTACATGGCTATGGTGGACATCTGCAAACATAGATGACACAGGGGCATGTATACCTGTACTTGGCACTCTACAGAGGTGGGGTGGAGTGGCACATGGCCTGCATTACGGAGGGGCCTAGCCTACGGAACTCGCCCTGGCCTAGGGAAACCCACAGCCCTCCTCCCCCACCCAAACCCCTCCACTGCGTGCAAAGTCAGCAGAATGAGAGTGTACTCACCCCCTTGTGTCTGCTGTGATGCCCTCATGCGCCCATCCAACTCAGGGTAGGCCACCGCCAGGATCCTGAACATCAGGGGGGTCATGGTGCGACGGGCACCCCTCCCACGTTGGGAGGTCATCCCCAGCTGAGCCTCCACCGTCTTCTTGCTCCAGCGGCGAATGTCCTCCCATCTTTTACGGCAGTGGGTGCTCCGTCTCCGGTGGACCCCCAGGGTCCGGACGTCCTTGGCAATGGCACGCCAAATATCCTTCTTCTGGTGGGCGCTGACCTACATGACATGTACAGGGGAAGAAGAGAAGTCATTAACAACTGCACCGTCGAAGTGAGTGGCCCACATCCCTGCCCTTGCCATGTGGCACATGCATTCACACTCCTTCATGCTCGCAGAACTCAGCCCCCTTCCTTCTTTCATCCAGCCCTCTCCACACAGGCATAGCCCATACAACTTGCACCCTATGTACTCACCTGTTGGTCTGGAGGACCATAGAGTAGCGTGTACTGGGGGAGGACCCTGTCCACGAGCTTCTCCAATTCCTGCGCAGTGAAGGCAGGGGCCCTTTCCCCAGACGCACGAGCCATTGTCTCTTCCAGACTGAGGTCACAGCAGCACTTGCAGTGTAGGTCCTCTCCTGTCAAAGATCAGGTATCGAGTGATTGAACAGATAGAAAATGGCGGTCACGTCTGCGGCGGTGACGTCCGCAGCGGTGCGTATCATCACCGCCGGCGCACTGCGTCATTGGCTCCTGGGACCCATAGGGTCCAATGTTAACCAATGCAGCATTGTGCAGCGGTCTACAACCGCCTACCGCGACGGTGTACAATGCCAGCGCAGTTACCTCACATCCCATTGTCCCACTTTAGAGGTCAGGCAGCCGCCATTTCAGGGGCCCACATGGCTTCATTTTCAACTGCGTCACACATACCTAGGCCTGGACTCAACAGACATACAGACAACTTTTTGGAGTTTGTTTCGTGTTCTGTGTAGATGTGGGTACATACCTCTGAATTGCTTGACTCTGTGGTTGCTGTTGTCCTTCCTAGGCACCGTCAGCTGGGACATGTGAGGAGATGGCGGAATCCTCTGGTGTACCGACCGATGGTGGACCTGTTGACAATGGAGGAGCGACATTTAATCATCACCTACAGGTTTGACCGTGCCACAATCCAGGAACTGTATGCCCAGTTGGAGCCTGACCTGATGTCAGCAATCCGCCATCCCACAGGAATCCCGCCTCAAGTGCAGGTGCTATCAGTGCTCCATTTCCTAGCAAGTGGGTCATTTCAAACAACAGTGGCCATGGCATCAGGGATGTCCCATCCTATGTTTTCCAACGTGTTGTCCAGAGTGTTGTCTGCCCTGCTGAAACACATGAGGAGCTACATCGTTTTCCCTCAGGTGGAGGATTTGGCTACAGTTAAAGGTGACTTCTATGCCCTGGGACATATCCCTAACATCATAGGTGCCATTGATGGGACCCATGTAGCTCTGGTTCCCCCACCCCACAGGAGTGAACAGGTGTACAGGAACCAGAAGAGTTATCATTCGATGAATGTACAGATGGTATGTTTGGCAGACCAGTGCATCTCGCAGGTAAATGCTATGTTCCCTGGCTCAGTGCATGACGCCTACATCCTGCGGAATAGCAGCATCACTTATGTGATGGGTCAACTCCAGAGGCACCGGATGTGGCTATTAGGGGACTCTGGTTACCCCAACCTGTCATGGCTACTGACCCCAGTGAGGAATCCCAGGACCAGGGCAGAGGAACGCTACAATGAGGCCCATGGGCGGACTAGGAGGGTGATCGAACGCACCTTTGGCCTCCTGAAGGCCAGGTTCAGGTGCCTCCATATGACAGGTGGTTCCCTATTCTACTCACCAAGGAAGGTGTGCCAGATCATCATCGCCTGCTCTATGCTTCACAATCTTGCTTTACGACCCCAGGTGCCTTTTCTGCAGGAGGATGGTCCAGATGACGGTGTTGTGGCAGCTGTGGAGCCTGTGGACAGTGATGAGGAGGAAGCAGAGGAAGAAGACATTGACAACAGGGACTCAGTCATTAAGCAATATTTCCAGTGACACACAGGTGAGAACACTTTCTTTACTAATACATTTACTTTCACACTTCTACCTCTATCCTGTCTGTCAATTTCAAACAGTATTTGGTAACTGAGTTGTACATTTCCATTACGGTTTCACAGGTGTGGTTACCAACGTGTGTCATCTGCTTGCATCCTTCATGGACTTGTGATGTGTGACATAGGTATGTTGACATTACTATTGAGAACGGATTTTGTCATTGTCATAGCTAATACACTTTTTCAAAATCACAGACTGACTCCAGATTGTTTTGTGCTTCAAGGGTGTTTATTGAAGTGCTAATTATTGGAGGTGGTGGTAAAATAGTGATGGGTGATGGTGGAGGAATGCCCATGGCAGAGTCCAGTCTATTAGTCTCACAGGTGCACTGCCCATATGGACATAGGAAGTGGAGCTGGGGCAGTTCCAATATGGACAGGGTTACAAAGTGGGACAGTGGGATGACAATCAGGGTGGTCTCATTTTTTGGCGGGGGTCTTGCCATTGTGCTCTGTCCTGTTCCTGGATCTCAGGGACCGCTTGCGGGGGGGTTCTCCGTCTGCAGGGGTGGGGTGCTGGTGTGGTGGTCCTGTGGCGGGGCGTCCTGTCCAATAGCGCCGGCGGAGGGCAGTTCATCATCCATGCTAGTGTCAGGGGCCCCTTGTAGTGCCACGGTGTCCCTCATGGTGTTCTGTATGTCCTTCAGCACCTCTACGATGGTGCCCAGGGCGGAGCTGATGGTTCTGAGTTTCTCCCTGAACCCCAAATACTGTTCCTCCTGCATGCGCTGGGTCTCCTGAAACTTGGCCAGGACCGTAGCCATCGTCTCCTGGGAGTGATGGTATGCCCCCATGATGGAGTAGAGGGCCTCGTGGAGAGTGGGTTCCCTTGGTCTGTTCGCCCCCTGTCGCACAGCAGCCCTCCCAGTTCCCCTGTGTTCCTGTGCCTCCGTCCCCTGGACCGTGTGCCCACTGCCACTGCCCCCAGGTCCCTGTTGTTGTTGGGGTGGTGGGTTATCCTGGGTTCCCTGTAGCGATGGACACACAGCTGATTGACGTGTCCTGGGGACGGAGGTATGGGCCCGCTGGGTGGGTGCTGTACTGGTGTTTCCAGAGGGTGGAAGGTCAGTGTTGGGCTGTGCCTGTGCGAGGGGAACCGACTGTCCCGAGGCCCACGATGGTCCGGGCTGGTCATCTGGATCCAGTTGGCCAGAGCTGCTATCATCACTGTGGGCCTCTTCTGTGGGTGGGGTAGAGATGTCTGGACCCTCCTGTCTCGTGACGTTAGGTAGTGGTCCTGCAGGGGTATAAAAGCATGATTATTGCATGTGTGTGTGTCATGGTGTGCAATGGGTGGGTGAGCGTGTACCCCAGTGCTGGCATTCCTGTGTGGGGGCTTGTGTGATGATGGTTAGGGGTTGTTATGGGTATGTGCAGTGGGCATACTTTAGTGATGGGTGTCCATGCTTTGTTGTGTCATGCAGGGCTTGGTGTTGGGATGTGTGGTTTGTGTTATTAGTACATTAGTGAGGAGTTGGAGTGATAGGGGAGGGGTGAGGGTGGGTGTGTGTGATAGCATGCAGGTAGGGTGGGGGATATGATAGTTAAGATTTGACTTACCAGTGTCCATTCCTCCACCGACTCCTCCGAGGCCCTCAGGATGCATAATGGTCAAGACCTGCTCCTCCCATGTTGTTAGTTGTGGGGGGAGGAGGTGGGGGTCTGCCGCCAGTCCTCTGAACCGCGATGTTGTGCCTGGAGACCACGGAATGCACCTTCCCCAGTAGGTCGTTCCACCTCTTCCTGATGTCCTCCTAATTTCTTGGGTGCTGTCCCACTGCGTTGACCCTGTCCACGATTCTTCGCCATAGCTCCATCTTCCTAGCTATAGAGGTGTGCTGCACCTGTGATCCAAATAGCTGTGGCTCTACCCATACGATTTCCTCCACCATAAACCTGAGCTCCTCTTCCGAAAACCTGGGGTGTCTTTGGCGTGCCATTGGGTGGTGTAGGTGATGTGTGGGGTGGTGTATGTGGTGATGAGTGTGGTGATGTGTAGTGGTGTGGGGTGTTTGGTGCGTGGATGTTGTGTGGGTGATGGTGTTGTGTGCCTCTGTGTGGTGGGGTTGTCTATTGCTGTGCTCTCTCTGTCGCCTTCGTCTCTATTTTTTGGTCGTAGGGGTTTGTGGGTGATGTGGGTGTGTGTTTTATATTGTGTTGGGTGTGTGGGAGTGGTGTTTGTATGTGTATCAGGTGTGGTATTTTGAATTGTCCAATGTGCCGGTGTTTTGGAGATGTGTGTGTATTTTGAGCGCGGCGGTGTGTACCGCCAATGGAATACTGCGGTTGAAAGACCGCCACGTGGATTCGTGGGTCGTAATAGCATGGGTGTGTTTCTGTTGGCGTGACGGTGGAGGATTTGTTTTCGCCAGTTTATCACTGACCTTTGGTGTGGCGGACTTGTGTGGGTGTCTCAATTTCGGCGGATTCCGTGATGTGTGTCATAATAGCTGTGGCGGAATTCCGCGGCTTTTACCGCCGATGTTGTAATGAACCCCAGAATGTCCTTTCTTACCTTCTAACAATACAATATTCTTATACAATATCTGCATTAATCGGTAAATGACATAATTGTGGGTCACCAATTCTTTATTCCCAAGGGTAGCCTCAGCGCTCTCTTTAGAGTCACTGCCTTCTCTAAGCCATTCATCTGCCATTGCCTTTAGCTTCGCTTTCTGTCTGCCATCTATCTGTCCTCTGGTGAGAGGTCCTGTCGAAGAAACTGGGTGGGGTATGGTTGAATCAGAACCGGGGGGAAATATAACCCGTGGGAGGGCGTTCTTTTACCAATAAAAGCGTCTATTTTCCTCTGCTACACCCGGTTGCCTGCTTTCTTCATCATATTATATGTGTTATTTCTACTCCTATTCTGTTCTACAAATTCTGTATGTGCCTGCATCCTTGCATAACATTCCCAATTCTGAAAACTTTCATGCATAGCAGGACAAGTTTTTCTTTTCATTAAACACTCCTGCAAATATTAAATTTTTGCTATATCAAAAGATCCTTTTGTGGCCACTGCAGATCCTTATCTTCCTGGGTGTATGTATGCCAAAGTCTACAAAACAGTACTGTCTCCGTTCTTTTTTTTACCAACATAGTCTAAGCTGGCAAACCCTCTGGGTGCCGGTACACTTTCATCTACTCCATTGCCTGATCCTCTGCAACAACATCTAGAAATACATTTCTTCATTTTCGACCAACCCATTTTTCTATGTTACGTCAAGCAAACAACAAAACCAAACAAGACCAGAACAATCTCAACAATTCTTGAGTCTTCGGCCACTGGTCTTCAGGCAATACACCTTTCTTCAATACGTCCTGTTAGGAGACCTCTGCCGGGGAGATCCTGTTGTGGGGAGGTCAGACAGGGACAACAGATGGCAGCTGCTGAGAAACTATGGGCCCGATGTAAGTAGATTCTGAATTGCGACCCATAAATTGCGAGTCAGAGCGTCTCGCAATTTGCGAGTCGCAATTCAGAATGTAGGATGGTCTCCCTGACACCATCTGTGACTCGCAAGGGGGTATTAATATTAATGAGGTGGGTCGCAATTTGCGACCCCCTTGAGACTCGCGGCACCCACAGGGATGGTGGCCTGCTGGAGACAGCAGACCACCATGTCTGTGACTGCTTTTAAATAAAACAGTTTTTTGTTTGTTTGTAATGCAGCCCGTTTTCCTTAAAGGAAAACGAGATGCATTACAAAACTAAAAAATGAAACGTTTTCGTTTCATTTTTTCAGAGCAGGCAGTGGTCCATAGGACCACTGCCTTCTCTGGAAAAATGTTTTTAATGCCATTCACAAAGGGAAAGGGGTCCCATTTGAAATGGGTGCTAACTGCGATTGCTTGGCAACCGTGTTCGCGGTCACAAAGCAATCTGGAATTGCACTGCGACTCGCAATTAGGAAGGGGACTCCCCTTCCTAATTGCGACTCGCAAACCCTTTTTGGTATTCGGTAACCAGGTTACCGAATCGCGAAAGGGGTTTTGTGCATTGCCAAGTGCAGTTTGCACGTGCAAACTGTGTGCAGGGCGCCCCACAATCAGTCGGTCCCAAGTCACACCTCCTCGACCACGTACTACCAGCCACTGGATGTCCCTCGGAGAGGCCGGTTCGTGGTCACCAGTTGTGAAAGTGGGTTCCTCTTACCCCTTCACCAGTAATTCAAGAAGACCAGGAGTCAGAGAATCTACAAAAGTATGGTAGGTTTATTTCGCTATAGTGGGTGTCAAGCTTCCCAGCACAGAGCAGGCTATAGAAGGAGGGACACCCCATGCTTTTGTTGTTCTCTATTTATACATAAAAACCACACCACTGCGTGTGGAACATTTCCAAAAGCTATATCTTCCAACACCCAAACATGCCTCACAGACAAAAAGAAAATGTCTCAAAAGTTACACCCAAAGAAGGCTTGATAACATGTAGGCACCTTCCAGCAAGTAAATGAACATTTCAACATCAATGGAAAAGAAAGGCTATACCTAAAGTGTCTAAAGATTATAAAATGAAGGAACTGATGCCCACCTAAAATTGAATTAAAGAAAGAGAAAAACACACAACTTTCACAGCAAAATAAGGTGCCTCACTACACGGCTTGGCATAAAGGTTTTCTGGGCCCTCTTCATTCTTTTTCCTAATGGAATCTAATGTCTGTTTCTGATCTATGCCAATTTACTCTGAATGCAAGTCAGTTCGTTCTAGAAGATTTTCACAAATACAGTGGCACAACGATTGCTAGCTGTATGACTGTTTCCCAGACACGAGCTGTCAAGGCTATATGGCAAACTGATTCAAACCAATGTAAAGGAAAATGTAAGGCATACACCAGAACTTTCCAACATAAATTATGTGAGCTGAAGGACTCAGAAGATGGAGGGAAACAGCAACAAAGATTAAAAAGATTTGAGGCTCATTTAGGCAAGGCTATGCATTTGAACTCTAAAAGTCTAGGTGCTTGAGAGAGCTGGGTTCCAATCTAGACTTTGAAAGAAACACAGGGTAGGGATGATGTGGCAAATTCATGCAGGGAAGTTGAGTGGGCTATGCATAAATCATACACTTGTGCTTGGTACCAGCAGTCAAAGCTCTTGAATAACATCTTATCTTGGAGAACCTACAGGGTAAAGAATGGTACAGAAGAACGAGTTACTTACCTTCGGTAACGACTTTTCTGGTGGATACATTAGCTACCTGTGGATTCCTCACCTCATGAATACTCCCATGGCGCCAGCATTCAACGGAAATCTTCTTACTAGTCTCTGCACGTCGACGAGGACGTCACTGTCTCGCACGCGACGCCGTCTGACGTCATACAGGCAATAAGAGGTCCTCGACGACGTGCAGACGTCAGTACCAATCATTTTTTACGTGCATGAGAACAACCAGGCAATGCAATGAAAGAGCAAGGCAACATCCATTATATTGTAAAAATACACCACATTGTATGAATAACTGTGAATCTTTATATATATATAAAACTCTCTCTTTTAAAATATATACACACACCAAGTATATACATAAAGATATATACACATATACATATATATATATATAAATATATTATATATACATCTATTGCACCCTCAAAGACCAAGAGGAGCGCACTCAAGGATTACTTGGCAAGACCATAAAGGCAACGGGGAGGCGGGTGGGACCGTGAGGAATCCACAGGTAGCTAATGTATCCACCAGAAAAGTCGTTACCGAAGGTAAGTAACTCGTTCTTCTGATGGATACAACTACCTGTGGATTCCTCACCTCATGAATAGAGTCCCAAAGCAGTACCACGCCCGGCGGTGGGTGCCTAAATGGTCAAACCAAGAAATCCTGCAGCACTGACCGTGCAAAATGGCCGTCCCTTCTAACCTCAGAATCTAAACAGTAATGTTTTGCAAAAGTGTGAAGGGACGACCAAGTTGCGGCCTTGCAGATGTCGACCACAGGAACACCTCTGGCTAAGGCCGAAGTGGCCGACTTAGCTCTGGTGGAATGAGCTCTAATGCCCTCAGGAGGATCCTTCTTTGCCAAAGAGTAACAGATTTTAATGCAAAGAACAACCCACCTGGATAGTGTTCTCTTGTGGACTGCCTTTCCTCTCCTCTTGCCCACGTATCCAATAAACAGCTGATCCTCCAGCCTGAAATCCCTTGTTCTATCGATAAAGAAGCTCAACGCTCTCTTTGGGTCCAGACGGTGCAGTCTTTCTTCCTCTTTGGAAGGATGAGGCGGAGGATAGAACGTGGACAAAGTAATTGCCTGAGCCAAATGGAAGGGTGAAACAACCTTCGGGAGGAAAGCAGCCTTGGTCCTCAACACCACCTTATCCCCATAAAAAGTTGTATAAGGGGGTTTTACTGATAAGGCCTGCAACTCACTCACTCTCCTTGCTGATGTTATAGCTATCAGGAAGACTGTTTTTAAAACCAAATACCTCAAGGGGCAAGAATGCATAGGTTCAAAAGGGGACCCCATAAGGAAAGTCAGGACTAAGGACAAATCCCATTGCGGCATAACGAATGGCTTTGGAGGATATTGATTTAGAAGACCTTTCAAGAATCTGATAACAATAGGGGATTTAAATAAAGATGGTTGGTCTGGAAGACATATGAAGGCTGACAAGGCCGATAAATAACCTTTAATGGTAGCCACTGCACAACCTTTTTGCGCCAGAGATAGAGCAAAAGACAAAATGTCCGATAGATGAGCATGTAAGGGATCAATCTGCCTCTCTCCACACCACGCAACAAATTTAGACCACCTATTAGCGTATATAGATTTAGTGGAGTGTCGCCTGGCCGCTAATATAACATCCACTACCTCAGGCGGGAGAGAGAAGGAACTCAGGTTGCCCCGTTCAATCTCCAGGCATGTAGGTGCAGACTCTGGAGGTTGGGGTGTAGAACCTGCCCCTGCGACTGTGAGAGGAGGTCTGCCCTGAAAGGGAGACGGAGCGGCGGGCACGTTGAGAGTTGGAGAAGGTCGGAGTACCACACCCTCCTTGGCCAATCCGGAGCTATTAAGATTACTAGAGCCCGGTCTTGGCGAATCTTCCTCAATACTCGAGGAATCAAGGGTATGGGAGGAAACGCGTAAAGCAACTGGCCGCACCAGGTCATTTGAAACGCGTCCCCCAACGCTCCCTGCATCGGATACTGAAGGCTGCAGAACCACGGACAATGCGCGTTCTCTCGAGTGGCGAACAGATCTACCCGAGGAAACCCCCACTTCTGGAAGATTAAACGGACTTGATCTGGATGGAGACGCCACTCGTGGTCTGCCGAGAAGTGGCGACTGAGACTGTCCGCACGCACGTTCAAAACTCCGGCCAGATGGTTTGCTATCAAGCAAATCCGATGGTCCTTTGCCCAGGACCATAGTCGAAGAGCTTCTCTGCAGAGAAGGTACGACCCCACTCCTCCCTGCTTGTTTATGTACCACATCGTGGTAGTATTGTCCGTTAGGACCTGTACCGACTGACCACGAAGGGAAGGGAGGAAGGCCTTGAGAGCCAGACGTACAGCCCGTAACTCTAACAGATTGATGTGAAAAATCTGTTCCTCTGGAGACCAAAGACCTTTGATCTCCAGATCCCCCAGATGAGCTCCCCACCCTAGAGTGGAAGCATCCGTTATGACTGTGGCCACTGGTGGCGACTGCTGGAACGGCTTTCCTTGTGAAAGATTGTTGCTTGCAATCCACCACTTCAAATCCACAGCAGCATCTCTGGAGATCTTGACAGTACCCTCTAGATCCCCTCTGTGTTGAGACCACTGCCTTCGGAGGCACCACTGAAGAGCCCTCATGTGCCAGCGAGCATGCGTGACCAACAGAATGCAGGAGGCAAAAAGACCGAGCAGACGAAGGACCTTGAGGACTGGAACTACCGCTCCATTTCGAAACATTGGAACCAAATCCTGAATATCTTGAATCCGCTGAGGCGGAGGAAAGGCCCGACCCAATGTTGTATCCAGTACTGCCCCTATGAACAGGAGGCGCTAAGAGGGCTCTAGGTGAGATTTGGGCTCGTTCACCGAAAAGCCCAGGTCGAACAACAACTGGGTTGTTGACTGCAGATGACGCAACACAAGCTCCGGGGACTTGGCTTTGATCAACCAATCGTCCAAGTAAGGGAATACTGCTATCCCCTTCCTTCTGAGCTCTGCCGCAACCACCGACATCACCTTCGTGAAGACTCGAGGTGCTGAAGTAAGACCAAACGGAAGGACCGCAAACTGGTAGTGTTGCGATCCCACCACAAACCGGAGATACTTCCTGTGTGACTTGAGTATCGGGATATGAAAGTAAGCATCCTGCAAGTCGACAGACACCATCCAGTCTTCCATGTTCAACGCCAAAAGCACCTGTGCTAGGGTCAGCATCTTGAACTTTTCCTGCTTGAGGAACCAATTCAAGATCCTCAGGTCCAGAATTGGTCCAAACGACCATCCTTCTTGGGAATCAGGAAATACCTTGAGTAAACTCCTTGACCCCTTTCCTGCTCCGGGACCAACTCCACCGCGCCCTTTAAAAGGAGGACTTCTACCTCCTGTTCTAGCAACAGGAGGTGTTCTTGTGAACAATACGAAGGGCGGGGCGGGATGAGGGGCGGAAACTCCCGAAAGGGAAGGGTGTAGCCTTTTCCCACAACACTGAGAACCCAAGTGTCCGACGTAACAGTCTCCCATTTGGTGAGAAAATGCTGTAATCTTCCCCCTACAGGAGAGGAGTGAGTGGGAAATGGTGGAAGCCTAAGGCTGCTTCCCCTGCTGCACCCCGCCAGAGGATGAGGAAGAGGCAGAGTGCTGCTGAGAAGCTCCCCTGGTGCGGACCCTGCCCCTCCCCCTAAAAGATCTAAAGGGATGGGAAGAGGCAGGTTGCTGATATCTTCCCCGAAAGGAAGAGGAGGAAGAGCCACGCCCAAATCCACGAAACCTCCTGAAGAATCTGGAAGAGGCCGTGGAAGAAGGAGCTTGGAGTCCCAGCGACTTAGCCGTGGCCCTGCTCTCCTTAAACCGTTCCAAGGCCGAATCAGCCTTAGCCCCAAACAGTTTGTCCCCATCAAACGGGAGATCCAACAATGTGGACTGTACATCTGCCGAAAAGCCCGAGTTACGGAGCCAGGCCTGTCTCCTTTCCACCACAGTTGTGCCCATTGCTCTGGCTACCGAGTCGGTGGTATCCAGTCCCGTCTGGATAATTTGGGTCGCAGCAGCCTGAGCATCAGAGACAAGATCCAAAAGACCCTGGGGAAGCTCTGTAAACGAAGAGGAGATGTCATCCATCAGAGCATGAATATACCTCCCCAGGATACAGGTTGCATTGGTGGCTTTTAAAGCCAGACTGCAGGACGAAAAAATCTTCTTCGACTGCGCCTCCAGCTTTTTTGAATCTCTGTCCCCCGGCACCGTCGGAAAAGAACCAGGCGCTGACTTGGACGAACAGGAGGCCTGCACAACCAAGCTCTCCGGCGTAGGGTGCCTAGATAGGAAACCAGGATCAGTTGGAGCCGTCCGATACCTCCTGGCCACGGCTCTGTGAACTGCTGGGGAAGATGCCGGCTTCTTCCACACCTCTAAAACCGGATCCAGCAGAGCGTCATTAAAAGGTAATAGAGGCTCCGCCGCGGCTGAGGCCGGATGCAACACCTCTGTCAAAAGGTTTTGTTTCGCCTCCACCACCGGCAAAGGCAGGTCCAAAAAACTAGCTGCCTTCCGTACCACTGTATGAAAGGAAGCAGCTTCCTCGGTATATTCCCCCGGGGACGAAAGGTCCCACTCAGGGGAAGTGTCCAGCCCACTGGCCGACTCCAGTCCACGCAGCCCATCACCCGAGTCCTCTAGCTCTCCTTCCTCTAGGGCTCGTTGGTACTCCTGCTCCTCTAGTACCCGGAGAGCACGCCTCCTTGAATGCAGTCGTTGCTCAATCCGCGGAGTCGACAATACCTCCGCCGAAGTCGGAGATCGGCGCCGATCTTCCGAAGCCACCGACGCCGCATCCGGCGCCATAGGTAACTTCGGCGCCGACTGAAGAGCAGATGAAACGGATGGACCCACCGGAGTCACAGGCCGAAATCTCGACGTCGACGGGATGGAAATCCCTGGGGCCAATCCCTCCGAAGCCATCGGAGCGGCCACCGGCGCCGACACTGGCGCCGAGCCCACGTTCCCAAACGGGAGAAAGGGCATAAAGGGTGCCGGCCGAAGAGGCGCAGGATCACCCAAAGAAAAGGCCAAAGGCCCAGCCGGAGCACCCCCTGGAGCCATCTGTTGGAAGATGGCATACATCGCATTCAAGAATGCGGAACTATCGGCTCCAGGGGTGGGAAAAGCCGGATACTGGGGTGCCTGACTCGGAGGCGACCCCGACGCCGGCCTCGGCGTCTGCGCCGGAGAAAACACTTGAGGCTCCAATACCTCAATCACCGACGCCTGTCCAGGCGAAGTTGGAGACGCCGGAGAGAGCAACGGCGTCGAAGGATGCGGCGTCACCGTGGGGCTGACCTCCCATGTCCTCCGGCGCCGATCCGGAGACCTGGAACGAGCCTCCCTTGAATGACGCCAAGATTCTCTACGGCGCCGGGAGTCTCGATGACGCCGATGTCTTGGAGAAGACTTTTTCTTGTGATGCTTCTCCTTTGACTTGGCCATAAACAGCTTCGCCTCACGTTCTTTAATGGCCTTCGGATTCATGTGCTGACACGAATCACAAGTCGAGACGTCGTGGTCGGAGCTCAAACACCAAAGGCAATCGGAATGAGGATCCGTCACCGACATCTTGCCTCCACACTCACGACAAGGCTTAAATCCAGACTTTCTCTGCGACATTATTTCTACAGAGAAAGAGTACGCAGCAAGATATACACTGTAACCGCAAGAGTAACAGTTGCTCCCTCGAAGATAACCGTTTCGAATGCACGGAAAAAAGGGAACTGACGTCTGCACGTCGTCGAGGACCTCTTATTGCCTGTATGACGTCAGACGGCGTCGCGTGCGAGACAGTGACGTCCTCGTCGACGTGCAGAGACTAGTAAGAAGATTTCCGTTGAATGCTGGCGCCATGGGAGTATTCATGAGGTGAGGAATCCACAGGTAGTTGTATCCATCAGAACCATGATGTTGAACTAGTTCAAAGTTTTCATGGCAACAATATCTCAGATAAAATATTTGAAATACTCACCAGTTGAACAAGTTACTTACCTTCAGTAATGTAACGCTCTTTCTGTGGCTGCACTTTCCTGACTTCATATTCCTCACTTTTAAGCTATCCTCAGATGCCAGACTAGATCCGGAAGATGTAACAGAAGTTTCCACACATGCTGGTAGGTGGTGTCATGTGGCTCCAGAAGTGACAAAGTGGGGCAGCCTGTAATCACCACCTTTGCTGGCTCATGTCAGTTTCTGTTTGCCTCCTTCAACACGGAGTTCAGCAATAATGAGGAATACCAGTGTGCAGACCTCTAGATCTGGACCTTTTTAGATAGAAAAAAGGCCATTTCACAGAGCGGTGAGGAGGGAGGGCAGTAAAGAATCTGAGGTTAGAGTATCAATCCCATGGATAATTCTAACTGCACATTCATCACCTTTAGAACAGATACCAAAGCAGTACCTCCCAAGGTTGTGGGTCTGTTGAATGGCTCATACCAGAAAGTCCTGCAGGACTGAACTCGCCAAATGTCCTTCTCATCAGACCTGGCTCCCAAGGCTGTAGTTCTTTGTGAATGTGTGCAGTACTGTCCACGTCATACTCTGACATATGTCAACACTGTGGCAGCAACCCTGGCCTTGGTGGAATGCGCCTTCAACATCTCTAGATGCTTCTCCTGGGCCAGTGCATAGCAGATCTGAATGCAGAGGACTAGCCACCTTGGCAAAATCCTTTTCTAAGCTGCCTTGCGCCTTTCTTTACCCCACAGAATTCCACAAAGAGCTGATCATCTACACAATGGTTTTTGGTACAATCAATGAAAAAGCTCTTTTGGGGTCCAGTCAATGAAGTCTCCCTTCCTTTTTCAAGGGTGAAGCAGAGTACAGGACTTTGGGAAAGTGATGGTTTCCCCTGCATGAAAAAGTCATGACCATTGGCTAAAAGGCTGCCCTGGTCCTTAACACTACATTGTTTGTGAAATAGGTGGTGTAAGGCTGCAACACAGAGAGAGCTTGTGGGTCACTCATGCGACGAGCCAAATACACAGTGACCAGAAACAGTCTTCAGCCAGGTGTCATAGAGGACATCTGTGCAATAGTGTAAATGATGTACAAATGAGCAAAGTTGGGGCCTTAATACTGTGGCATCACAAAGGGTTTTAGAGAAAACAAACAGTAGGACCCTTTTAAGTTAAGACTGCTGCGGCACGTATAGCGTAAGAAGCACTAGCCTATGTGTACACACATGTGCAGACTGAGTGTGAGAGACTACCGTTGTGCACAGCTTGGTAGTTGCCGTTGCCCAAAAGCTCTCCTCTGAAACAAGCAGCTGTTGCAATTGACTGCGCAAGCACAGAATACTGAGACAGCGTAATCCTAAACCCATCTCAAGCCTCTTTAATACATTTACAGCCACTCCCTGCCCTTCAGATAACTCTTGCAGCTTTCCGCTTTCTCCCTTTGTGATGTTTTTTTGTTTTTCTAATCCGCCGTCTTTCCCATATGTGTCTTTTGCTCGCAGTAAATGCTTGAAGAAGAAAAATAAGTGCCAGCCCTCAAAAATAAGTGCTGATGCCCATACCCGAAACCACTGGCTCAAATTAAGCACTGGTAGTTGCACCCAGGTAGCATGCCTGTGGTAGTTTGAAACTGCACATTCGACCCTTTTTGACAGGCCTAATCCTTCCTTTAAAATATTAATAAATCACCCATAAACAGGCCTTATAGCCAGTAGAGCAGGGTGCATGGTGTTTAAATGATGGACAAGCGGGCAAGGTGCATGGTATTTGAAAGTAGGGCATGTGGAGGGCGGAGCCTAGCTGGGCCACAAGGTGGCTGCTCACTACAGGGCTCTGCCGGCCAAAAACAGAATCCTTCACAGATCCATTTACAGCAGGTTCACTAAACTGTCCTAACCTGTCACAGCGGCCCTCCTGAAGAAGCAGCTGTGCGGTCAGTGAAGTTTGGAGCCGCTGGCCCGCACCCGGGGACCAATTTGCGGAGGACAGGGTCGTGGTCCGCAGAGTGCTGGGGTGCGGCCTAGACCATACGGTTGGATTGAGGTCCCCTGCAAAGGACCAAGGGCCATCAGATCTCCCAAATTTGGAGCAGAGACTCTGAGGAGGGGGGCATGCTCCACCTTCATCATCTTGCCATTGTTCCAGCAGCTGTGGCCCCTTGGCTGGGTGGGGCATGGCCTGTTGAGCCGGTGCTGCTGGAAGGCCTTGCGGCCAGGAGTCCGGCCAATTGGGGTTAGCGGCTCGGTAGGGCCCGTGATTTCCATTCGAGGTAGAGAGCAGCAGTGGGGGATGGCTTGAAGTGAGGCTGCCTCCTACATACACTGCAGTGCCACCAGGAGAATTACTGTCCAACGCTGACAGCCAGTGAAGCCCAGTGTGGACCTGTGCATGACAACGCTGGGAGATTCAGCCACGCACATTTCACACCCCTGGTGAGTGTGTAATAACTTTTCTTCTACCTGGCACGTCGCCTGATGATTGTGGGGTTCACCCTGGACTCTGTTGGCCCTAACACCTGCCCTTAGGAACAATGGCAGCCTGGGCACCATTACCCTTGAGGGCCAATAGGCAGCTCCTCTGACTCAATCAGCATTATCTAAGAACCTCTGCTGCGGGGGTTGCTCTTGACATTGTCTGCGCTGCTCTGTAGCCCTGCCAACTCAGTTGCCACCTTATCTCGCTCAGCGGCCTCGGGATCCAGAGCCTGCTTGACCCCCCCCCCCACTCTTCCCTCCCCCCCCCAAGAGGAGAGACCGTCTGGGGAGTGGCAGGGCTCGAGGGTGGGCTTATGGACAAGTCGGTCAGCTGGGAGGCGGGAGAGTGGGAAAAGTGCTTCGCGGGGGAGGGGGCTGCAGGGGCAGCAGCAGTGCGGGAGGGCCAGGGCTGAGCGGGAGGAGAAAGTGTAGGAGAAAAGGAGTACAAAGAAGTAAAAGGAGAAAGGGAATAAAAAGGAATACAAAGGAGTAAAAGGAGAAAAGGAGTAAAAATTTGAAAAGGAGTAAAAAGAGTTCAGGAAGTAAAAGGAGAAAAGTAGTAAAAAGGAATACAGAGGAGTAAAAAGAGGAGAGAAAGAGTGAGAGAGCAGAGATACTTACTTACTCTACCACCGGATCGAACTGAGAGCCTGCTGACTCTCAGTTCGAGGCCCTCCGCCACCCGCAGGCTCCTGCCTGCGGCTCATCCCTGGTGGCCCAGTGGCCATCTACAAGTAAGTATCTCCGCTCTCTCACTCTCTTCTTTTTACTCCTTTTTTCCTTTTACTCCTCTGTACTCCTTTTTACTCCTTTTCTCCTACCCTTTCTCCTGCAGCTCGGCCCTGTCTCCTACACTGCTGCTGCCCATATGGCCCTTCCCCAGTGAAGCTCCTTTCCCTCCCTTCTGCCTGCCAGCTGACCGAACCCCCCACCTCTCTCGCCTTCTTAATGGCGGCCGAGGCGCTGCAAGATGGAGACTCCTCTGACCTTTGGTCAGTCTGTTGCCCTCCCCAGCTCCTCCTACTGCTGCCGTCTCTGCCAACAGATCGAACTGAAAGCCTGCTGACTCTCAGTTTGATGCCCTCCTTCCATCCCTGGTGGGCCAGTGGCCATCTATAATTAAGAATCTCAGCTCTCTCACTCTTTCTCTCCCCTTTTTACTCCTTTTACTCCTCTGTACTCCTTTTTTTACTCCTTTCCCCCTTTTTCTCCTTTTGTACTCCTTTTCTCCTACCCTTTTTCTCCCGCTCGGCCCTCTCCCTCCTGCGCCACTGCTGCCCCACCCCCGCAAAGCACCTTTCCCACCCTGCCACCTCCCAGCTGACAGAACCCCCAACCTCCCTCCCCTTCTTAATGGCGGCCACAGCGCTGCAAGAGGGTGACTCCTCTGACCTTTGGTCAGAGTCTGTTGCCCTCCCCAGCTCCTCTTGCTGCTGCTGTCTCTGCCACCGGATCAAACTGACAGCCTGCTGACTCATTTCGAGGCCCTCCTCCACGCGTAGGCTCCTGCCTGCATCTCTAACCTGGTGGCCCAGGGGCCATCTACAAGTAAGTATCTCCGCTCTCTCACTCTTTCTCTCGTCTTTTTACTCCTCTTCTCGTTTTACTCCTCTGTACTTGTTTTTACTTCTTTTCTCCTACCCTTTCTCCTCCCGCTTGGCCCTCTCCCTCCCCGCGAAGCGCCTTTCCCATGCTCCCACCTCCCAGCTGACCGAACCCCCGCCTCCCTCCCCTTCTTAATGGCTTCTGTGATGCTGGCATGCCAAAGGCAAGCACGTGTGCGCCGGGACGGCACCCAGCTCCAGAAACCCTGGCTCACCAATGAGTCATCCCAGGTCCACCCTCTATTCCCACCCAGCAGGCACTGGCCACCATCCCACGCTTACGGAAAACCACCGCCAGAGGAAGGTCCTTCAACCGGCTTGCAGCAAAGAGCTGAAACCACCTACCCTTATACCTCATACATAGTTCATCGCTCTCCATCTTCAGGAATGAGCGTCAGTCGTGGCTCTTCGAATGAGGGTCTGTCCGTCCCCCCCGCACTCCCTCCCTGAGCACCTTGAGACCCTCACGGGTGAGTAGTTGCGCTCTACAAATACTGATTGGTTGATCACAAGTGGGGTTCATCTACTTCTGTTGGACCTGCAAATATCGTAGTGAAGGAGCCCCGCAGAACAGTACATAGAATTTAATCACTGGCTTTCTGACACACCATTGTCTACAGACCTGGCCCATCTGCACCACAATCATGGGTAAATAAGACGCGCAGCAACAGAAACTCACCTTCAAGGGTAAACGTCACACCCACCAGGTTGAGCAAGGGACACCAGCTGAGGGTTCCTTGAACCGTTCTGGGGGGACGCCCAGCAAGATAACGACCTTAAGGAACTGTTAGTGGACATCCAGACCAGCCTTAAAGCCATCGATGCACAGCTGGACCTCCTCACTAGCCACCTAGATCACATGAAACATCCAGTAGACAGACATGAGGACAGGCTGGACCATTTAGAAAACTGGGTGTCAGACACAGATGACACTAAGGCTAACTCCAAGGAACATTTTTTGTGAATGGACAAGATTCTAGACCTCATCGAATCAAAAAAAAGCAAGACTGATCACGTCATAATAACCTCAGAATTACTGGAGTTCCTGAATCCACCGCCATCGATAAAATTAGGGCTTCTGTGGAGTCCATGCTTCGTGAGCTCTTTGGGGTGGCCTTGTCCCCGTTCTTCATAGTGGAGCGAGCGCATTGCTCACTCGTACCGTGTTAGCCCCACCCGCTGCACCGTGCTCCGGCTTGACCCATAGTTGCAAGACTCCTTAATTACAGGAACAAAAACGTCATCCTGAGCCTTGCCTGCCACCGCTGGATGGTCCCTTATCAGGGAAATGAACTCTCATTCTTACAAGACTTTACTCTAACAGTACAGGCCAGTTGGTGGGAATTTTTACCAGTCAAGAGACTCATCCAGAAATCCGAAATCCAATATGTCCTCCTGTACCTGGCCAAACTACGCAACCCTCACGAAGAGAAACCTCACTACTTACCGATGCCAAAGCTGCCCTTAATTTTGCCAAACATATAACTGTTAAAAATCTGTCACCCAGAAGTTCACAGAGAAGCCAAGGAGAGAATCCCCTCAGTGACAATGAATAATAGACCAGCCACTCCATGGCCGCCAACAGCACAGGTGTTTTGGGGCCTAGACATTCCCAGACTCAACTCATGGCTGGGTGGTGGTGCCCCCCTGGGAGGGTGCCATGATCACAAGTTCGCAAACTACCTTTGGGGAGCCAACTGACAGAACCCTAGGTGCTTGGCACCCAATCGGCCACCCAGTCAGACCTTGGCTGGGTTGTTCGCCTGGCTCTCCTCTACCTTCAGGGATGTCTTCCAATTTACTTGTTGCATCGACAGTGGGGCACTTGTGTGAGGGGAGGGGTTGTCATACTGAACCGTGTTTGAGGGTTGGAGTGGGAAGGGGGTGGGAATGGGGTTGCAAGATATTGTTATTGGTTGGTCTTTTCCCTCTCAAGGTCCCCGACACAGCCCAGCACTTTGTTTCTGACCCTCTATACACTGACCACACCACGTCATTCCTTCATACTCCCCAAACAGTTCTTTCTCATGGCGCAATGACAACAACTAAATGCCTCACCTGGAACATTTGCGGACTCAATGACTGTAGGAAAGCCCACTTTATCCATGCATGCCTCACCAGACACCAAGTAAACATTTGCTTTCTCCAGGAGCTTCCCTTACACAATCCTCAGCACCAGGGCTGCGCGCAAGAAGGTGCAGCAAATCTTACACTTCCCTGTACTCTAGGTATGCCAGAGGCGTAGCCATATTGCCACACAAAGGCCTGCAGTGGGAGTTGAGATGCACCGTCTGCCACAAGGGTAGTTGCTATGTTCTTTTAGCTGATACCATACATAGACACAAAGTTATATTGGCAACAGTTTAAGGCCCCAACACTGATGATCCAGAGTTTTTCTCAGGGATATGGAAGCTCATAAACAGCCTCAGCCCTGCGGCAATATTATGGGGGATACTAGTCGATAAACTGGACTGATCGGCAGCCTCTAGATGCCCACACCCAAATGCTGCAATGAGACCCAAAACGATCATTCATGACAACTATTTACAAGACATTTGGCGACACACTCGTGACTTGAGCTAATAATCCCACAGACAACCCCCTGCGCCTTAACTTCGTGCTTGACCCCCAGGGCACAATGAGATGTGGCATTCCGCGAGGAGATCCGTAAAGAGATAGTGGAATATTTCGCACATAAGAAGGGTTCCGTAAGTTCTCCATCAACACTGAGTAGGCTTTAAAGGTGGTGATCCAATGTACTTGCAATGCAAAACAATCAGGTATCCTGAAGGCCATATGGGGGAGACTCACACAATTAGAACGCAACATTCACACCCGTGAACTAGAGTACTTCGGTTCTAAAAGTGCAGTCACTATGACCTTTTCTGAACTGTACCCATAGGACCATTTTATATGACCATTGGAGGCGTCTACAATGTCGCGCCCCATGATACTCGAGATTCTCCTCCACTATGAACTTAGAGCCACATTGCCACGTACACTTGTATTCCACCTGTATTCTATTATGCAGGCCACAGCTCCGGCCACAACGCCAGTGGCATGCACAGCATGGGAGACCGATACAGACCCCCCCAATCACAGACATCCAATGGTCCTACTGCTGCAGCCAGATGGAAACTCTCTCACCCAATTACAGACTGTGATTAATAAACTTAAAGTTTCTACATCAGCCATACTGCACCCCAATATCCAGAGTTGTTGAAGCAGTTGTACTGGTTTCTGACTTAAATGCCCAAAAATATATATTTTGTTAAACGTAGGACTAAATCATGTAATGTTCCACATTTTCTTACAGTAAAAAAAAAAACAAGTCATTTTCACTGCAGCAAGGCTGGCTGTTTCCATAGGGTAACACTGGGCTATACTGTAACATTTAATAAATTTGGATTGGTAGCAGGTAGAGAAATATTACAAGGTCTTTTTTAACAATGATTCAAAATCCAATTTAATGTTAAATTCAAATTTGGCTTACTATTAAAGCAAATTAAATTTTTAAAAGGTTACCATGTTCCCGCCTAAAGCCTCTGGAGGGCTTTCTGTAAGTAATCAATGGTCACCTGGAACCTTAAAGGCTCCAATGTAGTGAGATATGAAATGCCCATAAGACAGGGACAAAGAGCCTTGGATGTGGGGAGGTTTTGCCCTTCCACTGACAGGATGGTCTGGGTGCTGCAACCAGCCCCTTTGTGCACTTCAAGTGGGCCTCCTCTCTCACAGGGAGTTGTAGTTCACAATGAGGCCTGCCCTCCCTTCTATCCTTTTCCTCAAGCTGGCTCCCAACCCAGTTGGAGGGGAGTCTGTCCCTGAATTGGTTTAATACAGACTAAAGAAGAGGAGGGGATGGTCATTTCCAGGGCTAGAACTCTGGGTAACCACATGAGCTCTGAACAAGGGAAGAAAGGTTCTCTCATACTGGATTATCCCAGAACGCTGTGCAGGAGGGTTGAGACAGAGGTGGAGGGGGCGTTGTGGCATCCTAAGACTGGGTAGGGATGCACGACATCTAGTACTTTCCAGCTACACCTTTAAACCCGTGCACAAGGGATAGTTAATGAGACCCTGAACATGGAAAGTGACAACCACAGTGTAACGGACAGCTGGAAGGAAAAGACTTCTATGTCCCACTG
Organism: Pleurodeles waltl; assembly: GCF_031143425.1. NCBI lineage: Eukaryota > Metazoa > Chordata > Amphibia > Caudata > Salamandridae > Pleurodeles > Pleurodeles waltl. The sequence goes on from NC_090440.1 coordinate 400,951,959, forward strand.
AGGTCTTTCTACCCAGCTGACCCCCCAGGACTAGATGGGTCTTCTCCAGCACCAGTGGTGCTGCCCCCCCCCAACCTCCTTAGGAGCAGTTAGGGAAGATATAGACTTCACTGCCACCCCAAGTGCTCTACAAGGCAGCCAGAACTCATTGGGGCTAGGGAGTGTGGGCAGGGGATGTTTAGTTACCTGGTAGTGGAGGAGCTGCACAACAAGCTTAACTAGCAGGAGTGGAGCACAAGGAGCCAGAAAAAGTGATGACTGGTGCAGGGAGCCAGTAAAACCATCTTTGCGCCAAGAGCGCTCTTTAGAGACTAAGAGGGATGTTGAAAATGCTCCTGGTGGCAAGAGCTTGCCATCAGGATTAAAATGAGCAAATGAGCCTAGGATCGACAAAACTTGCACATTGGGACAGAATTATGCTCCCTTAAAAGACCTGACCTTTAACCCAAGAGAGAAAAGAGAGCATGTGGCACTCCACCATATCTTGAACAAATACCCCCGGGGCGGGCTAGGGCCCGGGGGTTGGTGCCAAATGATGTATTTATTACTGGAGGAGCAGGGTTTCATGGGTGCCCTCCCCCTGAACTCAGATTGCTCCACGGTCCTCCATATTCCCGGTGGCCTGCGCAAAAAGATCCAGACAACCAGCAAAAACTACTTATCTAAAGGACCCCACGCCCAGGCAGGGATCTCTCACCTGGCTGCTTTGCCACCACCCCATTCCACCATGCTTGTGTCTGGAGGAGGTGTCCTATATTGGATGTTCTCCCTCTCAGTGCCTTTCTTCAAAAGGAGAAATTCAAAATGCTCACACCAGCCCAGGTCCTGTCTGCCCTAGACCATTGGTCTAAAATGTCCACGTTCCCCGGCAAAACAACCGCAGATGAGGATACAATGAGGGTGTCCTGAGAAGTATCCCAACCACTGGAATTCTGGGGTTCTTCATACGAATTATCCTCATCATATTGTGGGATATAACCATCCTGTTAATCATAATTGTCACGGTCTGAGTCAGTGCTGAAAAGACTGTGTGAAGTTTGGTCCCTACTGCGTGGTAAGTTCAAAGTGTATGAAATGGACGAATTGCCTGTTGGCTGCGTGCTGTTCAGAGCCAGGCATGACCACAACGGTCGAGGAGGATTCTGATTGGAGTTGAATAGAACAATGGGCTATAAATCCGCCTTTGGTGTTGATGTGAAGGGACCTGGCACAGGGGCGTGGTGCTGGAACCTAAGTTGGCACAGGAACTGGTGCTAACCTGATACAGATTCAAGAGGCATAGATAGCACACAGGATGGACCCTTTGGAGGATACCTGACTGGCGGCGCACAAGAGTGAACTGGTAAAGTGCTGAAAATGTGCAGCATGGCTCACTTCTCAGATGGACCCAGAAGCTCGAGGAGCACCAGGTCATGACTCCGATGAAGATCAGGACAAGACTGGGAGGCACGTGGACACACTTTTGCCCTCTCTGGAGTTCAAAAGTAGTAGGAAGGAGTCAATTTGAGCTTTTACTTCTAATCCTTTTTCTTAGACTTCAACTGTGACAAAGATCTGCTGAGGGAATGACTTCCGGAGGCGGAATGGGACAGACATCTGTATGCGACAGTCCTACACAGTCTGAACCCTGTCATTTAAGGCAGTGACATTTTAGCTTGCAGACTGGTGAATTTAGATGAAATTTGTGATCCCTAAGACCAAGTTGAAGCTCCAGACCTGCATCTTAAGGCACAGAAAGAAAGGAACTGACATCAGTGAACATGGATGGCACTTATATGCGGTTCCACTTTACATTTCCAGAGTGGAACCACATTGGTGCTGAGCTCTTCAACACCACCTACCAGCATGCAGGAGTTCTACTTTAAAGTTTCTGGTTCCAGTCTGACGCCTGGGGAATATTCAAAAGGTGAGTAATCTGTGGTGGGATCCAAAATAGGATGACGGCCACTGTCCTTCTTTGGCACAAGGAAATAACTGAAGTAACAGTCAGCCCTGATTTCCGGGGCCGGGATCGTATGTCTTGCTCCTTTGGCCAAAAGAGCCTGGACTTCTTGGAGCAAAATGTACAGGTGCTCCTCCAAAAAACGATCAGATATAAGTGGGAGGAGTGGTGGGTATAAAAGAAATGCGAAGGCATAACCCCAATAATGATCTGCAGGACCCTCCTGTCAGATGTTATCCTTTGACACCCTTGAAGGAAATGCCTGATTCTGCCTCCCACAGGCTGGTTTTGTGCCACTAAGGGCAAAATAAAGCGGTTTGGTGACTGCTACTGGGGGGCTGGGAAGTTAGCTATCTCTGATGGCCAAGGCATTGTCTGCTTGAACCCTGCCCTCGACCTCAAAAGGACTGGGTTGCCTGTTGTGGGGGCAGTCAGACCTGCTACTAGGCAAAGGGTCTGCAGTAGACCCCAAAGGGGCAAAACTGATGGGAAGTGTCTTGCCGGGATAGAGAGGCCTAAGGAAAGTGCTATGGCCCAGTTTTCTTTAAAGCATTTTAATGATGAGTGGGCCTTCCTGTTGAATATGAGAGGCCCATTGAACTGCATGTCTATTGAAGAGGCTAGCATGTCACCTGGAAAGCCTGTGTATCTCATCCAAGCGTGCTGTCGTAGCACCAGGTTTGTGCCAACTGCCTTGCCTAACCAGTCGGTGCTGTCCTACCCAGAACGTATAATATACTTAGTGACATCCTAGTCATCCTGTCTGGTTTGACGGAGGTTGGCATGAAATTTTTTGGGGACTGCTGGTAAGACCTAACTAACCATACCTCAAAATTTCTTGGGGACTGCTGGAAAGACCTCACTAACCATAGCCCATGGAGCTTTGGAATAACTTCCCAGCAAACAGCTGTCATTTACTGAACAAAGGGCCAGCCTGGAAGAGGAGAACATTCATTTCCTGTAAGCTTTGCTATGTTTGGACTCTCTGTCTGGGGAAAGAGTAGAGAAAGAATTGGGATTCACTCTACTGGTGGAAGCCTGATTCAACAAACGTTTTGGTGTAGAGTATTGTGTTAAAAAAAACAGGGTCATCTGGTGCCATCTATGACACCTGGCACCTGTCTGTCTACTGGAGAACATAAAAAATGCTTAGCTCAGGTGCCCATAAAAGTGTCTGTCAGGACTTCATTAAATAGAAGTAATGGTTCAGAAGAAGTTTCCGCAGGCTGCAACACTTCAGTCAGTTGGTCTTTATTTCCATTGTTGGTAGTTTTAAATCTAATACCTCCATTGCTCGTCCCATTATAACAGCAAAAAAGGCACTCTCTCCTATTGATGAGCCAGAGGGAGAACACAACCCAGTGTTTGGGGAAGTGTCCAAATGAATGGCCTCTTGTAGGTCCATAAGTAAATTGTCATCATTAAGTGTAGTATGAAATAATCTCCCTCATCCCCATTGTCATGTCCAAAGGCAGGCTGACTGATTAGTTGTTGGGAGTGCTGTAGTGCATCTCCGACATAAAGCCATGGTTCTTTTTGAGTCAAACAGAATTGGAAGTGGGTTTGTTGGTACGGCTACAAGATGCAACCTCACTTGGCCATAGACAAGGTCGGTTCGGAGTCAGATAAGACTATGGGAATGGGGTTTTCCTCCAGGGGTGGTGGCGTCGGTGCCAGCATCTATGTCAATGGAACCAGCATGGGTTTTGGCGTGGATTCAAAGTTGTCCCCGGTGTTGGAGCAGAATCCAAGGTGGGTTCAGCAGACACAGATAGTGAAGAGGGAAGACTTAAACAGCGATAAAGAATGGTCCCATGTACAACCTTGGGAGGGATTTTACACTCTGTTTCAAGCGGGATCAGGACTTTCATGTTTCTTTTGATGCTCAGTGATGTACAGCTTTGTGGTCTCAAATTGCTTTCAGATTCAGATTCACTCCTCACTGTACTTGGAGTGGAACCCTGAACTCAAACATCACAGACACACTTGATGGGCATCTGTCACAGATACCTGCTTGAAACTGTCACTACAAGGTTTGAACCGTAGTTTTAAAAGGGTACACAGGTCCCTTGCATACTGGAAAAAATAGGCGTTTTTAGGAAACATTTGCCAACTGACAAAAAAAAGCTGGAAGCAAGCTCCAGATCTGCGTGTAAAGGCCCAGAAAGAAAGGCACTAATATCTGTGCATAAGAGTGGCATTTATTTGTAGACTTGCGCATCACTTTTTTTTATTGTAAGGACATCAATGCGGAGCTTCATGACACCACCTAGCAGCGTACAAGAGCACTGCTATTACATTTTCCAGATCCAGTCTGGTACTTTAGCACGTTCTAAAGATGAGACATCTACAGTTAGGAGTACCCATCAGAAACAATATGTCAAACAATTGTGTGATGTTTGTCTTCAACCACCAACAAATTGAACTTCTTTACAGAACACGAGACCATCACTCTTTACTCCATGTTGCACACACGCCCTGATCTAATTTAGCTTTTGAGGCCTGAAGCAAGGATAAATCGCATCTGAGCAGCTGAAATAAAATGACTATCGACAGCTCAGTGGATTAATAAAAGATATATTTCTGTAATTCAATGCAATCAGGAAAATACAGCAGGATATACAAAACGCCATAGCTGTAGGCATATGAGTCAATTTCAAGAATGAAAGACAACTGGAAAAGAAAAGGGGCATTCAAATACAAAACATTACACACATAGCTAGCGCACATCATATTTTAGTGTACATGAACATGTGTGCAACAATAAACATTACAAGCAGCCAAATGAATCAGACATTAGTCTTCAACTTTACATTGGATTCTGCAGATGAAACGGGTCTTTACTGTACTGCATTTGGGGTTGATGATTCACAGTTTAATTGGTATAGATATTTTCACACACATACAGATCTGTAGACCATTTACACATACACACACACACACACACACACACACACACACAATATAAAATATATCGTTCACTTTTCTACATAGGAATAAGCAGGGACATTTGTAGAATGTAGCACAAAAATAGGTATTATAGTCATCAAGAAAAGCACAATCCAACATAAAAATGGGAAAATGGGAAGCAACATTTTTCAATTGTCTTGCAAATGGGTAATCCGTTGAAATTATGTCAGTGCCGGAGAGGCCCGAAATTAGCAATCTCACTCGCTGCTCTCCTGTTGTGGAAAGAAAGTATTGTTTTTTCCAATTAAAACTTAAAGGTTTAATATGAGAATGACAGAAATGTCGAAGCAGATTATCAGGGAAAGTCAATCCATGTTACTTACTCTGTAGTGATTATGGAGTGGAAATCATTGGATGCACATAGTGATATGCCCTACTCAGCATGGTGCTGAAAGTCCACATGATGAATCACATAAATATATAAATTAAATACATACTTTCATTATATAATTATGTCTCTATAATATAGATCATTTACTAATGTACTTAAAGCAGACCCTGATTTAGTTCCCTTACTCTCCATTATCACACAAAAAAAGAATACAATAGAAGTCAAACTGCAATAAAATGGTAAAAACTAAGAAAATAGGATACCACGCTCTTTAAAAAGAACTTTCTGTAAGCATATACTCACAATTGCATTATAGATATCTTTATCTGACAGTAATCAATTATTAAAGTTGGATTCGTTGACTACTCATTTTGGACGCATCATACACAACAAAATAAACTAGCCTGACAGCACCAACACGAACTTTGTCAGTCTATATAAACGATGGCTATATTAATTACACACAAACAAACGGCCATTACATATTCCAGTGATAACCCCCTTATAACAAAGAAAGTTCACACCATGTACCACAACCAGTATTCTTATTTTAATCCTTTGGGTAAGCAGGACCGCATTGTAAATAAACATTATGGGGCACAATCAGAGTTTGGTGGGACACCACCCTATCCACAAAACCAAATGTGACTCTGCACAGAATTAACTACAGATAAAAGCAGGGGGAAATGTGTATGAAATGGAGGTAGAGGGGATATCAACTGGAATTGTTAATTCCGGTCTCAGTAGCTCATCTCTTTAATTAGCAGCCATCTCATAATGAAGCCTTGGGTAAAACACATGTATATACTAAGCAATTCTAAGTTAAAAATAAAGTTATTTTATTTAAAACAAAAAAACAGCAAATTATGGTGGCGCTAAGAGGTCTAAAATATGTTGTTTGGCATACAAGGATGATAAATTAATCGCAGGGATTGTTATTTCCTCTGCCAAGGCTCAGTCAAACAAATAACACCGAAATGAGTTTCCCCACTCACATAGTCTCTTTAATTAGGGAAATACCCAATCTTACTAAATGTGCTTTAAATAAATGTACGTAAAAAAACCATGACGTCCTTCTTTAGTAAGTATTCCCTCACTGTCTCGCCTACACTGTGCAGGGAGACACATGTTGCATCAAGACATTGTTACAACTTTCTATTAAAATATTTCCTAAAATATACACTAACGCATCCCAACTGTATGATTTTCTTTTTACTAGTGAGTCGATTCCCCACCACATAACACTGTAAGCACAGGAGAGTGTTTAGTCAGTTTTCCAAAGTATATGGACATGCCATGTGATGAATCTATTCAGATATTGGCTATTCACTAATAATGCATCAAAATATAAACTCACCATATTTACTATTACAAACACATAAATTACAACGTGTGTTTGGTAGCATTATACATGCATACCACTGATCGACAGTAACTATTTACTGACTAGAAGCAGGGACATTTGAACATCACCCTTGGCCCAATCCTTACACACGTGTGCACACCCAAGTTTAAATTATGAGAACAAAAAAGCAGCAATCTCTCAACAAAACTTCCACATCTTGATAGACAGAATCAAGGTTGCTGAAATATTTAATTGGGAAAGTGTACTAATGAATGTGGCACTTCATCGTATGACAGATTATTCGCATTTTTGGATTAGGGTTGGAAATGCGAGACTTCCTGGTGGGGGACCCCACGAGACCAAGGATAAACCAAACCCTTAGTCTTATAAGTCAGTGGGTATTTGTGTAGATCTAGCATGTAATTCCAAACCCGGAAAAAGACATGGTTGATCATGTCAAAGGCAGGTGCGTTCACAGGGTGGAAGTGAGAAGGGAACACCTCTGAATTTGTCGTGAAACAAGGGAAAAGGTTTTTCAACTGGATCTTTTTTTCCATCTAGTGTAAAAAAAAACTGACGTGTTTAAGTATCTGTGTTTCACATTTACATCATCCACATCGTTATATTTGATAGGAAAATCCATATATGTGTATTTTACACACTGGTGTATTAGGGAAATCTATGATTGCTGTAGATTTCCTAGAATACTCCTGAATCTGCTCCAGACCTAGGAGTTCTAAGACAGCATTTTTCCAATTTACAATGCAGGTATTCGCATGCATAAGGCAAAGAAGAATCTCCACAGTCCACACCTAAAATGCCACAAAACCTCTCCTTACACAAAATAACACAAGACAAGTCAGCGTCTTCCACCTTAAAGCAAATCCTATGCATATCCTGTTATAATGGCTGATTTCAAGTTTAAAAAATAGGTGAAAAATTGGAAATGTTTAAAAATGAGTGCTCAGAATATTTTAAAAAAATACTCTGTTCTTTAGTAAGTAATAATTCCTAAGAATGCTTTACATCAGTGTTCTGTTGGCAGTGCTCTAGATCTGTGTCAGTGCATTGAAATGATGTTCAAAGGTCAAACGAAAGTTTACTTTGTGCATTGAACAATTTTGACAAGAGCTGTCTGTGTGAGCCCCGCAGATTTTAATGATCCTAAACACATAATTTATTTTTGAATTCTTGCCACCAAGTTCTGATATTACATAAATAAATACAAATAAATGTTACAACTATCATGTTTAAAACTTTATGTCACATGGGGCAGACGTCGTTCCTAAACATGACTTATGAGATCACAACCTAATAAGTAAAACAGGACATGTTTCAGTCAGCCCCAAAGCAAATGTTGTTGGTGTTTTTTTTTTGTTTTTTTTTTACCAGAAAACACTTCTACATTTTTGTGATGCTGATAACTGACAGATCTTCGCCTGTGTCAACCTGTCGGTGTCAATTCTCGTCAATCAACGCGATGGAGAATGCCTTCACTTTTGCTAGAGTATAAACAAATGCACTGTGAGAGGAATATTGTTTGTTGGCATTCTTTCAATGCGGGCATTCCGGGATATTTGGTTGACATCACTTGGTGCAAATTTAACAAGCGGTATTAGATTCAAGCACGAATGCGCCCCAGAACAGTAAGTTTGTCATTACCCCATGCCTATGAGAATTTGCGTATCAGAATACTCAGCAGTCTGAGTCATACCCATGCCTTCCTATGCAATGTTGTTTCATAAGACGTCGCTCTAAATACAATCCAGACCTGTCTAACTTGACTGCCTAAAAGATTGAGTGAGGAGCAACCAATATATGCCTGCTTAACCACTTTTACTGTGCATAAAAAAATCTCTTTATCTCAGAATGAAAGAAACCCCAGAAACTATTATTTCTCTAAAAATCACTTATGATCCTAAAGGAGTCTTCATTCACTCTTAAGAATTTGAATGAATGATCCAATACGCCCTTTTTCACTTACTACTCCAGGATTAAAACATTGCATTATGTTGATCAATTTACTTTCACATGACAAGTTCTGCTATGCAATGACTATAGTCTGTATTGCTTTGTTACTGAACAACGAATCCGTTGCCAAAGATTTCACACTTTCTCCCCCTTTGCATAATTAGCACTGCACATGCTCTTCACGAATATCAGCTTTCCAAGAAAACCCTTTCATCATCACTTTAGGTGGTCAGATCCAGCTCCTTTCATGTCTTCATGTAGGTACAGATGCCAGGGTGTGGTTATTTACGCTGCATATATGTTGACATGGTAAGAAGTCATTTTTAAGACCAAGGATCCTTCATCCAATCCAATTAGATAGTGGGTAAACTGATAACTGAAGGCCAACTGAAGATCAGGTGAATATTTAACATAAGAGGCAACTTGGCCAACTAAACCTGTCTTTCACATAGCTTCTGTTTTCAGAATACCAGTTTGCCACGTGGTTGCTTACTCACTATGTCACCGATCTTCAAAATCTGTTATGTGCGTGCATGCCTTAGTGGTTCTAAGGAGTCAAGCATAGGATGCGCCAAACTCTACAAATCGTTTTTGTTTGATGTCAGCTGTTCCGACAGAGCTTGAACATAAAAAAAGTCCTGCTGATTCTGAAGAAACTCAATCTGATTCTTTTTCAATGTCCGTTGACTCAAGGTTTACTAGTTCGTTGATACTGGATGACTGATGGTTAATCTATTTCTTTTGGTTTTAAATCATCTGCTTGAATTTTGAAAGATGGTGATCCGAAAGACTTTTCCGTTTAGCCACTTTCTGAAAACACTGTCAATGCTTTTTGAAAGCACTGTCAATGCACTGGTGCCTGTTGTACTAAATTAAGTCTCTCAAAAAGCTTCAGGGATGGTTACTGGCCGTGGAAGACCTCTTCGCTGGCTAATACAGGATGTTCTATCATCGCTACATTTAGCAGTGGTTCACTGTTTGTATGCTGGTCTTGAAAAACTGCCTTGTTAGACAGAGGTTGGCTTGGAAGCGACGCCTCTCCAGGTGGTTGCTGGGCCACAACAATTTGTTCACATGTAGGACGTGAGCCTGGTAGAGCACCTTCGTGCGATGGTTGCTGGCCTAAAACAGTTTCATCAGTGAGCAGCTGCTGGCCAGGGAGAGGCTCTTCAATATACAATGGCTCTGTTAACTCGGTTTCCTCTGTGAGCAGCAGCTGAGCTAGAGGAGTAGCTTCACCTGACGGAAGCAACGTCTGAGGTGGTACATTATTGTTGGGCTGCTGGCTATGGGGAATCACCTCCTGTGAAAGGTCTTGCTGTGCTTCGCTATTCTGAGCAATTATAGGCAACTTTTCGTTGAAGCTGATGCGTGTGGAAATATCAGAGCTGGTGGGTGAAGAAGGGCCAGCACTTGACACAGTACTTGAAGGACCACTGCTATCTGTTAAAATTGGGAAAAAAAACATTTATTAACAGGCCATGGAATCTCAACAGTTAAATATGATTGAGATCTAGCAGTTAGGTGCGCAGAATGAGTTTTGTTTATTTGTCATGGTCTTTACCATTTAAAACTTACATCTCTTTAGGTACGTAACTCAATGGACCAAGTCATGTCAACATCATGGCAGCTGAATCAGCGGTACTGACCACCATATGCAGAGCTCACTGCAGTTAATAAGCAGTGAAGTATCGTGCCCAAATGCTAAGTAGAAATCATTCGGTTTCCCATATATTATCACTTAGATGTCAAAAGATAATTATTTTCAAAACTACATAATAAAATACCCGTGACAGACTTAACAGAAAACTTGAAACTCTTGAAACTGACATCATTGAGCCAGCTTGATGCAAATTTGGAAAAAGTGCTTAAGCATTCGATTTGAGCTAGGCAAGCCAGGCACAAGGTCTGATAAAAGGTGACCTACTTTGTTCTCAGGGTTCACCCCGAATCACACTCAACACCTAAACGGAGAACGGTCATTCGGGCCAAAAGCTTCATTTAACATCTGCACGTGTGCGCCAGGAAATGCAGAGAATCCATTTAGAGCTTTGCACCAGCTCCAAATAAAACCAGTTGAAGTAATCAAATCTTTGCTGAAGCCAAGGCATAGGTAAATATTTCAATGTTTAATTATTAACTGAGGGCATAACATAGTTGGGGCGTAAAGTACTCCTTTGAAAACAGTTCCGCCATTGCAGCTCCTGTCTTGTGGCGATCAAAATCTAGACTGAAGTGAATAGTTTGGGAGAGTTCTCACATGGTGCATAGCTAAGTATACAAGCACTGGGCAAAACAGTGCAACTAGGCAGTTCTTCAGTTATGCACCAAACAAAAAACTAAAATAGTTTGCAGTAATTCTACTGAATCAAGTTCCAAAGAGGGAACTCCAGACCAGTTTTACTCATCCTCATACATTGCTACTCTCAGAACACTCCAGGCCACAATATTTCTAGCAAAACTGTAGCACCAATGTCATGACTCTCACGCTGCTACTTGTGTGTTCCAGTTCCTTAACACACAAGCAGAAAAACTGTGGAAATACTATTTGCGCCTCTATTTCCCTGAATAATGTTTTAAGTAATATTCCCCCCCAGTAAAATATGATTACTCCATTCCTTATTATGCACGCAGCAAAAAAGGTGTGCAATAGATTTGTTACAGTAGTGCACGGATGGAGCTATTGAGCAAGGTGTCACATCTGCATAATATGACCCAATCACACGAGTTACAAACGTTCAAATTTAAAGCGTGATGAGTAGGGCGTTCAGTCAAATTAACTAGTAAAATAAACTAACAAAGATATTAACTTAAGATTTGAAGCCAAAAGAAAGTAGAAATATTTACACCATGGTGGCTTTTCTGAACGCTGGCGAAGGGGTAGAGAGGAGGATGAAAGGATTCTCTGAGGTATGTAGAGATCACCTGGAGACTCGCTGGTAATCATGGAATCAAAGGTTCCTGCAAATTGGAATAAAAACACTTATATAATTTGTGCGAACAGAAAAATTAGAGCATTAAAGCTAAACAGTGCTTGCTATAAATGAATAAGCTACTGAAAAACACTGATATCCAGCACAGAGTGATATCTCTCTTTCGGCCTCTTTATATTCTCACAGATTAGACTCCCGTTCTTTTACGATTCTACTCCAAAACAGCGGCTCTGGATGCATACTCTGCTCTTTTAGGGCCTGATGCATCCAATGGTTTTACCCATTCTGTGCCTATGTATTGTATTCTTCTGTATTGTGGCATTTACATGGTGCACACTACGCCTCTGCGCACTGAAGCACTTCCAGAAACGGGCAGCAGGCTATGCTGTGTAGGGTGTGGGCTGGAAGAGTGCTTGCTGTCTTTGTTTTTTCACCCTATGTGGAAAGTGTTTAAGAGGTTTGCATGTGTGTGTGAGAGAGAGGCGCAGTATATGGTTGTCAGTAGGCTGGCAGCTTTGCAGGTCCCTTTATGGTATTTCTTATGATCATGCTTTTCTATGCTGGTTACTGCACTGGGATAGTCAACCTGATAATTTGTTTGAAGTTTTTGGTCCCGAGCAGACGCGTTAGAGAGAGAAATGGTGAGGAGATCTGCTGGATGGAAACACGTTGATACATAATGCCCATAATGACTGGAGACTGAAAAAACAGACAAACACACGGGGTCGTTTCAGACAATAAGTAACAGTGCAGCGAAGCGTCGGTGGGCTGATGCAACTGAGAAGCGGGGTGTACAAAGGGACTTTATAAAAAGGCACTTCCAAATAATGAATTCACTTGGGAATTTGGATTTAACAGAATACTAAAATGTTCCTCTCGATATTTACGGATAAGTGGCATACACCATCAAAGCATTATTTAAAAAACGGTTAAGCAATGTACCACCAAGCATTTTTACAGGAGAAACATAAATGATGCAGCAGCGAAAAAAATATTAAACACTTAGGTAAAATATCATAATCATTTAGGTGTCATGACCTTCTCCCCACCCCCCCCCAAAAGCAAGAAAATCAAACTAATCATGAACCGCTGAGTACTTTATGTTGCAGAATTTATAGCAATTGATTTGAAGTGTATGGATGGAGGTGGTATGAGGAATTACAAGGAGGTAGAATAGTAGACACAAAACGTGACACAACATTATGGAGGATGGAGTCTTTCTTTGGTAAGTAACGCATATTACAAATTTGTACACAGATTTTAGCTGATGTGGGCTTGGGTTTTAGAGGACGTCAGCAACAGAAATAAAATGTTCTGAGGGCTGGCCTCAACTTTCAACAGGACACTTAATTTGGGGAAAACGTTTTATACCTTTATTAAAAATCAGGTGATTTGTAGTAAATCTTAACAAAAGTCCGAGAATTCTATCAACAGGGTGCACAGACTAAATAATCAGGCCCTATTTTCTTTTTTAACCTTTGAGAAAGAAAGTGAAAGAGAAAAACTGATGAGGCACCAAAGCGCTCAGAGGACTCGGTAGGGGTCCAGAGTCAGGAAAGGGTGACCACTTTAGTCCCTATGACGATGCATAGAGCCATTAACCAAGTGAAACTAGCCAATAAACAGCGTTAACACTGGAGAGCTGTTGTCCTGTTAGTGTGTGCCCATCACAGATAAGCTAGTTATACCAACAACAGTGAATTACTGTAATCCAGGTGGAAAGAGACTGTGGCCAAGATCACAGTGACTGCAGCGAAAATTAGAGAATTTGCCTCAGAATTTTGAACTGACAATATTAGGGGAATGCCACAGTGTTGATCGGAAGCACAAATAGTACTTTGAGTTGAAAGATTCTTGATGCTGTGCCCCAACCATTACTTTTTGAGTGCATATTATTTGTGATCTTGTTCATTTAATTTACAATGGAGCACCGACAAAATGGAAGAGGTGGCTGTGGCAACCCAACTCCTCTTCCAGCAGTGAAGTATTCTAGTGTCATCAAGTGACAATATAAAAGCCAGAGGATTATTTAAATCTAGCCAAAGACAGAACATAAATGTTAAAAGAGCATGGGAAACTGGGAGATGCCACAAAGAAACAAAAAAGAAACAAAACAAATCTAAATGTGAAGGACAAGTTACTTACCTTCGGTAACGCTTTATCTGGTAGAGACAATATCTAGTTGTAGATTTCTTACCTTAAAATTTCCCTGGGCTTCAGTCTGGATCCTGTGATTTTTCTCATGCAGTACCCTTGCGCGCCGTTAGGTAGCATCGATCGGCTCCGCATTCGTCATCCGCCCCAGATGACATTGTGAGTACTATATAGATGCCACCCTGGCGTCCTGACATCAGTTTCTTTTCACAACTTTCCATGCAAGAAGTGCAGAGCCATGAAGAACACTGACCACTGGTGCATCAAAACTAGGGCCCTGAAAGGGGAATCCCTGTCCCTAGAAATCAGTTGTCAGAGCGTGGAGGATGGGTGGGTCGGTAAGGAACCTGCATCTAGATATTGGCCCTCATTATGAGTTGGGCAAGCGGCCTCAGCCGCCTGACAAACTCATCCCGCCAGCTCTATTACAGGTTCACCGCAGGGCTGGCAACAGGGCCTTCACATTGCAGCAGTCTTGTAATTGAACCGGCGGCAATGTGGCGGTACGGCAGGTTCAGCAGCACCATCATGCATTCCACTGCGTGTAATTCGGGCAGTGGAATGTGCAACGGGGCTGTGCATGGCTTGAACAAAAGTCAGTACCAGTGTGCTTATCCCTAACTTTGGACCTTTTTTGACGTTAAAAAAGAGGCGATTCCACTGAACGGGGAGGTGGGAGGGAGGTGAGAAATCTGAAGTTAAGGGTATGCACCAGAAAGAGGGTAGGATGATAAGAAACATGATCTTCTGATGGACAGTTCTAACTGCAGATTTATCACCTTAAAATAGATACCAAAGCAGTACCTCACCACACGGAAAGTTTGTGGAGTGTACTCAGGCCAAAAAGTCCTGCAGAACAGCAAGGGCAAAATGCCTTTTCCATCTGGCTGTCTAGGCAGTAGCGCTTCATGAATGTGTGCACTGATACTCATGTTGCAGTCTGGCAGACATCAAGGCTTCAATGACAAAGCAGTAATAGCAGCCTTAGCCTTGGTGGAACGGGCTCCTAGACCTTCCACCGGTTGCTTCTTAGCCAGTGTGTAGCAAATTTTAATGAAGGTGACTATCCACCTCAACAGGGTCTTCTTCAGCCTCTGCTTTCTTTGCTGCAGAGAACACCCACAAACAATTAACTGTCCATTCAATGATCCTGTGCATGATCAATGTAAAAGCTTAAAGCCCCTTTGGAGTCCAGATGATGGAGTCTCTCCTCACCCGATTCCTCATCTTTCGAGGAGTGAACGGTTGCAAAGAACACTGGCAGTGATGCACTGTCCAACATGGAAGGGAGTAACGACTTTTGGCAAGAATGCCGCTTAAGGCCTCAGCACCAACCTGCCCAGGAAAAAGGTGACAGATGAACCTTAAGTACTTTCAGTTTACTCATGCAATGAGCTAACCGAATCACAATGAGGAAGCTGGTCTTTAAAGTTAGGAGACGCAAGGAGCGGCTATGCATTGGCTTGAATGTCTACAAATGAGAAACATCAAGACCACGTTAAGGTCCCACTGTGGCATCACAAACGGTTTGAGAGGTAAATATGTGTCAAACTTTTAATACAGCTCATCACAAAAGGTGCTTTAAACAAGGATGATCAGTCAGGCAAATGACAAAATGGCAGGCAAACTGCCTTTATTAGTACCCACCACAAGACCTTTCAAGGGCTAAAAATAAAACAAACAATACAACACAGAGAGCTTTGCTTGTAAAGAGTAAGTCTTGTGCACGCACACCAGGCTTCAATCTTTTCCCAGCATATATGGATTTTGTGATAGGGTGCCTGGCAGCAAGGATGACATCTACTACTTCAGGCAGGTCAATTGCTGCTGCTTAATTTCCATGCATGGAGGTGGAAATTTGAGTGGAGGACAGTAAATGAGATAGGAAGTCCTAGCGAAGTGGTAGCCTGATAGGAGGACAGCTGCTCATTCACAGTTGCGCTGGGTACCACACTCTCCTAGCCCAATCCTGAGCCACTAAGATAACCTGGGCCCAATTGTTCCTGATCTGCTTCAGAACTCTGGGCAGGGGAGGAAGGGGTGGGAAGGAGCACAAGGGTCCCGTGTTCCATTCTAGCTGGAGTGTTCTTGTGGAAACTCCAACATGCAAACTTTCAAGACTGCACGTTCCCAACAATGGCAAAATGATCTAGCCAGGATTCTTTCCACTTTTAGCAGACACCTTGAGCCACCTTAGGATGCAGATTTCACTCATAAGCTGTCAGACACCCCTGCTCAATTAGTCTGTTGTGGCATCAGGGACCCTACCCAGTGGTTCTCTATAAGGAAAGTGCTCTGACTTTCCAGCTGTTCCCCAGAGGCACCAAGCATTTTCACAAAGGACCCAGGATTCCACTCCATCCTGCTTGCTGCAGCACCGCATGACAGTGGTATTGCCCATGAGAACCCATACCAGCATACCCTTGATGGACAGCAGAAAGACCTTCAGAGCCACATGAATGGTCTGCAATTCAAGTCTACTGATGTAGAGCTAGCACTCCGCCAGAGACCAGAGTGCTCTAATGTCCACCTCACTCAGATGACCTTCCCAGCGTACGTCACCAAATCAGCTCAGTAGAAAGGGGAGAGGCCCTCCACTAGTTCCACTGAACCAATTGTGAACAAGTATCCACCACTGCAGATATTAAGTCATCTCCTTCAAGACCGGGATGGGAACTAGGTTGCCATGATGCTGGGCCACTGGATCTTCACACCAGTTGTCTTCTATGTAAGGTTGGGCAATCTCATCCCCAGCATCGTTGCCCCCATTATTAAAGGTTATCCTGAATACATCATGAAGGACATGAGCCCTTTCAGAAGGTAGAGGCACTGTGTCCGAGTCAGAAGGGTGGTAAAGAGACTGTGGCTCTGACAGAGGAGCGCAATGGTCTTGGTGGAGGTTGGAGCGGTGCTGTCTGCGCTACTGGTTAGCCATCATGTCAGTGGCACCGGCATTGGCAGACTGTGTTATGGCATGGGTTAAGGTGCTGGGGCGGGAACAGGTATTAAAGTCAGCCTGGATCCCTGAGCGGATCCAGAGGGCCCAACAGGCACTGAGGACTGATCTGCCAGCGAAAGTCCATTTGGGAGGCCGCTCATCATCAGACCAGAGGTAGCTGATAACATTGACAAAAGCCCTAGAATCATTGTGTGAAATTCTTCAATTTGCTGCAGTGTCGCGGATGGCCCCAGCAACTTCAGTTGCTATTGGACAAGGGTCAGAATCGACTCCAGAGTAGAGCGAATTCGGGAGTGTGACCTTGAACCATGATGACGCCCTCACACCATCTTAGGAGATCGAAAGTGGCGGGACTGAGCAGAGCCTCACTTAGACTTCTTATGCTTCTTCCTGGTTTTGCCTGAGAATTTAGGTCGTGAAGACAACTAGTTGTGGGAATGACCTTGGGAGCGGGACTGGGACTTACATTTAGACCTTAACTGATCCCGGAGCTGGGTCTTGCGATGCTTCACCAAGAGGAGCTTTGCTTCCCAGTTTTGAATGGCCTTGGGGTGTGTCAAGTAGGCCTTGGAATCGTGATCCAGCATCAAGCACCACAGGCAAACCACATGTGGGTCAGTCAGACACTACGTTTACTACAGGGCATAAACCCTGGAATGTGACATATCCCTTGCACAGTGTTTTAGAAGAATGCTTTATGTTTTAAAGAGATAAGTGGTAGCTCCAGATCGTCCTTTACTAGTGGGGAAAAAAAAGAAAGTGATTTCAGCATGCAAGGGTGACCCTCTATATAGGTCCACACGTCACATCTGGCGTGAAGCGCCGTCAGCGCGTAGCGGGCGGTACCACATACTGGTGCTCAGGGGTAGTACTGAAGATTTTTCAGATCCAGTCCAACAAATGGAGGGAGTATTAAAAAAGAGGAGGAATATGGTTAGAAGTGGCTATAAGAAATATGGAAATAGGTGTCTTGCAACTGGAGCGAAATCAGTAAAACCTCCTCTTTTAAAATTGCTAAAATTTGCACCAAAAAACAACTTCTGAATTTAACCTTTACAATACATTTGTTAAGTGCCCTGAGCTTTATCAGGCTAAAATATCTGTTACAAAGCTGGAGAAAAAAACCTAAATCTGGAAAACTGAGATTTGGCACTACAACACCTCAACCACATGTTTGTTTGGAGCTAGTTAGCTGAATAACTGCTATGGTAGTCCTGGTCCCTTCAATAGTGGGAACAGAGGTAGCAAACCAGACCTTCATTCTCGTGTACACCTTGGCCTGCTGTGCCAGTCTTGCCTGCCCATCAAACTTCTCACTCTCTAGTTAAGTGCCCACCAAGACACCCAAGACAGTGGGCCTCTCTAACAGATGTGTGTCATTCATCCTTGGAACTCATCTGGAACAAAGTTTGTATGCCATCAGTAAAAGCAGTGAAGAACAAGTAATGTCTTGTCTGGTAAAGACACTATCTAGCCCCAGATTCCTTACCTTTGAATATCCCCATGTGGAAGACTAGATCTACAATATTTTCGAGCAGTACCTCTGTGTGCTGGTAGGTAGCATTGCTAAAGTCTGAGTCTGTGCCGTCTGCGCCGGAAGTGATGTGTGCAGTACCTATATAGGCAAAACCTCTGCATGCTGACGTCAGGTACTTTGACAACTTTCTACACCAGGAGCACGGAGCCACGATGAGAATTGGCCACTGGTGTGGAAAAGGCTAAGATGAGAGGGTATCTCTTACACCTGAACCAGTTCGCAGAGCGGGTAGGATGGGAGGGTCAATAAGAAATCTGCAACTAGAAGGAGTCTATACCAGACAAACGAAGGTAAGAAACTTAGGGCCAGATGTATCAAGCGATTTTGCATTCGTAAACGGTGCGAATCGCAAAATTCGACCGTTTGCGAATGCAAAAATGCCTTTCAGAATGTATGAAAGGCATTCGCAGTGCAATTTTAAGGAATCGCAAAAATAGCGATTCCTTAAAATTGCGACCCCATTTAGAGAATCGCAAATTGCAATTCTCTAAATAGGAAATCGCAAATAAGGAATCCTTATTTGCGATTTCTTAAGCACATGTATCAAGCATTTCCTAAACCAACAAAAGTTTGGTGGTAACCATGTGCAAATTTTAAAAATGCATTTTAAATGCATTTTTAACATTGACATGTAGCGCACACATGCCCCTAAGGCATGTGTGTGCTTCACATGTCCGCAAAAATATTTTTGGGGTGCAGCAGAGGGGGCCTTAGGCCCCCAGCACCCTGGGATTTGCATTTCCTAAATTGCGAATTCCTAACTGGAATTCCCATTTAGGAAGTGCAAAACCATTTGCAGCAGGCCCATGGGTGCAAATGGAGTTGGATTCTCTATTTGCGATTCGGTAATAGCATTTGCGAATTTTAAGAAATCGCTATTATCGAATCGCAAAAATCATACATACCATTTTGCATTTCTTAAATAGCGATTTCTTAAAATTCGCTATTTAAGAAATGCAATTTGTTTTTTTGATACATCTGGCCCTTAATCTGATAGAGACTTCTGGCTGATTTTATTATCCTAGGTTTATATTACCTTTGAATAGCTACCCTAGCAATACCTCCCTGTAGGTGGGTCTGCGAACCCAATTAAACCAAAAAGTCCTGCAGGACTGGACAGGCAAAGTGCCTAGCACGACAGACCTTACTGTCCATGCAGTATGTTTTGTGAACGTGTGCAGTGATGCCCACGTCACTGACTGGCAGAACGCCACGTGCTAAGGCAGTGGTTGCAGCTTTGGCTCTGGTGAAGTGAGCTCTTAAGACCTCAAGGGGCTGTTTCTTGGCAAACTCGTAGCAGATCTCATCACATGATAGACCGCATCTGCACAGCTTTCCCATTCTTGGCTCCCACATAGCCCAGAAAGAGTTAATCATCCACCCAGAACTCTTTTGGGCAGTCAAGCTCTCTTTTTGGGTCCAGATTATGGTGTCTCTCCTCCTCTTTGGAGGGATGGGGAGAAGCAAAGAAAGTAGACAGGGTGATATTCTGGCCCATCTGGAATGGAACCACAACCTTGGGAAGGAAGGAGGCACATGTTTGGAGGACCAGCTTGCCCAGAGAGAAAGCAATACATGGAGGGTGTGCTGAGAGTGCCTGTAACTCGCTGAACATCCTGGCCGATGTTATGGCCCTTAAGAAGGCAGTTTTTAAGATCAAGAGCCTGAGAGGGCAACTGTGGAGAGGCTCAAAGGGTATAATCATAAGAAATGTGAGAACCAAATTGAGGTTCTACAGAAGCATTATTAATGGTGTAGGGGGAAAACATATGTTGCAGGCTTTTAAGGAGCCAAGCCACTATGGGTGACCTAAAGAGAGAGGGTTGGTCTGCCAACCACAAAAATGCTGAGTTGACAGAAAGGTAACCCTTAACTGTGCCCAGAGCAGAGGCCTGCTGGGCCAAGGATAATGTAAACAATAAAACTTGAGCGAGGAATGGAGTTAATGTTGTGGGAAACACAACATGACAGATACTTGTCTCAATGGCAGGCATATGCCAACTTGGAGGGACGCCTGGCTGGCAAAATAACGTTACAGACTTCGGGAGGAAGGTCAAAAGCTGCCACCTGTTGCTGCTCAAGATCCACGCATGAAGATGGAGAGTGTGCAGGTTCAGGTGTAGAACCCTGCCCTGTTGCTGCAACAGGAGGTATTCTCGAGAAGGCAGTCTGACTGGAGCACCGATGATCATGCTCAACAGCTTGGGATACGAGCCTCTCTGTGTCCAATCCGGACCCAAAAGAATGACTTGGGCCCAGTCTCTTCCGATCTTCTTGAGAACTCTGGGCAGAAGTCGTATTTGCAGAAAGGCGTGCAGGAGGATGAAGTTCCACTTGAGGCGAAAGTGCCTCTGAGCAAGTGTTGCCTTGAAAACTCCAGCGCGCAAAATTGCTCACATTGCACATTGTCGTTGGTAGTAAACAGATCTAACCAAGGTTCTCCCCATAGCTGAAAAAGACCTTGTGCCATCTCTGGATAGAGATGCCATTTGTAATCTACTAGGCATCTGCAGCTAAGTTTGTCCGCTCTGGCGTTCAGAAAGCCCACCAGGTTTTGAACCTCCATGGAAATGCCCTAACGTTCCAGCCATTTCCAGAGGAGTGGGGCCTCTTGACACAGGGTCCATGACCCCACCCCGCCCTGCTTGTTGCACTACCACATGGTGTGGGTGTTGCCCGTGAACAGCCGCACAAGCCTCCCCCTGATTAAAGGAAGAAAGACTTCTAATGCCAAGCAAATCGCCCGAAGCTCCAACAGGTTTATGCGGAGCTCGGACTCCGACAGACTAGAGTCCTCTGATCTCCACCTCTCCCAGATAGTCACCCCAGCCCAGGAGTTATGCATCTATCACCACCATTAGATCTGTCTGGGCTGGTCTGCGACTGACCCAATTGTAGTTCATTAGCCACCACTGCAGGTCTTTTGTAGTTTCCTCGGAGATCTGGACCATGTTGGAGAGATTAAACTGATACTGCGCACCATGGGCCATCAGGTCTCTCTGCAGAGCCTGCATATGCCAACAGGCATATGTTACCAGCAGGATGCAGGAGGTCATGAGGCCCAACAGCCTTAGAGTAATTATCACCGAAATCCAGAACAGAGGCTGAAACATCAGTATCCTGAATATCCTGGATTTGCCATTTAGGAGGATAGGCCCGAAATTGCACCGTGTCTAGAACAGCTCAGATGAAAGGGAGGGTCAGAGAGGAACCAGTGTAGGAGGTTCTCCATAGTCTGAAGGTGGGTGGCAACTGCCTGGGTGAGCCCGACTCCAACAGCCAGTCTTTGAGGTAAGGGAAGACTGAAATCACCGACCTCCACAGATAAGCTGCTAACACCACCATTACCTTGGTGAACACACAAGGGGAGCTGGTAAGGCCGAAAGGTAGCACACCAAACTGAAAGTGCTCTTGGCCCACCGTGAAATGCAGATAGCATTTGTGGGCTGGCAGGACATGGATGTGGGTTGACGAGAGGCCACACTAAGGACCTGGCTCTAGGCCCACTGTCCTTGAAGAGCTTCAGCACTGAATCCACCCTCTCTCCAAAAAGGCAAAAGCCATCAAAGGGCATGTCCATGAGGGAAGCCTGGACATCCCATGAAGAGCCAGATGTTCTCAGCCAGGGAAACTAGAATCCCCAGGAACTACACAATGGCCGCAGGCAATAGTCCTATTCAAATGAGCCTCTGCAGTGTTTGGAAAAGGCCCCAAGTAAGGTATAGGTAAGGGTTTCAATAAATGGGAGTAAGGTTCTGAGGGGGTGACTCCCGGCTGAAACACCTCTGTCAAGATGTTAGTCTTGACTGCCTCTGAGGGTACATTAAGGTTCAGGACCCCAGTCGCCCTGTGCACCACCACCGTAAATGAGGCTTCCTCCTCCGTAGTCACGGTAGGAGAAGAAACCAGGACAGTGTCAGGTGAGGTGTCGAACCTACAGGCCTCACTCAGTTCCTCATTCCAGTTGTCCTCCTCAACTGGGTCTTCATAAGGGTCCATAGACCCCTCCTAAATGTCTCCATCACCACGCCTATCCATCAATCAAGGCGCTGGTTGCACCCCATAAAGAATGTCCTTGGTCGGTGCCGGACAACACCCATCCGGCTCCATGTTGGAGTCGAGAATAATGATGGGGACTGCGTCGCCTAGGGGTGTCGACACTGGAGCAGGTGCTAAGAAAGCTCTCGGTCTCGCTCCGCTCCAGATCCTTGGGGCACCAATGGCACCAAGGACAAACCCGACAGCGTGGTCTTAAGAGGGGGCCTCTCCCATGAGGCCCAAAACCCCTCCAAAGGGGCTGTGCCACCCAAAGATGAGGTGCATGGCCTCCTAAAACTTTTTTAGTTGGGTGGGGTTCCTTCTGGCTCTGGGAAAATTGGCAAAACGAGGAGTGAACCCAGGATCAGGTCCAGCTGAGTTGTCAGGACTGGAGTGCCAAAGCTTCCTCGTCTCGTTGGATGACGTCGAGGGACCATGGAAGTCAACGAGTGTTTGGACTTCTTCAACTGTTTGTCTGACTTCCCCGATTAATTTGTCTGAGATGAAGAACATCGGGAGGGGTTAGGGGAACTGTCCTGGGACCTCCCACATAAATGGGACCTCAAGCGTCATGGAATGGACCAATGTTAGGCAGCAAGGAGCTTATGGGGGCGCTCCCTCAGCACCTTGGGGAGCATGGTGCATCAACCTCACACACCTTGGAATCACATCCCAGTACCAGGCACCACAAACACACCAAGTGAGCGTCTGTCACGGACATTTGCCTGTAACAGGCTCCAAATGGTTTAAAACCAGCCGGTTCCTTTTGTGAAATCCTCCCACCAGGAGCTAAAATCTCAAAAGGGTTGAGAAAAAGTCAAAAAAGGCCAGTCAAAAAGCAACTAAGGGGTAGATCAATCTGGATCAGCACTATCTGGCATGGAAAGGAAAGAACTAATGTCAACATGCTGAGGTGGAACCTATATAGGTACTGTGCAGTCACTTGTGGTGCGAACAATGGTGACGTGGAGCCGAACGACGACACCTACCGGTGTGCAGGGGTACTGCTCAAAATTCTTTTGAATCCAGTCTGATGCCTGGGGATATGCAAAGGTAAAGAATATGAGGCTAGAAGTCTTAATCAAATACAAGTATAATCCCTCTTTCCTAAGACTTTAGATCACAGTCACCATTTTCTTCCTCACACTTCGTGGGTGAGAGCAAAAGATAAAAAATAGCATGGGTCAAAAAAGCCCCCAATTCTGTAAACTGAGACTGGCTATCACACGGATTTCTGAAATAGCCCAGTCCAACATTCATCCATCTCCATTTGTTAGTTGATAAACAAGTACATGACCTAGTGTGTAAGTGAGATATAATACCAGATTCCTGTGAAGGGGACATTGTAATCTCCATATTTCTATTGTGCCTAAAATGGAAATACCCCAGACCTATCAAATATTTGAACTTGTTCAAAGTAGTCTATTACACTTTGAGAAGGAGAGGTTTACATACTTTGGAACAATCTTACCAGTGAGCAAATCTGGTTTGCACAACAGCAGTTCATGAAGTTCCAAACAGGTGAGTTGAGTTGCAGTTTCCATTGCTTCTTTTTCGAGGACTCTGCCACTTGGTAATTCACTATGATAATCAGAGCGGTAGTGACCTTTCTTGAACCAAGAGTATTAAGCTTCATCATTTGCCTCAGGTTCAATTCAGTCTCACAGTAAATTGTCTTCACAGTCTTGGCTTCCTAGTGATATTCAAGAAATACTCCTCCATTTTCAGCTCAACTTGTGTACTTCCTGAACCCTGAAAATGACACCCTCGTCTGTGTCGCAAGGCATCCAAAAAGGAGAAAAAAACACATCGCAAAATGAAGAGTAATCCACTCAGTTTTATCTACCAGGACCCCAACTGCATAAGTGATCTTGACCACAACAAAGGACCTCTATCATCGGCAATTCAACTCATTTTTCCAGGACCGATTCCCTACCAAATGACCCGCTAAGATAGACCAACATCCACTTAACATGAAAGAGACTGTTTTCTCACTACACATTTCTGGACAAAGACTCCAGAGTCGAGTTACACAGATGATTAGCCAATGTGGAAATTTGAAATGCCACAGCCATTTTGAGTTCCAGACAAACAAGTTACCTACCGTCAGTAAAGTTTTCTGAGGAACTTTGTAGTTCCCACAGGCTCCTTAAGTGAACTAGAAAGCCAAGCATCAAACTGTACTAGGACATTCTGAAACCATTTTTCATCACCAACTCTAAGTGGCATCCAACACTGTGCTGGCTAGGGTCACTGGGAGGTACCGGAAGTGATGTCATCATTTATGTAAAGCGCACAAGTCCAGATGAAGTCAGTCCAGCCCATATTTTCCGTGGCTGGGCAGAGGTATTGTGTTTCACAGACAGAGTCATACAAAAGAAAGCTATTCGCCAGAAAGAATGTTACTGAAGGCAAGTAATTTGTTCTTTTAATAGATATTCACTCCTGCAGGTTCTTTATAAGCCCTCCTAGGTAACATTATGACAGAGGGTCAAGAGATTCAACTATCAAGAAGAATAGACTGAAGAACTGCTCTACCAAAATAAGAGTGGTGTCTTTGTATAGAGGCAATTAAATAATGCTTTGTAAATGGGAAGATGTCGACATTACTGCATTACATACATTCTGAATTAGAATACTGCATTTAAAGCAGAAGTGGGCCATGAAGCTCTCCAATGCTGGGTTGCCCTCCAAATTATAAAAATGAATCACTTTCGAAGAAACCCATTGTGCATCAAGGAAACAACTGAATCCCTTCTCAATGATATAGCCCAATGAATATTATGATTTAAAGCCCTACATGGATCAAGATGGTGTGAATGTTCCTTTGAACCATGTGAAGAAGGGCACAAGAATGACCTTCCATAAGTGAATATGAGAAACTACTTTATGTAATAACGAAGGTTTCACCCACAAGTCACACCTTCTCTTGAGAAAACGGTAAACGGAGCAGTAGCCAACAATGCCTGAAACTCAGTAGCCTTCATAGCACATATGCCTGCAAGTAGAAAAGCTATTTTATAAGTAAGGAATTTGAAATCTTATGAATGAACAGTCTGAAATGGTTGACCTATATGACACGTCAAAGCCAAGTCAAGGTCCCACTACCCAACACTAAATGGGGAAGTAGTAGTGTTATGTTATATTAATTTTAATTGTAAAGCATGCTATCACCAGACAATATCCTGGCACCCAGAGAACATTAGCCACAATGTGGTAGGATTACTATTGAAAGGGGAAAAATTAGGTCTCCACTTCTTTGTGAAATTGGGAAAGATTTGATAGCCAGCAGAATGGAAGACTATCATGTAAGGAAGCTATAACTATAGAGCAAGCTCGCCCTCTTGTATGAGATTTTTTTTAAAAGAGGGATGTTCAATGCTGAAAAATGAGCATATCTTAAATTGCATAAGGGTTTGTAGAAAGCAAGTAAAGACGGCATAAGAATTGGGGTGGTTGAGAACAGGGCTTTAGGACATATACAGAGTGTTTACAAAACTATATGTTTAGGGAATGATAGCCAATGTAAAGATGCTGAGGCAACTTTAGTCACATTGTGATGCAGTGTTTTGTACAAGTTGCAATATGTCACATTGTGATGCAGTGTTTTGTACAAGTTGCAATATGTGAACCAGTGAGTTCAAGAGACCAGTAAATGACAGAATTTCAATGGTCGAGATTAAAAGGGCTGTTCCTTGTGCCCCCTGTTGTTCATTCTTGTTATAGAGTCTCTGGCGATCTGGGTGAGAATGGACGCCAAGGTGCAGAGATTCCAGTGGAGAGGGGAACTATCGGATAGGATAGTGTTGTGTGCAGAAGTCCTTTTCTTTCTCTCTTCCCTGGCTGAATCTGATCCTCGTGTTAAAGATTATGGAAGTTTTTGGGGAGATCTCAGGTCTGTACGTTAATGTATCCAAATCCACTGTCTTCCCGGAAGTGGGGCGGTTCCCTACCTCTGGATTGGGCTTCTGGACTGCAGGTGACGATATATGAGTTTAAATATCTTGGCCTGGTCATATCCCCTAATAAATCCATGGCGTGGACACTTAACTTGGAACCAATACTGGCTCGCTTAAGAGAAGATGTCCACATATGGTCCGTCTTGCCGCTATCCCTGACTGGCCAGTCCGCCATTTTCAAGATGGTGTCTTTGCCGATGTTTTTGTACTAGCTGCAGAACTTCCAATATGATCTCCCAGAGAAATGGTTTAGTCGCTGTGTATGCTATCCTTGCAGCCTTCTTATAGGATGGTGGAACTCCACGCATAGCACAAAACAAAATCTTCCAGTCCACCTATTGTCAGGATATAGTGGCAGCCGACAGAGTCATACTATTGTGCATCACATCTCTTAATATTCAATGATTGGCGGTATGGTTCTCCGTGCGACCCTGTATAACAATTGGAAAAATAGGCCAGGGGAAATGTACATGTCCTGTCTTATTTATATGAGAAGGGGGCGATGAGAGGAATCTTCCCCCGGCGAAGAAGCAGATCTTTGCCTTGTGGTATTCCTCCCTCTGCCAAATAGCGTGGTGGAACAGATCGACAGAACAGACGCCCCTGTGGAGCGGTAACCTTCTTTTGCAAGTGACCTCTCTGGAGTGCTCTGTCAATGGGACCTCATCGGGATCTCCACACTTGGGGACGTGATGCATGGGACTGTCCTTTCAAATTTTACAAATGGAATACCAACTTCACCACAGTCAGTTTCAAAGGTATCTCCCACCCTGCCACTCCCTGACCCCATATACAGTGGACCTGGAGGCTCTACTTGAATTTAATCCTTTAGAGGGTAAAGTGTTGATGGGAAACCATAAACTTGCACGGACATACTAAACACATATTCAATCAAGCCAATGTGTTCCAGGCTCTCAGAACCACATGGGAGACATGTGGGGACCCTTGAAAACGAGGACTGGACAGAGGCACTGGGAGTGCCACATGTTACTGCAATAGTATCCCGGCTGCAGCGTATTCAACTTAAATATCTTCACAGAATCTACTTTACGTGTCATAGGCTCTGGTGCATGGGTTTGGTGGCATCTCATACTTGTCTTTAGTGTGGTACAGAGGAGGGCACATTGATATGCATGGTGTGGAGCTGCCCAGCTCTGCAGCGATACTGCCGTGGGTGACAGCTTGTCTGTGTGAAGGGCTCGCCTGATCAATCCCAATGGATCCGAAACTCACTCTGCTGCATCTCACCAGTGATCTGGGTGGTAATAAGTATCGCTTATCCCTCTTATACCTAGGCCTCACCTTGGAGAAACGAGACATAGCACAGGAGTGGAAGGCTGAATTCCCCCCTCCCCCATCCTTGGGGGTGTGGAAGAGTGGTATGGACCATTGTATGGGATGGAGGTGGCAGTATATAAGGCAAGAGGTTGCCCACAGAAACACTTAAAATATGGCAAGTGTGGGTGGATTATCGTGGTATCGTTCTGGAACCTATTTGGCCAATGTATTCTTCGTTGGATGACGAAATGAGAGCATCTACAGGCTGAGTGTAACCAAAGTGAATATGGAACGTTGAGTAATGTATGCAGCTCCCAGTACTGCTTAAATACTAACTGCTTGGTCGGACTGCTTAAATACTAACTGCTTGGTCGGGGGGCAAAGGGAATCATGTTTGCAGACAGTTCTGATTTTCTTTGTACTTTTCTTTGAAACTGTTAATTGTATCGTCGGCCTGATGGGCTGTGTTTTTTGTTTAACAGCAAACTCAATAAAATATGTTTTAAAAAAAGTCTAGTCTACTTCATATTAAAGACTGGACTAAAATCCTTTGAGATTCAAAAAGTAATAAGTGGTGATCTTTCAGAATACTTTCATCATGAGGTAAAAAGTGTATATGAGCTGTGACATTTGATTTTTGAAGGATAGAATTGTTCAAGATCACTCCCAAGTTTTGTGCTCATTCAATTGTCTTTGGAGGGGGTGTCAAAAGAGCTGGGCCACTAGTGAGAGGCTCACAGATCTAGGTTCACTAAGACTAGAATTTACTTCTTAGGGGTGTTTAAACACAGGGACTTGTCATCTATCCAAGTAGCCAGTGCGCAACCAAGCATGGCTCTGCATACAGGGAGTGCAGAATTATTAGGCAAGTTGTATTTTTGAGGATTAATTTTATTATTGAACAACAACCATGTTCTCAATGAACCCAAAAAACTCATTAATATCAAAGCTGAATATTTTTGGAAGTAGTTTTTAGTTTGTTTTTAGTTTTAGCTATGTTAGGGGGATATCTGTGTGTGCAGGTGACTATTACTGTGCATAATTATTAGGCAACTCAACAAAAAAAAATATATACCCATTTCAATTATTTATTATTATCAGTGAAACCAATATAACATCTCAACATTCACAAATATACATTTCTGACATTCAAAAACAAAACAAAAAAAAATCAGTGACCAATATAGCCACCTTTCTTTGCAAGGACACTCAAAAGCCTGCCATCCATGGATTCTGTCAGTGTTTTGATCTGTTCACCATCAACATTGCGTGCAGCAGCAACCACAGCCTCCCAGACACTGTTCAGAGAGGTGTACTGTTTTCCCTCCTTGTAAATCTCACATTTGATGATGGACCACAGGTTCTCAATGGGGTTCAGATCAGGTGAACAAGGAGGCCATGTCATTAGATTTCCTTCTTTTATACCCTTTCTTGCCAGCCACGCTGTGGAGTACTTGGACGCGTGTGATGGAGCATTGTCCTGCATGAAAATCATGTTTTTCTTGAAGGATGCAGACTTCTTCCTGTACCACTGCTTGAAGAAGGTGTCTTCCAGGAACTGGCAGTAGGACTGGGAGTTGAGCTTGACTCCATCCTCAACCCGAAAAGGCCCCACAAGCTCATCTTTGATGATACCAGCCCAAACCACTACTCCACCTCCACCTTGCTGGCGTCTGAGTCGGACTGGAGCTCTCTGCCCTTTACCAATCTAGCCACGGGCCCATCCATCTGGCCCATCAAGACTCACTCTCATTTCATCAGTCCATAAAACCTTAGAAAAATCAGTCTTGAGATATTTCTTGGCCCAGTCTTGACGTTTCAGCTTGTGTGTCTTGTTCAGTGGTGGTCGTCTTTCAGCCTTTCTTACCTTGGCCATGTCTCTGAGTATTGCACACCTTGTGCTTTTGGCCACTCCAGTGATGTTGCAGCTCTGAAATATGGCCAAACTGGTGGCAAGTGGCATCGTGGCAGCTGCACGCTTGACTTTTCTCAGTTCATGGGCAGTTATTTTGCGCCTTGGTTTTTCCACACGCTTCTTGCGACCCTGTTGACTATTTTGAATGAAACGCTTGATTGTTCGATAATCACGCTTCAGAAGCTTTGCAATTTTAAGAGTGCTGCATCCCCCTGCAAGATATCTCACTATTTTTGACTTTTCTGAGCCTGTCAAGTCCTTCTTTTGACCCATTTTGCCAAAGGAAAGGAAGTTGCCTAATAATTATGCACACCTGATAGAGGGTGTTGATGTCATTAGACCACACCCCTTCTCATTACAGAGATGCACATCACCTAATATGCTTAATTGGTAGTAGGCTTTCGAGCCTATACAGCTTGGAGTAAGACAACATGCATAAAGAGGATGATGTGGTCAAAATACTCATTTGCCTAATAATTCTGCACTCCCTGTATGTCTGACCCTCAGAGAGGGAGCCCTCAACCTTAAAAAAGTTCTGAGTGTAGTCAGTAAATACAAAATTCAATTAGTGAATGGGAACAACGTAATGGTTACAAAGACAGAACTTTAGGGATGATTCCTGAAGGGAAACACATGGAACAGATTTAAAAGTGGAGCATGAATTGTCTAAGGAGATTCCATGCATGTTGCAACTCAGGAAGGACCAATAGCAGTTCCACACAGCGCCCCCAATACTTATTGCTGTCATTCTGGTAAGCAGTATGTTGTGAAAGACCATGTTAAAAGGGGCAAAGAGGTAAAAAATTATGAGGATGGCGCTTCCACCCTCATTTAAGGCAAGTTTGATGTCATCTGTAGCTGCTATCAACAAAGGGTCAGTGCTTAGAAACCGGATTATTGTGAATTTAGGAGGGCACACAATTCCAGAAAAGTGTTAAGTTGTTGAATAACACATTATTTTGGCAAAAAATGGAATGAGAGAAATTGGTCTATAATTTGGAAAAATTGATCCATCTTGAGAAGAGTAATGATCACTGCCAGTTTCCATGAATTGGGAAACTGACTTGAGGATAGTGAACTGCTGCAAATCGAGCCAATGACTGTATAGAATTTACACAGCAGACATTTTTATGATCTTCATTCATCCATTGTAATAGTTTCTAACAGTAAACCAGAAGAGACTGTGGTAAGATAAAATGTAATATATGGAAGAAGTGGTTCTGTAAATGTTATCCAATCCAAAGATGAGAAGGAATCAATCACTGCAAAGGAAATGAAGGGTGTAGGGATAGATAAATCAGTTCAGTTATTTTGTCATGAAAAATGTTAAAGAGTATTACAGACATTAGATGGAAAGAAGTGTGAAGTGGCTGGTTTTGTGGGATGTGCAATCAATTGATA
Source organism: Pleurodeles waltl (assembly GCF_031143425.1). Lineage (NCBI taxonomy): Eukaryota > Metazoa > Chordata > Amphibia > Caudata > Salamandridae > Pleurodeles > Pleurodeles waltl. Next base: position 400,982,692 of record NC_090440.1, read on the forward strand.
CATTTAAAAAAATCTTCTTTGAGGAGTTAACTGAGCTAAAAATTCGAAAAAGATAGTAATTGGATCTAACTTGCCCGAAAAGCTTACTATAATTGCATAACTCTTCTTTCTAGGTATGTCTTACCAAAGGACTATATGCATATTATCTCTAGTTTCTTCCAAATTCTGTGTGTTACAAGCAGATCCCCATTATACCATATGGTGAGGGCTGGCTTCTATGGAATTGGAGAGTCAAGGATGGTATTATACAAGGCTTGGTAATCCAAGAGTAACATTTCTCAGTGATGTTAACAACAGTACCAGTATAGGCTAGCCTGCTTGTATCTAGATGCTGTGCAAGAAATGGGATAATTAGGTATGACCAGCCACATGACCAAATGGTTCCTCAAGAAACAAGGGGAATGTAACTCACCTGTAAATTAATAATAAAACATTGACCTATATGATCGGTCAAAGTGAGTTCCAGAATTTCTCTAATGAAACCAGGCCCTCCTGGGTAAACACATTATTTAATGTGTGACCTTTCCTATAAGTAGAATTTATTTTTGGATAGCCTGTATCAGGTGTTTTTGCATAAAACAGTCCATCTAGAGATGGTCCTCTTCTGCACTGCTTTGCCTTTCTTAGCACCAGAGAACCCGATGAAAAGTTGGTCATCCTGTCGGTAATCTCTGGTCTGATCCACATAGAAGCTGAGGGACCTTTTTGGACCAAGGCGATGAAGCTGCACTTCCGCCTTCGAAGTGTAGTTGAGATGTTCAGATGGTTGTCTGCTGCGCAAGGATGAGGACGATCAGAAGCACTTATAGAGTTCATTCTTTTGAGGAGCTACGAGGCCTAGAGGTAGCAATGACGTTGCACAGCTCAGAGTGATGTGAGTGGTGGGACGACGGAGATTTGTGCGTTTTATTGTGATTCTTCGACTTACTTTAACTCCTGGATCTCAATGCGGAGCAGTCTCGGGATCGGTCCTGGGAGCAGGAGCATGACCATGTTCTCAGCTGGGTCCAGGACTGCTTTTGAGACTTCTTCTAGGGTTTGGGGATGGTGACCTTAGCGGCGCAGTCTCGAATTGCACGACTGTTCATTTTGGCACAACATAAGCATGACTATGTGTAATGTGTGGCACTGAGGCACCACTGGCAGACTTCATGTGTTTCGTGTGACCACTGTTACTGACATTCACAACAAGGTTTGAACCCTGTAGTTTTGGCACCTATATCTGTACACTGAAATTTTGCGTGAAAAAAACGAGGTAAGGTGCTGTCAAGAGACAGCACTGCTAGCTCTGGATCAGCATTTGAAGGCACCGAAAGAAAGGAACTGACAGCTCGCTGAGGTGGTGTATATATGGGGGCTCTGACGTAATATCTGGAGCAGATGGATCGGAAGCGGAGATGCATTACAGCACCTATAGGTGGGCAAGGGAATTGTTTATAGTTTCTGGATTCAGTCAGGTGCCTAGGAAAATTCACATAGTGAGGAATCTGCAATTAGAAGTCACTATCAGAATACCAGTGTCTCACAAGTACATTTGAAAGGTTTAGGAACTAAAAGGTGAATGTGTAACAATGGCAAGACTATGAACCAGTTTACCAATGAGGTTCTGGCCAGAGAAGGTATAATCCCGGGCCACTGCTTTCACAATATCTGGGGCCGAGATACTGTGCTCAGTCAAGAATACAATATTTGGTTGAACAGAGGTGATAAAATCAAAGAGGTCATCTTCGTGTTTAGGACGAGATCTGCAACTAATAAGGTAGCACTTAGGAGAAGAGTTGATTGTGGAAATGGGAGAAGCACTTATGCTAGAACCACAGCTCATGGTAAAAAAAAAAAAAGACAGTCAAAAGATGATTGCTACTTTAAGACCTACTTTTGGGCCCTAAATGGTGGAAGTCGCCCGAGATTAATTTAGGTGAGTTGACAACAGAACAGGAATATGAACAGAGTGAATGGTGACTGGCATGATCCAAGTGCAGTTGGGCACAGATGGGCTTGCCTTTCGTGCATCTTTGGCATACCAAAAAGCACCCACTGTGGATCTGAGCTGCGCAGAACGTGTCAGTCACCAGTCACTCTGTTTCCTTTCCTGCTCAGTTTTTCTGTGAATATCATTTAGTAAATGGTATTACATACATGCCAATATTTACAAAATAGATTAATAATGGAGAACCAGTATAAAACCATTGTGGGCAACATGCAAATAAGTTAGTGGCCCCATTCCAAAGGGAGGCACAAACGGTGCACGACTTTCAAGAATTCACAAGAGTTAAAGGATGTAGCTTTGGAAACTGAACTAGTAAATGTTTACGAATTCCACTTTCGCATTAACATACACACACATTTACACATGTATAGGCACTTTCCTATTACACCGTTCCTCCCCTCCCCCACAATGGGAGACGTTTCACTCCTGCATTGTAAAGAGTACATTTCCAACCTTTTCCAATGTGGGAAGAGAAAAGAGAGGAGTTGGTGAATACATCTTAACATGTTAGTTTCTGGGACTGCCCAGTCTCACAGGGCTTCCACCCCAGGGACTACTGCTTCTCGCCTACTTCCTACCTCTGTATGTAGATTTGGCAATGATGTCGAAATCAGAGCCTTGCTAGAGTCCCATCCCTGATATAACATGAACTCTGCTATAATGAGAACACTGATGTAATTTGTCACCACAGTTCATAACACTAAAAGGAGGAATTTTTGTTACAGTACAAGTAAATTCCTGAAGCATCCCCTCCCTCGAACAAGTAGATATTGAGAACAAAATCTACAACCCGGAAAAAGGAACAAAACTGAAGTGAAACCCGTGACCCAAGCAAGTTTTAAGCATTAATAATCTCTCTGTGAAGTGGCACTCTGACGTAAGAAACTCATAGAACAGAGGAAGCAGAGTTAAGTAAAGTGAATCGGAAATGAATGGCTGCTAATCCGAACAGCACATAAATGAAAACTGGGATGACACCCTCTATCGCAAGTATGAACGAAACAATACAAAAACTATTGGACAAAAGGCAGAAACGTCTGAACGAAGTTGGTAAACAAAACAGTGGCAGTCGAATCATGAATATCAGAGTTAGTGAAGTTACAGGGTTTTCACGCTCTTGTTACTTGTAATACTGATTCTTAACCATGGATATTTTCTCTAAATTCATAAAAATCTTGACCTCCTTCCTGTTTTCAGCCCCGCAGATTTGAACGTAGGTATAGTGGTGCCCTCTTCTCTGTGCTCCAAAAAGCAAAATGCCCGTCACTGGAGGGCATGATGGGATTCTGCTGTTTTATGGAATACTTGAATTGGCATGCCTGACTATGCTTCCACTGCTCTGAACTGGTTTGTATTAGGGCATCTTTCTTGCTTTCATGTTTTCCATTTGAGCATACTGCATTGGTAGCAAGGTAGCAAAATGTACTGTTTATTTTAAAGTTGGCTGTGACATATTAAAAAAACAGTAAATGTTGCATGAGTATGCTTTCTAGAGGCATTATTGGTTTTTTTAAGTATTCATTTAATTAAAGGTTTTCTGTAGCACTAACATGTTGCTCACTGGTCACTTCACTGGATTATGCGAATGAGAAATAAGGTAGTAAATTATGAAATTAAGTGAAAAGCAAAAAGTAAGAACATCAATAGATAGAGACAATTAACAGATAAAGGGAGTAGTAGTTTGTAGAAATCAAAGATAATAATGAAATCAGAGTAGCTATTACCAGTCCCTCGATAGGTAGTCCCTAGATTGTGGAGATATGTTGAAATGTGATCCAGGATTATGCCCTTATGGGGAGGCACTTTTACGAATATCAAGAAAATCCTATGGGAAACACGGAACAACTGTTGTGTGTGTATAACTGAATGTCCATGTTCTGTTTTGCTATATTGGGTTAATCTGTTCTTAGATAAATATTTCTAGTTATCAGAAATACTTAAAAAAACATTCTGCCGAATGACGAGAGAACTGGCAAAAGCAGACAACTGAAAAACTCTAAAGGGAGATAGCTGGCTCCGTCATATCATTGGGTGTGCCACTGACACAAAACTTTAATGTAGTCTTTTAGGTCTGTTTGTCTGGGTTAGGGTTTAAACCAGTCTGAGGCAAAGCCGGTAGGTGTGATTTAATGTATTAACACATGTAGAAAATGGCATGCACAAACACGGTTTGCATTTGTTAGCATATTAAAGCCAGACCTAGTGGCTTTGCTAATGATTATGTTTGTACTGTCTTAGATGTGCTGACCAAGGCTCCTTTTTCATGAAGGAAGTGCTGAAGTTCTTTAGATGTGCTACTATATGCATGCAGTACCGAAGCATTATGTAGGATATGTGTCATCAATGAAGGTCCGTTCCGATTCTTCAGAAAACACTTGACATTCAAACACCATGAAACCCACTGCTATGCAAAATGAGAAATACAGCAAGAATCGATTAGGAAAATAACAGGTATGTAAGCACAAAAGGGTCACTTAAGAGAAAATGGAGTAGAAGTTGCAAACTACAGTACAATCCCAAAACTTGGTCCGGACACCCCTCAAATCAGTAAATACGGAGTACCAACGATTAAAGCAACAGATATTAAAATCCTCGTGTCACAAAGCTTTCTTTTAAAAGTGTAAACTCAAGATGGTAGCACTGTGACGGACTGTCATGGAAACGAAATCTATTAGCAAAGCTCTCTATTGAAAATGTCATACACATTGAAACAAATTCATCGGTCATTCCCTTTTGACCTAAACTAAAATAACCCACAGGTCTGAGCAAACTGGACCTCAGTGCCATGAAATTACAGAACAGCAATAATCCCCGCATTAACTAATTATTTTTTTTGTTTTTAAAGAACATTTTTTATATATTTTTTCTTTAAAAAAGGCTTTTAATACATATGTTTTAAAACAGAAAAGCTATATCTTAGGCACGTGCAATAATCCATCCATGCATACTGTGAATGGTGTTTTATCCTTCTTGCCCCATTTTACTCATCTCATTTTGAGTCATCCTTCAGTTAAACAGGTACACTGCATGTAGACTCGTCTCTGGTCTCAAGAACTCAGAGTGTATTCCATATAAATGTAGAAACCTCAGTTTCTTTTGCCATAGCTTGTTTGAGCAGTACACCAATCTTGAGCGCAAACAGGTGAGATTCAGTATTAACTTGTATTCGTTGCAGCACAGAGCAGCATTTACCGCTGGTTGACAAATGTACAACTCAAGGTGGTTGCTATCTGTGGTGCATAACACTGCTGAGTTTTCCTGCGATGGGAACAACTTGCATACGCCAAATCATCCATTGGCTTTTAAGCTCACTTTTTAAAAGGACACGCTCAAAATTGGATTGGTACAATTTAATTTGTAGTACGCCACAAAATAACTATCACCCATTTTCTCTATGGACTAATGTGAACATTTGGTTCTGAGGATTCGAATAATTACAAAACAGCAGATTCGTTTGCTAAGTAAGCTTTTGGTAAGCACCTCTACGAAAAAACACAGACTAGTCTTTAAAAAAGAGTGATGTAATTTGCTTTTCCTGCCACATCTAAGTTGCAGCGCTGAAATGGAATACAGCTATCGGAAAACACAACCTCTGCATACATTTAGATCAGTTAAAACAAATTATTACCCGTGGAGCCTCTTGAATGAGAGCCAGTACAGCTTTTGCACACAGCGGTCAGGAACTCATTCACCTGCCGAAGGGAAAGCGAGTTATGAAGTGTCTCCAGTGGGTAGATGGTCGGAACCATGGAACATCCTTCAAATCCTATAACAACAAAACACAAAACTAAGAAACTGCACTCAGAATGAGATTAAAATGGAATTTACGTCTCATGGTCTCAAACAAACAAGCATTCACATTAAAAAAACATGGTTGGAACATACGTGACACATGTTAATGATGTTAGAAGGGATTTGTTTGAAACAACTTTAGTAATAAAACAGCTTTCCAGTGGACATAACGCAAAAGCCATTTTAGTTTATTTTAACTACTCGATTTTTCAATGACTTGTAGGCGTAAAGAACACTCATCTATTTATGGTCTGTCGTTGACATAGCAATTGATTAACTTAGTGTGAATACGGAGAAATGTCTTCCCTGAGGAAAAAGAGTGTTCACCCTATCCCAGCAGTCCATGCAAAATTAAAATTGCTAGTTATCAATCTCAACTTAAAATTCTCCTACCCCTACTAAATTGGCCTAGAATCAGTTGCTTCTATATAGGAAATATAAAAATGCTACATTTAAATTGTGAAAGCTCTATTCATTCTTATAATTTTGTGATCTTGAAACTTGATCGTAGAAACTGCTTGGAAATTTCAAATCCTTCTTTCTTTTGCTGAAAGCCTCAGGTTGAACAGAGCTGTCCAATTGACACATTTGAAGATATCAAGTTGACCACATTACCCAGTATTGAGAACACTCTCATTGCGGCCCATATCATATTTAAATCTGCAAAGCAATGCAAGTCCACATTTAACCTATAATCATCTTCAGCTACAGTTAGTCATTCATGGGGGTGGAGATCCATCCACAACTGGCGAACGTCTTAGGGGCATGGTTCAGTGCTCGATAGCTGAGGGAGGAGAATATTAGTCGCAGCAATATATACGCGTATCTGAACACTCAAAGGGTCATTTCGAGTCTGGCGGTTCGGGGTGGTTGTCGGACCGCTGTGGTAGTGGCGGTCCGATCCGCCCCATTCTGACCGAGGCTGAGCCGCCGCGGTCCAACCGTCGACACCACCAGGCTGCAGTCCGCCTGCAGCCTGGCGGTCCCAGCGGTTGTAATCCGACAGGGCTCTGGATTACGAGTCCCATCCGCCAGCCTTTTCATGGCGGTTTACACCGCAGCAGAAAAGCTGGCGGAATGGGGGTGCAGTGAAATGCGCAATAGGTGCTGCTGCACCCACTGCACCACCACATTGGCGCCAGCTCGATTCTGAGCCTGCGTCAATGTTAAGGCCTTCTTCACTGCAGGGCCGGCGGTGTCCTGGCGGCACTAGTGGTCAGGTGGCGGGTTGAGTTACTTCATTCCTCTACACTGGGATTCTCAAAGTCCAAAAGGATTTCTTCTCAAAGACAGGCATGTGGCTTTCAAAGGCATCACTGCTTCTCCATGTGCAGTTCAAGGCTTTCAGGTCTTAACCATATGCCTATATTAGAACGCCATTTAGAGACTGGGGTTCAGGGCATTACATGTGGGATATTTGACATCAGATTTAGCATTCTCCGAGACATGCGTAAGTAAGGAGCCAGATGTGAGCTAGCTGCTGTTTGGACCTTTCTTCTGATGCTAATATAAAATCAAAGCAGTATACAGGTTTCTTGCTGGTATGCAGACATATACATGTCTGTGCCCCAGCAAGGAGCAGGTGTTGTTTGGATTTTTTTCGAGGCCAAGAAAAAATTCAAACAGCATCTGGGCTCCTTACTGGGGCACAGACATGTGTATTTCTTCCCCACAGATGAAGCCAGGCTCTGTTTGGATTTTTGTCTTGAGCTAAGAAAAAACAGAAACGGCATTCAGGTTTCTCGTTGGGGCACAAACGTGTGTTCCTGCATCTCAGACAGCATGATTTGTTTCTGAGGCTAAGATAAAACTTCAAACGGTGTCAGACTCCTCACTAGGGTGAAGATACATGTGAGTGTTGGATGCCCCAAAAAGGAATCAAGCACTGTGTGAATTTTTGAGGCTATTTAAAAATCCAAACAGCATCTGGCTTCTTCGGTGGTGCACAGGTGTATGCGTGTCTAAAAAGGAAGCCAGATGTGTGATGTGCCCTTTGAGCTTTCTTCTTATATGTCCCCACAGAATTTCATTTATTAAACACATGCTTCATATAGTATTAATTCCATATGTATATCATATAACATTTACTTTATTACAGGAATCACTTGCTAATATATCACATTTTAGTATCAAATATATATGTGATTTAATGAGTATGCAACAGAATGTGCAGGCTTATTCTTGCATTTTGCATGATTAATCAGATCAGGAGATTTAGCCTTTTCGTATCTGAAAATGTTACTTAAGTCTAATACAGACACATATGCAGGGAGAAACATGTTTAGCTTTCCTGGGAGGTCTGTTTGAACTGTGAACTGTGTACTACGAAGACCACAGGCCTTTGGAGCAGACTAAGTTACATATTTCTCAGCTCGCCAACGTCATAACATAGGCAGAGAACGAACTTCTCAAAGTACAATAGCTGACTGGAAACAGTTCTGTTATTCAGCAAACGTATGCAGGTTAGAGGCCACCTAAGAAAATCAGATGGGCACTTTGGTGCTAAGAAAATGTAGCTAAGGTCTAGAACGGAATGGTTTGTAACCAACCACTGATTTCATCACTTTATGACATAATGTAATGAACACGATCAAAAATGTTGCAATTAAAAAAATTACCTGCTTTATTGCTCCAATTAAATCTAGTCATTAAGGGCCTGATTACGAGTCCAGCAGACGGTTTTGCCTGTCTGCTGAACCTCCGATGGGGAGATTGCCGCCATAGTGGCTACCTCCCTGTCTGGCCCATTACAAGTTTAACTAATCCTGGTGGTACGACTGCAGTGGTCATAATGTGGCAGTCAGACCGCCACATTGGCTGTTGACTATAAGTACAAATGTAACTGCTGAATTTCTAAGGTTCTAAGGTACAATGACCACCGCGCACGGCCTTCAGCCATGTGTGACAGGAGTTGGTTGAAGGGCCAGGTTTTTGGAGTTGGTTGAAGGGCCAGGTTTTTTTTCCATTAAACTTCAGATCCGCGGAAGATCCACGCCCCTAGATACCTATATTTATTTTCATTTAACAATTTAAAAACTACTGGACAGATTTGCTCCAAATAACAATTCGTCAAGCAGGGGCCAAGAAAAAGTAGGGGTCTTAAATGCATTTTCCCATAGGGATTTTTAGCACGACTACAGCCCGGACCGCTGAACGGAAATACACCTAATTTGGCAGAAAGGGGGATCTTGGTCCAGAAAGATCTCTTTTGGCCATTTAGTGTAAATCCTTTCAGTAGTTTAAAAAAAAAATTAAAGAAAAAAATATAGATATCTAGGGACACAGATCCTCTGCGGATCCAACAGACCCTTTGCTGATGTCCGACTGGCTACCAATACTTCAATCAGGAAGTGCTGCTAGCCATTTTGGGACTCGGCTTTTGCAGCGTTCCAAAAAAAGGTTTAAAAAAGGAAGGGGCAGATTATATATACCCTGACCCCCTAAGCCTGGTGGTGGGAGTCCCCCAGGGATCCCATCAGGGCTGAAAAGCATTTTCTTTTAATTTTTCCACAAAAGTAACCGAGGAAAAATAACAAAAAAATAAGTGCAGTCTCCCACACTTGTTTCTAGTTGAGCCCCTGTTGGGCCACGTCCTGTGGGCATATTTACTTATTTATTATGAAGAGGGCATCCCCATGGCAGATATTGGCCCTTGGGAACACTACCTACCTGGGGCCAGGCAAACTTGAAATCAAGAGGAGGGGGGCTGCACAGCCCTCATACTAGGCCATTTTCGGCCTCAAGGACAACCACCTCCCCGGGGAAGGTCCTGCAATAGGAAAGGAGGGGGTGTGGACCCTCCTCCTGGAGCCATTCATGACCCTGGGGTTCACCAACCCCTAGGGCCAACTCTCCATGGCCTGAAGTTCTCGCCCTCAGGACATAGTTGTTTTTTTACTTGGTGGGAGCTATGACAGCTCGCGCCAACAGTAAGTCCGCTCCTAGAGGGCGGAAGCAAGAAAACTGCTCCTGTCTGCTGGGAGTGGCCTTTTCATGTTTTCAGAAAGCATTTTTTGCTGCTCCCTGCATGCTGAAGCAATGCCAGATCCCACTGGAAACGGGGAGGCAGGAACAGTGGAAAATTAAGGCTCAACCTTGTGGTCCCCAACACTGCCCTGGGTGAGGCCAGGGCACCCACAACCAAGTAGCTGGGCCCTGAGGGATGGGTGGGGGTGGGGGGGTTTGCACCAGGGGCCATAATCACTGCGTGGTCCCCCTCCCCATTTCAGTTATTGGCCCAGCTGTAGGGGATGGGTTTCCCTGGACCAAATTGATCTGGGGAAGGTTGCTGCCTGGCCCACCTTCTCATATTAATTGGCTGGGCCCCAGGGGCTTGTGTCCCTGAGGCCAAATTTGGCCTGGGGTGGGTTTGGGGGGGGCGTGTGGCCCTTCTCCCCTTTTATAAACTGTCTAGGCCCCAGAGGATGGCCCTCTTCCTCTTTCACGAATGAGCCTGGCCCCAGTGGGTGAGATTCCCAGAGCCGTCATTGGCCCAGGGAAGGGGCTTTGTGTCCCCCTCCTGGGTTGACTACATATGGGGGTGGGCCACAGGGCCTGGTTGTGGCTGTCCTCTTTGCCGAGCACGAGCAAAGGTCTTGTGAGAAGTAGGTGTCTGTTGAGGATTGGCTGCAGGACCTGGCCCAGGCCAGGCTCTCAGGCCGACCTACCTCCGCGCATGGTCTTTGGCTATGCATGCAGTGGCATTGGGTGCCTACCAGGGGTTGACTGATGGGTCTGGTCACAGGCCAGGCCCTGAAGGCCATGCATGCAGAGATTTGATTAACGTAAAGTAACTAAATATTACTTAATTAAAAAAAAAAAAACATAGAAATACACTGAAAAAAACAAAGGTTACAGGGACTTTACAGTTAGGTTCAAATTTTAAATGCACAAAACCATAGAAATTCAACAGTTAACTTATGCCCTCACCATGCACTGCTACTTACTATTTCATCAGTAATGACACCTTGTATGTCATCATTCATAATACAACTGCAACATTTCCAGCAAAGTTAGTGACAACAAAACTGTGCATGACAAATGCGCGAGACAACATTAATGTTGTCACTGACATTTTTAGCCAACTATAACGTTACTTTAACTTTTGTCTTTTTCAGTGAATGTCTATGGTTTTGGCTATATCTGCTGCAACCAGACTGGTCCTCAAATACTGAGGGCTGTGATTGGCTGACTACAACATGAGAAGAAATGTTGCGGTCCTCTTGGCCCTAAAATGGAAACAAAAACAATATATATAGAGGGGAAAGGGTGGGGTACTCTGACTCTCTGGTCCTTGTGGGGTGGGTGTCTCTACTGGGATCAAAGTGAAAATAAAAGTTTTTGAAACGCTGTAGACTCTCTGTATTCTTGCGGTACTCAGTGCAGAAATTTGCAGGAAGACTGAGAAATTTTGGAAAGATTACTGTGGGACACAAAAAAACATGGGTGGGTGTCTGTGGGTTGTGGTGCAACTGTGGAGGTTTTGCTAGCAATAAGAGGTTGGCCACGGGGGATTGGTGGGGATGGAGTATTGTGTGCATGGCATGGGATTTGCCGTTGCATATGGGGTAGGCCTACATAGGTATGGTAATAAAATACTTTTTTATTTTTTTTAAAACTACACATTCATGAATTCAAAGGTTAAAGTGAAGTTATAGTTAAGTGAAAATGTCAGTTAACACGTTATGACCCAACATATCACATCACTTATAGTGTTAAAATGTGTGTTTTTTTTTTAAAAAGGACACGGATGTGAGTTTGGCATGTCCATAAGGATGAAAGTAGGACCTGGGTGAAGGCCAATGCATGACGGGGGTGCAAATTATGGGCTTTTGACTAAACTAGAACTGGTGTATTTCAGTTAAGTGGATTTTGCTGCATGAAAAATAAATCAAGGTCTTTGGCCATATATCACAGGTTACTGAACATCTTGTTTATTAAAGTGAAACAACACTAAACCCTTGTTATGCATAGGACCTACAAAATCAGAGACAGGCATGTAAAAAGACCACTGCCACCATACTCAACCTGCAGCAATTCTTTATATGCCATGTTTACCAGACCCCGAAGCAATATGTGTATCATTTCGAATACCCAGATTTGCCATAAGAGATTTTGCTAGATGTTGAAGCGCAGCTAGAGCTAGGGTGAAGATAATCTTACGCCCTCACTGGCGTACTGCACTTCCCTGGACAGACTACGTGGTCATAAGCTTCCAGTGTTTAACTGTCAAAGTAGAATAAAAGTTACTGTCTTATTGGAATTCTCCTTCATCCGATAAACAATACTTTAAAGGGATCTGATATCTGCCAGACATTATTTCATAATTACAGTACAGGAAGTAACACATAAGGGGAGTGTTTGTATTTGGGGGCATAATTCTCCCTTCTTATGGGGACGTTTTGGCACACTATTTGGTAATGCTGAGATCATTTCAAGCTTGAGCAAAAAAATGGGGATTAAAGGATTGCAAGATGAAATAATTGCATGATGTACCTGTCAACACAGACAGAGGTATTAAAAAACACAATAGAACAATAAAAGGTAGCAGTGCACTCATAACAATCGTAATAAGTAAGCAATATATAGCACTTCCAGAACAGATAATAATACCGCATACAGTAGTGCAAACAGTAGTCACTACACAAGATATCAAGAAAGATTGAACCGTTTGGTGTCGGCAGGGATCTCCCTGCTCAAAACAATGACATCCTGGCCACGGGTGTCTGGTAGTGTGCTGAGCACCGCTGTGATAATAGGAGGCTGTGCAACCAATACGTCACAGTTGCCCCATTTTAAGTTTAATGTGTTAATAAACACACCTATAAGTTCCGAAAACGTGTAGCATCTAAAAGTTTTTGTTCACGATAAAATATAAAATCCAATATTCTGATGAAAAATGGAATACAGATATTTTGAAGGTGAACTTTAGTCAAGCTGTTTAGTTTCAGACTTGGCTTTATGAATGTTGTTAAGCAAAAGCCATATGGCAAATCGAACAGAAGGAAACTGGGTTGTGGCTCAAGAAGTGGACCTGGTAGCCTGGAAATAAACTAAGCTGTCAAAGTCATGTTTCAAGAGCGGACTTTGCTTGCTTACTGCAATCTTTTTAGGTCATTAGCTGTTATTAAATCTTCTGGCACTGGCAGAAACAAATCAGACCAGGCCACGTGTTTGTTTTGCACATGCCATTACAGCCATTTGTTTCTGTTGTGAAGTATAAACATGGTTTAATTACCTGTTTCACAGGATCACAGTAAATTAAAAAGCAGGTGAAAATGTTACTGAAGGCACACTTTGGACACTGAAAAACCCAAAAAACGTTTGAAGTAGCAACAAAAACATGTTAATGAAATTGTGGAATTGCGAGTTGATGCTCCATCCAACTACCAAGAAGTTTGTAGTATGAGACTTGTACTCTTTCTTCTTACCATTAAGGGTACAGCCATACAAATCTCATTATGCATAATATTCCTTGCCAAAAAAAACTGATTGTAGATGTTTCACACCATACAAAAAAGTGATGGGTGGAATGCCTGAATTAATCTCAGCCACTGGAACCATCACCATGTTCTTTTCCTGTACATTATACTGTACCCTCGCTTCATATCACACTGTGGCCCCATAATGCACAAAGCCCTATCCTCCAGCACACCATCCAATATTCTCCCGAGGCACATCAGTCAGTGCTGCAGAGGCACATTACTTAAACCTCTTATGAGGTACATCACCTGATGATTCATGAGGACAACACTCCCCTGAAGGGAATCAACAGTGTTATATTTGTGCACATTAGTCAATGTGTTTTACACTACGCAACTCAGAAACCTGGGTTTCTTAGCATTCCACTATTTCTTTAATATCGGTAACATAATCTTTGTTTTGGAATATTTTTTTAAGATGATAAATTATTTCAGTATAACCTCCTTTTATATTGCAGTTCTGTTAGCTTCGATTGGGCCACTCCCATAATTTCGGGAGTTTAATTTCCTTCTCCAGTATCCTTTAATTCACTCGTAATACTACCTGTATAGTCTAACCCTGTATGCTTTTTGATGTATCCGTTACTCCTTTTTAGCAAGTAAATACGTGCTTTTCATTTCAAACACTGTAAATGGGTAGATAAATCACACAAAGAAAATGTTCATTCCTTTTTTTAATGTATCTGGTATATTTTGTAAGTTTGACTCAGATAAGCTGGAAGTACATAATGCACTTTGTGGTAAGGACCTTGTTATGCAGTATTTCCTGTAGTGACAGAGTAACTTTATAGCAGCAGATCTGAATGTACTTGACTAACCCCTGGCAATAGTGGCTTTGAAAAAAAGATCACAGTTGTAACATCTAGCAAACTGATTAGTCCTTTTGTTGTAATATATGAAAGCAGTTTAACATCTAGGGTATGAACGACTTTCACTGCTACAGAGTCTGGTTGAGGAGAGAAGACTGCCAGGTCTATAGCCTCTTCTTCTTCTTCTTCCAGGTCAGAGCCAGTGGAGAAGACTGCCGCTGGGCTGGGTGACGCCTGATGGGGTGGAAGGTCCAAAAGGCTTGCATCATTACCATCCTCAGAGCCAAAGGGTCCTGTTCCTTGAAGATGTCAGGCATGTTGGCTGTAGACTGCTGGTGCATTTTTTGGTGCACCCAAAGCCTCACCTTTTGGTGAGCTTTCTTCAACTGGAATGCGAGGCAAGCTGCACACAAGGTGTGACTGGGGGAGAAGCAGAGGCTACAAACCTCTTGATGATTCGACCACAAGTACTTAGCATGACACACCAAGGGACAGTACTGGAAGGGTGTTCATTCCATTATCCTATGGGGCTATGCATTCTTTAGTGGAGAAGTTGTCGAAACGGGAGTCGATGAGGACCCTGGCATTTGTGACTCAGTTTGTGGCGTTGGATCTTTGGATAGTGTTGTCAAGAGAAGAAATGCAAGCAACAAAGACTTTTTCCGAGTCTATGTGTAGAAAATTCACTGTGTGGGACAAAGAAACAGAAGAACACGTCGATAAATGTACAAATGTGATGGCAGAAAAAAAAAGGCCCATAAAGTCTGTGCCTATGCACGTTGCTTACTATGGGTGGAGTCACAGTGCATCCTGACTCGAAAGCATTTCTTCGGAGAAAAACAACCTAAAACATCCAAGCACAATACTAGATGCAGGAGTATGCAAAGCATGTGTATCAACAGCAACAAATGATACAAACATTAACCTCTAGATCTACATAACTATAGATGAGAGCCATGCTTATGGAGGCTGTCCTACGTTTTATTTGAGAAATCCCTAAGTCTCCCTTGCCCTCTGAAACCTATATGAAGTGGTAACACAATGATACATGAATTCTGTTAAACACTGTTCTTTAAAAATATCTCCAATGTAGTGTCTGCTGTAAGCAAAAAACAACCAAAGAGCAACTCAAGACGTTTTTCACTTCTGAGTCCTTAACCTGGGTCTTCCAATGAGGTCCTAATTAAAGAGATTTAACTCCTATAATACAAAGGATTTCAACTAACCTCTGCTATGAGAACAGTATGAAACTAAGAGACCCATTAAAGCAAAAATAACTCCAAATGAAAGAGTTTTATTGTTTTTTAGGGGGAAAAGGAGACTCTCTGGGGCAAGTGTGTCTTTAATTCTAAAATCTAGTATTTTGAGTGAAAAATGACCATTTTTTTGGAAGTCATATTACTTCTGTTATTTGTAGTGCATACCTACTGCAAAAGTGGGTCTGACAACCGTTTCCTTCCCCTAAGAAACTAGGAGGAGCAGGATTGATTGTCTAAGCTACTGGAGGGTGCTTAGTGATGGAGCTAATAAAGGGACGGATGGGGGCATTGATAGTTGTAAGAGGGTTGCAATTGGAGGGGCGAGTTGCATTGACCTCAAAGACAGGGATCTGAAGTTATTGAGTTGGAAAATTGCTGGGGTGAGAAGTAAATTAAAGAGTTATGACTGGTGAGCCTAAATCCATTGTTTTCCTATAGTTTGTCTGCAATAAACGTGGATGGCCACTTCTTTTTTGTGGCTGGCTATAGCACTATCTTTACTCCTGCCATCACACCCAAGAAAGGAAGGAAGGGTAAAAGAGCGGGGGACTTGGTCTGGCAATTTTCAGATCAAACAGCATGCAAGGCAGAGCGAGCTATAAAAGTCTTAATTCCCCAAATTTTCAAATGATCTGCTAGAAATGGAAGGGAGAGCGACAGCTAATTCATTTTTATAATAATATTTTTGATAACTCCTTTGTGGATTTGACTTCTGTTCGGAAAAATGAACTGGTAACATTTCTTAATCTTTGTCATGGAGTTCTGTTCATAGTTTGGGTGAATGATTTTAATATACAGTGCTGCACTTTATATGCCAGAGGAACCTGTAATGTGATGGGCAATGACGACGAGGTAATCTACATTTTTCACCAGTCAAGGTATGAGGAGGCTCTTAGTAATCTTTATGTTAGAAACTGGGTTACTGGTTTGCTGGGGTGTGAACCCTGGTCAAGCAGCAACCACAATCCTATTCAGGGCAAGGTACAAGCAAACCCCAAATTAACCAGTGCTTGACCCTCTTCTAGCCTGGCACATTGCCGTCAGGCTTAACTTAGAGGCAATGTGTAAAGTATTTGTGCAACATATCAAACAGTAAAACAGTGACAACCCACACCAGCTTAGAAAAACAGAGCTCAAGTTAATAAACAAAACAAGACCAAAACAACAAAAATCCAATTAGCAGAATTGGAGATATTGAATCTAAAGGTTCTAGGTAAAAATAGCGTCAAAAGGCGTAAAGCTCCAACTGAGGACATCTGGCCGTGCCAGACTAGGAGAAAGTCACAAGTTCAGGCCAACCAAGATGGAGCGCGGGCTGGCTATAGGGACCCACTTAGGTCTGCTTAACCAAAACTACCTTTAATTCTGGTTTGTGGAGCATTACTTGAATCCACGTCGAAGATGCATTGCGCAGCCGAGGCAATGTGTCAGTTTGAAGAAGAGGCAAGGCTGCGGTGCAAGGTCCTGTGTGTCAACGTTGAAGATCCCGTCGACAGGGCTTGCTACACAAAGTCTGGTGTCAGAGATGCAACACGCAGTCAGGACGATGCGTCAGGTCCAAAGAGCTGCAAGGCTGCGATGTAAAATCTAGCATCCTCATTGAGGCTGCAGTTGATGAGAGTTGCGAGGGCCTGCACCAGGGATGTGTCATGCAGCAGCTTTCGGAAGGTGTTACGAGGCGCAGCAGCAATGCAGGTCTTTGCAATAGGTCCAGTCCACGCAGCAACACCAATATGTCAGTTCTGCTTGGTGTTGCACTAAGCCGCAGAGGAGTTGCATTGGTTTTGCTGGATTCCCAGACTGGCAGAGAACCTTAGGCTGACTTCCAAGGGTCCAGGACCAGGGTGGCATCACCTGGAAGGGCAGACTCACAGATGGCAGAGTCCAGGTGCAGATACAAGGATGTTGCAAGCCTGTTATGTTCCTGAAGACTCAGATCAGGAGGCCACTTAATTCTGGGTTTTAGTGATACAGGTCCAGTCCTCCTCAATCAGGTAAAGGGACGACAGGTCAGCACAGCAGGGCAGAAGTTCCTTGAAAGCAACAGTCCATCAGAGTGGGAGTCCTTGTAGCTGCACAGCAGTCCTTCTTCCTGGCAGAGTACCCACAGGCCCAGAAGTGTACAGAAGTGGTGGTGTCTGAGGTCCTTCATTTATACACAGTTGTGTCTTTGAAGTGGGTAGAAGCTTCTAAACCAATTATATCTTCCTGTTTGGAATTTACACTTCTAAAATGTAATAATAAGGTGACTCCAATGTTATACTATGTGAGTGATAGGCCTTGCAGTAGTGAAAAACAAATGCAGGAGTTTTTAACAACCAGGACAGGTAAAACTTAACGTACATGTCCCATTTTTTTAAATACATTACACCCTGCCCTGAGGGCTGTCCAGATCCTACTATAAGGGTGACATATGTATTAAGAAGGAAGGTTTGAGCATGGCAAAAGGTCTATGGTGCCAGGTTGACATGACAGGGTAAACCTGCACACACAGGCTCTGCAGTGGCAGGCCTGAGACATGTTTAAAGAGCTACCCAAGTGCGCAGCCAATCAATGCTGCAGGCCCACTGGTAGCATTTCATTTACAAGCAATGGGCAGATGCAGTGCACTTTACTAGGGACTTATAAGTAAATTAAATATGCTAATTGTGTATAAGCCAATTCTACATGTTCTGAGAAAAGAGAACAAGCTCTTTAGCACTGGTCAGCAGTGGTAAAGTGAGCATAGTCCAAAGGCCAGTAAAAACAAAGTCAGGAAAAATGGAGGTCTGAAGGCATAAAGTTAGTGGGGAACCACATCAAGGATGCCTGGTCTAACGCTCTTAATTAAGTATAATTTCTTGTTTGCCTTGGATTTTTCCAGCACTACTGAGACAAAGTTTTCTTGATATGTGGGGAACGGTAAAATGAGCACCACTGATTTTATAATGGTGTCATATCATTTAAGTTGACTTTTGGGTTCCCTCATCTTGTCTGAGTGATCATAATCCCCTTTATTGCGGACTTTGACACTGCGTGTAAGAAGAATGAGAAGTCCCTATTGGGAGAGGAGTTAGCAGTTAGTAGAAGAAACTGGGTTGCTGTGAAATGGGAAATAACCAAATTTTAAGAGCACTAATATGCTCACACTGGGATCAGACAGAGACCTGCCTGGATGAGAACGTGATAATAAGAGTATTATACTTAAGTTCTTTGCCTCCTTGACTACCAATAGAAAATTAGGTTTAACGAGCTCCCCACAAATGGCAAAGAATTAGGCTGGTTCGATTCAGCTTGCAGTGAAGCACATAAGGCCCACAGGAACACACTTAAGTCTGTCCTGCAGAATACTGGAGCCATCGAACAATGTAAATCCCATTGTAGGAAAATGTTGGAATTTAGGAAAAAACTGCTCAGGGATGTGGCCTGGGAGGATGTAACTGAAAGCAAGTAGGTGCTCTGATAATGTTGCATTTCAAGAGCCTTTAATAATTTTGGAAGGAGTCAGGTCCCACGTTAGAAACTACTGTTCTTCCTGGGGAGTGGGTGTCTAATTTTATGATAATTTCTTCTGAGCTGGACATTTGGGTTGGTGTGACAGCAAATGGGGAAGTGGAATGGACAGGAATGGTGGCATTGTCTTTGAATCTGATGCAGTCAGCTCTGCACTTTATGGGTGTTGTAGGGATAAATCCCCAGGGCGAGGGTGCAATTAGATTAGTTTTAGGGTTCTTATAGGCCCCTATGCTAACTAATGTTTTAAACACCGTCTCAAAAATGGGGTCTCCTTTGTCATGGAAAAAAGGAGGTTATAATCTCTATTTTAACCAAAGGGAATAAAGCAGACCAGGCTTGTTCTAGACAAATTTCCCTCCTGGTGGCAGACACAATACTTATGTCTCCGTTATAAGATTGGGCACTACAAAATAAAATAGTGTTCAATATCCATTATGGTTTTAGAAAGAGCAGTGGCAATGCCTCAATCTGGCACTTCATACAAGCAAGTTATACACTGGCCAAACAGGCCACACTATTTTTTATACAAAAAAGATACATTTTCTTCACAATGTATTATATTTAATTCTTCAAATTTATGGTTCAAGCACATGGCCAATAAAAAAATGTATTTTGAGAACACAATACCTGTGGTGGATAGATTCACTGCAAGGTTAGGACTGAAGCCGGAAAAAGAAATTCTGAATATATACATAACAGCAAAGCAGTGCCTGGAGTATGTTATGAAGCAAGGGAGTGGGGTCATGCTTTACAAGTAGCGGAAACAGGCTTCTAAAAAGATTATTGGCTAGCCCCCTCAAACTGTGCAAATTACATGTGTTATACTGAGCTGGGAATCCCGTTTATTGAGGATTTAATCTTTATAGCCCCTTTATTAAGGCATGCATTTTGGTATAAACCAGCCACTGGGATGAATCGAGATTTCATTGGAGATTGTCTGTTTTTGGATGGTATTAATCAGATTTCCTGGATTAGCTATAACAAGAACCTCTGTATGAAGTTGGGAACGAGTATATACTTCTTCCTCAGTGTATGATAAAAATTGCAAAAAAGATGCAAGATGTAAATTTGATTGTTCTGAGAAATAATCACAAGGGCATACTGGTAAATGAAACAAATCACAAGCCCTGTCACTAAAAGCTACAGGCAAATCTTGTCAGAAAAAGCGGTGCTGTATATTAATCACCAAGCCTAAAGACGGTTGGGTTCAGGGCTGAATAAATGCATTGGCATGTAATCGAACACATTATTTTTTTAAATCAGCCCGCACATTCATTCTCCCTAACCTCAATTAAGGACAACATAAAATCTTTCCCACTGATCTTCTGCAATACTTTGGGGTCAGTAAAATAATTATTACCCATGTTGAAGGATTTGTCCTTTGTTCAATGTCGACCTGCTTTATTATATCTACATCAGTTGCACTTTATGTGTTTATCAGTAGTTGACATTTTAACGGGTTATGTTAAGATGATGAAATGTTTGCCTGAGATCTTCCCTAAGTTTTTTTGTAGAAATATGTTGTGCTCAGCAGTTAATTGTTTTTATCTTAATGGTGTTATTTCTGTTTTATCAACCTTTCTTTCGGTTGGACGAAGCTGCTTAGTACATGTTTTTAAGAATTATTTGTGTGTGCTGTACGGATTTTATGGATGTATTGTATTGTTTTTCTGTATTTATTTTTTACTTTTATGGCGGAGTTTGGGCTCTGAATTAAGAATAATGAATGGAACTCTACAGACCCTGTTACCAGTGTATTATCCAAGATACACAAAAACTTAACTAATCCCCCCAGGTAAGCTAATTTTATATCTGGATGTTACTCCATTCTGCTACACATCAGAAAATACATAAACCTTTTATAAAAAGATTTCTACCATCAGTTATGTCAGAGACATTGGTGACTTTATAACACAGTCCCTTTATACCAACATTCCTCAAGAGGAAGGTATCAAAATTAGTTGAGAACAGGTTAACACACACCAGTCTCCAGTAAGAGTCACTATTACAGGCAGCTCTCACTAAGAATTGTTTCCAGGTTGAATGTAATTTGTGATTGCAGATTCTATGAGTGCATGTTTTCTGCTTAACTATATGTTCAATTCCCAAATAATCCTTAATGGTAACAATTTACACTGAAACTACGTAAGCCTATAGAGGCGTTATACAGGTCATGTTTGTATGCTTTGGCATGACAATTCAGAGACCCTACATGATTTCCCTGAATGGCTTAATAATGCACACAGATATTTAAAAAAATACTGGCATTCACAGCGATATTCCTATTGCTTTCCATGATCTTACTGTTAAAATGGTGGATGGTAAACTGTGTACAATTCTATACCTTAAACAAAACAGAATTAAACACCTTGCTACAGTACAAAAGTCATCACCCAAGGGACTTCAAAGCTGGCTTACCATTTGGACAATTCCTCCGTATTCAAAGATATTGCAAATTTGAAAAAATATTTCAGAAAACAGATACTTTCTGTAATAAACTAATTGAAAGAGTCTATTTATGCAGACTGGTGTTATCTTCACGAAAAGAGCCTGGTTCTGACCAATAGATATACTACATATTGCCACGAAGAGCCCATTCAAAAGGGGAAGAAACATTAAGGACCATATAATCAGGACCAGTGATATGAAAGTGAATAATCCTTCCATTGACAAATAACTCTGGGGCCTAATAAATATTACTGGACACATTAAATACTGCAATTATACTGTCTGTAACTTTACTAACAAATACATTTAAACATGGAAATATAAAAAATACCCTGCATGGCTTTCCAAAATGTAATATTCAGACTACACTCACTTTGTCCAGTTCTATGACAGACAGGTCTTTCTACCATTCCATTCCTGATTCAAAATATTCTAGACTTGGCACACCACAGTTTATAAATCCTTTATTGCTGTGTGACCCCACCCACCTGTGTTTTTTCATCCGTCAATTTCATCATGATATAGCTCTAAGCGTAAGCGTGCATTGATTTGGTTTTATTTCATTACCTATCTTGGGGGCGCTCATGCTTTTAGCTTCCTGAGCAGACATGGACATCTTCTGTGCCATCCTACAATACAATTTTGAAGTTTTTGTAAGACATTCGTCCTTACCTGCACTTTCGTGGCTGCTGCTGTTTTATTTGCTATGTGGCTCACTGTTTACTGATATGCCATGTGGGCTGCGGCATCGCCTGCACGCACTGCTATGTGTATTAATCCTCCTACTATATTTTTACTTTCTTCTGCAAATGTTATGCTTATTTTCTTCTTTTTCCCTGTTCAGTTTATTTATTCACAATCCAAAATGGCTGCCGTGTTTTTTCTCTTGAGGTCAGTTCCTACTTCTCACAATGTAGGCAGGATCAATCCAGGGGCCAGTTGCATTGCAATTGTTTCTTCATTGCTCGCGCCTGGTCTCCATGGATTCCAGTTAGTTCCTTGTTTCTTCAGCCTGCCACAGACTTCTGCATTCTGATGTCCACCCGTCCAGTTTTTTCCCTTCTTGCTCTCTTATTCTCTGGAGCAATCTCGGATGTCTGTTTGTCTGGGGACGCGTCTGTCTCTAGAGATTATCGGCCTTCCCGTCATGCCAAAAAACATCCTTCAGCATCACCAAGAAGACAAGCTGTTGACAGTTTGAGCTTTAGCCCAACTGAGTGGTATTGTCATCAATACTGGTCATAATTTGGACCATCTGTGCACGTCACATAGCATTAAGGGCAAACTCTAATCACAAATATCTGGTCCCAATTTGTGACTACTATTTTTGCAACCAATAAAGAATTTTACAAATACCAATTTGGAATGCGTTGTAATCCAACCTATTTTATGAATATTATTGAGGTAGATTGTATATTTGTGACAATCACATGGACGGTGGCATGCTAAGATCAACAGAGCACCATTTTTGTGATCACTTGCCAATAAACTGGGCATTTTTAAATTTCAAAGTAGAGAGTTGGCAGTGGTCTCCTAGACCCTTTTTTTTTTTTTTTTTTTTACAAAATCACAAATGCAAGGGGGTGCCAAATTCTTTCCCTTTTGCAAATGGGTTTCCCACTTCAACTTGGGAGTCAGTAACTTTGATTTGTGTCCGGATTTTGGTTTAGTGGTTATGTAAGGGGATGGAATCCAATTTTAGGAGATGATAAAAGTTTGACTATAATTGGATTCATACATTTGAAAAAACATTTTAGCAAAGTCTGAATGAGAGCAGCTGCGACCATTAAAATGCTAAGTACTTCTAGCCCCAAATGTTGCACTGATTTTGTGCCACATAAATTGATGACCAAGTTACTTACCTTGGATAACGCCTTACCTGGTAGAGACAAGACTACTTACAGATTACTTACTTTTGAATTCTTCCCAGTCACCAGTCTAGATCCAGAAATGTTTTCAGTAGTAGCTCTGTGCAACGGAAGAGGGCATTGTGCTACTACGTAGCGATGTTGTCCATCCGATGTGACATCGAGGGAGTCCATACATTTCCCCCTCCGAAGCGCTGATGTCAGTTTATTCCGTGACTATTTTCCACGAAAATGCAGAGCCGCTTATAGAAAATGTACACGGAAACAGTGTGCCAAAAAAGAGACATCTTTGTGTCAATTAATTACCAATTCCTATTGAAGGTATCTTAATGCCAAGAATGTGATCTTTGAGGGAATAGGAGAAACCAGTTTGCAGAATGGGGAGGATCAGTAAGGAACCTGCTTCTAGATCCTGTCACTACCAGATAAGGCGTTACTGAAGTTAAGTAACTTATTTGTCTTATAGAGACATGAAGCTGCAGTTTCCTTACCTCTGAATTAGATACCAAAGTAATACCATTCCTGGAAGTGGGTCTGTGGACCACTTTCAGACAAGGAAGTCCTGCAGGATCGAATGGGCAAAATCTCAGGAAGAGTCAGGTCACAACAGACCTGATTATCCAGATGGTAATGTTTGGTAAACATGTGCAGGGAAGCCCACGTTGCTGCCTGGCTGATATCCAGGGCTGGAACTCCGCATTCTGATTCAGTGGTCGCAGCTCTGGTAGAATGAGCTTGCAAGCCTTCAGGGAGTTGCTTCTTGGCCAATGCCTAGTAGATTGTAATGCAGATCACGACGGATCCTACTAAAGGTCCCTGACTACAACAAGCCAGTCTAGGAAAAGAAATCAGATGCTCTTAGGAATTTAGGTGAGTAATGACATACGCTACACCATTAGAACTGTGGGAAGGACCACAGGCAAGTAAAGTCATAAAGGCAATGAAAAGCATGGGAATAGCGTTACCTATGGCAGTGGGACAAAAAAATGTCAGAAGTCAACAGACAATATGAACATATTGCTCCCACTGTAGGATCTAAAGCCATGTTCGGCCAGTATTTGGGGGCCCAGAGTCAACAGGCAATTCTACTGAGCTATAGCTCTTTGCCATAAAAAGCCATAATGTAAGCCAACCCTGCTCAGTAAAAGCACAGATAAAAAGGGGGGAATCCAAGAACCCATCTTTGATGGAGAAAACATTGAACAATGCCTTAATAGAAATATGTCGAAGACAACAACACAAACTATCGGTACAGAAACTGCCAGAGATGATAATACATCTCGGATCCTCTATAATGTATAACCACGTAGGACGAAAAGAAAAATAATTACCTATGGGTAATGACAAAAGGAAATCATCTTGAGCTGAGTAATCAGCAATTTAGTACTAATATATGAGGATGGAAAGTCTGGAGGACATCACACACCCCAGTAGAGGCTGCTGAATCATTTACACCAATGCCATCTGACTGAGTAGCCCACAATCAGGTCGCTGATATCAAAAACTTAAAAGAAGACAGCAGGTTTGCTAGTATAAAAAAAGAAGGCCACAACTTGGACCTACAAGAAAGTCAAGGTGAAAAAGATGTCAACACATGGAAGGCGTAGAACAGGAAATTCAGCATCAACACACAACGGTAAGTGATATCAGACAGAAGAGGACATGTCTGAAGTACAGAACGAAAGGTAAAATTCAAAGTCCTATAGGGATAAAACCCCACAAAGCGGAAGTCCGCAAATGGAAAACAAAGTAGTAAAAGCTGAATCAACGGAAGGAGTTTCAACCTAAACAAGAACAACACTTCTTGTTTATAGGAAAAATAATGTACCTACACGAAATAGGAGACATTAAAACCACTAGAAGGTATAAGATAAAGCAAGCCTACTGCCTTCATTATACTAATGGATATGGGCATCTTCCAAAGGAAGGGGGGTACACCGCAAAAGGGGACTATTCCCTTATGAAGTAAGGAACCCCCAACAGTAACGCAGTAGCGTTATAACCCCCCGCCCCTAGAAATATTATGGTACCATATAGAATAGAGTTTAATGAACTGACCAGGGAGACTGTGTCCGAAGGGAGTAACCAATCCATATTAAGAACTAATCCCAAGAAAGACTGAACCATAATGTACAAGATCTACACAGAGCAGGCAACATACCATACAGGCATGAAGCCCGACTTTGGAGAAAACGAAAAGATCCTGCTTCATCAGATGTTAAACCCACTTAGGGCCACAAAGTATATACCTCCCAGATAGCAGCAACGAAAAGCGGTCATCCATGGGCCTTAAGAAACAACAGTAATACCTGCACAATGCAGGACCACCAGACTGGGTGCCATCAGAAAGTGGAATGGTTCTGATGAAGCAAAATAAGGGGGACTAGAGAGGCAGGCAGTACAGAAATAGAAATATTAATATTAGGGCAACTTTAGCAACACAAAAGGATGATGGGTATGCCCAGACGTGGGGTCCCGTGCTCCCCATGCCACTGGAATCAAGCTAGCCTGGCTGACGAAGGGTTATACCCTGAAACCGGTCCTAGGATGCTTGTTTCCAGTCCAGGGAGGACCTGGCTTGGCAGTTCGGGCTAGACTGTTCCCATTGGGAACAGGGTCAAGACTGATTTGCATATAGCTGGGTCCAACTGGAACAGCATGGGTGGCAAAAAAAACGATGGATTTAGGCCCAGATCCTCTGTACTGGGGTTGAATGTTTGATATTGTTCAGCATTTCATCCATCACTTGTTCTTTTTGCATTTGTTGCCCCAAGTGGGAAGGGTATGCCCAGACATGGTTCCCTTGCTCACTGTGCCACTGGATTCAAGCTAGCCTGGCTGATGAAGGGTGATACCCTGAAACCAGTCCCAGGATGCTTGTTTCCGGTCCAGGGAGGATCTGGCCTGGCAGTTCGGGCTGGACTGTTCCCATGAGGAACAGGGTCAAGACTGATTTGCACATGGCTGGGTCCAAACTGGGGTGGCATGGTGAGCAAAAGAACGATGGATTAAACCCAGATCTGTGACTGGGGGTGAGTGTTTGCATTGTCAGCACTCCGTCCATCATCCTTTTGTTTTGCCTTTGGCAATTTCTTACACCCACAGCCCCTGGAATTCTAACACACTTATCTTGGTTGGACACCTCCATTCTTATACCACTTTCCTAGTATATGGAATGCCCCCCCAATAGGGTCCCATGTATTTCTATGTTTTTCCTGCTTGTTACAGTGTATATTTGGTGTGTTGAAATCTCCAAGTGGAGATATACCAAGGTTAGTTTAGCTCTAGTGTTGTAATAAAGAATACTTTATTTTTGCAACACCTGGTGTGGTTCTGTCTTGTGAACAGTTACTGACTGACAATTGTGGTATTGAAACCGCTTTACACTCCTCCTGGATAAGCTTTAGCTGCTCACCACAGCTACCTCTAGAGAGCTTTTGCTACCTGGACACCTAAACACTATTACTAAGGGTTGCCTGGAATCAGTATAGGGTGCCCCAAACACAAAGTGAGCTAGCCTCCTACACATAGTAATGCTTTTTTATTGTATTAGTTTTTACCACACGATTTGCTCTTTTTTTTTTACTAATCTGCTCCAGACCTTTCCATCAGCACTACTCAAATCCTTGTAAGAACACAATCAAATGTGATGCACTACTTTCAATACTGGTGCTTTTAATGATTTATTCTTGAAACACACTATTCTCTGCCTCGTAGGTTTTTCAAATTAAACAATTTGTTTGATTTTTTTAAACACATTGTTGTTTTACCTCATGGGTTTCTCAGAAACGAACAACTTGTTCGTCACTTTATAAATGTTTACCAAGACGGAGGCACTTTTTCCTCCAAGTCCTATTCCTAATGTAGGTTTCCTAATTTTACAATGATTTTAACTTTAAATTGACATTTCCTCATATTTTGGTAGAAAACTGTGCTCGTGGCCCAGTCGCATCTGTTCTGATGATGACCCTAGAATGACCCTGTGGTTGAAATGTCAGGACTCATAATATTTAGTATACCCTTTTTTGGTTTCAGCTTCCACTAGCTCTTTCCTAAATATTTTCTACTTTTTTGCACCGTTATAAGATATATGCACACCTGACTGAATATGAGCATTGTTGCACCATCTTAATACTTTTTAATGAACATTTAGTACCATTTTGAATGTCACGGTGTTTATTTAGCATATATTCTAGTCTTCTTAACACACTATGTGGTGTATGTTTTGTTGTTAAATGTTTCATTGAATGATATATCAAATATTTCCTGCTAAATCGTCCACAAACTTCAAATATTTCAGGCATGTTACCTCATTGAAATATTTTATTTTCATACTGGCATTTCCAACACCTCTAAAATCAACAAACCAAATGGTCACTGAGTTATGAAATTAAGAACTAAACAAGGTTAAAAATCCAAACTGAGTAATGGGTGCTGAAAGAAGAGAATCATAATCATTACGTAGACATAAAAAATTATTTTGGAAAATGTACCTTTTTTGATGATTTCATGTCTTTATCTTTTTTTCCATTTCCAATATCTGGAAACTGAGACCACCTATTTATAGGACTGAAAATCGGTTTCAAATAGAGCATGCTACTCTAAGAAGAAACATTAGTCAGGTCGCATGTTGCATACTATGAATGGATGTGACCTGTCCATGCATACCCTCTCGTTACAAAAGCATTATGTGCTTACCACAACAGTGACAGAGTTTCTGTAGCCAAACAGACAAGAAAAGTGAACAGCAATTACCAAAGTCAGCATAAATAAACCATTTCCATACTAATATACCAGACTCTTGCCTATTATGTGGATAGCAATTACCAAACTTCAAATTGGAAATGGGACATGTTCAAGCAAGTCTTTCAGAGAACATGTTGTGAAGCACCACTTGGGCATCCAACCTGCAATAAGCATCAAGAGCCACAGATACAGTACCTCTCGAGAGCAAGGTTCGTAAATACTCTAAGTAAAAGATTCATGATTTGCAGCAGCTAGTAACCAAAATTACTAACACATCCAGAAATAAATGTCTTAGAAGATTCCTTGACATGGGCATTCCAAACACACACAATGATCACAAATGGACACTGTATCATTTTCCAAGTTATTTTTGAGTGGCAACCTAGTACAATGGTTTGAAAGCCTCTTGACTGAAACCCCTTAGTGAAGACGCAAAGCAAAATTCCTTAATTCAAGTGGACGTTAGGTAAAATTGTTGCCATGAAAAAAAGGATATTTGAATGCATTCTCATTTCATAGAAGCCAAGAGAACCCAATTCTCACTAGTTTCCCACGCAGAAGTAATGGTAAAAAGTGAAGGTTGCATTTCATGGGTCAAAATGTTTGCTCACAAGCACTGCCAAAAGAAAATTAAGGCCTAAAACGTGATCCCCAATCGAATGGAACATGTGCATCAGCCTGTTAAATGTCTTTTCATCATTTCAAGAGACCAAAAAATAACAAACATGCATTGCTGCTATATTTCAAACTGTACTGTTATCAACCATAAAACGGTACTGATTATTTTATAAAATCAATAGCACCACCTCTCAGTGCTGGAGAGTCACTGCTGGTGAACACGTTTTAAGGACTAATATAAAACTTGGAAGGAGTATTCCTGGGGAATAGGTATCCATCAGAATGTAACAGTACAGTTGCTGTAGATATGATGTTATTGAGGCTAATACGGTGATGGACATACACAAGGCAAAACTAGACATGAAGGAAGGGTCTTGTCATGACAGTAGAGGTTCCTTCCCAAAGTAGATAAACTTTCAGCAGTTCTTTTGAATAGTATACATATGGAAATGGCTATCCGCCAAATCCACTAAACAAACTCAATCCACAGTTTTCGGATTTGAGCCAAGTTCGCCAATATCAATCAGTGTGAGATACAGGCTTAGACAGCAGGACTACAGACTGAAAGTATCAGCTGTGGAGTTCCTAAAAACCCCCTTTGATTCCGATGAAAACCACAAATGTGAGAACTTCTAAAAACAAGCCTGGTGATAGGTTTTGAACTTTTGACATTAAATTGATGTGTAGTGTGAGCTACTGAAGCGCACACTGATGCAATGATGTTTACATATCCCCAGCTGAACTGACGACAAAGTTGCAGCCCATCGCTGAGGCAATGATTTCTTGCAATTCTGGACCAAAATGGGAGCATTTTCATTGTATGATGTACAGTAGTAGTATCTTTCATTTTGGTTTTATTTACACCCTTTCAATTACTGGATAAATAAAGTCAAAGGGGGTGTATTTAAGTAAATTCACATGTACTGGCACATGCTGATGGTATCCAAGTGACATTAGTTTGCATCCTGGTAGTTGCAACACCGTTTTTTGCTACTGGTCTTTTAAACTAGTAACACTCATAATTCCATTATATGACAAAGATGTCATGGTGTGGTCTGCGGCTGTTGGATACTTCAGACACAGACAAAAGAGCAAACAAAGTTAATCTTCTCCTGTCTGTGTCACAGTGACTGCAGCTTCGTTAGGATCAGGGAAAATGATCTCCCTCTTAAAAAAGCTTTGAACATCAAGGCCTTCCTCCAATTACTAAGAGGCTCTGAAGCTGTGATTTGTCAAATGGAGAACTAAAAACATTCTGAATGAACATTCTTGTAAGATGGGTATATTCTCTCATTAGGCTACAATGAGAAATGACAACAAAGGGCCATTTAGGCAGCACAGATTTAAAATGCAAGACACCATTTAGGGGGAATTGTAGGAACATTAGTTCCTGTCACCGACTTGAACTAGCGGCTAGCTGAAATTCTGAAACTAACTACATTTTAGGGGGACACAGGTAGTTCCAAAGGACAGGTCATGCTTATGCTATACATGACATAACATGTTTAAAGCCATTTGCAACTTTTCTGGACACACCATTATCAGAGTTTCAAAAAATGATTAGATTGATGGGTTAAGAATACTTTTAGTAACTTTTAGACAGATAAGTTTTTTCTAGAGACATCAATTATAAAATTTTATATTTTATAAATGAATAAATGACATTGGTTGACAAGAGTTATAACCTTTTTACCACCAGTCACTAGTGCTAATCAAAAAATGTATTTATAGCATGCCATACACATCCCAATTAATTTCAAATATATGAGTAACCTGTTACCTTTTAAAACCATTTGGCTAGGTGGGACCTTTACTTTTGAGGGTTTTTGTAGACTCTACACCATGAGCTATTCATTAGTAAAACATTTCATAAAAGTTCACAGCAAAGCCAACCTTATTGGTATAATCTAAGGAAATTTGAAGAAGTGAAACTGCTAAAAATATTGCAGTTTTAGATTAAATGCTAGAAGCATAGTAGGCCTGTGAAACATGATGGCAACTAATTAGAATGGGGGTTTAGGGTCAGCCGACCACAAGAGGTCTGCCCCCCGGGTATATCGAGAGGGTGGTCCAGTCTATTCACTGCCATCTTGTTTGGGCTACAATGGAGCCCCTTGTAGCCCAAGGGTTATATATGAGCTGTTTCGGTCTCCTTGCCATCATTTAGGTAGAGGTGACCTGGTGATTGGTGGCAGAGAGTCTTGGCTGTGATCTTTTTGCTGTGGTTAGTGTTCACGCTTTCGGCAATATAGTGCTTGTTTATTTGATAAGGTTATGGCATCTGTTGAGTCTAAAGTGGTGGAGGTGGATAAGGCTTCTGAAGGAGGCTGGGTACCTCGACTTACTTGCTGGCGGTGATTCAGTGGTGAGCCTGGCATGCTGGCTGTCTGACCGCGTGGCTACGGCAGTGCTGGCTTGTTCGCCGCCTTGTAAAATGTGGGTGGCGTTGGCAGTGTCTGCTAAGGTGAGTCTTCAGGGCCGCTCTGTAGCAATGCAAGCATCCCCATGTAGTGCAGGAAGGGGCGGGGCCTCTGGGGCAGGTGCAGGCCAGGAAGCCAGCATGGGTCCAGTGATGGTGTCCAGAGAGGTGGGCACAGGTGGTGAGAAAGGGGGTTGAGCGAGCGACTGCGTAAGGGTAGGTACGTGGCTGACGTGGGGGTTGGTACAGACAAGGTGAATGGCAGCATGAAAGGAGAGAAGGGAACCATGACAAAAGGTAGTGGGGGGCACCCATATCAGGGTGGACAGCAGGGAGAGCAAAGACAACAAAGGTGACAAAAAGGAGGTGCTTGAAAGCAAGGAACTAAATATTGAGCGGCTACCCTATATGCGTATGACAAAGCCCTTGGGGGCGCATTTGGTGTTGGCTACAAAGGACAAGATTTGGAAAGGAGAGTATGCAGAAATGTTCAAGTTCCTACACAGGGAGCTGCACTCCAAGGAAGGGTCAAAGGAGGAGGAGTACGAGATGGCCAAGCGGCCAAGGGTACCCATGATCATTGAGAACTAGACTGCTGCATTTCTGATATATGCCAGTGCCTACTGTGAAAAGTTTCCAGAGTGATGTGTGGTGATGTTCAAGTATATGGACGTTATACGCAAGCTCAAATTACCTTTGGAGGGTACGCATGAGCTAAGTATGTCGAGGAGATCTGGGTGTGCTTGGCATAGGATCCCGAGGCAAAGTGCGAGGGGACTGGACACAGACCTCTGGCAGCATACCATGGTCCCAGCAATGTTTGGGAAGACTACATTAAAAAGCCAGTGGCTTGCCGATTGTTTATTGGCTCCTTCAGGAGCTCCCCTCCCTGCGAAGGGTGAGGACCGCAGCAAAAAGGGCACAGCAGTACAGAGGGAATATGTTGGGAGTAAAACAAGGGGTTGTGCACATGGCCGTACTGCAAGTTCTGGCACGAGTGCTCCAAGTGCACAGGAAACCATGCCCTCCAGTGACAGAATTCAGGGCAGTGGCAGACATATGTCAGCAGTCACGGGACACAGCAACAGCAGTAATATGGCAACAGAGGGACAAGGGGTACAGGGAGCTGGTGCAAAAGGCTCATACTCCAGTTAAGGTGGACAGGATGGAGTACTGACTGGGCCTTTACAGTCGGCCAGAGGAGGTAAGGATATTTCGAGAGGGATTTAGATGGGGTTTTCAACCGGGGTACCAGGGCCCCCGGATCAGGAAATGGGCAGACAATTTGTGGTCCATGAAAGAACACAGGCAGGCCCGTTTGACGACTGGTCAATGGAGGCCATGATTGCTTCACCAACTGGTGTGTTGCCCAAGAAGGAACAATGGCAATTTCGGTTGATACAGCATTTGTCCTGGCCCAAAGGTGGGTCAGCCAATGATTACATTTTGGAGGACACAGCATCTGTGTCACTTTCCTTGGTAGATGTGGCAATGTCGCTGGTGGTGAAGGCAGGTCAAGGGGCACAGATGGAAAAGTGTGATGTAAAGTCAGATTTTTGGCTGCTACCAGTGAATCCAGAGGATTTCCAATTCTTGGGCATGCACTTTCAGGGACAGTGTTACTAGGACAAGGCACTGCTGATGCATTGCTTAATATCATGTGCACTGCTTGAGTGTTTCAGTTCGTTCTTGCAGTGACCTTTAACTTGGAGCCCAGGCAACAGCTGGCGATGTATTACTTGGATGATTCCTTCCTTGTGAGGGTGCCTAGCTCAGCGAAATTGCCAGCAGATGCTGGAAGTTTTCAAGATCTCATAGGTGACCTGGGTGTTACTTTAGTGCCTGAGAAAACAGTGGGACCGAGTAGGGTGTTGTGCTTCTTGGGGACTACTGATTCTCAAGGGATGGAGGCGAGATTGCAGCAGGACAAAAAGGTAACGATGCAGGCATTGTTGGCAGGCTTCCTCCAAGAAAAAAGTGAAGGTGAGGGAGATTCAGGTGTTGCTGGTGCACCTAAGCTTCGCATGCAGGGTGGTCAGGGCGAGAAGGGCATTATGTTAGAGGCTGGGTTTGACTCTGTCAGGTTTCTCGTTGGCCCACCATCATGTGCGATTATCGGTGGGGTCAAAGAAAATCTCCGGATGTGGAGATTTTCCTTTAATTTCTTCAATGGCATTCCATTGTCTATGCAGGATGATCTGCATTGGGATGGATGATTGGGATTCTCAGATGCAGCAGGAGCCTTAGGTTTTGGTTTATATTAGCAGGGGCAGTATTGCGTGGAAGAATGGCCGGTGCAGTGGAAGACAGGAGGCAGGATCACTATGTTCTTGGAATTCTTTCCTTTGGGTGTGGCTGTCACATTGTGGGCAGTGGAGTTGGTGCACAAAAGGGTGCTATTCATGGTGGATAACATGTTGGTGGTACAGACAGATGCGCAGGTGTTGAATCTGATGCACGTTTTGTGCTGGGTTGCCTCTGGCATAATATCTCATTCAGGGTGCAGCATGTTCTGGGGCTCGACAATGACAATGCAGATACTTTGTCTTGTTTATAGTGGGAGAGATTCCATGGGTTGGCCAAGGAAGGGAACACATGCAAGACACCCATGTCGGAGGAGTTACGATCAGTAGGAAACACAGGATGGTGCAACTGGTGGTAGGGTCTTTAGCTGAGTCAAAAAGGAGAGCATAAGGTCAGGCCTGGGTGGAATTCCTGGTATCAGTGGTGCAGCAGAGGACGGTGGGGTGGCACATGACAGAGGACATGGTTCAGTTCACATTGGACTTGAAGGATGTGATGACTGCAGGAAAACCTGCTGGTATATCCTTTATGGGGAAATTGATGAGAGGTTAAGCACCGTCAGCAGGGGAATTGAGACTTAGGATGCTTGAGGGTTGGGCAAGAGAATAGGGAGACTTAGGAGACCATTAACACAGCAGTTATTTGCAGGGTGCTTCTGCAATTGCCCGTGGTTTGCCGGGGGCTGATGAGGTTTGTTTGTTTTCCACCAAAGGATTTTCTTTGGTACGTTCAATGTATCAGAACTGTTGGGTGGCGGGGGGGTTGGATTGCTGTGGGAGGATGTCTAGAGGAGGGAGGACAGGCTGGAAATATGGCTGCATAGCTTTAAGACTGACCATAGGGTGCAGGGGAGGAGTATGGTTCTACAGGCTTTACCAGCGCTCAAACAATGCCCGGTGGCATAGTGCGACATGTGTGAAACGTGTGCAGAACACACCGTGGGGTCCTAAGGGGTATGGTGTTTAGGCACCAGGCTGAGGCACAAGTTATGGCTTTTCATCTTCTATCAATTTTGTTCAAAGTGCTTAAGGCATTAAGGGTACCTCCCGCAGAGTATGGAACCCACACTTTCTGCACTGGTGCAGCGACAAGACTAGCAATAGGGGCAGGGCACGTGAGGATATTATGCAACTGGGGTGATGGTCATCAGACTGCTTTCAGAGATATGGGGTGGGAGGCAGGATTATGTTTTTGTTCTCCATCTGGGGGGAGAACGACCACGTGTTAGAGAAGGAAGTAGGAGATTATGCTGAGAAGGCATTGCGGGGGGGCTAGCAAGCCCTCAGTAACTGACAGGGCAGTTGGTTTTGGGCCTATTTGTCACCTGGGTATCAAGTACGACAATATGGGATTTTTCAGGGGTGATGGTGTGCGTCTGTTGATGTCTGGCATGGAACTGTATTTGTTGGAAATGAGAGAAGTGTTAGCGAGGACTTCCAAAATTCACAGGTACAAGGAAGGAGAATAAAAGGGACTGCTGGAGTGAGGTGGGGGTTCTTATAAAAAGTCAGCAGGCAGTCAATTTGGGATAGAAGGAGCATAAAAGGTTTTGTATGAATTCACAAATGTTTGACTGCCGTTACCATTGGTGAACCATGTGGAAAGGGATGGGTGAGCAACCTCTCACCTGGACTACGCAGGAAGTTCAAGGTTAAGTATAGAAGTTTAGTTGCTTACAGGCTAATATATGTAGTCATAGGCTGTAGGAGAAAGTTAAGGTTGCAAATTGTTGAAAAGCACTACAATAGGAAGGAGATCGTTGCTGGTTGGGGTATGTGGGTGGGACGGTAGGGGTGTGATTGGATGTTGAATAGTTCATTTGATGTACAGCAAGGCTTTAGTTTTGTAAGGTGGATTTGTTAAGATAAACTTTGAGATGTGCACCAGTTTCAATAAAGCTCCCTTTCATACACAGTACAAGTGGTCAGTGATCTGTGCTGCGCCCCTGTCTCTCAAAAGCTGGCAATGTCAACATGTTTCACTTGCCTGCAATACCAATAACTGACCAAGGTCTCGCCAGTACCTCATGGTTGAAAATAAAAGAAAAAAAATGCAATGACGCAGCCAGTGTTTACTGTCAGAGCAATTTGTGTTTTTAATTTACTTGTTAAGGCGTTAGAGGTACCTCCTGCCGAGTATGGAGCAGCTTGTTCAGCTTGGATTTTTACGGGTACAACCATGGCAGATTTTCCTGGGGGCAACCAAATGTCGGATGCATTTGCTCCAGTGACAGGCTCTACCATCACTACCTCAATGGTATTTTACAAAACAAATTAAGAAATCAGCAAGCTCTTGCTCTTCCTCATTTTAAGAGGAGTAGTGCTTTATAAGACAACATGAATTACATCGAGCCTTACTGTTTGTAGGTGGCCTGACTGAATGTGCAGAAAAAAGAGCATGTGCCCTATGACCTGCAACATGGCGCTGGCCTTCCCGGCTTCCTATTCAAAGGAGACACCTAGCAAATGAGGAATACTGTTGTAAGGATAGCTGTGTATGAGTTTCCACAAGATAAATGACAGTCAACAGTAATCTATGGCACATGTCAAAAGTTATGCTCATTTCACAACTTCAACCAGCATGACCAATGCAACATGAGTAACTCTGTAATGCTGAATTCCTCGAGCACAATGCATTCACACTCATCAACTGTTTTGATTAGCCCCATAACTGCTGAGGTTTAGCCCAAAAATGCAATGTCCTCTCTTTGACATATGCACATGTAAGTGGTCAATGCTTTAAACTTTTACCCATAGGAAAACCCGGGCAATATATTCTATAAATTATTTATATGATTTCTTGGTGTTAGAGAATGCAGTAAACATATGCAGGATTTTTTTTTATTCGTGAAACGGATCAACAAAAGATTTTCTTGTTTGTCCAGTCTAACATTTGAGCACTCAACAGTTTTTAGTCTTCAAAATATATGCATTTTGAACAAAACCATGCTGCCACTTGCAGAAACGTTTCTGTAGTGTAAAGGTTTCAAATTAAACTAGCAACAGGGAGGGACAGGGCAACGAGGTGGTAAAGAGGGCAGAAAAAAAAGTACCTCCCTGAGAGAGCAGCAGAAGGACACCAATATAACCTCTAATAAATACTTGGTTCATGCTCCATGGAAGGGACAAACAAACGAAGAGAAAGTGAAAATGGCACACG
Source organism: Pleurodeles waltl (assembly GCF_031143425.1). Classification (NCBI taxonomy): domain Eukaryota; kingdom Metazoa; phylum Chordata; class Amphibia; order Caudata; family Salamandridae; genus Pleurodeles; species Pleurodeles waltl. The sequence continues at coordinate 401,019,080 of NC_090440.1, forward strand.
CTGAACAATGATGAGCAAGGAAATAAGGGTGATGATGAAGCCACCCAATGGCAAGTGATGGGCAGGTTCTAAGCCCTTTTTGTTTTTTAAGTAACAAAAGATCTTGCACTGTCTCGGGCGAGACCTAAGAGAGGAATGCATGTGTGTGTCACTATGTACAGAACGTCTCTACAGACAAATGCCCAACAAAATAACTGTCAAAACCCTAACACGTTGTTGGGAATGTATGACTATATGATGTTAAGCAGGAAACATTTCTTTGCATCCTTCAGGTGTTTAGGAATAAACTGGTGATCGTCAGAACATAAAAGTGACTGTAATTAGCCTCTTTGGCAAAAGGAATTAGAATACCCGTGCTACCCCGCACCCCCCAAAAAATAAAAATTCTTGTTCTATGTACTATCAATACAAATATTCCACAAATGACAATGATCCATTTAGGCTGCATTAGACCATTTTAGTCTTCAAGTAAAAGGAATATAACTGGTACTGTTAATTTGCAAATCGTGCCAAGATAGCTTGAATGAGATCTACTCATCCTTTCTGCTCATGCAAAATAGCATTATAATCATAGAATAGGGAGAGCGCAAATGTAAGGGATCATGGCCAGGGATATCAAATTCACACAAGAGTCACAAATACATAAAAAAATACAGCAATCCCATTTGACATGGCACTGCATCAAACTAGCAACAACCAAGCAAAGCAGTCTAGAAGCAATCATGACCATTCCAAAACAGATCTAAGACCCAGTCAACAACAGCAAACCTGAAGCATCCTGAGAATATCGAAAAAAAACAAGGGGTTACTTTAATATTAAAATGTGAAAAAGACTAAAACACCATCTTCAAAATCATTATCGAGCACTTAGCATTCCAAAGCAGACATAATCCATGCCTAGACAACCACAGCAGAGAGTGCAGCTGCAAGCGTGCAGTACCGTAGAGGCACTCCAAATCGTCCTGGCCGGAAACCAACCAGTTCTTGAAAAGCCGCAGGTGATAAGAGCACTGGTTCAAATGATGGGCCAAGGCTCCATCCAAGCAGATATTCCGGCCAGGGTTACAGTCTACAGAAAAGTGGCGCAGCAGCTGGGCAACCTGGCGATCTTCAAGGCATTCTGGAGCAGGGTGAACCGGTGTAAGCAAATAGGAGAGAAGGTATGCATGAGGATGAAAAATAGAAGGAAAGAGAAATAATGTAAAGTACTATTGTGGGGTTACATATTAAGAGGACCCGACCTAAATAATAAAAGCATGCTTCTAAGAGGTTGTGCAGGGAGAGAGTCAGTACGGTGATTTCCAAAATGAGTGCTCTTAGACAAGAGATATGATGGAGATATGATTATTGTACAGTTTACAATTTTCACCAAAGACACCCTCAGTGCAATTTACTTTGAATGTGTTATTCACCACTTATAATTTTACAAACTATTAAGGTGAGCCCACAAGCTTAGGATACTAGCAAAAACTATTTTAATAATAATGTTAAAAAGCTCTAATGATCATCATTTTAGAATGCCAAGAGGAGGTATATTCTCTTGAAAGAAGTTTTTACACTGAAAAACTAACTCGCGGATTCTTCAACTAGAAGGGCTTGAAACTATTTGACCATATGCATAAAAATAAAATAGCCAAAAATACTTTGCCATTAGGGTGGTGATCAATGCTTTCTGTCAAATTTGAATTTATTTTAGACTGATCAAGTAACAAGAAGCAACTACATCAATACGAAGCAATTTATGGAGACTGTATTTGTAAATGTAGCTGTTCAAGTAAATCATCTTTAAACTGTTTTGTGAATTTCAATTGTCATTAGAAAGAGGTAAGCTCAAGGATATCGACTGTTGTCCTTACTGGACAAGGTGGCAAAGAGGCTGTTTTCACAAATATATGGAGTGGATAATACTGGATTGCTCTTTGTGAGAAACGTATCTTTGATCACAAAAGTAACAATTGATATGCTGCTGAAATTAGAATAACAAATAGACAGGAGAAAATGACATGCCATAGAAACACATGCAAAATTAACAAATAGGCAATAAATATGAATAGGTTGACCAAGTTACTTACTTTCGGCAATGCTTTTTCTGGTGGATATCTAACCATAAATTCCTCGCCTTCTCAATACCCCAGGCATCAAATGGGATTTGGAATTTTTTCATGCAACAGCTCGTGTGTGCCAACAGGTGGTGCCTTCGGATGCTGCAGTGGTTCAGTCCCACATCTGAAGTGAAGAGGTGGAGGAGCATATAGGCGCCACCCTTGCAGGCTGGCATCAGTTTCACAAGCAACATCTGGCCTCTCAGATAAGGAACAACTGAAATATTGGGTGACAAACAACATGCTCACCCTAAATTGGAGCCTTACAACCTAAAAGAAGCCCACTCTGCAGAATGCAGAGGAGGGCTGATGGTAAGGAATCTGTGGTTAGAAATAAATCCACCAGAAAGAGAATTACTTAAGGCCAGTAACTAGTTCTTCTGATGGATACATTTAACCACAGATTTCCCACCTTTTGAATTTAAAAAAAAGGCAGTTCCTGTGTCAAAATGGTGGGTCCGTGGACTATATTTCACATGAAGAAGTCCTGTAGGAAAGAATGGGAAATCTGCACCTCCCGGCAACCCTTAGAATCGAAGTAGTATTAATGCCTAGTAAAGGTATGGACAGAAGTCCATGTGGCACCCTGTCAGATGTCTAGCACAGGAACACCCTTAGCCCAGGCTGTAGTTGCGGCCTTCACCCTGGTGGAAGGAGTCATAAAGACCTCAGCTGGCTTTTTGTTAGCCGGAATTAGCGCAGTTTGATATACAGAATAATCCATCTAGACAATATTTGCTTCTGGACTGGCCTTCCATTCTTTGTGCCAGCAAATCCAACAAAGAGCTGGTTGTCCAGCAAGTGCTCCTAAGTCCTATCAATGTAGAAATTAGGGGCTCTCTTAGTATCCAGTCAGTAAAGCAACGCCTTCTATTTAGAAGGCTATGGAGGAAAGCAAAAAAAGTCAATTGGCCTCGGCAATCTGAGAGCTGAAGGCGTTGGCAATGTTAATGTATTTGTGTATATCAATAAAAAGAGCCCCAGAGCTGTATACAAATGCACGTACATTGCCAATGCTTATAGCTCTCAGATTCCCTCAATCTATTGGCTTTGCCAATGCTTGTTTTTATTTACTGTTTTTATGTGGTGGCGGCTAATCTTGGAGCGGAAAATAAGAATAATTTAACCCAAAACCCATTGCAGTCTTTTTATACAATTTTAAAGGTCTTAGCTGGGGAAGGTTTTCCAATAGCTTTATTGCACTTCAGCGTGTGACATAGGCACTGCATAATGTTCCACCAACACTAGGCACACAACACTGCGAACATAGTAGATGAAACCTATCATGCTCAAACGTGGCAGCATCCGGGAACAATCGGGTAAGTTACGTTTCTTTCTGGTGCAACGCATCTGGCAACAAGTTTGGACTGGAACTGGGGCTGTGTGGTGAAATTAAAAATGATTCAATATTCATAGTTCAAAAAATCTAAAATTACTCTCGCTCATCAACAGGCAGTCTGGTGTGTGAACAGCTGGCACACTACATAAAGGCTGCATCAGAGTTGAGGACTACTAAAACCTCTTTCAGCTTTAGTCATGATGTTAACATTAACGCCACTCTCCGATCTAAAAAATGTTGGCACTCTGCCTTCAGTACCAGCCACGTGAGAATAAACATTAGCACATCGTCCAAATCGCTACCCGTTAAAGAATGTAAATGCTGGCACAACCAGATAACCCTCTGGCACGGCCACTAGTGCAGAAACAACCAGTTTCCAAAGCACAAAACACGAAATGTAAAGAAGATTTTTGAAGAAAAAAAAAACAGTACCCTGACTGCAGACTAATGTGCTCACTTATTTGCCTCAGAGAACATGATGGAGATGCAGGAGCAAAGAAGGTTTGCGAGGGAGAAGACAACAGGGAGAGGTGATGTCGGTTAACAGTAGTGAGTTGGGGTTCAGGGAGCGACAGGGGAGGCAGGAGCATGTGGGGACAGGAGTCAGCTTTTAAGCAGGGAAGCAGTAAATGAGGAATACAGCAACTATTCACAGGCCCCCTTACATATACGGAGCAACTCTAAAGACGAGCGCTTGTGTTACATTTTCAAAACAAACAAAAAAGTGGTCCGGAAACAATGTCCTAAAATGGCCACTGCATATCTTTAGGGGTACTTGGTCTCTGCTGTCAGGGAGGGCTGAAGACGGGCAGAGGCATGATACATACAAGCCATAAACAAATGGGGAGAACGAATAATGGAGCTTCGTGGGAGCCAGCAAATGACAAACCTATAGGTGGGCTGAAGCCCACAAAGCACATACAACAGGTCTCTTTTTGACAGAGCACATATGTGCCGTCTAGAGCCGAGACCTAAAAAAGGAAGTGTGATGGACTTCCCAACAAAGAAGGGTGACAACACCTATGGAAGAAAGGATGTCTTTGTACGATATACCAATTTGTCCAGCAAAAAGGTAGCAAATAGCAGATACACAAGCAAACCTTGTAGCACACTACCATGCTAATGTAAATGCAACAAGGAAACAGTGTTAAGAATCAGCAATTTCAGAGTACAACTGTGCATGGGCTTAAAAGTTGTGCACATGGAATGCAGGGACCAGATTAAGATCTCACTACAGCATAATGAAAGACGCGGACAGAAACATACAAGTGAGCCCTTTCAAAATATGCTCTACAACATGTGACTTGAATAAAGTGGCTGACTAGGCAAACGCTGAAAGGCCAAGGGCCTTAGAAACCATTTACAGTGCCACTATAAAACCTTGCTGGTCCAGAAAGAAAACAAACAGAAGCACATCAAGCAACGAAGTGTTAAAAAGGTCAACGTGTTAGACTTCACACCCGGCCACAAACTTAGCCCAATGGCCAAAACATACAGACTTGATGGAAGGGGGGGCAAGCCACTAGAATCACATTTACCACAGATCTAATTTACTCAGCTCGTTTAATTCTATATCCACACATGGTGGTGTAGATTTTTGAACTTTTGGATGTACAACCCTGCCTTGTTACTGGGGCAGCCGACAAATAGATGGAGTGGAGAACAGGTGTTCAGATTCAGCATTTCAGAGTATCAAATATTCTGAGTACAAACTTGGGCTATTGGGATGAGTCCAGCCCAGTTTTGCATGACCTTCTCCAGGGCTCAGAGACAGAAATGCATAGAGAAAACTGGTGTATGACTCAGGGCCTAATGCCTCTCCCACTGATTCCTAAAAAGGGGCAGGGTTCTAGGGCACAAAAGGCATGACATTGAGCATTATAAGCTGTAGTCAAAGATCTACCCATGGCACATCCTGCTGGGTAAAGATTTCTCAAACCACCAAAGGGTGCAGATGCTACATCAAGACAATGCCTGCTGAACTCATCTGCTCTGATGTTGAGAGAAGCCACCAGGTGATTGATTTTCAAGGCAATCCCACGAAGGTCCAGCCACTGTCCAAGCCTCAGTGTCTCCCTGACACTGAGAACAAGACCCCACACAGCTATTCTTGCTGCAGTACCACATGCCAGTCATGTTGTCCGTCAGAACATAGAACACCTTCTGGTGGAAGGCAAAATGTCTTCAAGGCCCAGTCGAATGATACACAGCTTAAGGTGGTTGATGTGGAATTTCTGCTTTACTTGAAACCAGAGACTTCTGATGAACTCTTGGTTCATATGCCCTCCAAACTCAGAGATGAGGCATCTGTTACCTCCATGAGTACTAGATGGGGCAAGGGAACTGTCTGCCACAGGTAATTTTGACATCCACCACTGAAGGTCTTGGGCTGCCTCGTCTCAGACAGGGGTACTGCCAAAGAGGCATCTTCAGTGTACAGTCGATTTAAGGAAAACGTTCCACTACAGAGCCTACATATGCCATCCCCCACAGGGCACCAGCAGGATTCACAAAGGCAGGTCACCAAGAAGGCTCAGAATCCTCTGTGCCAGAGCCAAGGCATGATCCCAAAACATCAGGATCATCGCCTCAATGTCTTTGACTTGTTGCAGTGGTGGAAAGGTCTTCAAAGCCACCATATCCAGGATGACCACAATAAAGGGAATCCTTTGCACCTGCGGAAGATGGGATTTTGGCTTGCTGATGGGGAACCCCAGGATGGACAACAACTAAGAAGTAGACGGTAGGTAGTCTGTGAGTGAGTGTGACAAGCCTTCCATCAGCAGTCAGTCATCGAGGCAGCGGAACAGGCGTATCTCTGACCTGCAATAAAGGTGTGCCAGAAGAACTTGTAACTGTCTGAAACAGCTGCAGCATTGTGTCTTTATAGAACCTGGTCTGCAGCAAAGACAAACCAATTCTAAACTTGAAAAATCTTCAGAGTTGTGTGACACCGGCAGAAATGGGTTGTTAGAAATCCAACTGTGCAACATCTACCTGCAATGAGATCAGAGGGAAGGAGTGGAATCCTCTTTGTATTTCTTGTGCTTACACTACAACTTGTCTTTCTATGTTACCTGGGTCTTATCCGAAGATTGAGCCCTAGACCTGGAATGTAAACAATACTCAGACATTGACCAAAATAATCCCAATTCTTTTGTTAGAAGACATATTATTTCACTTCATGCTCCCTGATGGCCTTCAGCTGCATAAGTGAGCATATATGACAGGAATTCAAGTAATGCTTAAAGCACAAAAGCCAAACTTTGGTTGAGGGACAGTGATAGCAGCTGCAGGCACACAGGATTCAAAAGGTGAGGAATCCATGGTGAGAAGTATCTATCAGAAATGTAATAACTCTGATAAACAAAATTCTCAGTAAGGTGTAGGAAGCCAGGTGCTTAATACTAGATGAGGAGCATGTGAACTAAGATACAGTTATGCAGAACAAAATCTAATAAATGTATGCACAGCATACATTATAAAATAAAGAAGGAACTGACAACTTAGCAAACAAAGAAAAACACATTCTAAATGTTTTGTTAAACAAGTGACTACAGTACTTACCTCAAAAGTCATTCTCAGAAACAATTAATATTGTTTACAAATGAATATCACAAAGTAGACAAATTTATATCCAATGATTATCCCACATCACAAATGTTATCCTCCCCCATTCAACTGACATCATGAGTATACAATCCGAGTTCTTCCTTTAAGAATCAGAGCAAGATTAACAATCATTAAGATGGATTTCAATAGAAAGAATACCTATGACATTTTGACCTTCAGGAAGAGGAAATTCCTTGAAATAAGATTTAGCAGTTTATGAAATATTTTCTTGGGATTTGTAATGAATGAAGAATCTAAGTTGTCCCAAATGTTTCAGTGCTTTGTATGGCCATTCAGTAGCACGGCTGGTGTCAGTCTACAACAGGCTTCTCCAACAAATAGCTTGTGAGCTACTGGTAGCTTTCCAGCTACCTGTAAGTAGCTCTCCTGTGTTCAACTTCACCTACTAAATTTGAAGCTTTTTGCTTGGTTGGATATTGGAAACCAAAATTAAGAAGTTTGTATCTGAGATGAAAATGTGTGTATTTTCAGAACTCATAAGCTGATATTTGGAGAAAAATGGCTGGGTTTCCAACATATATGGAAATCTAATATTTGAGTGATAAATCATGTGGCTATTGGAAGACTTATTATTAACAATTTACCTTGATGCTCTGGCATTGCAGCTACCCATGTAAAGGAGTTCCAAATTGACAAAGCCTTTTTTTACACCACTGCTGGCAACCATCCTTATGCATGCAGATGATCGTTGCTAGCAATCTTACATTGGGTGGCCATTAAAGTAATCCTGTCTGATGTGGTCATTGTTACAAAATTAGTAATAGTAGCTTATGATGATTTTTATTGAACACAAGTAGCGCTTACTACAGGAAAGGTTGGAGACCCCTGGTTTGCAACCTGGTGACCACCCTACCCCACAGGAACAGGGCTGAAGTCTCTGGGTTAATTCTGTCTACAGTACTCAAGGCAGCCCACAACATATCACTGTCACCTCCGCCTGTCTGATACACACCAGAATCTTCATATAATTAAATCATATGTTCTTTGGTATTAATTACAGTGATGGGTCCTGCCAAAATATTACAAATTCTGGTTGCCAGGGACTCAGTAGCCTGTGCAAATAGTTATGTGATAGGAGGCAGTCCTGCCTGGTGTCACTCTCAAACTACCATTGCTCCGTACTGTTCATCCTCACTCTCACTATTGACCTGGTATTCAGCAATCTGACCCATCCTAAAACTGACCCATCCTAAAAATGATGAACCAAAGTCCAATTCTTGTGTTAGGAGACATATATAGTATTCGAAATAAGAACCTCTATGATACTGTGTTGAATGCCTCCATGATACTGTGTTGAATGCCTTTCTGCCATCCAGTAAATCTTTGACCATTCAGCACACTGGTCCTCATGCAGTAACCTGGTTTTTGCTTCTAGCAATCTCCTACCCAGTATTTTGCCCAGTACTGTGGCATCTGTGTTTATCATTGAGTGGAAGTGATACACATTTTAGTCTAGTGGGTCTCTGGTTGACATCTGCAACATTATTACTATGGCTTCTCTCATAGACGGGGGAGGCTACCCTTCTCTTCTATCTCCGTAAGGATTCTATCAGTTTGTTGAGTTGAAGGCACATTCAGAAGGCCCTGTTAGACCTTTTAGAATTTTACAGAAAGTTCATCACTTACTTGCAAGGTGCCTGAATTCTGACCAGCTATTGACTCTATTACCTCCATCCACTCTAAAAGCCATTCCAAGTATTCCAGTTGCTGCACCATTAACAAGGAAAGGGTTATGCCTTCTAGTTTCTTTTTTAGGTCGAGCATTAGTCAAGACCTTTCAATTTGACTAACACTGTATATTTAATATACTTGCAGAGGCTTTCAGCCAGCCTCTTCATCCAGAGGTCTGTTGTTGTGTCAATCACTTTTTGTCCCAGACCTCCACAGCATATATTAAGACTGCCCACTTCAGCCACTGACTAACTTCACTGTGAGTGACGGCATTTGCATTTTCACAGAGAGCACATCCAAATACAAGCAACAAACTAGTTCCTTTTGGTTCTATGGGCTATTATCGCAATGTGTACGTTTCAAGACTAAAAATGGATTTTTGCTTTTAGGCACCGACTGCATTCACGAGTGCTTTTCGTTTTTAGGTTTGTCTTTTTTGGGGGGGGGGGGCAGAGCCTGCCTTCTCCCTCTAAATAATGCGATTAGCAGAAGTGTATAGGGAGCAGTGTTAATTAAATCTGATCCCTGAAGCGCAACTCCTTTCTCTTCAATCACTTCTCATCCGAGACAGCATTAAAACTTTATTAGAATCCATAGAGAGATGAGGATGTTCTGCTCCCAGAAGCCTGATCTAGCAATGATGCTGCGGTCTTAGTCATCCTTCATTGCCTGTTTCTATGCAGGTGGTTGTGTTTCGGACACACTCACAGCAGGTGAAGTTAAGAATCACCCATTTTTGCATGTGGTGTTTGTTGTTTTAAAAGCGTTAACACTTTGAAAACAACAAAAGTATTATCGTAGCTGCTTATGGAAAATGAGTGTCTCTTATTTTTGAAATTCCTGAATCTGTATAAAGTATATATCCTTCACCTCTAAGGTAGTGAGTGCTAATTTATATCTCATGTGCATTCAACATATACTTAGTTTTTGTTCAGTCTTTTACACACTCCTAAACACCGGGCAAACATCAGCACACCTCACCACGGAAAACTTAGTCTAAATACAAAATATAAACAGAATATGCACCACTGTATGACGTTTTCCCAAGTGACTATATTATATGTTTTAATTCCAGTTCCCATTACAGATTTCTTAAACGATCACCAAGGCAGGATTTCTTTTTACAGTAAACAAAGCTGATTTTGGTAAGTGCATATGCCATACTTATATATTTGCAAATGGAATGCTCTCAAAGTGCATTTAGTCATTTACTGGAATTGTAACTTATTCACCTGATTCTTATGCTAAAGTATGTTCTTTGATTTAACTCGCCTATAGACCAAAATATAATGGTCTTACAGAGTTTCATTCCGACACATAAGTGCAAGTGAAAATGTACATTAGCTACAGATTTTTGTCAAAATACATACTTCTCACAGAATAACATGAGGATAAATTTCTACCCCTCATAAATTTCTTGGTATGTGGTCATTTTTCCTGAATAAACAACAGAAATCATCAACGTGGGATGTAAGACTATCAGTGAAGAATATGCAGGGATAAATAGCAGACCCCCATAGATTACCCTTTCCAAATAGACCATTACAAAGTGGCTGTTGAGTACAATGGCTGATTTAAAAAAAAAAACTTTTTATTTTTTAGGTATATGTTTGCAATGAAAAATGTTTTAAAATCTGCACCAGTCTGCCAAGGCCAGATCTGTTGGCTTTGCCAATGATTGTTTATTTTGTCAGCTACTCAGCTAGCTGTGTGCGTAATTTCTCCAAGTGTTTTTATAAGCTCAACTAATATCCTTGTTAGACCTAACATCCATAGCATGGTATTCCCCCAAACTGTTTGCCTTCACCCCTTCAGTTTTTGCTAAATTTGCTTCTGTTGGCTTTAGGACTCAGTGCACTCTACTACTGCTAACCAATGCTGAAGCGCTTGTGCTTTCTCCTTCAAACACTGTAAAAGTGAATTACGCCTAATTAGCATACTTATTTTACTTGTAAGTCCCTATTAAGTGATAGTTTACATATCCAGGGCCTGCAAATTAAATGCTACTAGTGGGCCCACAGAACTTAATGTGCCACCCCCTAAAGTAGCCCTTTAAAACTTGTCTCAGGCATGCCACTGCAACCTTGTGTGCAGTTTGAAACTGCCATTTTTACCAAGCAAAATAAACCTTTTGCCAGGCATAAACCTTTTTTTTTTTTTTAAACATGTAAGTCTCCCCAAGATAGGCCCAAAAAGGCATATAGGGCAGGGTGCACTGTATGTAAAACGTAGGACATGGGCACTTCATTCTCACATGTCCTGGCAGCGAAAAACTTCTTACGTTGTTGTTCACTGCTGTAAGGGTAATTTCTCCCGCTGACTAACACTGGCCTACCTTATTAAATTTAGTAAGTGCTAACTTTGGATTGGGAGCAGATGGAGATATGCCATTTATACACACATGAATTGTAATGTAAAATCCTCTTAATGGTGAAATGGGATTTTAAGTTACAATTCTGAAAATTCCACTTCTAGAACGTTTGCGTTTTTTGCCCCAAACATTTGTGCCATCTGGCAGTGTCCTGGGTCACATGACTGTTAATGGCTCTACTACTGGGGGTTGTGCATTGCTTCCAGACAGTAACACAAAAAGGTTTAGGTGTGGCTAGGCTGGACCATCCTGGCAGGATGACTGGGGAGGGGCTGTACCCAGCCCCACTAACACTTCAAAGGGCTTTGCCACCTGCACACACTAAAGAACCTGACACCAAGTCTGCCCTGCCTTTTATTACCCTCACAGACAGTTTGGAGCCTTGACAGGGAAGTGGAAGAACTTTCTAGAATCAGATGTGTGGGTTGGACAGGGAGTCCTCGCACACGAACAGTGGCACCAGGTATAAATATCAGACCTCCAGAGCCACTCATCCGAACACTCCTGGACCAGTGGAAGTTACAGAAGAAGTACTGCCCTGGCTATCAGGTAGCTAATCTCTTGCGTGAGCTACGGGAACACAACAAGTTTCAGAGGTCTCCCTGCAACTGCCCAGCTATCCTACTTCATCTGGACCAGCCCGAGTCCTGCTGGCCCTGCTGTAGTGTGTGCTGATTCCCAAGAGGTGCCTCCCCGGGTCCTGAACCACTGGCTGGCATCAAAGTGTCCGCCTTGTGAAGAAAAGGTGAAAATCCTGAAGTTTGGGCTGCTTGCAGCTGCGAACAAGCCCGTTCATGCCAAGACTCTGCTGCATGTCATGAGTCCCACAGCAAAGCTCTGGTGAAACCTGTTCTTCGCACCAACAACTGTTTGATGTTACCAGCAATGTGAAACCTGCACTTTGTGCTACAGCAACAATGGCCTGTGACAACCGCAACAACAACCGTCCACGATGGACGACCATCTCTTTGCACTGCAGCAATGACCGTCCGTGACGCAATCCCTGCTCTTCAGGCTACAGCGACGATCATCCGCGAAGCTCAGCAACATCCTCGAGGCCTCCTCTGTTGCGAACTGAAATCTTTGTGCTGGACCTAGAAGGTAACTTTTTAGCAGGACTAACCTGGTCCCTGTATACCATCCGCGCTCCATCGCGGTCGATCTGAACCTGTGATTTTGCCCTAGTGTAGTGCGACCAGATGACAGATATTTTGTGCTTTTAGGCAGTATTTTCACTTAAAACTTTGAAATTGTATATCTCAGGATCTACTGTTTGAATTTTTTGTTAGTAACATTTACTCCTTTTTTCTAAATTGATTCAGGATTTTCCTTGTGTTGTGTTTTCACTTTATTAGTCTTTGTGTGCGACATAATTACTTTACAAATTGTCTCTTAGTTCAGGCTGACTGCTTGGTGCCAAGCTACCATAGGGTGGAGAAAAGGCTACTTTATTGACTTTTGTGGTTCACCCAAACAAGGATGGTGGTTGTTGCCTGAGAGGGGCTTCCACACCAATGTCTTACAATCTCTCTTTGCGTGCAGGATTCTACCTCATTTGTCTTGGTTTGTGAGATTTGGTATGTGGTGGAAGCTTTAATCAATCAGCTGCTCAAGCAGGTGTAATGATGCAAACTTTCAGTACTAACCATGGCTGCACCACCGCAGTAAACATCTCTTTTGTGAGAAAAGTTCTGGGAACACCCACCTCAAGGAACTTTTAATTTTCAGAACGCACACTAGCGAAAAAATATTGTACATAAAGAAGACCCAGAATGGCAGTTTGAAGCAAATGATAGTGGTGAAGAGGCTGGGAAGGTGTCTGAATACTTGTACATCTGATAAGGCCCAAGATGTACATTAGTGTTGCCAGTCTTGCAGACCTCAAAGACCGACAGTTCCCCTAGAAGACAGGTACCAGTTTTGCTCCTTTTGAAATGAGAAATCCACAGAATATGTGACAACGTAAGATGCTTGGAAAGGGTTCAGGATACTACTCCAGACCCATCAATAAAATATCAGTAGGTTCTGTAAAATACCAGTGACCAATTTTGCATGTAAGTCAGGTTCTCCCTTTTTTGGGCAACAAATCAGTGCTAAGAGTCCAAACCCCAATTCACTGGGTTCCCCAAACCATGTGCGTAGGATGAAAAGTGTGAATTAATGGCTAACAAAGAATATCTGCAAGCATCAAGTCTAATTGTGCAGAGACAGTGCTAAACTTGTTTTAGTGCCTCTTTCTTGACCAACATACTCCACAGACATTAAGGGTGAATCCTAGCTGTATTTTTGTAATAATGTTCTTGGAAAGTCCTGCAACCCTGCTCATTTGCCCCATACCCCATGTTACCGTCCTCATTTCCCCTTTACACGCTCACATTGTTTTACACAATGTTGTGTCCATAAGTGGTATGCCATTTCCCTTCACAACACAGGGAAAGGCATGTTTCATTCCACAGCAAAGATATAAGTCCAAGCTTATTACTCTGGGGCGTAGACTTCAATTTAGCACTAAAAACTGAGAGAGCTAGATCGGGCTGTGTTCACACAGCGCATAGTGCAGCAGCCAGGCACATTTCTGATATCATGCAGGAAAACTATTTAATTGATGCTTGGCAGCAGGTCAACCACAATACTTGAGAGGGCACCTATTACTCAGGAGTCCATAATAGCTGGTCACGAATAGACTACTGGCTTATTTCAAGAGGGATAAGCCCAAGGATCAATAAAGTGCGACACCTCGTGAGAACGTATTCAGACCACTACCCTGTTCGGCTGGTGCTGAACTTGCCTACCAAGCTGGGGGTTTGACAACCTGGTGGCTCACCCCTAGAATTCTCCTCGATACACCCTTCTGAGTGGAAATGAGGCAGGAAATTGCAGACTTTCTAAGAAGAAATGCGGATTCGGTCCCATCAATAAGTACTGTATGGGAAGCGCTTAAAGTCACAATACGAGGATTTTGCATCGCAAAGAGCTACTGAGTATAGTGTGCTTTATGCCCAGATTTGACCAGACTAGAGGCTGAACTTAAATGATTTGAGTGTCTTCAGAGCACCCATGCTGACCCCATTACACTTGCTGCTCTTAGGTCTACTCTGTCCAAATATCAGGAAGTTGCGGAGAGAGAGCATCTCTACCGTGGTAAATCTGTTACGGCTCGAGCGTATGGAGAAGGGGAAAGACCGAGTCACACGTTAGCCACTATGACTCGCACACCACCATCGGCTAACAAGATACTAGCAGGGTGGGCACTGGAGGGGCACATATGCAGACGCACGATAGATATATTGCACACCTTTGCACGATTCCACAAGAGCATTTATGGTTCTCGCAGGAAGACACAGGTAGACAGTGCTAAATTCCTAGATGAGGTGATACTGGGCTAGATCAGTGATGATCAGTGTCACTTTCTCACTGAGGCCTTTATGGAGGATGAGATATGTGACACCATTATGCAACTGCAGGCTGGAAAGTCACCTGGGCCTGATGGCCTCCCAGCTGACTTTTATGTAATATATGCAGAGTTATTGATGCGAATTTTAAAAAAGGCCTACCAGGAATCAAAAGAAGTAGGCTTGTTGCCCCCAACCATGAGAGAAGCTATGATCTTGGCCCTCCTCAAACCTGGCAAGCCCTCAGTTGAACATAGTTCATATAGGCCCCTATCTTTAATCAACTGTGACGTTGGGATATTAGCTAAGGTTCTCGCTGATCTCCTATCATTGCTCATGCTCTTGTGAGGCTGAATCAATCTTGTTTCATTCCAGGGAGGTCAACATCATACAACCTGAGAACCTTATTTGCAATAATGCAAGATAAAGATCCAGATCTCAATGCTGTGGCTATCTTTTTAGATGCCACCAAAGCCTTCGACTCCCTTGAATGGGATATTTAATGACTGTGCTGTGACGTATGAGGCCTTTTTTCATGGATAGCCCTCCTATATTTGCACCCTACAGCGAGAGTGTGAATTAATGGCCCAGTCTCTGATCTGATAGGAATATCCATGGGCACATACAGAGATGTCCACTGTTGCTGCTTTTGTTTGCGCTGGCAGAGGAGCCTTTGGCTGCCAAGCTAAGACAACAACACCAGGAGTTTGCTATTTGTTACCTCTCTAGGCACATTTTAGTGTCATTATATGCAGACAACATAACTTTATACCTGAGTAATCCACAGACAAGCCATACAAGGGCGCTGGGGGAGTTTTGTTTATTTTGGGGAACTGTTTGGTATACGGATAAATTGGGTGAAATGCCATATGTTTCCACTGACACGTAACATGCAGTCCTTCACTCCAGACTATCCGCTACAGTGGTGCCTGCTTGAGATAAGGAGGAAACTTTGAGGGTTAATAACGGCATTGCACTAACAACCATCAAGAATAACATTACTAAATGGGTATCCCTACCTCTATCTTTGACAGGCCAAATCGGACTCATGAAGATGATCATTCTCTCTAAGCTTCTATACCAATTTTTAAACATTCCATACCCACCCAGGTCTTTTTTCACAGCATCCGCACGCACATGATGCGGCTGGCATGGGCAAGCAAGCAACCTTGTACACAATGGGACATTCTTACCCTCCCCTTTTCAAAAGGTGGATTTGAAGGACCGAATTTGGAATTATATTATCTATGTGCACAAGCACCCTATGCCATTCCCTGGTATAAACTCATCCCATATCTGCCGCATCTCGATGTGGAGGAGGGATACATGAGCCTGCTGCCACCGACATCCTATCTAGGTGCTATGTTGCATTTTCCAGATTCGACAGACTCAACAGTCGCATGCACCTCTGCTGTGTGGCACAACCTAGCATGGCATGCAGGTAAATTATTACTATACTCTCTCCGCTTGTCCCACTTTCAGACCACCCTCTTATTACCTGTTGCACATAAAGCCCCCAGTCGGATACTTATCCAACGGCTAGACTGCCCCCACTAAGGAGATCTGTATGCGGGTGGCTTGTTTAAAGCAAAAGAGCAATTTTTTGCGGGAGTAGTGCTATCCCCGCTAGATACATTTATGTATGTCAGGATTAGACATAAGGCCTCAATACGAGACTGGCGGTCACAAGACTCGGGGTGGTGGTTGGATGCCCAGCTGTTGCGGTCCGACGGACACACTACAAGTTTGGCGGTTGTACTGACAACCGACTGCTGTCACTGCTAAGATCCATGATCCCAACAGGGTGAAGGCAGTCTTGTTTGTAACCAGTCAGGGCTGCACTGAACTCAGCACTGCCCAGCTGATTACAACATTGTTTTCCGCTAGCCTTTTCAAGGTGGTTTCCTCACCATGAAAAGGCTGCCAGAGAACAAGAGCAGGGGGCCACAAGGGGGGACCTGCACTGCCCATGGCATAGGCAGTGCAGGGCCACTCCTACCCAGCACCGTCGGAATGCGCACTGTCTGCTTTGCAGACAGTGCACATTCTGAGGCTGCTGGTCGCCTCCCTCTGTGCTACGAGATAGCACTCAGCTGCTTTAAGGGAGCCGAGTGCCATCACATAGCACTGTTCCTGCCAGTCAGACCGGCTGGAACACTCTATTTCAAGGTTTTTACTGGTCAGCCAGGTCAAGCCGGCGGAAGTCTTGTAATAGGGTGGGGAGTGTTATGCCACTGCCATGGCATGGCATGGCAAGTTTGAGGGTCCTGTGTTGGGACTGCCAAACTCGTAATGAGCCCCTTGATGTGAAAGGAGTCACACCTGCATTTTCGGAAGAGCCTCAGCAACTGAACACCCTACATACATTACTTCAGGCAGAGACACCAAGGAGACTATTTCTACCTGATATTACACTATACAATTGCAGACAAGCCCCATGGAAGTGGGTGCATGAGCAAGTTGGCAAATAGCTATAACTACTGACTTAACAGATGACATTTGGGGCGCGTGCTGTGCGCAAACTGGGAAATTTCTTCCAGTATTCGTCTCTGAATCATACATTATAAATTTCTCCACAGAGTCTATTACACTGTGCATAGGCTATAAAGGTATGGGCTGCGCACAAATGTCAATGCTGCAATATGAAGGGTGCTGATTCCTTACATCTAGTATGGGAGTGTGGCCCCATTTGTGAGTACTGGGATGGGGTAGATGGTGTGCTACGTGATATGGTAGATCCTGCCCTCATGTTTGCCCCCCCGGCTAGCTTTGTGGGATACATAACGCAAATTGAACCTTGCTATAGAAGGTTAGTGGCACTGGCGCTATTACTAGCAAAGCGTAGAACTGCTTGCCGATGGGGCAGGAGACGAGAGCCCAAATTCAAAGAATGGCTAACTGACCTCTTATATTGTAATAACCAGCTAGACTTGTATGCAGCTGTATTGTATTGACCAGCTGGAATTGTGTGCCTCCAAGCTCTAGGCGTAAGGATATTTGTGATCCCCTGCATAGCTACCTGCTGATTCACTCGATCACTCTCTCAGGCACGGCCAACACAGGACATTAAATAAGGAGCTACACATGATTAGACTACCTTATGCCAGTAATATGCCGTAAAGAACAAATGATAGTATGCGATATGAACAGTGTGAGGATCCAGAACAAGATATGGAACAGTGAAAAGCTGTTGTTGGTAAAATGCTATAAGGCCACACAGATATTTACTGGCAGATTTGTTTCTCATGACTGATAAGCTTGTTGGTCTGTGTATGGCGAGGGACAAACTGGTTGATGAACTGTTGCACTACATGTTATGCCTTCATTGCACTGTCTCCATGTGACCATCTGATAAGTAACTGCTACTGATTTTATGTTTGTAGCCCCTTTGGGCCTGTGGTTATGACGTTTTAGAAAATTAATACATAAGGAAATTAAAACAAAAGTAGCAGATTCTTGTGTGGCAACAAAGTTAGGGGAGGAGAAGCTAGTGTCTTGGGAGCTGCGGCCTCTTTCAGGTACTGAACTTCATCTGCTTTGGCTGTCCACTGAGGGGTAATTAGGTTGAGTGGCTGTGGTTCAGGAGCATGCGCCATGGAAGGGCTCAGAGGCCTTGGGGCACTCATGGTGTTGCACAACTCCAAGCGGTGTTAATGTCTGGACAATAGTGAACCATGCTTAGACTTCTTGTGTGCTTCTTGAACTTCTGGATCTCCAGGTGGAGCAGCCTCGAGATCAGGCCCAAGAGTGAGCATGCATTCGTGCCATAGACCAAGACTGCTTCTTCAACTTCTTTTAGCACTCAGCAACAGCGAGCTTGGCCCTACTTTCCCAAATTTCTTTCCTGTTACTCTTGGAACCGCATGAAAGGAAAATGTCACTTACCCAGTGGACATCTGTTCGTGGCATGTGGGGCTGCAGGTTCACATGCTTTGCATAAGTCCGCCATCTAGTTTTGGGCTCGGAGTGTTACAAGTTATTTTTCTTCGAAGAAGCTTTTTTGAGTCACGACATCGGGTGACTCCTTCTCTCGGTGATAGTGAGCATGGGCATTGAGTCCTTTGTTAGATTGTTTTCTCGCAGGAGGGTGAAGTAAGCAGTGAAGAAATGTATATGTACATATATATATAGTAAGAAATAAAGATGTCCATGCAATGTATATACATATTTACATAAAGAAAGTACTACAACGGCTACAGGCTTCCGGGGAGGAGGGAGGGCGCATGTGAATAAGCAGCACTACATAGTATGAACAGATGTCCACTGGGTAAGTGATATTTTCCGTTGGATGGCATGTGTAGCTGCAGATACACATGCTTTGCACAGACTGAAAAGCAGTCCACTCCTAAAGTAAGCGGTGGCTAGCCTGCAGGAGTTGGAGTATCTTGAAATGTTTTAAGCACTGCTTGACCAACGTTTGCTTGTTGGTGAGATAAAGCATCCACACAGTAGTGCTTAGTAAATGGTGTGGTGTGGACCATGTGGCTGCTTTGCATATGTCTGCCATTGGTATGTATCTTAAGAATGCCATGGAAGCTGCTTTCCTTCTAGTACAATGTGGTTTAGGAGTTCCTAATAGCTGTGTTTTAGCTTAAAGGTAGCAAGTTTGAATACACTTTACTATCCATCTAGGTAACTCTTGTTTTGAAATAGGATTACCCTTATGAGGTTGCTGAAAAGCCACAAAAAGTTGTTTAGATTTTCTGAAATCTTTTGTTCTATCTATGTTATACATGAGAGCTCTTTTGACATAAAGAGTATGAAGAGCTGTGAAAAGAAGGCTGGCAATTCTACTGACTGATTGATGTGAAAAGGTGAAACCACTTTGGATATGAATTTTGGGTTTGTCCTAAGTACTATCTTATGTTTGTGAATTTGGAAGAAAGCTTCTTCTAAAGTGAACGCTTGAATTTCACTAACTCTTCTTAAGGAAGTAATTGCTACTAGGAAAACAACCTTCCATGAGAGAATCTGAAGAGCGCAAGAATGCATGGGTTCAAATGGCGGACCCATAAGTCTTGTGAGTATGATGTTAAGATTCCAAGCAGGAGCTGGTGGTACTCTAGGTGGAATAACTCCTTTAAGGCCTTCCAAAAAAGCTTTTATAACTGGAATTCTTAACAGAGAAGTATGCTGTCTGTTTTGGAGGAAAGCCGATATTGCTCTTAAATGAATTTTAATAGATGAGAATGCAAGGTTTGCTTTTTGTAAGTGAAGCAATTAACAGACAATATCCTGTACTGATGTTTAAAGTGGATCAATGTTTTTGGGTTGACAATAATATACAAAACGTTTCTATTTAGATGCTTAGCACTGTCTGGTTGTAGGCTTATGTGCTTCCTTTAAAATGTCCATACAATCTGATGGAAGCTGTAGATATCCAAACTCTTATTATCTCTGGAGCCAAATCGCCAAGTTGAGCATACTGGCATTGGGATGCCTGATCTGACCCTTGTTTTAAGTCAATAGGTCTGGTCTGCTTGGGAGCTTGTGATGTGGTACTACATATAGATCCAATAGTGTTATGTATCAGTTTTGACGTGCCCGGGTCGGAGCTATGAGTATTATAGTGAGGGAGGTGTGATGGATCTAGTTGACTAGAAATGGAATTAGTGGGAGAGGGTGAAAAGCGTAAGCAAATATCCCTGACCAATGGTTCCAGAGCATTGCCCTTGGATCGAGGGTATGGGTACCTGGATATGAGATTTGGGCACTTTGCGTTTTCGCTTGTTGTGAAAATGTCTATGTTTGGTGTTCCCCACATGTGAAAGTACTGTTGAATTACTTGTGGGTGAATCTTGTGTATTTGTTCCTGCATCCTGCTTAACATGTGCCCTAGTTGGTTGTGTATCCCTGGGATATAATCTGCTAGTAGTGGAATGCGACTGTGAATTGCCCATTTCCACATTGTCTGTGCTAGAAGGGACAATTGGGATGAGTGTGTCCCCCCCCCTCGTCCTTATTAACACTGTCTTGTGTGTGATCTGTGGTTGGAATGCTTTCAGTGGTTAGAGCACTGCTAGCAAATCCAAGTGGTTTATGTGATAAAGTTGCTGAACTAAGTCCCATTCTCCCTGTATAGTAAGATTGTTGAGATGGGCTCCCAAACCTGTCATTGATGCATATCAGGTGATTATGGTCTGTGGCACAGGGTCCTGAAATGCCGCCTTTTTGATAAGTTGGTGTGATTCCACCATTGCAGAGAGTTGTAAGTCTGGCGGTCCAACATCACTAGATTGTGAAGTTGACCCTGTGCCTGAGTCCATTGTTGTGAAAGACACTGTTGTAGGGGTCTCATGTGCATTGTACACCATTGCTATGCACGATGCCATAATTCCCAATAGTTTCATAATAAACTTTAATATGTAAGTTTGATTGTATTGTAGCTGAGATATGAGACTGTGAAACGCTTGAATTCTTTGTGGGTTTGTGTGAGCTAATGCTGACTGAGTGTTCAGAATTGCTCCCGGATATGGTTGTATTTGCGCTGATTGAAGGTGAGATTTCTGGTACTTGATTGTGAACCCTAGACTTTTCAGGGTATCAATTGTGTATTGTGTGTGTTGTTGACAGGTTTGAATGGTGCTGGTGCCAGTCATCCAGATAGGGAAAGACTACTATATAATGTCTTCTGAGGTATACTGCAACTACTGCTAGGCCTTTGGTAAATACCCTTGGTGCTGTTGTTACTCTAAAGGGTAGCACTCTGATTTGGTAGTGCTTGCCTGCTATTACAAACCTTAAGTATTTACGATGTGCTGGATGTATGGGAATATGGAAGTAAGCATCTTTTAGATCTAATGCTGTCATGTAGTCTTGTTTGTAGTAAGGGAATGACATTCGGAAGAGTAAGCATGTGGAAATGGTCTAAGAGAAAGTATTAATTGAGGGGTCTGAGATCAAGGATTGGTCTGAGAGTGCCATCCTTCTTTGGTATGAGGAAGTATAGAGAATATACTCCTGTCCCTTGTTGAGGTATAGGTATTACCTCTATTGCACCTTATAGTACAAGTGATTGTACCTGCTGTTTTAGCAAAACGAGGTGTTCTGCAGAAAGTCTGTGTGAGCGAGGGGGAATATTTGGTGGAGTGGAGATGAGTTCTAGGCAACAACGATTGTGGATAATTGACAGTACCCATTGATCTGATGTAATGTTGTGACATTGATGGTAGAAATGTTGCAGTCTTCCTCCCACAGGAGATGTGTACTGTGCGGAGATGCTGAGAAAATCACTGCTTTGATAAGGTGGAGGCAACTCTTGTGGCAGTGGATTTCCCCCTGCCTCCAAAGATGTTTCCTCTATAGGATCCTTTGAAAGATCCTCTAGAGTAATATTGTTGTCCCTGCTTTTGTTGGGACGTAGAGGCCTCTGATGTTGAGGGTTTAAAACCCCCTCTGAAGTGGGGTCTGCGAAAAGTACCCCGAACAGGTGTAGCGTAAAGGGCACTCATTGCCTTAGCTGTGTCCGGTTCCTTTTCTTAATTTTTCGATGGTGGTATCAACCTATGGTCCAAATAACTGCTGTTTACTAAACGGCATATTAAGGACTGCGTGCTGTATTTCAGGTTTAAATCCTGAAGACTGCAACCAAGCATGCCTCCTGATTATTGCGCTAGTGTTTATACTCCTAGCTGTGGTGTCTGCTGCATCTAGGGCGGATCTAATGTGGTTGTTGGAGATAGCCTTCCCTTCTGCAACTACCTGCTGCGCCCTTTTTTGGTGTTCCGGTGGGAGATATTGCAGGAACTCCTGCATCTCGTCCCATTGGGCCCTATCATACCTGGCTGGGAGTTAGCAATTCTCCATTAATTTGCAGCTTAAGCTGCCACTCTCTTTCCTGCTGCATCAAATTTCCGGCTTTCCTTATCGGGGAAGGAGCATCCCCAGTGGACTGACTGTTTGCCCTCTTTCTTGCTGCACTCAAAACAATAGAATCAGGTGCCAATTGTTGAGTGATGAAGAGTGCATCTGATGGTGCAGCTTTATATTTTTTATCCACTCTTGTTGTTAGTACCCTAGCCTTTACTGGCTCTTTAAAAATGTCATCAGCATGTTTCAGCATGCCTGTAGGAGTTGGTACTCTTTGTGTGTAGAGGATAGAGTGTTAAATAA
Organism: Pleurodeles waltl; assembly: GCF_031143425.1. Classification (NCBI taxonomy): domain Eukaryota; kingdom Metazoa; phylum Chordata; class Amphibia; order Caudata; family Salamandridae; genus Pleurodeles; species Pleurodeles waltl. The sequence goes on from NC_090440.1 coordinate 401,041,700, forward strand.
AACATCATCCTCTATGGGATCTGAGTGCAGCTGCACATTGTGGTATGTCGCTACTCTAGCAATAACCTAATTATAGGCTGTGGTGTCTTCGGGTGATGATGGCCTAGTGGTATCTGTATCAGGATCGTTAGATGGGATATGGTCTGGGTCATACAAATCCCATGGATCTACACTGTAAGTATTGTCACCCAGGTCACCCCAATGTGAGGAGGTAGGGAATTGCACAGAAAACTGTGCAGGTGAAGGTGGTGGTAGAGTATAAGGTGGTGGAGAAGTGGGAAGCAAAGGAGAATGCGGTGGTGAAGGCTGATGTACTGTCTTTGGTTTCTCCTTAAGTTTGAAGATTTTGGCAGGTGAAGGCCCAGCTTCCAAAGTTTCTTGGAAAGATAGTTACCTTTTGGTTATAGAAGGAGGAGAGGCAATAATCTTTCCAGTATCTCTATGAATTTGGATGATTTTTCGCTATTTATGGTCCATCACTTCAAGTACAGGCCTAATGTTGGTTGATTCTTCTACAGATAGAGCCTATTTGTTTCCCACAGTTTTGAGCTCGAAGGTTTCGGCTCTGAGAAGGAGCTTGTGTGTTTCTGCTCCGAGGTGGAAGACTAATGCCTCGGGGTTCTGAAGTGGAAGCCTCCACTTTTCGAGTCGATCTTGAAACAGGCGTGGCACTCTGTTCAGTTGACGTCAAATGCATTTTTATCTTTTTCGATGCCGAACCCGAGGGCTGGTCATTGAGATTTAACTTTTGGGTCCGACCATGGCCGGCAAGCAGTGGTGGACCCAAGACCAGTTGTGTTGATTTTTTGGATGGTTTTTGGTGATGGGAAAGGGCTGGCGTACTCACATACTGCGTGGCTGGAATCACTTGGCTGTCCCATCGGAGTCACTCTCGGAATCAGAGTCTGCGATGGAAACGGCAGTCTGCGCCCGTTCCTCACCGAAAATACTGGGTGTTTGTTCGGTCGACTTGGATGCCATCTCTAGCCGACGCGCTCTTCGATCCTGCAGAGTCTTTTTGGAGCGGAAGGACTGACACGCCTCACAGGTTTCTTCTTTGTGTTCGGGAGAGGGACAGAGGTTGCACACCAAGTGTTGGTCGGTGTAGGGGAACTTGGTGTGGCACCGAGGGCAGAACTGAAACGGAGTCCGATCCAGGAGCCTGTGTGGCACTAGGCCCGAGAAGGGTGCCGTCCCCCGAAAGGGCCTTTAATCAATCCCGAAGATACAACCATATCGAGTGTAGTCAGAAAACGCTTTCGAAAACGATACCGACGTTTAGAGGAAAAATACAGAAGTTCAAACAGTACCGAACCGAGATCTACCTGAGCGAAAGGGAACACGTCCGAACCTGACGGCAGAAAGAAAACAATCTAACAAAGGAGTCGATGCCCATGCGCACTATCACCGAGAGGAGGAGTCACTCGATCTTGTGACTCAAAAAGGGCTTATTCGCAGAAAAACAACTTGTAACACTCCGAGCCCAACACTAGATGGCGGGCTTATGCAAAGCATATGTATCTGCAGCTACACATGCCATCTAACACAACTTTGTGTCAAGATTAGGGGCTGAGACATCATATGCAAACTTCATGGGTGTCCCTGACTGACATTTTTCGATGACAATCACGACACAGCTTGAAACCTGTAGTATTAGGGACCATATCTGCACACTGTAGATAATATAGAGTAGGATTTTTTTTTTTCCTGAGGGAAAGTTCTGACAAAAAGACAGCACTGCTAGCTCCGGATTCGAGTTAGAAGGCTTGATAAAAACTGAAAGAAACTGACCACAGGTGGTGGCCTTATAATACCCCTGATGTAACATTCAGAACCGATGAGGAGCTGCACGTCCCACCTGTCAACTAGCAGGGGCAAAGCTATTAAAGTTTCTGGATCCAGCCTGGTGCCTGGGGAAATTCACAAGGTGAGGAATCTGCAGTTAGAAGACGGTAACAGAAATAAGGGTTTGCACCCCACCAGACAGTAGATTTGTGTGGAGTCTGCCATCATTCAACATTATCCTGCTCGCTTTTTTAAGTTTATGTTGAACTAACATGGGTTTATACCCAACAATGCAGTTATTTTTCCATACCATTCTGAACAGCTTAAATTTGCTATAAAGTAAGGCATGCATACAAACTGATTAGCAATAATTGGAAATAAAACCCAAACTGATATTGGTTGGCAGTAATAAACTACCATCTTGCAACTGCCTTCCAAATTTATTCACAAAATTACCAAGCAAGCCTAAATATAAACATTTTGACCAAGAAATGTAAGTATTATATATTTTGTGAAATTAAATTTACAAATTTCTGGAGTCAAATGGAAAGGCAACTATCACACTAGCTTTATTTGTCTCTCACATAGACTATTGTAATTTTGTTGTTTCTAGACCTGCAAGAACAGAAAATAAGCAAATTTCAAATGAGTTATAATGTTCCAAATGCAGCAGCGAGGGTGCTGGTTAGAGGGTGGGAAAAGCAATAAATAACGCTAGTATACTGTACCTAAACTGACCGATTCTATTCTTCAAATACTGCTTCATAATAAGCGTTGAGTTGAATGTATGACATCAACCACAATAAATCCCTGAACTATAGAAACTGACGTTTTGTGTTTCCTTTAGCACATTTTTGATCCGAATACTTTGAAACCAACAAGAATGCATAAGGAAGCATCAGGATCACACAATTTGAAATCAGTAATTTAGTGATAAAGGGCTGGTTAAGTGTGAGCGGCCAAGACAGTTATCTATAAGCTCTTCATTTATCAAATGCTTCTTTATGTCAGACTATTTCCAGAGACATTTATGATATTACTTTTACTTCATGACTAGACAGTCACAAATTTACTATTAGAAGTAGGTTGGCAGAACGTCAGGAGCTATGAAGCAAATAAAAATAATACAGAAGAGGTACTGGAATGCAGTCCGAATTTTTTAAAAAATGTCAGAAAACCAAACGGTTGTCTTTAATTCAGTCACGTTTTATTCTTTAGTAATTAGTCACTGTCCAAATTCTTCTATGTTTAAAGTAAATAAATTGCTGGTGAAAATGGAATTGATTGTACTCATGCGCAAAGATTAACAATGTTTTTATCTACAAAGTGAGGCTGGGCAGGCTTTCACTCTTGAAAGTGCTCAGAAATTCTCAGGAAGGGTTTCCTTGGAAAACATAGTTGCAAAAAACAAAGAGTCAAAGTATATTCTACTAAATCAAAAACAATGGAATTATAACAATGGGCCTATCATGCTGGCTGTTGTTACACAGAATGATGTACAAGTTACTTACCGGTAACAAAATATCTGGTATAGACATATTCTAGTTGCAGGTTCCTTACCTTGGAATTTCCCATAGGTGTCACAATGGATCCGGAGATTTTTCTTCGAGCAATACCCTTGCGCGTTGGTAGGTGGCTTTGGTCGACTCGCGGCCATTGTAGTCCGTGATGACGTCGGGACTTGTATATAGACGCCACCTTTGTGCAGTGACATCAGTTTCTTTTAACGACTTTCCATGCAAGAGCGCAGAGCCGCTAAGAACACTGAGATTGGTGTGCCAGAGCTAAGGACCTGAAAGGGGAATCCCTGTCCCTACAAATCAGTTCGCAAGCAGGAGGATGGGTAGGCGGTAAGGAATTTGCAACTAGAATATGGGCCTGATTACAACTTTGGAGGAGGTGTTAATACGTCCCAAATGTGACGGATATACCACCAGCCGTATTACGAGTTCCATAGGATACAATGGACTCATAATACGGCTGGTGGTATATCCGTCACTTTACCGTCACCTTTGGGACGGATTAACACCTCCTCCAAAATTGTAATCAGGCCCTCTGTCTGTACCAGATATTTTGTTACCGAAGGGAAGTAACTTGTACATCTGATTAGGACTTCTAGTTTCAGATTCCATACCTAAGAATAGATACCCAAGCAATGCCATTCTCAGAGGTGGGCTGCGAACCATGATCATACTAGGAAGTCCTGCAGGACCGAACGACCAAAGTAGCCGTCCCGACGGAGCTGACTGTCCAGGCTATAGTGTTTAGCAAATGTGTGCAGGGACCCCCAGGTAGCTGCCTGACAGATATTCAGGACAGGAACTCAGCATGCTAACACAGTGGAAGCAGCAGTTGCTCTTATGGAATGAGCACACAAGCCCTCAGGGGGTTGCTTCTTGGCCAAAGCGTACATCATTTTGGTGCAAAGAAGCACCCATTGAGAGATGGTAAGCTTTTGCACCGCCTTCCCTTTTTTCGCACCCACATACCTAACAAAGAGTTGATTGTCCATCCGGAAATCTTTAGTACGATTAAGATAGAACGCCAACACTCTTTTTGGGTCCAGACGATCAAGTCTCTTCTTCTCAAGAGAAGGATGTGGGAGTGCGTAGAAAGTAGGCAGGGTGATGGACTGGCCTACATGAAAAGGCATAACCACCTTTGGAAAGAAGGAAGCCTTAGTGTGCAACACCACCTTGTCAGGGTGCACAGATAAGTATGGAGGTTTAGACGAAAGGGCTTGAAGCTCACTCCCCCTGCGAGTAGCGGTGATGGCAACAAGAAAGACAGTTTTGAAGATGAGGAGCCACAAGGGACAATTGTGCATCGGCTCAAAAGGAGTACACATTAAAGAAGTAAGGACAAGATTGAGGTCCCACTGAGGCATGATAAATGGAGTGGGAGGAAATAAATGGGTGAGGCCTTTTAGGAATCTACTAACAATAGGAGATTTAAAGTGAGGGCTGATCAGGTAGCCTAAGGAAGGCCGAAATGGCAGATAAATACCCTTTAATGGTGCCCAAACCAGAGCCCTGCCTAGCCAAAGAAAGAATGAACATAAGAACCTCAGTTAGAGGGGCAGAGAGGGGATCAACAGATTTGTTGGTGCACCATGCCACAAATTTATTTCAATGACAGGTGTATACAGTTTTGGTGGAGGGATGCCTGGCTGCCAAGATAACATTGCAGATTTCGGGCAGAAGATCAAAAGTCGTCAACTGGTGCCGCTCAATCTCCATGCATGAGAGCGGAGGTTGGACAGGTTCGGGTGAAGGACCGTCCCCTGTTGCTGCAACAGAAGATCCGCCCGAAGAGGCAGTCTGAGGGGAGGATCGATGGACATGCTCAATAGCTCCGGATACCAGACTCTCCGTGCCCACTCTGGAGCTACCAGATGACTTGGGCCCGGTTGTTCCTGATCTTCTTGAGAACTCTGGGCAGAAGTGGCATAGGCGGAAAGGAGGCCGGAGTTCCACTCGAGACGAAAAGCGTCTCCGAGCAAGTGCTGCCTTGTAAACTCCAACGTGCAAAACAGCTGACATTGCGCGTTCTCTGCAGAGGCAAACAGATCTAACCAAGAGTCTCCCCACTGCAGAGAGAGACCTTGCGCCACCTCCGGATGGAGATCGTGATCGGATGTGCATCGACGGCTGAGTTTGTACGCTCTGGTATTGAGAGACCCGCCAGATGTTGAACCACCAGGTTAATGCCCTGATGTTCCAGATATATCCAGAGGCGTTGTGCCTCCTGACATAGGGTTCAGGACCCTACTCTGCCCTGTTTGTTGCAGTACCACATGGCGGTAGTATTGTTCGTGAACACCTGCATTACTTTTCCTTTGAGAGAGGGAAGAAATGCTTTCAACGCAAGCCTGATCGCTTGAAGCTCCAGAAGATTGATATGGAGCCCAGACTCCGCTGGAGACCAGAGGCCTCCAATCTCCGCCTCTCCCATGTGGCCGCCCCAACTCAGAAGTGAGGCATCTGTCACTATGGATAGATCTGGTTGGGGAAGGGAGAGGGATCTGCCATGGACCCAATGTGGATTCGAAAGCCACCACTGCAGGTCTTTTCGCAGTCCCCTCCGACATCTGGACCATGTCAGAGAGATTCCTCTGATGCTGCACCCACTGGAACTTCAAGTCCCACTGCAGAGCCCGCATATGCCATCTGGCATGTGTTACTAGCAGGATGCAGGAGGCCATGAGGCCCGTTAGCCTCAGAGTCAGTCTCACCGAAACCCAAGACCAAAGCGGAAAGATCGGAATCATAGCCTGAATGTCTTGGATTCGCTTTTCGGGAGAATAAACCCGGGATTGCACTGTGTCCAGAACAGCTCTGATGAAGGGGAGCGTCTGAGAGGGAGTCAGGTGTGACTTCGGCACATTTATAGTGAACCACAGCGTGTGCAGGAGGTTCGCCGTAGTCTGAAGGTGGGAGACGACTTTCTGGGGCGAGTTCGCCTTCAACAGCCAGTCGGCATGGTAGGGGAAGACTGAGACCCCTAACCTGCGCAGATGAGCTGTGACCACCGCCATCACTTTAGTGAACACCCGAGGGGCGCTGGTAAGGCTGAATGGGAGCAAGGTAAACTGAAAATGCTCGTGACCTACCATGAATCGTAGGTAATGCCTGTGGGCGGGCAGGATGGGGCTGTGGAAATAAGCGTCCTGCAAGTCCAATGCTACCATACAGTCTCCTGGATCCAAGGCAGACAGAACCTGAGCCAGGGTGAGCATTTTGAATTTCTCCTTCTTGAGGAAGTAGTTCAGGTCCCATAGGTCTAGGATAGGACGTAAGCCCTTGTTCTTTTTCGGCACCAGAAAGTAGCGGGAATAACAACCACAATCTATTTCGGGCACAGGGACCTTCTATATAGCTCCCATGGCCAAGAGAGCTGCGACTTCCTGGCGGAGAAGTGCCAAATGATCCTCTGGAAGGTGATTGAAGGATGGAGGCATGGCTGGTGGAGCCGATTCGAAAGGGAGGGAGTAGCCCTTTCGAACGATCTGCAAAACCCACCTGTCTATAGTGATGGATGCCCAGTGGGGCAGGTGATGGCGAATCCTGCCGCCAACTGGATGGGAGTGAGGAGACGGACTAGGAGGGTTTACGGGCTACAGCGGGGGCAGAGGTGGACTGGGCTGACCTCTGGTACCTTGCCCCACGCTCACATGGGAGTCCGCGTCCCCAGCCATGCAGAGGCTGGACAGCATTGGTGGCACAGTGGCTGGGTGGAGGACGCGACAGGGAGCCCCTTCCGTGGCCATGAATGGGGTGAAAAATGGGCTGGGGGGGCGAGGGGCAGAGGAAAGACCAAGGGACTGAGCCGTAGCCAGGAAATCTTTGAATCTCTCCAAGGCTGAGTCCGCTTTGTCTCCAAAGAGAAGGGAGCCATCAAAGGGCATGTCCATGAGTGACAGTTGGACATCCCCAGAAAAACCAGAAGTACCCAACCAGGTGTGGCGTCTCAAGGCCACCGCCGTAGCAACCAATCTGCCCAGAGAGTCGGTCGTGTCCAGCCCAAAACGGATTGTGAACTTTGCCACATCTCTCCCATCGTTCACAGCTTGGGAGACAACAGCAAGGGCCGCCTCTGGTACCTGCAGCAGGACTGACGCAACCGTATCCCACAAAGAGTGGGTATAGCAGCCCAAAAGGCATGTGGTGTTCACAGACCGCAGCACGAGACTGGAGGAAGAAAACAACTTCTTACCAAACTGTCCCAGCCTTTTTGATTCCCTATCCGGGAGTGCGGAAGGGAATGCACCTGAAAAACAGGAAACCTGGATGACAAGACTCTTAGGTGTGGGGTGTTGGGTCAGGAATTTAGGGTCGTTCGGAGCGGGCAGATGGCGGCGTGCGATAGTCCTATTCACAGGACCCCTGTGTTGGGTTCGGATCAAGTACCCAAAAGGACATCTGTGAGGGCTTCATTGAATGGCAAAAGAGGTTCTGAAGTGGAAGCCCCAGGCTGAAGCACCTCCGTCAGGAGATTAGACCTGGCCTTTACAGTAGGAAGCTCAAGGCCAAGGACCTCAGCAGCCCTACTGACCACCATATCATAAGTTGCTCCTTCCGCCGTAGCCACATTAGGAGGAGACAGCATGCCAGCATCAGGAGAAGTATCCAGACCACTGGCGTTGCCCAGTTCCTGAGTCTTCAGGTGCATGCCTGGCACTCGGAGCACGACTTTGGGTTGTGGTCACGCTCAAGACTCCACAAACAAACCCAATGAGGATCTGTCACCGACATCATGCAGTGACAGTCCTCGCACGGCTTGAAACCGATCTTCATGGACATACTCGACGCACCAGAAATTCTCACAAAAACTCAACAAAACGGTCGAAGTTGGTCAAAAAGAGACCGGAGTAGATCTTCTTCGGATCAGCGCAAGGCACGGAAAGAAAAGAACTGACATTACTGCGTGAAGGCGGCGTCTATATACTACTCCCGATGTCATCACAGTGACTACGACGCCAACGGCGCTTGCGGAGTCGACCGATGCCACCTACCGACGCACAAGGGTATTGGTTGAAGAAAAATCTCCGAATCCAGTCTGATGCCTGGGGGAAATTCTAAGGTAAGGAATCTGCAACTAGAAGTCTCTATCAAATATATAATATTTTTGAGTCTGGTGGTAAAAGAAATTGGGAGCGGCAGACAACACTTCCATATCTATCAACAAGTACAATTAAGTAAGCAGTACTAAGATGATATAAAGGCTAATCAGCAAGATGGGGGCTACTCAGCAGTGTGCCTATAATTTAAAGCAGAATTTAGTCACATAGTCTAGTAGGCCATGTGTGCAAAACACCTCAGCACTGAATGTCTTGGACCATAAAATCACAGAAGTCATATTGTGCAATTGATGGATAGCATTCAATGACAGTTAGAGAGATATTTTATGGGAGAACACTAATGATTTGGATTTGCCTGGTCCTCTGTCCTCAATGTTCTATGCCGTTTATTTAAAGGGGAGTAAGCATATATGTGTATCAATGTCTTTTTGTTTACATTTTTAAAATGACATCAGCACAATACTTCTGCAGCACAATTACAAATCACTGCATTACATTTGGTGACAGTACAATCCTTCTGTAACATGATCATCTGTGTCTCTAGTATTGTGGATGCCCTGTTAGTATGCCATGACCAATTTAAAAAAAATCTTATATTAATTACTCCAAGGCCAAAAATATGACCTTAGGCAACTGCAAAAGAAAAAGAAATTGGATGAACACTTGGTAAATTGCGAATCCTATCTTAACATTTTAGTGAACAAACACCAAGCTTGGCTAGTTTATGGGCAAGGGTAGCAAATGCAATGAGGCAAGATCTTGTCAGGGTCAGCCACAAACATAGGAGGTGACCTTAAATCTCACAATGGATTGCTCATCAGGCAAAAAAGATGCTAGGTTTAAGAAAAGGGGACCCATTAGGCTTTTCATAACCTGGCAACGTGAGTGACTCGAAAGGCTTACTTGGAGAAAGATATGGGACCTCATGAATTCTATCGCAATCAAGGTATTACTTTGGAATTACCTTATGCTCATTCATAGCTGTTATCTTGAATCATTTGGCTATCATTGCGGATGTAGGTGTAACTATCCAATAAGTGAGGTGGGCAACTGAGACCAGTGTTTTAATCATTAAATAACTGCATTTGCATTGAGAATAGTAATGCAGAATATATATAATAGTCTCACCATATAAATGTATTACCATTGAACAGTAAAATACCTGGTTGACCTACATTCATCATTATGAGTAAGGTCAAATATGGAGTTTCTTGTTTAAACTTCCAAATTCTGATGCTTGGCATGAGGCCATAGGATCCTCTTTATAGTAAACAAAGTTTTGCACAAGAAAGGGTAGGACGAATTTATGGAAAAATATAATTTGTAGTTTCAATTCCATACAACAAAATTTTAGATGTGCCCTCTTTTAATGCTCATTTTTAGGTTGAAGCCTATTGGGGACATTCTGAAGGCTTAAATAGGAATGCATTCCGTCCATTGCTTACCATTGGCTTTCTGTTCAGTTACTAACATTTGTTTGGTTTCCATTCACTTGCTTTATTTGTTTGAGGCCGTGTAGATTGTCTTTGCCCCTCCTGTCCTGAGGAGCATATTTACTAACTCTCTGATTGGCGCCATCCATTCTTCCTGCGTGCTCACTTTCTGCGAACTATTTTTTTTCCCTTTTTTCGTGAAGTGCTTCATGAGACTGCATGTGTGTTACAGTCGTCTTACTCGTATCCTTCTCTTTTTGTTGGCTGCTGTAATCGGTGAACTATAAATTACACGGAAAGTTGTCACCTGCATAACTGTAACTTACATGCATGTTGTCTTCTGTATACATTCAAGCTGACTGAGTTCTGCAACGACAGTGAAATAACTATAAGGAGTATCATTGAAGATACATCAGTTAGTGAAGCGTGGTAATGCTGCCGAGTTAAGATTTTTTTTCACCCTGGGGGAGAGGGTAATAATGGAGATCCCGATAAGGACACTTCTCAGAACCTACTTTTTAGAACTCCCGGCGCTGAGCACCAGCAGGACCCCGTCCACTTAAAGCCCTGGTTTAACTTCTGTTCGTTGCAGGAAAATAAAGCTTTCTCAGCATCGAGCTCAGGAGGATCGTGTTGCCTTTGTTTACATATTTTTGAGTTTCTTATTAACTGCAATAATAATCGGTAGACATATATGCTGACCCTTTCCATTCTCCACACCCTCTCTCCCTTTTTCAGCAGGAAATAAGCGTGTTTGTATTTAGAACGGTGCTACGTCACTGTCGGACATTTCTCCAGACCGTGTAGTGCTGTGCTGACGGAGCTCCCCAAACGCCCCCTCCACCCCCCCACCCAACAACCCCGCACCAAAAAGACAAAGAATACGAATTGTGATTGCAGTTAGACAGCGCTTACAACTCCTGATATTACTTTTTTAGCACATCAGTGTTACTATACATTACAGCAGCAGGGGCCAGGCCTTCGCCAACAGCTCAGGGGAGCCCAGGAGCACAGCGACCACCACAAGAGAGAGGGCATCAATAGGCTGTCGCAGACCCCGGCGGTGAGGACACACATTCAGTGGTAATTACTCACGAGGTGGCTTGCGCCTCTCCTTGCTGAATTAGCGAGGTCCAGTCCTGCAGCCCACAAAATGCGGAGTGTCTTGTGCGTTTATTTCATATCCATAACTTGGATTTTAAGGCCTCCTTTAACAGTCTCTGACACCTGCTTTTAGAAGGACTCCCACTAGCAGGCACGTAGAATTCCCCAAAAGCTTTCAAGTTTTTTTCTCGTTCATTTGAGGACAGGATTCTCCTTTGCGGTTATGTAGAAATGGGACTGAATCATTCTGTTGTGCCCGAAATCACTCCGATAATAAAATTATGATAAATAATGTAAATGGGGCGGCAACTCTTAAAAACACACGGAACGGCGTGACTTTCCGACTGGTAGACCTGTTGTTTGCGTTATCCAGCGATTCAGCTCTGGGGGTGCGCTGTGTTACCGTAATAACTTCCGGAGCACAAACTGTGATTTTTTTTGTATAAATAACCTTTTATTTAGGACCCAGTCTGGAAACAAATGTCTCCCCTTATCTTAGCTCTTTCAACCATATCCAACATCTTGGAAATGGGCTCCAACATATCCAAGCGTGCATGCTTTCAAAGGATCTCTTAAGTACTTGTAGATAATAGTACAAAGTCGGGAGACCAACTACACAGTGGTCATCAATACATTTGCTCATTCTGCCCTTACTCAAATGTACGCCTTCATTGTAAAAGCGTTCATAGCTTAGGCATGCGTACTTAAACTACCATGCAGAAAAGGAAACGCAATGAGGCCAGCGAGGCTGCAGTATCTTCTTTGCGTGAAACCTTTTCTACACCCACCTCTTCCACAGAACACTCCTGTAGAGTACTGCGGGGAAAGAGGGCGTCTGACAAATCCAGCTTTGTATAAACCACTGAAGTGAATCATCCCACCAAGGAACACTGTCCCCATGATGAGGCGAGTCACTAGTGGAGGAGCAGGCCCACTTCTAAGGAAACCTCCCTGAGCTCGCCCATAGGATGCTTTACTGCAGTGACAGCAGCATGGCCAGTTATGGCAATCTGCTGTATCAGGGATGGAAGAGTAGAAGGTTTGATCTTATGGAAATACAGACTGATTGCAAACCACCTCTAATCTGTACAAGGCAATTACTGCAATTGGCCTATCTGCAATCCAGACGTAAGAGAGATGAGCTTGGGAGTTGAGCTACCACTATGCAGGGTCAGTGGGTGCAACTTTCCGGCTGTCCCCAGGTCCAATCTGTAATGACTTTCATACACATGGTATCAATTCCCAAATAAACCCTTAAACATTTTTTGAGCAGGACAGTATAAGAACAAGGGATCACTATGGCAGCTAGCGTTAAGGGGCACCTTCATGCTTGAAGCAGCCAGTATAGCACCCTTCTGCCACATCCAGTTTCACACTGGGGAGCACTGAACATGTGCAAGACTTGATAGCTCTTCCTTTCTGTTTACAACGAAAGTGGCTGATACGGGTTATGCTACTTAATACTTGACGAGGGCTCCATGTAGCACACTGATCAAACATTCAACTGTTTGTCATATTTCATTCGGATGCAGGAAAGGGTGAGAATAATTTCAGGTGGACGGGATGGGGCGGGGCAGCTGTCAGCAAACCAATTTGCTCTACCAAGGTGGAGAAGTTCAGGGCATCCCACTGTCTTCCTGGCCTCCCTCCAAAAATACAAGATGTAAAGGGCTCTTAGAAACACTGAACAATGCTCACAGATACAAAGAAAATTGGAAGATGGAAGAAAAACGGAAGTCCCTGGAGGCCGTTTGGTCCCATGAGATCAAAAAGAATCTTTGTAGGGATCTAGCCTTCCCTACAGAGACAGTGATGTCTTCTATACACACAGATTTTTTTTACAATGTAATATTGGATGTCATATGTGCCTACATTATGAGGGTTCCCGCAGAAACATGAACTAGTAATACAATGTTCCTAGAATTAATAGCAGCTAGAAGGATGCAGTACCACTTGCTGCAAACAGAGGTCCCTCTAATGGTCAACTAGATATACACAATTATTTAGGTCGACCTAACAGTGCGCTGCTGCCTGGTTGCAAAAGGCATATTGTGGGCTCACCCAAAACATACAGCGTCCACCTCAGTCGATCTCATTTCGATGCCTTTTACTGTGTTTTTTTGGGTCAATCTTCTGTTTGTGCCTCCGTGGAGCACAGCGTCTTTACCAATCTCTCTGAATAACTGGTTTCTAAGCTTCCACTTGTTGCTTTTATCAAACTACTTTTTTCTTTAGCAAGTCATTAAAAGTGCATTGCATGTATTTTCCAGCTGTCTAACCAACGTCCAAGTTCTCTCCCCTCGCCTGCACTCATGTCATGCTCTCTCCCTCACCTCCATGTGCTTCTCAGTCACCCCACCCCAAAGCACTAGATGCCACTCTCTTTCACTCATGTTCCTTCACCTAAACATCCTCATGCAACGTGATCCTGCAACCCTGTCATTCTATTGTAGTCATTTTTTTTCAAGCGGTTTGCATTGCCTTAGTTTAATCAGTGCTTTTGCACTTTTTTTTTTTACTAATTCATCTCAGATCCGTAAATAGAAAAACAAATGCGCACGCCATTTTGCAGGTGCACATATGCATGTTGAGCACTTGCACATGCTTACAAAATGACTTAGTGGCTGCATGATTCTGTTTTTTTTGTTTTTTGTTTGTTAAATGACCATGCCGCACAGTTCCCGCAATGCTGTACAGCATGGCTGAAAAAAAAAATGCTAAGCCAATGGGTCCTAGAGGCGAGACGTACTGGCTTGGCCAACGTCTGTTATTCTTGTTAAAGACATACCAATAAAACCAGTCTGATACGCAGTTAATGTTATTAGTGTTCAAGGAACCTGAAATATATTAAACATAGCGCATCAGAATACGATTCATTATGACTTACAGTTGCCCCAGAGATAGGGCCGCTGTGAAAGTAGCAAGGATTAAGCATAAAAGGGCTTTGAGGGAGAGTAAGATAAAATATAAAGAAAAAACCTGGGAAGAGTTGGAGCGCACTACAGTCCTGAAGGATCCTTGTCTGTTTTGGAAGGTGGTTAATAGAGGTTCTTTTGCAACAGAGACATCTGAGGGCTTGGGCTGTAATATTGCCCCGGAGGCCTCGATAAATTATTTTTGTAGAATTTTTGAGGGAATCCCCCTAAGAAATAACTGGGAAAAAGAGTGTGTTGTGTTTCCCACTCTAGCAATCAGGTTTTCGCTCCAGGAGGTTATTGGTGCACTCCAGGGTAGTGCTAGTAATAAAGCCCCGGGCCTGGATTCCATCCCCATGGATTTGTACAAATCTTGTCCCCAGCTATGGGCACCTGTTCTCTTAAATGTTCTTAATGTGGCAGTTACCATGGGAATTCCTGCCTCCTGGAGAAGGGCTTGTATCATCCCAGTTTTTAAAAAGGGGGATCGGAATGATCCTAAGTCTTATCGCCCCATTTCCCTACTTGATTCTTCTGTGAAGATTTTGGGACGTATCATCTTAAGGCGTATTGAGGTTTGGATGGCAAAAAAGGAAATTTTGAGCCGGGACCAGTACGGATTTAGGGAAGGTCTTGGCACGCGTGAACAGTGCCTTAATTTTCTGATGATGATTGGGAAATATACGCAAGCCAGGAAGGGCACCCTCGATCTTGCCTTTGTGGACCTTAGTTGTGCCTTTGACAAGGTAAATCGGTCTATACTGTGGGAAAGGATAAGTCAGTTAGGGATGGATCCTAATATTGTAGAGCTGCTCCGGTATCTCCACTCAGGATCGGCTGCAAATTTGAGGGTGGGGATAAACGGGGAATGTTCAGAGGCTTTTAAGCTCACGAAGGGTGTTCGCCAGGGGTGTGTTTTGGCCCCCACTCTGTTCCTTTTATATACAAATGGATTGTTGGATTTTTTGGTGGAACACTGTAGGGATGTCCCTAAGGTGAATGGCACTAATGTCCCTGTGTTGACGTACGCGGATGATGCAGACCTCATGGCCCGCACTATTAATGGCCTCCGTAAAGTAGTTAGAGCTTATGCCTCTTACATGTCAGGCTTGGGTCTAGAGATTAGTTTTAAGAAATCGCATTTTATGGTATGTGGCAGACCCTTGAGTAGGGTGGGGCAGCTAAAGGTTGAAGATCAAATTATTAGCAGGGTTCATGAATTCCCATATTTAAGGGTGATTTTTGATGATAAAGGTTCATGGAAACCCTGTATTGCCAGAAGGAGTATGCTCTTCCATGCCTCAGTTGGTGGCACTTTTGATTTTGCTGTAAGAGTAGGAAGTAAACCTTTTAAGCCTCTGCTTGAAATCTACAGGCGAAAATGTCTCCCTGTCCTGTTGTATGGTGCAACACTCTGGGGGTATATGGATACCCGAGCCCCCATTGTTGAAGAAAATCGTTTCTGTAAAAGGCTCTTGGGTGTTGGTCAAAATAACTCTGTTTTTTGCCTGCATCTAGAACTAGATCTTGAGTTTGTACAAGACACTATTCAGTTGCCTCCCCTCTTGCTATGGATCTCGATTTGGAGTAATGAATGTGACAATGTAAGATATATTCCCTGGCTGACGTACATAAGAAAGGCAGCACACGATTTGGGGCGGCCTGACTTGTTTGACACTCCTGAGGGTCTGACTAGCCGTGATAAAAATTGGGTAAAGGACAATTTTTTTAGAATCCAGGGGGCTAAAAGAGAGGGGGAGGATCTAGGGAAAAAATCGGTCAGAGATTTTGTTATGTTAAAGATGGGGGCGGGTCCTGAGCCCTATCTCTTAGTGATAAATGATTTGAGGGAAAGGAATCTCCTCACTCGATTTCACTTGGGGATCATTAGAAGTAATCTATGTTTCCCGTTAGGCCAGTATGGTGAAAAATCTACCAGACCTTGTCCTTGTGATGGGATGTCCCTACGGACCTTGTCCCATTTTACATTATTTTGTGTCTTTTATGCACCTTTTAGAAGTCGTTTGTTATTACCCCTGTTGAGGCCAAAGGGTTTTGTGCAATATCGTCCTGCTTTTATGTGGCTGCAAATGGCTTCAGATGCATTGGTGTGGAGGGGGTTGGGATTGTTCTTGAGGGGAGCCATTACTTGGCGCAGTAATTTAGAGTTTTTTAAAGAATCTTTAGATTGTTATCCTTGGTAATTAGGTTTTTATTAGTTTTTAATATTACGATTATTGTTATATTATTGTTTCATTGCTATCTCGGTTAGTTTAGTGTTGTCTATGTGATTTAAGGGTTGAATTATTTCATACCGAATAAAGTCTTATTATGACTTACAGTTGCTTTAAGATTTACATTAAGATTTTTGACTTAATTTGAGAGCAATTTATTAACATACTGATTCATATATTTTGTGGTTGAACTTAACGTTGGGTTTATAGACTGTGTTTGTAAATTGACAAGTATACTATTCGTAATTAAGCGGTGTATCCATCAACTGTTGCTATAGGATTTTTGTTCCAAAATAGTATCTGCAACGCTATTCCTACAGTGAAAAGCACAGATTCAGTGACTCTAGATTCCATTAGTATGGATTGCAGTTGCCACGGTTTACCAGATTCAATTCAATATCATTTAATTTAGTAAAAGACTCTGCCTTGTTTCTCCTGTTTGGGCATTTGTGAATGTTAAAATAATAATCTCTTAGGTATCTGTGCTGTTTGAGCTGTATGTCTGCTGGCTGTTTCATACAAAGTTTCCAGAGAAGCTAAGAATCAATAAAAAAAACTATTTGACCAAACATCAAAGCAATAAGAGTTACATGTTTTTCTATTGCCAAAGTTGAGTGAACATTGGTGGAATGCAATGCAGCCACTTTGATTTCAGACAGTTTGTAGTAATATAGAAGTAAAGAAAGTATGAGCAAAGTTGTGCATTCTTTGAGTACTATTAACCAGGGAATCCTCAAATTAAACAAAAACCGTGCTTTGGGTTTTAAAAGATTACTCACTATTAAACATAGTGATTAGATGCTAGTTTTATTCACATTATATGCAGCTTAGTGAACAGGATTTATCCGACACTAGTAGGCAATTGTTTGTGGACACCATTGCCTACGATAAATTACAGGGAAACAGAGACTGCATGGAACACACCTTCATTTACGAAGTTGTGCTGATTGTGGGGTTGGGGAATCAGTGGTTCACCATAAGACTAATTGGTCTACTGTTACATTCAACAACACACAGTACATACAATGGCAGTCAATGAAAATCATGGTCTTGCTGAACCTCCACAGGGCTTTTCAACACTGATGAAAAAGTGACTTACCATTGGTAACGTCTTTTCTGGTAGAGACTCTACCTTTTGCATATCTTCAAATGTCAGACTGGATACGTAAACTTTAGCATAGCAATTCTCCCGGTCCCACAGGTCGCGTTGCGCGTCGTCATTCTACCTTGTGCTACTTCATCTTGTGTGAATGTGAGGCTGGGACCAGTATGTATGTGTGTAGGTGTATGTATGTATGTATGTATGTGTGTGTGTTACAGTACCACATAGCGGTTGTGTTGTCTGTGAGCACCCGCTCCCCCTTGATCAATGGAAGGAATGCATTCTGTGCCAAGTAAATCACTCATAACTCCAACAAGTTTATGTGGAGATGAGCCTCCGGCAGTGACCTCTTACTTTGATTTCTTCCAGATGACAACCCCAACCCAGCAATGATGCATCTGTCACAACCATTATTTCAAGGTGGGGTAGTGAGAAGGGTTTGTTACCGGTTCAATTGCTGTCAAGCAGGCATCACTGCAGATCTATCACAGTCTACTCTGACACCTGGATGGAATCTGAAAGATTATCTTGGTGCTGACCCCACTGGACTTCAGATTCCGCTTCAAAGCACACATATGCCATATGGTATGGTCCAAATGTAGCTTGCACAAGGCCAAGAAGCCTCAGAGTCAACCTCACTGAGACCCAGGATGCAGGTTGATAACTCAGAATCATAGCCCGAATGTCCTGGATTAGTTGAGGCGGAGGCATAGTTCTGAAGAGCACTGTTTTCAGGATAGCTCTAATGAAGGAGAGCTGTTGTGAAGTCAGGTGTGGTTTTGGCATGTTATTGGAAAACCCCAACAAAGTCAACAGATCTACAATCGTCTGGAGGTGGTTCACGACTGAGGCAAGTACAACTTCAGTCATCAAGATATGGGAAGACTGCCATTCACATAGTTGGGTTACGACCACCACCATCACCTCTGTGAACACCCGAGGTGCAATGGTAAGACCAATGGGGATCATGAAAACATAAAATGCTAAAGACCCAACTGAAACTGTAGGTAACGTCTGCGGGACTGTAGAACAGAGATATGGAAATATGCCTCCCACAAATCCAGTGCTACCATCCACTTTCCTGGATCGAGGGCAGACAGAACTTGGACCAGGTAGGGCATCTTCAACTTGCCTTTCCTTAGGAAGGCGTTCAGAGGATGAAGATCCAGAATGGGATGAAGGCCTCCGTCCTTGTTCGGTATCAGAAAGTAATGGGAGTAACAACTAGTCCAGATTTCTTAAACAGGCACCTTCTCTATTGCTTCCTTGACAAACAGAGCTAGAACTTCTCTTTCAATTGTAGACAAGTGATCCTCTGCAAGATGTTGTATTGTGGGTAGCATGGCTGGATGGTAGTGGTTAGGGAGTAACCTTGTTCCAAGATCCGGAACGGCCATTGATCCAAGGTGATGCTCCTCCACCAGGAGAGGTAAAAGATGAGCTGCCTCCAACCAGTCAATTGTATGTTGCCAATGTTAAATTTAAGGGGTTCTGCAGCAGCTACAAAAGGAAGGGAAGGGAGCCGGGGCTTGGGCAGAACATTTGCCCCTGGGAACCGAAGTGCTGTTGATTAAATCCCTCATCTCATTCACTAAGAGGTCTGTTGTTCCTGAGAGGAATAATGTTTTTGTCTTTGCAAATAACCCCTGCCAAACACTCAAACAGGATGTTGTTGTTGGGAAAGCTGCCTTGTTGGTGGTGCTAAGCCTAAACAACAGGCAGTACCCTTCCTTTCTCTTAACCTTCAAGGGCTGAATCTGCTTTTGCCTCAAACAGACCCAGAGACACCCAAAGGTATATCCATAAGTCAATCTTGGACATCTGTGGAGAACCCATGGATCAAATTCAGGCATGGCACCTAAACACCATACTGGTTGTAATGACTCTTCCTACAGGGTCAGCAGTGTCCAAACCTGACTTTACCAAACATTGTGAAGCATCCTTATCATCCAAAATTGAACGCTGTAGAACTTGGCGGACTTCAACCGAGATAGCGAGTAGGAAACCTGACACTTTGTCCTAAAGGTCGTGTGAGTAACTTCCCAGGAGACATGATATATTAACCGACCTAGGGGGAAGGCTATTTGAAGAAAAATATTTTTTTTGCAGAAGCCTCCACTCTCTTTGATTCTTTATCTGGAGGAGTGGTAGGGAATGCAATTGGGTTTGTATGGCTCAGAGATGCCTGTACTACAAGATGCACCAGAGTAGGATGTTACAAAAAAAAAAAAATTGGATCTCTAAGAATTATGTTGTGATGTCTTGTCACCTGCCTATTAACTGTAGGCCAAGATTCTGGTTTTGCCTGTGCCCACAAGTGCACCAATAAAAACCTCAATGAAAGGCAGTGCAAGTTCTTGTGATGATTGCTCTGGGTTTAACACCACCGTCCATAGTTTTGTTTTGCCCTCCTATGTGGGTAAGAAAGGTCAAGGGTATCAGCGCCCTTTGAGATATTGTGGCAAATAATTAAGTCTCCTCAGTAGCACTGCAGGATTCTGGGCAGAATATCCAATGTCTGGGGAGTATTCAGACCAGTAGCATTCTGTACATCTTTGAAAACATTCCTTGTTTACAAGGATTATATTCTTCATCAAAAATAAACTCCTCCCATGAATAATCAGGCTTGCATTGGTGGAATATGTGTTCCAAAATCTGAGAGGACACCCAGATCCTCAACTGGCGCTGGTGACATCGGTCTTGGTGCTGATCATGAAGGAAAAGGCATCAATCGTGTCAACAACTGTGACGTCAAACCTGGCACCATTAATGAATCCATAGGTGTGGTTGGATCAGAATCAGTGGTACCAAAACCGAATTTGGAACCGGTCTTCCAACAAAGTTGAAAGGCATAGCTAGCACTGAAGCCAAATCCACCGACAGCAAACCAACTGGAGGCCCTCGTGGCTCCATGTACTAAAAATTTCATCCATAGCTATTTTAAGCTGTTCAGCGGCTCTGGAATCGCTGCCAGATTGGAACAAATTTGCTACAGAATCAGCACTGAAGCCAACTCCGCTAGGGGAGAAGAGCTCTGTAGCCTTGAGGTGCTGAGTGCATCATGCACCTCCAATTGTTGTAGGTGGCGAGATGCAGGTGACCCATGTTTTGATATTCATGCCTCCTATTCGATTTACTTGACTTTGACGAATTCTGGTCACATGCTCGTGACTTTAACCAGGACTGCCGCACCCTGGACTTAGACGGGAATGGGTCTTCAACTTCGTCAGATCGGCTAAAGCAAGCTTTGCCTCACAGTCACAAATGGCCTTTTTGATCTTCTTGGCACTCGAAGAACAGGACTTACAGTTGTGTCCAGAAACAGGACACCAAAGACCGACATTGTGAGGATCTGTGACCGACATTGGCTGGGTACAATCCTTGCAGAGCTTAAAACCTGTTGGTTTTGGTGACATTTTGTCTGCACGCTTGCAAATTTTTTCAGGGAAAAAACCTACATCTGTTGACTGTCAGTTGAAGTTCCGAATCTGCGTCCGTTAGAGCAGAAAGAAAGGAACTGACGCCAGTGCGAGCAGGTGGCATATGTATACTTGTGCCAACATCACATGTCCTGTCCAAGCAAGGAGGAATTGGTACACAAACATTTCCAGATCTAGTCTGACACCTGGGGATATTCAAAAGGCAAGGAGTCTCTACCAGAAAGAATGATACAGTTTGATATTTGTGGAAAACATAGAGGAATGCATTTAAAGAGAGCAGATGGGATTATTGACAGTGAATACATCAACACAGCGGGTTATTTTGGCCATGCTGATATAAACACAAACAGTACAAGTGCACTATGACCCTCGGATAGAGCTTGGTAGATGCATTTAAGAATTCCTAATATTTATAGTGTAAAGTGGTAAGAAAGAGATATTTCAAGTTGTTTGTAACTAATAGGTGACAGAACAACAGTGCTATCAGAAACCAAGTGGGTACATTTGGCCTCACCTCACTGGAAAAAAGCACTGAATCACTGCATCAACAACCTGAAACTGTGCAGAAGGTCATCCTAGATTGCTGCGGACACCACAAGAGCAATTGAAAATTGCTTCAGAAGTATGGATACATTAACATAAAACATTATGAAAATCTGACTAGCCTATATGCATGTAAATATTTCCACACTCAATAGAGTGCAAACTATGGTAATTAGCACTGACATATGGCATCCCTGCTACAAGGTTATGAAATGTTTACTCATAAGAACTTCAGCCTATCGCTTTCAGCTCCCACATTAATTTGCGATGTGTTATTTTTCTGTCAGATTTCCTTCCGTGACCAGATCTGAGTGAGTTCTGAATATCTGTCTTTAGCATTGTCTTGACTAGTGCTGTTTGCAAAATCAAAGCAATAAACTAATCAACCACTCTTGCATTACCCAAGTTTAGATCTACTTAGTAATAAATAAAACCTGAATTGCTTCCATATACGTTTTAGAGATCCAAGTTGATAAATTGTCAGTATAAGCGTACCTGTAGAATCCATTCAAAAGAAATATAAGCATTGTGTGTTTCAACCCCTTAATCCATGCTAACCGTTTTAAGGTGGAGCCTGCAGCTGTTACTCTGCACCAGGACATTGTGCTTGGTAGTTTCTCAGTAGCCATAATTACGTGACTAGCATGCAGTGTCATATTCACATGACACTGAGTGACATATTTGAGATGGTTTCCACTTGATCAATTCAGATGGAACCTTTCACGATTCTGAAATCAGACCAAGTCCATTCTATTTTGGGAGTTTTCATCAAATTCATAAACACTAAATACTCTTATTTATATATGCGGTATAAAAAAAAAAACACCCAATGCATAAGGGAATTGCTCATTAAAAACTAAAGATACCTATTTAAAGGATACATTTGCTGACCTTTTTTGAAAATAGAAATAACTCAATTAGTGATAAAAAAGTTAAACACATATTTTAATTTTCTCCTTGTAAATGATAAAATAAAAGCAGCCTAATTCATTAGAAATTTGGCACTTAGTTAAAGCAGCTGTGTGCAGTATTATAGTTAACCACAAGGTTTGCAGCAATTTATATACTTTTTCTTTTAAAGCCAACTTGTGGTGAAACTGAATTTGTGCCTCTGTACTCAACAACTACCAACCTAATCCCAACTCAAACCCAGCCCAACTCGCCACTGGTACTAGTACGTTCAGCACACATAGCTAAACCTTGCCCATCTAAGAACAGATATTGGTACCCGTTACATACAAATGAAGCTTCTGTAAAATAGGTTTTGGGGATTTCTGAAAGGTTGGTACTGCATAACAAATATGCATAAAACCTTCTAAAACCAAAATGTGCCCATTTAAATATAAACTCGTGCATGAACTTGAGTGTAAGTCAGTGGGAGACTGTTGGGATTTATATATGAGGCATTCTAAGAAGGTAGCCTCCATCTAAAATTGCTACCCCCACTTTTAGCCTGTTTGTGAGTATATGTTGGTGTGTTTTTACTGTCTCACTGGGATCCTGCTAGCCAGGGCCCCAGTGCTCATAGTGAAAACCCTATTTGCCAGTGTGTTTTATATGTCTCACTGGGACCCTGCTAGCCAGGGCCCCAGTGCTCATAGTTTGTAGCCTGAATGTTTTCCCTGTGTGGTGCCTGTGTCACTGAGGCTCTGCTAATCAGACACTCAGTGCTTATGCTCTCTCTGCTTTTAAAATTGTCACTGCAGGCTAGTGACCATTTTTACCAATTCTGATTGGCACACTGGAACACCCTTATAATTCCCTAGTATTATGGTACCTAGGTACCCAGGGTATTGGGGTTCCAGGAGATCCCTATGGGCTGCAGCATTTCTTTTTCCACCCATAGGGAGCTCAGACAATTCTTACACAGGACTGCCACTGCAGCTTCAGTGAAATAACGTCCACGTTATTTCACAGCCATTTAACACTGCACTTAAGTAACTTATAAGTCACCTATATGTCTAACCTTCACTTAGTGAAGGTTAGGTGCAAAGTTACTAAGTGTGAGGGCACCCTGGCACCAGCCAAGGTGCCCCCCACATAGTTCAGGGCAATTTCCCCAGACTTTGTGAGTGCGGGGACACCATTACATGCGTGCACTACATATAGGTCAATACCTATATGTAGCTTCACAATGGTAACTCCGAATATGGCCATGTAACATGTCTAAGATCATGGAATTGTCCCCCCATGCCAAATCTGGTACTGGGGTGCCAATCCCATGCATCCCGGGGCTCCAGCATGGACCCCGGGTACTGACAAACCAGCTCTCTGAGGTTTTCCCTGCAGGTATCGCTGCTGCCAACCCACAGACAGGCTTCTGCCCTCCTGGGGTCTGGGCCCCTCCTGGGGTCTGGGCCCCTCCTGATAGGTGCTTACCAGGTTAGGTGGCCAATCCTCCTCTGAGGGCTATTTAGGGTCTCTCCTGTGGGTTTCTCATCAGATAACGAATGCAAGAGCTCACCAGAGTTCCTCTGCATCTCCCTCTTCGACTTCTGCCAAGGATCGACCGCTGACTGCTCCAGGCCGCCTGCAAAACCGCAACAAAGTAGCAAGAACCAGCAACTACCAGCAACATTGTAGCGCCTAATCCTGCTGGCTTTCTTGACTGTTTCCTGGTGGTGCATGCTCTGAGGGCTGTCTGCCTGACTGGAAGCCAAGAAGAAATCTCCTGTGGGACGACGGAATCTTCCCCCTGCTACTGCAAGCACCAAACTTCTGCTTCACCGGTCCTTTGGGGTCCCCTCTCATCTTGACGAGCATGGTCCCTGGAACACAGGAGCTGGATCCAAGTGACCCCGACAGTCCAGTGGTCCATCTGTCCAAATTTGGTGGAGGTAAGTCCTTGCCTCCCCACGCCAGACAGTAATCCTGCGTGAACTGCAGCTGCTAGGGCTTCTGTGCACTTTTGCAAGGAATCCTTCGTGCACAGCACAGCCCAGGTCCCCAGCACTCCATCCTGCATTGCTCAACTCGCTGAGTTGACCACCGGCTTCGTGGGGCCCTCCTTTGTAGTGGTGAGACGACAGCCGTGCTCAGTTTTCTTGAACCCGTGTTCAAGTGCTTCTGCATGGGCTCTCTGTGTTGCCGAGTGCCCCCTCTGTCTCCTCCTCCAAGGGGCGTCCTCCTGGTCCTTTCTGGGCCCTGGCAGCACCCATTTTCTTCAACTGCGACCTTTGCAGCTAGCAAGGCTTGTTCGAGGTCTTTCTGCATGGAAACAACTCTGCTTCCTCAAGCACTCCGTGGGACATCTTCTGTGCAAAGGAGAAGTTCCTGGCATCTTCCGTTGTTGCAGAACCTTCAGCTTCTTCCACCCGGAGGCAGCCATTTTGCACCTTCATCCGGGGTTTAGTGGGCTCCTGCCCCCCTGGACTCTTTCGTGACTCTTGTACTTGGTCCCCTTCCTTTGCAGGCCCACAGGTCCAGGAATCCATCTTCAGTGCTTTGCAGTCAGTTGTCTTTGCAGAATCTCCTATCACGACTTTAGTGTGTTACTGGGGAAGTAGGGTCACTTTACTCCTACTCTTCAGGGCCTTGGGGTGGGGTATCTTGGACACCCTTAGTGTTTTCTTACACTCCCAGCAACCCTCTACACACTACTCTAGGCCCGGGGTCCCTAAGTGGTTCGCATTCCACTTTCTTAGTATATGGTTTGTGTTGCCCCTAGGCCTATTGCATCCTATTGTATTCTACAGTGTTTGCACTACTTTTCTAACTCTTTACTTACCTGATTTTGGTTTGTGTGTATATTTTGTGTATTTTACTTACCTCCCAGGGAAGTATATCCTCCGAGATATTTTTGGCACATTGTCACTAAAATAAAGCACCTTTATTTTTAGTAACTCTGAGTATTGTGATTCTTATGATATAGTACTATATGGTATTAGTGGTATAGTAGGATCTTTGCATGTCACCTAGTTCAGCCTAAGCTGCTCTGCTATAACTACCTCTATCAGCCTAAGCTGTCAGAACACTACTAATCTATTAATAATGGATAACTGGACCTGGCACAAGGTGTAAGTACCGTCAGGTACCCACTATAAGCCAGGCCAGCCTCCCACAGGCATCCAACACTGAAATTCCTAAAGAGAGTTTCTGATAAATACTCTGGGCCCAGCAGGTAACTAATTTGGGTCCTGGGCATAGGGCTTTAATGGCGGTCAATTCTGGTGTTCAGAAACCGTAGGGCAAAGCAGCAACTTTTATCTAGTTGATACTGTGCCCCATGTTCTCTGAGCACTACCTGTGGCACAGATTGAAGATATGACGTGGTGAAAGACACCAGTGAATTGGCAGTTGTCACAATGGAACTTGTAGCCAATGCCTCCACCGTTTCAGACCCCCACCTCCCTGCAAGCCTATGCCTAACAGACAATGAGGCGGAGAGACCTGGCATACGGCATGTTAAAGTGGGCTTTGTCAGTGGTGCTATACCTATTTTCTGAGTGGAAGTACTGACCATAGCATCAGCTCACAAAAATAAAAGAAGTTTTCACAAATCAGAGTTTTATTGAAAGAGAAAATGAGAAAGAAATATATGGTGGAATATCTGTTTTTGAGCATGTGGTGGGGATTAAGTACAGTTGGTTACTCAGTCGAGATGAGGGACCAGGAGTAAGCTCCCAACTAGCATATAATCTGCCATTTAATGCTATGGCAGTTTTTTAGGTTCAGGAAACGACTAGTAGCCCAGATGTACGTCTGCGGCATTTGAATATTATAATCTAGCATACATTGCGATGCAACAGACCACAGAATAATCTAACCTAAAAAGTACATAAGACGTCCACAAATAATAATTTTAAAATATTGTTTTAAAAAAGATAAATAATAAATCAAAGTTTTCGCCTTGTGACTTTGTGTGCATCACACAAGGATAAAATTAATATTGTATTGGTCTGTTATTTTACTACTTGCTTTACTCACCTCACATTCCAGCATTAAGGGCCTCTTTTAAAAAAAAATCTGTAATTTTCAGAAAGAGAATTAACAAATAGCTGTTAACAGTTGTGGGTGATAAGTCACCTTTTACGTGCTTCCTCCTTTCCTACTCTCAAGAGTTTAACTCTTGTATAAGTATAAGTTTACAAGCAGCTTATTAAGAGGAAAACAATCTTCAGGAAATGCTTTCCTCTGCATTATTCACTTCTGTAAGGTATTCCTATTTGTGTAATGAAGAAATATGTATGATTTGTAAAATGCACAAAAAAGGAGCAATTTTGAGGAGGAAATAAATGTATCCTTAGAAATGGGAAGCACCATGTACAAAGAAGGTGAACATTCAAGGAAAACTGTGTTCCACGTACAAAATTACATGAACGACTTGCCACTTGGAATAAGGCCAGTTCGGAATGAAGGCGGAAGAAGAAAATCTCACTTCTTCTGAGGAAAAAGTTATACCCCTTTAAGATATTTTTTTTAGTTTAGAAATGCTGATGATTTCACTTAGAATTGTAGTAAACTAGAAATATTCAGACATTCGTATTAAGATGTGCTTGTAGCTACAGGCCACAGTTGCACTCACATTTTTGTCTTCTGGTAAGTTACTCAGTTTCCTATATTTAAGAAGAGGTAAATGAAACCTGACCATCGTGATTCATCTAAAGCATCACAAAATAGAATAAAATAACCAGTCAGTCTCAGAAGGGGATAAAACGGAAATCTTATTGAAGATTTCATTCTCAGGAAATGTGCGCACACATTTAAAAGGAAAAAGGCAGCATGACCGGGAGCAATCAGACACTCACTCACTCACATAAGTGCCTTCATTAGTGTTATTGCTGTGGACAACCACCCATTTTTCCTAACATTAAGGAAATATTTTAAATGTTAGGTGGGGCTTACGTCTTTTCCATCTTGGACTTGAATGCTGCATATCCTTAAGTAGAGTTGCTCCTTGAACCAACTTGTTTACTACCTTTATAACACCTGTAGGAAGCTGCCTCTCTATATACTATACCAAAGTAAAGTATAGTGTGCACAGAGTCCAGTGGATCCCCTGAGGCTTTACAGAGGCTAAAGTAGATAAAACGAATGCTCTCTTTTGTGGTAGGGTGATCGAGTAGTTAGCCTTATCAGAGGGTAGTGCTAAGCATGTGCTGTACACACAGTGTCGAGAAATGAGGGACACACTCAATGACTAACTCTGTGCCAATTTTTATGTATCAAAAATATACTTTGCATATTTCTAGAAACAAAAGGATCTTTGTTGCAAGTAATGAAAATGTCACTTACCCAGTGTACATCTGTTCGTGGCATCAGTCGCTGAGATTCACATGGTATGCATGAGCTCGCCATCTGGTGTTGGGTCGGAGTGTTACAAGTTGTTTTTCTTCGAAGAAGTGTTTTCGAGTCACGGGACCGAGTGACTCCACCTTCTGTGCTCATTGCGCATGGGCGTCGACTCCATCTTCGATTGTTTTCCCCGCAGAGGGTGAGGTAGGAGTTGTACTATAGTAATAGTGCCCGCGCAATGAAAAATGTAAGTATGTACCTATTAAAGGATTAAGTAATATATATACAAATGTACAAAATTGAAGGTAACTTCTGAACTGCTACAGGCTTCCGGGGAGGTGGGTGGGTCCATGTGAATCTCAGCGACTGATGCCACGAACAGATGTACACTGGGTAAGTGACATTTTCAGTTCGATGGCATCTGTCGCTGTAGATACACATGGTATGCATAGACTAGTAAGCAGTTAGTTCCCCATAAGCGGTGGTTTAGCCTGTAGGAGTAGAAGTTGTCTGAAATAGAGTTCTTAATACAGCTTGACCTACTGTAGCTTGTTGTGCGGATAGCACATCTATACAGTAGTGTTTGGTGAATGTGTGAGGCGTAGACCAAGTGGCTGCCTTACATATTTCTTGCATTGGGATGTTTCCTAAAAAGGCCATTGAAGCACCTTTTTTCCTTGTTGAATGTGCCCTGGGAGTAATGGGCAGTTGTCTTTTTGCTTTAAGGTAGCAGATTTGGATGCATTTAACTATCCATCTGGCTATACCTTGTTTTGATATTGGGTTACCTGCATGAGGTTTTTGGAATGCAATAAATAGCTGTTTAGTTTTTCTGATGTTCTTTGTTCTGTCAATGTAGTACATTAATGCTCTTTTGACATCTAATGTATGTAGTGCTCTTTCAGCCACAGAATCTGGCTGTGGGAAAAATACTGGTAGTTCTACCGTTTGATTTAGATGGAATGGTGAAATAACTTTTGGTAAAAATTTTGGATTAGGTCGTAGGACGACCTTATTTTTATGTATTTGTATAAAAGGCTCTTGTGTTGTGAACGCTTGAATTTCACTTACTCTTCTTAGAGATGTAATGGCGATGAGAAAGGCAACTTTCCAGGTTAGGAATTGTATTCCGCAAGAGTGCATGGGTTCGAAAGGTGGGCCCATGAGTCTTGTTAGAACCACGTTTAGGTTCCATGAAGGAACAGGTGGTGTTCTTGGTGGTATAATTCTTTTAAGCCCTTCTATAAATGCTTTGATAACTGGTATCCTATACAAGGAAGTTGAATAGGTAGTTTGCAGGTATGCAGATATTGCTGCAAGGTGTATTTTAATAGAAGAGAAGGCTAGCTTTGCTTTTTGTAAATGGAGCAAGTAATTTACTATATGTTTTGGAGTTGCATCTAGCGGTTGTATCTGATTATGATGGCAGTACCAAACAAATCTTTTCCACTTACTTGCGTAGCAGTGTCTAGTGGATGGCCTTCTGGCCTGCTTTATGACTTCCATACACTCTTGGCTAAGTTGTAAGTGTCCGAATTCTAGGATTTCAGGAGCCAGATTGCTAGATTCAGCGATGCTGGGTCCGGGTGTCTGATCTGTTGGTTGTGTTGCGTTAACAGATCTGGTTTGTTGGGCAGTTTGATGTGTGGTACTACAGACAGATCTAGCAGTGTTGTGTACCAGGGTTGTCTTGCCCAAGTTGGTGCTATTAAAATGAGTTTGAGTTTGTTTTGACTCAATTTGTTTACTAGGTAAGGAAGGAGAGGGAGAGGAGGAAAAGCGTAAGCAAATATTCCTGACCAGTTCATCCATAGGGCATTGCCTTGGGATTGCTTGTGTGGGTATCTGGACGCGAAGTTTTGGCATTTTGCGTTCTCTTTTGTTGCAAATAAGTCTATTTGTGGTGTTCCCCAGAGTGTGAAGTAGGTGTACAGAATCTGTGGGTGGATTTCCCATTCGTGGACTTGCTGGTGATCTCGAGAGAGATTGTCTGCCAGCTGATTCTGGATCCCCGGAATAAACTGTGCTATTAGACCAATCTGATGGTGGATTGCCCACTTCCATATTTTTTGAGCTAACAAGCTTAACTGCGTTGAATGTGTTCCTCCTTGTTTGTTTAGATAATACATCGTTGTCATGTTGTCTGTTTTGACAAGGATGTATTTGTGGGTTATGATTGGTTGGAAAGCTTTTAGTGCTTGAAAAACTGCTAATAATTCTAGATGATTTATATGCAGTTTTGTTTGATGTATGTTCCATTGTCCTCTTATGTTGTGTTGATTGAGATGTGCTCCCCACCCTGTCATGGAAGCATCTGTTGTTATTACGTACTCTGGCACTGGGTCTTGGAAAGGCCGCCCTATGTTTAAATTTATACTGTTCCACCATAGAAACGAGAGGTAAGTTTGGCGGTCTAGCAACACCAGATCTAGAAGGTGACCCTGTGCTTGAGACCACTGTGAGGCTAGGCACTGTTGTAAGGGCCTCATGTGCAGTCTTGCGTTTGGGACAATGGCTATGCATGAGGACATCATGCCTAGGAGCTGTAGTATTGTTCTTGCTTGTATTGTTTGGTTTGGAGACATGTGTTGAATGACCCTGTTGAAATTGTGGATCCTTTGTGGAGTTGGCGTTGCTACTCCTTTTGTCGTGTCTATTATGGCTCCTAGATATTGCTGTACTTTGCTTGGCAGAATGTTTGATTTTGCAAAGTTGACGGTGAACCCTAGTTTGTAGAGGGTTTGTATGACTTGATTTGTGTGGTTTGAGCATTGTGTGAGCGAACTGGTTTTGATTAGCCAGTCGTCTAGATGCGGGAACACATGTATTTGCTGCCTTCTGATGTGTGCAGCGACTACTGCTAGGCATTTTGTGAATACTCTTGGAGCGGTTGTTAAACCAAAAGGCAATACTTTGAATTGGTAATGTATTCCTTTGAATACAAACCTTAGATATTTCCTGTGTGATTGATGTATTGGTATATGGAAATATGCGTCCTTGAGGTCTAGGGTTGTCATGTAGTTGTGTTTTTTGAGCAATGGTAACACTTCTTGTAGTGTGACCATGTGAAAGTGGTCTGATTTGATGAATGTGTTTACTACTCTGAGGTCTAGAATTGGTCTCAGTGTTTCGTCCTTTTTTGGTATCAAGAAGTACAGTGAATAAACTCCTGTGTTTATTTGTGTGCTTGGTACTAATTCTATTGCATTTTTTTGCAGTAGTGCTTGAACTTCTATCTCTAGAAGCTGTGAATGGTATTTTGTTAAATTTTGTGATTTTGGTGGTATGTCTGGAGGGAATTGCAGGAATTCTATGCAATAACCATGCTGGATAATTGCTAGGACCCATGTGTCTGTAGTTATTTTGTCCCATGCTTCGTAATATTGACGTATCCTCCCCCCCACTGGTGTTGTGTGGGAGGGGTGTGTGACATGTGAGTCACTGCTTGTTGGTAGTGGTTTTGGGGCTTTGAAATCTTCCCCTATTCCTAGGGAATTGCCCCCCTCTATACTGGCCCCGAAAACCTCCCCTGTACTGTCCCTGGTAGGTGGGCGGTGCGGACTGTGAGGTGCTAGCTTGTGTGGCCTGACCCCGAAACCCTCCTCTAAAAGGTGTTTTGCGGAAGGTGTTATAAGATCCTCTGCTCTGCGGGGAATAGAGTGCGCCCATGGCCTTGGCAGTGTCAGTGTCCTTTTTGAGCTTTTCTATGGCTGTGTCGACCTCCGGACCGAACAGAAGTTTTTCGTTTACTGGCATGTTAAGCACTGCCTGCTGAATTTCTGGCTTGAATCCAGACGTTCTGAGCCATGCGTGCCTACGGATGGTAACCGACGTATTAATGGTTCTTGCGGCCGTGTCTGCTGCATCCATGGAGGAGCGTATTTGATTGTTGGAAATGTTTTGACCCTCCTCAACAACCTGTTTTGCTCTTTTTTGCAGATCTTTTGGGAGATGTTCAATGAGATGCTGCATCTCATCCCAGTGGGCTCTGTCGTATCGCGCTAGCAGCGCTTGTGAATTTGCGATGCGCCACTGGTTTGCTGCTTGGACAGCAACCCTCTTCCCGGCTGCATCGAACTTCCTACTTTCTTTATCTGGGGGAGGTGCATCCCCAGAAGTGTGTGAGTTTGCCCGTTTTCTGGCAGCCCCTACCACCACAGAGTCTGGTGGCAGCTGAGAGGTGATGAATACAGGGTCCGTAGGAGGCGCCTTATACTTTTTGTCCACCCTAGGCGTCACTGCCCTACTTTTAACTGGCTCCTTGAAAATGTCCTTTGCATGGCGTAGCATGCCTGGGAGCATCGGCAGGCTTTGGTAGGAGCTGTGGGTTGAAGAGAGGGTGTTAAATAAAAAATCATCCTCTACTTGTTCCGAGTGTAGTTCCACATTATGGAATAGTGCTGCTCTAGCCACCACTTGTGAGTAGGCTGTGCTGTCTTCCGGTGGTGATGGCCTAGTTGGGTATGTGTCTGGGCTGTTATCAGACACTGGTGCGTCGTACAAGTCCCACGCATCCTGATCTTGGTCATCGTGGCTCATGGCGGTGTGAGCTGGCGAATGTGACGGGGTGTAAGTTGGCGAAGCCGGAGTTACAGGTGGAGGCGAGGGAGGAGGTGTTACCTTTTGTGCTGTTTGTTGCTGAGGAGTAAACTGAAGCGTTCTCTTCCGTTTGACAGGTGGAAGGGTACTGATCTTCCCAGTCCCCTGCTGAATAAAGATACGCTTTTGCGTGTGATCCACGTCAGTGGATTGCAGTTCTTGTTCAAATCTATGTTTCTTCATTTGAGAAGACATAGAATGCTCTTCAGTGTAGGAGCCAGAAACAGGGTCTGATGTCGCTTTTTTCGGCTCCGAAAACCCTGTCGATTGTTTTTTCGGCTCCGAGGTAACCTTCCTCTTTTTCTGTGCCGAAAATTCTTGGCCTCTATGGTCTTCGGCGCCACTGTCTCGGCGTCGATCCGTGTCGACACCGAACTCTCGGTGTCGATGCTTCTGTTTAGCACTCTCTCGGTCTCGAGGAGGCTGCGTGCCGGTGTCTCGACCGGAGTCGGACGATCTCGACACTGAATGGGCCTTTTTCGGTGCCGATTGTTGGTCACCGAGAATTTGGGTGGAGCCATGGCCGGTTGGCAGTGGCGTCCCCTGGGCCTTTTTTCCTTTTTTAAGGTTTGATCTCGACGTCTTACTCACAGTTCTTGTAGAGTGTAGCTCGTCGGAGTCTGAATCCTGGATGGAAAAGGATTCCTCCTGTTCCTCTTCTGTCTCGAACTGTCGACGCTCTTTTGGCGTGGACGCCATCTGCAGTCTTCTCGCTCGACGGTCGCGCAGAGTTTTTCGGGACCGGAACGCCCGACAGGCCTCACAGGATTCTTCGCTGTGCTCGGGTGACAGGCACAGATTACAGACCGAGTGTAGGTCCGTATAAGGATATTTGTTGTGGCATTCGGGGCAGAATCGAAACGGGGTCCGTTCCATCGGCGTTGTCCTCCACGCGGTCGGGCCGACTAGGCCCCGACGGGGTGCCGAAATCTACCCCGAAGGGCACCGAAGCGCTTCGATGTTCAACGCGTCGTCGTATGTGTATATCTCTAACCGGATCGCAACGATACCGTCGAAAATCTTCCGTCTTCAGCTATCTTTCCGTTCCGAAACTCGGAGCGACAGGAACACGTCCGAACCCGATGGCGGAAAGAAAACAATCGAAGATGGAGTCGACGCCCATGCGCAATGAGCACAGAAGGTGGAGTCACTCGGTCCCGTGACTCGAAAACACTTCTTCGAAGAAAAACAACTTGTAACACTCCGACCCAACACCAGATGGCGAGCTCATGCATACCATGTGTATCTACAGCGACAGATGCCATCGAACGTACAGTTTCAAGAATGTGTCACTTTTAAGTTTCAAAGGCACTTTGTAATTCACAGATTAAAACAGTTTTCAGGTAAGTAATACTTTTCAGTATCAAAAGTTGATACAGTGTAATTTTCATTGAAGTCAATGCAGTCCTGGGGGGAAAAGTATATACACAGTTTACAGGGAAATACAAGACTTACAGGCCCAGTCTTCGGGGGTTAAGGTGTTGACAGGGCAAAGTTCAGGAAGCACCAAGAGTGCACCACTAGTACCACAGGGCCGGCTGGGTGCAGAGTTCAAAGTTGCTGTTGGGCGCCCAATGGAATCTTATGGAGACTGGGACACTCAAAAGAGAACGGTTTGCAGGTTATGCATCTGTGGTCTCAGGGCTCAGGCCCTGGGGGGTTAAGTTCAGCACCAGGGGGTGGGGGCGCACAGGTAAGCACCAAACCCAGTGGCACAGGGGCGGCTGGGCACAGGGTGCAAACACAGCATCGGTGCCCAATGCTTTCCTATGAGAACTCTGGGTTCACAAAGCAGCTGCAGGCTTGGTTCAGGGGGTTGGCTGAAGAAGACCTATGGCTGGGCAGGTAAGTCGGCTGGGTTACCCAAGGCCAGGGAGGTTCCGGTGTAGGGGTACCTTTAGGTGTCTGGTATCTTCACCAGATACAGTTGCAGTCGGGGGGTCCTCTGGATTCAGGCTGCAGGCATTGCTGTGGTGGCCAGGAGGGTCAACCCGGGGTGTATTCAAGGTCGGTATTGCCTGGGGACTCTCTCTGGTCAGGTGGGCCACCTGGACTCAGGCTGTGGGCATCGGGGGCAGACTGTCCAGGACTCGCGGATCTGGAGTCCTTGTTGGAGGTTTCTCTGTGGACAGGGCCACTGTCCTTGGGAGATCCAGTCTTTAGAGAAGGCAGGCAGTCCTCTGGGGGTTTGTGAAGGTCGCTGGTCCTGCAGGACAAGTCGTCTTCTTGTAGCAGAAGTTGTGAAGCTGCAGACAGGCCGGTAGGGCTGGGGCGAAGTCAGTTGTCATTTGGAGTCTTCACTACTGGCGTGGCTCTTCAGTCCTTGTTCTTCTTTAGGTCGCCAGGAATCTGAAGAGCAAAGTTCAGATTTAGGGGTGTTACAGGGGTCAGTAGCCAACGGCTACTGACCCTGAGGGTGGCTACATCCTTCCTGTGCCCACTCCCTTTGGGAGAAAGGGGGCACATTCCTAATCCTCCTGGCTATCTTCCTCCAAAACAAGATGGAGGATTCTGCCACAAGGGGTTCACCTAGGCTCTGGGAATCCTTGGGGTTGTTCCATCTGGAGTACATACTCCTGCTGGTGTTTACTAATTTTCCCGCAGGACCTGCCTCCAAACGTAGGGGCTTGGTCCCCAGGGGCGGGCATCTCCACTAGCTAGAGTGCCCTAAGGCAGCAGAGCAAAAGACAGGAGCCTTTGAGGCTCACCGCCAAGTGTTGCTGTTCTTCCAGGGGGAAGGTGTGAAGCACCTCCACTCAGAGAAGCCTTTGTCCCCCCGACCCCTGAGAGCACAAAGGCCCTCACCCCATGGGTCATAAACTTGTCTAGTGGTGGAAAACCAGTCAGCCACACACTAGGGAGTTGGGTGAATTTCAGGGGGCATCTCTAAGATGCCCTTTGTGTGCATTTTACAATAAATCCAACACTGGCATCAGTGTGGGTTTACTGAGCTGTGAAGTTTGATACCAAACTTCCCAGCTTCAGTGAAGCCATCATGGAGCTGTGGAGTTCGTAATGACAACTACCAGCTCATGTACTCAATATTACTACACTGCACTTACAGGGTCTAAGAATGGACTTAGACACTGTAGGGGCATATTGCTAATGCAGCTATGCCCTCACCTGTGGTATAGGTCACCCTGCCTTAGGTCTGTAAGGCCTGCTAGAGGGGTGACTTTCTAATGCCAGTGGTTTGTGGCATGGCACCCTGAGAGGGATGCCATGTCAACTTTATCTTTTTCTCCCCATCAAGACACAAAATCTGCAATGGCATTGTGCATGAGTTCGGTGAGGGGTCCCTTAGGGTGGCACAATACATGCAGCAGCTCTTAGAGACCCTCCCTGGCCAAAGGGCGCGTGGTACCACTGGTACCGTTTAACAGGGACTTAGCTGTGTGCCAGAGGTGTGCCAATTGTGGAAGCAATGGTACAGTTTTAGGAAAAGAAAAAAGGTGCTGGTGGGGGCTGGTTAGCAGGATCCCAGCACACACTCAGTCAAGTTAGCCTCAGATATTAGGGCAGAAAGTGTGGAGGGGGAGCAACCATGCCAAAAGGGACACTTTCCTAGAACACCTTTCAGACAGGTTTGCTTTAAAAGAATGCTATATGAGCTGGCTTCAGTAGATTCTGTTTTTCAATGTGCCATGCCCCACATTCCAAGATAACATGTTAACATTTTCCAACAACAAAGACGTTCAATTTGATGTTTTAAAGTAAGTGTGTTCTAAACTGCCAACAACTGTTTGATTTTCAGTTCTTAAATATGTGCTTATTCCAAGACAAGCTAAACTACTCTTAGGCCATTCCCTGTCTAAAAGAGGGAATAGTACCAAAATGTGGACTTGGTAGAAGCAAAAAGGAGAGCCACTACCCTCAATACCCAGGAAAAACCTCTCTAATTTTCTGAGTTATACTGGATTTGTTGTAAACTTGGTTAAATGAATGAAGCCTCTTAAGTTATTGCTATAACATGGCAACAATTTATCCAGGCTGAAAAACAACAATGCTTTTGAAGGTGTAAAACACCAATGCTGCTGTCCCAGTCCTAAACTATTCTGTTACGGCGAACCATGAACTAGCATGGAATGTAGCCTTTACATCCAGACCTCTAAATGCCACCAAATGCACATATGTAGACATTGAGAGACTTCTAGGTTGTGTCTGATCAACTGACCACCTGTGATACTATATTTGGGGAAAATACACTTATTGTCAGATCTGACCACAAGCCATTTATTAATGATCTATCTCTTGGTTGAGGGAAACATTCTGTGGTAAAGATAGCAAGGCTTTGCTCTAAATTACTAGAGTACTACTTTAATGTTAAATTTGTTCCTTGTTCCTGCAAAAAAACAAAAAAACTGCAGGTTGTCTCTCAAGTCCTCTTTTAAAACGACTCGCTTCCCTTAGGAAAGATGACTATGAAGCTGATATTGTATCCACCTTTCGAGAAAGAGTGAACCAAAGCTTCTGTGGGCTGTCAGAGAAAGATTGGGATGCTGCTGGTGTGAAGGGCGGCCTCTTAAATTTGAAGGATAGCCATTGTCCAAATCAGTAAAATGTAGCTTGAGGTTGCTTAACTATGGGACAATAGGGCTTGCGACAGAAGGTCCCCATTGTCTTGATTAATGGGATGTGCATACCAATATAGGGAATTGGTTGAAAATGGGCTTTAAGGACACATGGGAATTTCAGCTCCAGAGATCTTGCCACATTTCTTTTGGCCCGGTATAAACTTTAAAGTAGACCAGTGGATAAGAGATAGTAAGATCTGTGCTGATTCCACCAAACCTACCACCATGCCTTTGTTCCCTGTCAGAGGGTTCACTTTTGCTTGGCAAAATGTAGCCTAGTGATTGCAGGTCCTTTCAAAACTTTGCCAAATCAACTCAAGTATGTATTAGTTCCAGTGGACTACCACTTTAAACAGCTACAAGTGGAATCTGTTGAACAATCAAATTTAAACAATGTCTTAGAATACAGACAAGGTTGTTGTGCAGAAATGGAAAACATTATCCACATTATCATGGACCTCTACGACTCACAGAGTAATGTACAAAATGAACAGCTCAACTGTTGTTTGAAGGACAGTATTATTTTGGCATCACAAAACAAAAGCACCCTGGATTAAGATCATCAAGAAATACTAAGGGCTTGTTGGATTTGTCCCCGTTAAGTCACAGGAGAGAGACCCTTTTCACTTCTCAAAGGCAGAACGCATACATTCCAAGTTGGTCCTTGGTAGAATAAGAAACTAATGTTAACATTTTGGGAAAAAGAATGACCTGATAGTAGCAATGTGGAAAACAGAGCACCTACTAGACAATGGGAATCTAAAGTTTACAATGATAAAAGTAACAAAGACAAGTTTCATGATATCTGAGAAGGTGTCTTGGTCAAGATCCGATTGCTATGCACAATACCAAAAAATAAATTTCAAATGTGCAAGTCTCATGAAGGTAATAAAAGGGTAGTGTTAAAACTCATGCTGTTAAGTGCTACAATGTATGAAAAGTGTCTAAATGGCATGAGACGTTACTTAAAAAAACACTTTTACCAGGACCTGAGTGAAAGCCTTTTCATATGTATAATGAACAGGGAGAATGCAATCTCATCCCTTTATTGTGGAAGAGCTAGCAGTCTTAGCGGCACTGATCCTATGAGTACAATTACATCTTTTACTCTGGTGTTTATTCTACATCAGAGAGATATGTGCATTCTGCCCACAGGATTATATGGTGAACCCCATCACTTCCATGGTGAAAGACAATGCCAGACTTAGGAAACTCTCTTGGAGGCTCTTACAGGATTGATCTCCTGGTGGTGTTATGCACTGGTTTTTCCTAGGGATTGTTTGCTGAAAGGGGAAGGAAGTGCTATATCTACTGGAGTCTCATTCACTTGCTAGTTATCCCACTTCCCCTCCCAACCTTGGCTATGTTCCGCTTCATAGGATGCTCTTATGGGCTCCACATTTCATTGTAACGATTATCGCAGTTGTTGGATGTCAGTACTTTGAGGTGCTGTTTCAGACACTGTCCTGAATAAAACCCTATTCTTATCTGGAGTGATGTCCTCATTATCACAATGTGGCACTAGCCTCTCCAACCTTCTGAAGGACTGAAGAGGTATACAGTTGCTGGGGGACCCTTGAGGTGTAGGTCCTTATCGAATTTCTAAGGGCTGGTCCTGTAATAGGACGATTCCTGCTGGACACACAGCTGCCCTGTCCTGTAGGTGTAAGGGAGACCATGTGGTACTCTGCCATGAGAAACGATGGGTGCTGTTGGACAATAAAAGCCCAGGCAAAGGGAAACCAGGACCCAAGAAAGAGGACAGGTTATGTAATGTTAAGAGGATTTGTTAGACACGTTAATCACTGGGGGGGCAAGGTGGGGTATCCAAGCACCATAGTAGGAGTGAACAGCTCTGTCCGCTAGGTGCCTTACTGAAAGACAGGCTTTCAGATTCCTTCTGAATTTAAGGAAGGAGCTGGCAGCTCTGAAAGGGAGGGGAAGCTTGTTCCCGGTTTTTGGGGGAAGGTGCAACCTTCCATTTTCATGGACTGGGTGGGGGGTATATGGGCGAGGAATTGTCCAGTAATTCTGAGGAGGTTGTTAGGGTTGTGGAAGTGGATGCAGTTTTTGAGATAAACAGGACCTAGGTTTCAGAAAGCTTTCTGGGTGAGGAGGAGGAGTTTGAATTGGTGTGATTGTAGATGAGAAGCCTGTGTAGGCCCAGGAGGTGTGTAGTGATGTGTTTGTGGAGAGACGGTGAATATGACCATGGCAGCTATTTTGTGCACCATTAAAAGTTTTTAGGCGAGCTTGGAGAAGATGCCTATGGAGAAGGTGTTGCCGTAGTCTAGTCTGCGGGTGATGAGTGCTTGTGTGACTGTCCTGTGAGTGTCCAGTAGGGGCCATTTGAAGAGCATCTTAAGAATATGAAAGCATGCAGCTGCTACTGCATTGACTTGACAGGCCATGGACATCCTGCTGTTGTTTATGATACCCAAGTTCCTGGCTGCAGTGGCTAGGGTGGATAAGGGGCGTAGGGTGATGGGCCACCAGGCCAGGATGCAGAGAGAAGTGGCTTTGCCAAATAGTGTCACTTACATATTGTCATTGTTGAGCGCAAGGCAGCTTATTTTAATCCAATCTGCTATGTCTGACATGCACATGAGGAAGGCGTATTGTGTGTTTTGTGTGTTTTGTGTGTCTTCTGAGAGGGAGAGTATGAGCTGCATGTCATCTGTGTAGGAGACAATGCTGAGGCAGTGTGACCATACAACAGCAGGGAGAGAAGCCACATAAGCACCGAGGAGAGTGAGAAACAGGGAGGAGCACTGTAGAACTCTGCAGATCCATTAAGTGGTGTTCAACTGGAGGGGGGTGAGGCTGACTGAGAGTGTCCACTGATGAAGCAGAGCCCCGACTCCAGCCTCCTGGAGTCTCTGGATGAGGGTAAGGCTGCTAAGAGGTCCAGGAGAATGAGGCTTGGTGTGTCTGCCTTGTCAGTGATGCAGCGTATATTGTCCATGGGGCTGCTCTGAGGGCCATCTTGGTGTTGTGATTGGCTCTGGATCTTGACAGAGAGAGGAGGAGGAGGTCTTGGGTGAGGAGGTATACAGTAGGAAGACCTAGGTGAGGAACAATAGGCAGGAGGGCAGGCACTGCGCTCTCCCTCACCAGAAGGAGAGCAGTTAAAAATCATCTCAGGAAAAACAATCAAAAATTAGAGGCGAGGAAGCTGAAAATTACTACTCCTGGAAGCTAGAGCACACCACCTGGAGGAAAACAAGGCATACCCCATAAAACTGGACCAGTGGGGCCATAGATAGATGTGGTTGCTGCTGCTATCCATTGTGGACCAGCCCCGGGGGGATTCCCCTCAAGCAATGCCTATGACTAACTCTAGAGAGCCTGTGGGCTAGTGGTCCCCCACAGAAGACTGACTGGATACAGGGCATGTGGTGTCACTGTGCATCATTGTTTGATGCTGTCTGGGGATGGCCAGGGCCTTGGGAAAATGTCTAACTGGGGGCATGCATGGCATCCGCCCCCTCCTTTTATTATTTCCCTTGGAGGCCTCTGTGGAATTGTGGTGCCTCAGAGGCAGGAAGATCCCTGCTATCGGGGGCTGTGAGCACATCTGCGTTCAATTGTCCAGAGATGCCAAGAAAGGCTGTAGTCCTGGGAGCACTGCTAGGTCAGCTCCACAATAGTGCACATGTTGCAGGGAGCGGCTGGGCCCTCAAGGGCTCCGATGCTCTCTTGTGGACCACAAAAAAAATAAACATAGGTTCCCGCTTGGAATCGGCCACCCAGATAAAAAAAGGTTAAGCACCATCCGAGAGGGCACTGTTATTTTTTAACAAAAATAAACTGAAAATAATTTTTTGTGTGCAAAAGGCTGCAAAGATCAAAGGAAGATAAAGGTGCTTCCCAGAAGGTACTGGGCCACCTTTATTTACATGCTGCTCCTGGTGCCCCAGGTCAGGGACACTGAAAGGGCCACAAAGAGACACTGGGGCAAATGAGGAGTAGCGGAAGGACCCCTCGCCTCAAAAAACCACGGTGTTTAAACTAAAAATGTAAGGTGGCACCGAAGGCTTAATTGTGCACAGAATATTGATAGAGAGACTTCTCTTTGAATTGCAAACAATCCCAGTGGTAGGATTTATGTCTTGGGTCTCTGGAGTACAAGGGCCTTTGTTATAAAGTTTTAGGGTTGCTTTGCAGCCAGTGTAAAAGTATAAAAAGACTCATGCAGTGCAGAATAATGAATGTTGAATGCTTTAAAAACAATAACTGATACCAGTGAATCATTACACCCAATATGGATACCATCCTGCAATGTTTTAATATAGTCTGCACTGGGTTTTCATTATATATTTTCACTTTTAATTATTGAGATGAGACCCTATCAAAGACAGTAGGCCTGACTTTTATCAATAGCCACACTGTATTATTTTGACTGTAAATGGAGGTAACTGTTAAAGGTACCTTCCGTGCAGGGGGCACTGGGCACACTTAGAAGATTACTTGTTCTGTGGGACCATTTTCTAGTATGCACCCTCTGTTAGTCATGATGCCCTTTCCAGGGTGTCACCATAGGCATTTCAACCTAGCATCTGGTACATATTTGTAATCCTGTGCTCAGTATTAGGTAGTGTGTGTAATAAAGTACCTTCCCTTTTCATAAGGAAAATCACCAAGTGGATGATTTATTAAGTGCTGTTTGTTGTGTTCCTGAGGATTGCATCTCAATCCCATACAACCTTCCCTTACTAAGGCGTGGAGTACTCTGCCGTGCTACCCTGAGAGTCAAGTGATACTTGGTTTCCAGTAAAGTGAAGATTTTAATGGTATTACATGAAGGGCTTCCATTCTCTCCAATTAATAACCCACGTTCTTATACAGACATTAGGTAAAACTGGAAGTTGCAGAAAAACAGAATTTACTCCTCATCCCGCAGCGACAATATGATTTAGACAGCACAATTCAGGACACCATTGGAGATATTGAATGGATCCCACGAACAGGCGAATCTGCACTTAGACAGATAAATTCCTGGTTGGGTTACTAAGCCTTCCACCTCCCAGGCCATCATCTTAAAGCCACTGCTGGGTTACCATAGAAGTTTCACCATTTGCAGTATCCTATGTTACAACATGGTAGAGAATAGGACCTCACTGACGAACAAAATGCTCAGACACCTAACACAAAAGCTTGGTAAGTGAACAGTAAAAATTAATCTCCAAATATTAAGTAGGTTAAAATCATATGTCAAATATGCTAAACATTTAGGGCTGATTAAATGTTGGTGGTAATAGGTCCACCGCCACTTTCTCAATGGAAACACTGTATGTCGGTTGGGCGGTCGGCCTGCCAGATTTAGATGTAGGCAGTTCCATAGACTTTAACTCATCCGAGTCCTGCCAACTTTGCCAAGGATTCCCATCGGCAATGACGGCCCCATAGAAAATTGCGGCTGGCAGCTGTACCCTAACCACACAACGGCGTGCAGATTTGGATGTGCCTTACCGCCAAGCAAAATGTGGTGGTCCGACCTCCACTTCTGTCTTGGCGGACTGGGAGGAAAAGGGTGAAAACTCACCTTTTTTCCCCATTCCACTGCTGTTTCTGGCTTGACACGGATGGACAACACACTCCATCGCTGCTGCCACTGGACCACGGAGAAAACACAACCTCCAAAATTCCCCCCACCCCTCACCCCTCGTTGCTGGACACAGAGGTAGGGAACCCGCATTGGCTGTATACATTGCAGGGTGGTCACTGCAGACACATACATGCCACAGTAATTTTTACAATTAATGTGACATGCATATGTCTGGGACAGAAGTGGGTCAAGCACGAATAGGGACATACTGGTACTGAACACATATTGCACACATACACAACTGTCATTTTGGTGTCAGTATTCATTTCCAAATGAAAGCCAGCACCACAATGACAGGACACTCACACCTGCCAACCGTCCATGTGTGCACATTGCAAGGGGAAATGTACCTGTCATGTTGTGCTTCCAGTTGTGTGTATGTGTGTGTGTGCAATGCGATTGGCTGGGTCAGGTGGAGGGAGCTGGAATGGGTGATGTGGATGAGTTAGTATGTGTGCCACTTCCATATGGCATTGATGATGTCGTATATGATGTATTTTGTGTTGCTGCGTGCAACATTCAGGCGAGTGTTATTGTGTGGCGGTCGCTGTTGTGATATGTGTTGCTGCGATTGTGTGATTGTGTTTGAGTGTGTAGTTGTGTAGGATGTTGAGGATGTGTCATGTATGGGTGCAGTGTCAATAGTGGCTGTATGTTGTGTCATGGATGTACAGCAGTGTGTGTTTGCGATACGTACGTGTTATGTTGTGGTGGAATGGCAATGGATAATGGTGTGTATGTGGTGTGTGGTGTGTGATGCAGGGGGACACATATGTCCGAGGTACAGTCTGTGTGTGTGTGTGTGGTGTGTCCTACCTTTATACCATAGCTAGGGCCATTGTCCAATGTCTACTGGGCCTGAGATGTCCTCCCTCCATCAGCAAACCGCTGCTAGCTAGATGTTTTAACATCTAAATATGGCGGGTGGAACACCATTGACTTGACAGTCTTCTCAGGTCAGCAGCTGCTGAGGTTTGGCGGTAACACCGGCAACATCAAAATCAGGCCCTTAATCCTAATGGGCAAGTCTTGCTTTATAGATTACATGCTAAAAACAAACCCTAAAGCAAACCACCTGTCAAAAAAATTATTAACTAAGGGCAACAAGAAGCACTCTTCTGTCAAAGATTTCAGAAGAAAAGGAATGATTAAGAGAGTACATGGTGAACAAAGAAATTAACAGAGGCATAGTGCTAAAAGGATTGAGTGACAAAGCCATCAAGCACCCAAGCAAAAAAGGACTCAGAACTAAGAAGTGGCCACAGAACTGGAGAAAGGAAATATCTCACTACCTCAAACAGAACAGATGCTGGCCAGGCCCCACAAATGAGAGGGGCAAACTGACTAGCATCTGGCCAAGAAGTTATAGGGGAGATCTTGCCATGATGATGCAAGAAAACTGTCATCTT
Organism: Pleurodeles waltl; assembly: GCF_031143425.1. Classification (NCBI taxonomy): domain Eukaryota; kingdom Metazoa; phylum Chordata; class Amphibia; order Caudata; family Salamandridae; genus Pleurodeles; species Pleurodeles waltl. Next base: position 401,085,260 of record NC_090440.1, read on the forward strand.
GTCATGGTTCGTGGTTGCCATCCTGCAGTAACTGGACTTCTTGATGAAACATGAAAACTGGAACTACATAGACCACTCTCCTGTAGGAGATGCAAAGTTACATTAACTATATATCAAAAGCCCCACACTAAAGTCAGGATTAAGAAGTATCAGAGGTCTCCACATATTTCAAAATGCAATATCACCTCACTCTGCAACTCGATTCGGAGAATAATACATGTACACACTCAGAAGAGAAAGAAGAAGGGGTCTTATTGTAGCCATCGTGTAGCAATTTGGGATGCAATGAAAACTATGGCTTTCACAAAACCTTTCATCCTTGCCTACGACAACTCCAATACTGAGATGAGCGGATTGGTCAACACACAGTTAAAAACGCTTTAGGTGCCATAATTTTGACAAGATGGACTTTAGAGGTACGTGCCAGAAAGTTTCAAAAGTTGCCAAAATGTCCTTTATGTGAGAGAAAACTTGATCCCAGCTCACTTTTTTTTTTTACAAGAACAATTACCAAATTACAACATACAATGCACTTGGAGCCATGACATTAGATGTTTACATCTTGCTAACAATGGAGAATTAGTATAATTATGATTATCTTGGAGGATGGAAATAATCATAATGCACTACACTTTGACATTAAGGAAAGTAGAATACCTTGGAAATGCAGAAGCTGGACAAATTCTGGGAGTTCCACCCAAAAATAAGGGTTTCTTTGCATTAGTCCATGAAAACTAAGCTGGGAGACTGGATCTATGGCACAGAAACAGAAGCCGTTGTGTCTAATATAAAGGGAAAGATAAACAAGCAAAGCCAAAATAAATGGACCTGTTGTGAAAGCCAGCTGCGAATTATGAGAATTCGCTAACTTCTGAAAGCCATTGATCAAGAGAAAACCAGGAGAGGAAAAAAAGAAAACAACTAAAGAAAGTTAGGTATTCAGCCTCGTTCAACAAAGACTGCAAACAAATAAAGGAAGGTCCTAAGAATTTAGTTTGAACCAAACCAGCACATAGAAAATCAAGATAGCAAGAATAAAAGAAAGATAGAACCAGAGAAAAAAAATTAAAGCCTTGAAACAGCTCCAAAGGACTCACCTACCTTTTGTAGAAAAATAGGCAAACGGCTATGCCCTACAATGGAACACAACTGAGGTACAAATAAAAGGAGGCACTTGGATGACCTTCTTAACAGAGACTCTTTAAATGACCACAAACGTACCCAGAGATGAGGAGTGGCAGGACAGATGGAAATATATGGGGATTTTCATGGAGGAGAACACGAAGAAGGCAATCACTGTCCCAATATGATACCCCCAGAGGTTTTCAAATAACTGTCCATATAGAGGACATCAATACTGGCATCATTTTTATAAAGATCTCAGTACATCAGGTTTGCTCAACAGCAATATTATCCCTGTATACAAGAAAGACCACAAGAGCTATCCTAAGTCGTAGCTACCCAAAAGCCACATCAACAGAGGCTGCAAAGTTTACTCAAAATTACATTATACTCCAACTTAGACCTAAATGCTGTGGAAAAATAGTGGATGAAGATTCAGGCAACGGTTCTGTACAAGCAGACCATGTCTTCATATCGTCCCATATCATGCATATATTTCACTGCAAGAACAAATTCCACTATATGTGGAATTCTGGACTTTAAATCTGCCTGAGCAGCAAAAAGAGAACACTGGCCTGGTGCCCACATGCATATCACTTATAAGAGTGATGTACACAGGGAGAACCTCTAAAATGAAGATGAACCTGTAGGAAAGTAACCGTCTTTTTGGCATGGTTACCCCCACTTTTTGCCTGGTGTCAGTCTGTTTTGACTGGTTTTACTGGGACCCTGCTAACCAGGACCCCAGTGATTGTACTATCTCCCTCTAAATTTGGCTGCTTAGAACTTTGCACACTCCGCAATTGGCATACTGTCCTGGTCGCTGGGGGTCACTCTGGTACTCACCTCTTGGGGTTCCTAGTTCCTTCAGCTTCCTTCTACTGATTCCACTTCCTTGGGTGGGGGACTGCCATCCACATTCCCTTTTTTTGGTATATGTTTGGTGCCCCATATAAGACCCTATTATATGGTACTTAGATACCTAAGGTATTGGGGCACCAAGGGTTTCCCATGGGATGCAGCTTGTATTGTGCCACCCATGGGAGCCCATGCAAAATGTGTCTGCAGCCCTTCCATTGCAGCCTGCGTGAAAAGGTGCATTCACCCTTTCACTACAGGTCACTGTAAGTCACCCCCATGTTAGGCCCTCCTATCCCAGAGGGCAGGGTGCAGGTACCTGTGTGTGAGGGCACCCCTGCATGAGCAGAGATGCCCCTACACACTCCAGCTCCATTACACTGGACTTCATAAGTGCGGGGAAAACTATTTACCTGTGTACTGGTTACAGACCAATACCTGTAACTCCGAACCTGGGCATGTCTGGTATCAAACATGTTAGAATCATACCCCAATACTGTTGCCAGTATTGGTTATGTGATTCCAAGCACTCAGGGGGCTCATTAGAGGACCCTCAGCATTGCTCCTACCAGTCTTCTGGGGTTTTCCGGGCAACCTGTGCTGCTGCCACCCCCTCAGACAGATTTGTGCCCTCCTGCTGCTTGACCAGCTCAGGCAGAGGAAGGCAGAACAAAGGATTTCCCTTGGAAACTGGTGGCCACATGATTCTGCCATCTTGAATCCAAGGTAGGCAGAGGCCCCTGGGAACATCTAAGTGGCCAGGTCAGGTCGGCGACGTCACACCCCCTCCTGATAGGTGGTCACCCTTCTAGGTGACCAATCCCCCTTTCTGGGCTATTTAGGGTCTCCCTTTTGGGTGGGTCCTCAGATTCAATATGCAAGATTCCAGCAGGACTCCTCTGCATCGTTTACTTCATCTTCTGGCCACTAGGACTGCAACTGGACCCTGCAGAACCAACAATCTGCAATTACAGTGACAACGCCACTCTGCAACATTGTTTCTCCAGCTCCTTCCAGCAACTGCAACATTTCCCCGGCTGTGAATCCTCTGAGGGTAGCGAGTCTTCAGTCTGCACAAGATGTAAGAAGGAATCTCCCTTGGAGTGAAGGAGTTACTCCCCTGCATCTGCAGGCACCAACTGCAACGACGACCAGCTGCGTAGATCTTCTCTCCTCATGTGTAAGTGCTGTCTGGCTATTGTGGTATTGCATAAGTTTTGCATGTCTCCTGGATAAGTCTTGGCTGCTCATCCACAGATATCTCTAGAGAGTCGTGGCTTCCTAGACACCACCTACACCTCACTAATAGGGGATACCTGGACCTGGTATAAGGTAATAACACCATAGGTGCTCACCACACACCAGGCCAGCTTCCTACAGAACCCAAAAAGATTGGACAGCCTCCAACCACTGGTGGCATAAAACAGGGCTACCTTACATTGTTTTTTCAGTTTACACAAATTTAATCCCCGCAATACAGAGCTTACAGGTGAGAGGAAAATTGCACACCAACGATTCTATTCTCATTGCTCACACTCTAAAAAGTCTACAAGCAAAACTGACAGGTGTTAAGAAATATTCTGGAACAGATGTGCACGAGCAAGATGGCGGAGCCGTAGTGCGGAGGCAGCCTTGCAGCCACGCCCACCCCGATTCCGGACGCCGAGGAGTGAGGACACGTCTCCGAACGCGGGAGCTGCGAGAGGGGAGGCCCCCCTTCGATGTACTTCCAGCCTGGTATGGCCGAGATGAACACACCGGGGGCGGCCCCCGAGGGCACCTTGAGAACCGAAGGAAGTTTTTGTTCTCCAGCGGCTGGCTTCAATCGTGGAAATTAGCAAAGCGCGCTGAGTGAGAACAACGTGAGGGGGAAGCATCGGCCTCCCCCAGGAATTTTTGGGAAAGCAGGGGGAGACACATGGAAGCAGCCCTGACGGCTATTTCCAGCCAATCGCTCCCTGCAGCTTTAAGACATGCTACATACCTAGGTAAAGGAAAGAAATACCTAGGAAAAGAGAGGAGGAAGCAGTCTTAAATTTTTGCCTGCCTGCTCTGCGCTTTCAACTATGGACTCTGCAAGAAGGAGGAGCAGCAACTCCAAGTAATTCCAAGTAAGCTAAGGGGGGGAAGTGGTCTGATGATTGACTGAAATTCCAGAGAACACGTTAGTTTAAACACAGGGTTAAAACCCTTTTTTTTAAAAGAGGAAAGGGGAGAGAACTCTATTAGATCTTAAGGTATTTATGAAGGGTCTATGGTGAGCCGTGTTTGTAACCAGGGCTCCCCCAATGTTATTAACCACGGAGGTGGATATTATTCACTCATGTACTTATCCCTGGACCACTAAGGGTATTATTAGCGCGATATATGGCATAGTACAGGATCTGATAGCAGCAATAGTAGAGGTAACCAGCTGGGCGAAACTATTCCCCCATTAAAAAAAAAAAAGGATGGCGCCTAAAATACCCCGGAACCCTGGAGATAAGACTGACAATGCTAAATCATTGCGCTCAGGAAAAGATAAAGGGGACCTGGCCGGGGCAAACAGACGGCCCATCTCAATGGCGGGGAGGCAACTTGGGAAAAACACAACTGGCCAAAGTAAAGATCTTAAAGTGAGCGATAACATAACTCCCCCTGCGGAAAATAGGGGGAAAAGTAAAACTCAGGCCACTATTACTTCTTTCTTGACAGGAGGGGTACAAGAGAATGAAACTACACTGTTAACTCCCATGCTGGGAGGGGAACAAACCTCTACAGAAAGAGCATGTGAGGGGGCCTCCAGTGAAAAGTCCGGAAAGGAAAGACTATTCCAATTGGGAACTATAAGGTCTGACAGTGGCACAATGGAAAAATGGCAGGAAACTCCCTTGACACTGCTACATGTGCCTGAAATACAAGGACAGGATCTGAGTAATATAAAGCAAACACAGGGCAGCGCAGGAGAGCAGGGCAGGCTGCAGAGCTTAGGAGAAAGTGATAAGAGCAATGGGAAGGAGATTAAGAACTTGGACTGGTCAAAAGATACTGGGGATAAATTTTATCCATTAACAGAGGAATCAGAACTCAGTAGCACTGAGGGGCACAGCCTTAATGACTCTGGCAGCAGCATATCCTCGGGGAGGGGAATGCTTCATCGAATAATGAACTCACAGTACGGCAGAGACATCGCCAGCGTAAGTGCATCAAAACGAGATCTGATCTACAGGAGGGTACCGAATTTACCGCCTCTAATGGGAGCAGGACTTTGAAGTGGGATTACTCCAGTATCAATCTAACGGATATAGCTTGCACAACGAATAAACCAAAGATGAGCGACCAGCAGTCGCCAGGGTATAACGACAGAGGAGATAATATCTCGAACGATATTTGCGTAGCGAGCACAGATTCTGGGATGCTACAATCAATATTTAACTCAATCAAAGAATTCCAAACGGAAACTCGGGTGGAAAGTCACCAAGCCAGAATGGCTACAAAACGGCTGCAAGGACCAGTGCGTAAGGTGGCAAAATCATGTACTGAGATAGAAACTAAGTTAAGTACAATGGAGGAGAGGATAGTAGCAGTCAAAGAGGATGTCGATTCATTGAAACAACAGAATGCCATACAAGAAAGTCAAATGACTGATGTGATGTGGAAACTGGAAGATTTGGAGAACCGACATAGAAGGAATAATCTGTGCTTCTTGGGTATAGAGGAAGGGCTGGAAGGAAATGACATTCGGGACTACATGATCAAGCTTTTGCAGAGAGCCTTTCCCGAATTGAACCACTGGGATTGGAACAATGAGATACAGCGGGTGCATAGATTTCCACCGACCAGGAGGGAGGGGGCGCACCTAGTTCCTTCAAAATATCCTAGAGCCATTTTGGTGTTTTTGGGGAATTTTTTACTGCGTCAGGCAATTTTCGATAAAGCACACCCTAATAACCCGCGACAGGTGGAAGGGGTCACCTTTTTCACGCGACCAGACTTGTCATACAACGGTGGAGCGGAGATGGCGGCTCCAACAACTGATCAAGCCCTTTTTCGATAAGGGAGGAGAGGCTTACTTGATTTCCCCTGCTCGGCTGAAAATGGTAGTTAATGGAAAGTGAGATGGTTTACGTCAGAGATTTAGGCAAAGGAATACTTGACGGAGCTGAAATAATGATGTTCCTTTTCTCTCTTTATTTTTAGATTTAAAGGGTTTCGGTGGTGGGCACTCTGCACCTACACTTCGCCAACACTCGAGCCCAGAGGCTCGATTGCTCTACAAGAAAGGGGGGGGTTGGCTGAGAGGGAGGGACCCCAGCCACCTCTTGGGGGGAGGGAGGGGAGGGAGGGGGATAGCCGGGTGTGTTGTGGGGTGGGGGAGGTCTGGAGGGGATGAGAGGTAGGAAGGAGGGGGGGGGGGAAGGGGAAGGGAGGGATGAAAAGATTGGAACAAAAACAGAACAGAAGGACCAGGGAGAGCAGAGAAAGTAAGGGCTACGCAAGAGTATTTACAATTGGAGTAAAAAGGCCAAACAGGAAGCCTGGGAGATGGAGAAGGCGGGGGGAGGGTAGAAAGAACTTAAAATGACCAGATTCCGTATTGCCTCTATTAATATCTGTGGTCTAAACGATCCTAGGAAAAGAAGGAGAATCATGGAAGAGCTAAAAACTCTCAGGGCAGATATCTGCTGCTTGCAGGAAACGCATGTAGAATATAGGAATCGAGGGATACTAGGATCACTCGGCATGAGAGTGATAGCCTGTTCAACACAAGAGGTGAAAACTAAAGGGGTGGCAATATTGGACCAGAGTAATAAAGTGAAATTTGCGAGGCAGAAGGTGGGCAAGAATGGAAGATGGGTAATTGTAGAATGTCTATATAGGGAAGGTAGCTTTATGCTGTGCTCTATATATGGGGCAGTATTAGACGATCCAATGGTAATTAACACTATGGCCGTAGAATTAACTGGCTGGCCAACCCCGTATATCATATGTGGAGACTTTAACTTTAATGGATCGTGGGACAGGCTGCAGGATCTTTCAGTGCCCGTAGCAAAGAGATATCAGGGGCGGAAGCCTCGAGTTCTTAAGGCTATGGTAGGATTGCAAAAAGAGCTAGGACTGGTGGATGCTTGGGTCAAGCTGTGCGATCCAGATCCGGGGTATACTTACTTCTCTGCCCCTCATGTGAAACTGGCCCAATTAGACTTTTTTCTGATATCATCTGAATGGTTATCGCAGGCTAGCATGGAGATATATCCACGAGTCATGTCGGATCATAACCCATTGGTAATGGACCTGGAGTTAAATGGTCTAGAACATAAAACCAGAAGATGGACCTTTGAAAGGGAGCTCCTCAGTGATTCTGAATATCTGGAATATATAAGGAATTGGATAGTGGAATTTCTAGAGTTTAATAGAGGCTCTGCTCCCGTAGAAATAATATGGGATACTTTGAAAGCAGGGGTACGGGGAGCAACCCTAAGTTTCAGTCTGAGTAAACAAGGAAAGGCCCGAAAGAAAATTAGAGATTCTCATCTGAAGCTTAGAGATCTAGAATTGCAACTGATTATAGCTATAGAGAGGGGGGAAGACACAAAGAATATTCAGGAGCGAATTGCTATAGCAAGGGCAGCATTAAACGAGGGTAATATAGATTGAATGGCCGGAAAATATCTCGCTCAACAATCTGAGAGGTACGAGTATGGTGAAAGAACCGGTCACCTGCTGGCAGTAAGGGCAAGTCATAAGGTCGCAGCAGGGGCGATTCGAGAGATTCAAGACCAACAGGGACAAATAGTGATAGATAATGAAGGTATTAGGAAAGTGTTCCAGGAGTATTATACCGATTTGTATAAGGATTCAGCTGAGTTCTCGGCAATAGAGATGCAGGAATTTCTCCGCCCCATCAGGTTTAATATAATCTCAGAAGAAGATAACTTGCAACTGGAGGGTCAGATTGGCAGCTTAGAAATAGATAAGGCACTTAGTGATCTAGCCGCCGGCAAAGCAGCCGGTCCCGATGCTATCCCATTAGAGTTCTACAAAACTTTTAAATTAGAGGTATATGCACTGATGTTCGAGCTGTTTATTCAGGTACAGAGTGGTGGGAAGACTCCGCCCTCTTGGGGAATGGCTAATATGGTAGTTTTCCTGAAGAAAGGGAAGGCCCCGCAGAATCCGGCTTCCTACCGGCCAATAACATTAATTAATAGTGATGCCAAATTATATTCTAAAATATTGGCGGCACGTCTATCTTTGGTAATTAAGAAATTGGTAACGCCCCGGCAACACAGATTTGTCCCTGGTAGAGATACGGCAGAGCATATTCAAAGACTTATTGCGCTGTTTGACGCAACAGGAGTAGCGGAGGAACCAATGGCGGTGGCCCTACTTGACTCAGAGAAAGCATTTGACCGAGTTAGTTGGAGATACCTCTGGGAGGTTATGGGGAAATATGGCTTCTGAGATCAATTTATAGTGGCAATAAAGGCCATGTATAAGTTACTGGGAGTAAGAATCCAACTAATGGGAGGGCAGTCCGATCGCATCCAAGTGGGGAGAGGCACTAGGCAGGGATGCCCTTGCTCTCCGCTGCTGTTTGCCCTATATATAGACCCTCTGCTCAGACAGCTCGAAGAAAATAGGCAGATAACTCAGGTACAAAGATATGGGTGGGACACAAGTCCTGGCCTATGCAGATGATATTGCCATTATAACTTCCAATCCAGATACAGCACTGAAAGAAATTGAAGAGATTACTACTAAGTTTGGATCATTCTCTGGGTATTTTTTAAATAGGACCAAAACCCAGCTATTGGTTAATCAATTTACGAAATCACCGGATAATCGGAGGGTTGAGCAGGCAATATACCTCGGTATTAGTATCTCACCAAGGGTAGGAGAAATTGTCAGCATGAATTTGGATCCAATAATGGTTAAAGCTAGAAACGATATGCTCAGATGGAACAACTTGCACATGACCATAATAGGGAGGTGTAATATGATCAAAATGATTCTTCTCCCCAAGTTACTATACCTATTCCGGACTATACCTCTGATCTTTACAAAAACTTGCTTTGAAGACTTAGAACGTTGATCATGAGATTTATCTGGGCATATGGCAATTGTTGAAGGTCAGCCAAGCTTATGTCCTTACCTCGCGAAAGGGGGGGGGGGGTGGGCTTTACCTAACTTGAAGCTATACCAGTTGGCAGCTGCTTTCCAATACATGAGCCCACTATGGTGGGGAAAGACCAGGGGAGAGGAAAGGGGAAAGTACCCCTTATATCCCTAATATATACGAACTACTTGTGGGCTCTGCTTCAAAGGGGTGCTTGCTAACGTTTCACGAGCCAGGGTACTATAAGAAAACACGGTACAAGGTACTAGACGCGGCTTTCAAATGCTGGCGGCCTTGGCGAACAAAGAATGGGCTTGGGAGATTTAACTACTACACTTTAATTAAGAATAACCCGTCGCTCCCCGATATCTTTAAAGACGGCTATATGATAAATTGGGCTTCCAAAGGGATAGCAAGGTTAGGATGATGTTGGAATCAAAACATTCACGAGTCTCCAAGAACGGTTTGCTTTACAACAAAGGGACTTTTTTAAATTCTTACAGGTACGAGACTTTCTGAGCAGGAATACGGGTGGGTTACAGGGGTTTAAAAGTAACCAATTGCTAAAACACATTCTGGGAGAATCTAATTTAACTATCAAAGTAATTTACTCCTTGTTAATGGCAGAGAAACTTGATGATCTGGAGAAGCATAGTGAACGTTGGAGTGGAAAATTGGCCGATGGAAGCGTCAATTTTTTTTATTCACTTGAGTTAGGTCACACTGTGCTATTATCCCCGTCTTTACAGACACAACATTATAAAACTGTGTTTAATCTGTATTATACACCAGCCCACCTTGCTAAGTGGGGGGGATCACGAGGAATCAATTGCCCAAGGTGTGGGGCTCACGCAACAGATGTAATACATATGTTTGCCACCTATAGAGAATTAAAGACACTGATAGAAGGGATGCAATTTGTAATAAAAGAAATTGTGGGGTACGAGGTGGCCCTTACCCCAGAAATTCTGGTTCTGGGGACTGCAGAATAAACAAGGGGACGACAGAGGGCTTTCATTCTTCTCGCTATGGCAGTGTATCGCCTATGTATTTCCTCCGTATGGTTGAGCAGGTTACCACCATCCTGGCAACAGTGGCTGGGCAGGTTAATATCAGTATATTATCTGGAGATCTCCCTGTACGAGCGGAAGGGAAGACTGGCCAGAAGAAAAGGGAGCATGGTCTGGGGTCAATTTCGGAACTGGCTCATGGTTAATGACTGATGCACCAAAATGATATTTCCTTTCTGTTATGATTTCCCGTATAGGGACAAATGGATGTAATGTATATATCCCCCCAATTGAAGAAAGTTTAATTGTATACTGTATCTGCTTATTCGCCCTTGTGAAAAAGTATAATAAAAAAATATATATATATATATTATGGAACAAATGGCATAAAGAGTACACACCAAAAAACAAAAACAGTGGTTCTTAGCATAAAATTGTGAATAGAGTTTATCCTTAGGATAACAAAGGTTGAGGAAGTTAGCCCCTTCCGATTTTGGGCATAACCTACCTAGGGATATAAAGTGGGAAGAACAAGTTACTTACATTCGGTAATGCTTTTTCTGGTTGAGCCTCTTACCTACTCGCAGATTCCTCCCCTTAGAATATCCCCCAGGAGGTGGTGGACAAGGTACTTACCTTTGGTAAAGCCTTACCTAGTAGAGACAATATCTAGTTGCAGATCCTTATCTTAGAATTTCCTCATGCGTCTGTCTGGATCTGGAGATTTTTCTGAAGTAGTACCCCTGAGCGCCATTAGGTGGCGTCGATAGGTTCCACGTCTGTTGTTGTACATGCTGGATATGACATCACAAGTCCTAGGACCAGAAGCACCAGCACACTGACATTAGTTCCTTTTCACAACTTTCCACGCCAGAAGCGCAGAGCCATGAAGAACAGCAGCTATGAGTGCGTCAAAACAAGGGCCCTGAAAGAGACTCCCTGTCCCTAGAAATAAGTTTGCAGAGCTGGGAGAACGGGTTGGTCGGTAAGGAATCTGCAACTAGATATTGTCTCTACCAGGTAAGGCGGTATCGAAGGTAAGTAACTTGTCCATCTGATAGAAACATCTAGGTGCACATTCCTTACCTTAGAATAGGTACCCAAGCAATACCATCCCCGGATGTGGGTCTGCGAACTAAGATCATACTAGAATGTCCTGCAGGAATAAACGGGCAAAATGTTTGTCCTTACGGACCTCACGACAAGTTACTTACCTTCGGTAACGCGTTATCTGGTAGAGACACAGACTAGCCGCAGATTCCTCATCTTAGAATTCTCCCCCAGGTGTCAGACTGGATCCGGAAACTTTTCTTCAGCAGTACCTCTGCGCGTCGGTAGAGGGCGTCGAGCAACTTCGCAGCAACGTCATCCCCGGACATGACGTCAGCGGGGACCATGTATTCCCTCCTCCGATGCACTGACATCAGTTTCTTTGTTGACTTGAAGCCGCAGACCAACGCAAAGCCACAGAGAAACTGGCAATGGAAGAGAAAAACAGTGCAACAGTGTATATTCCAACCAGAAGAGAAGAAAATGTCATGAGGCATAGTAGAACAACAAAACACCCAAAACCACCGGAAGCAAGACTGAAGAGTACACAGTGCAATGGGGGGGGGGGGATGGGTGGGTCGATCAGGAATCTGCACTAGTCTGTGTCTTTACCAGATAAGGCATTACCGAAAGTAAGTAATTTGCTCATCTGATAGAGACAACTAACCGCAGATTCATTATCTCAGAATAAGAAACCCAAGCAATCCCAACCAATGGCAAAGGGATGCGAATGGACCACACCAGTCTCGCAAGAACAACCCGGTAATACAGAGGACGAACGAGGCGCCAGACAGAGTGGCAAGAGAAAAATAGAAAAGATTTATACTAGACAAGTGAACTGCAATACCACCGGGGTAAAGCAAAGGGACGACTGGGTAGTAAAAAACCTCCACCGGAGGCTAGGCAGCAACTTTACCTGAAGGGGAAGTACACTGGAAACAAACCAGTAAAAGGAGGAAAGGAAACCCCATAAGGAGAACCAGAATGACACACATACGCGTGAAACCAATGTGTAAAAAAAGCAAAGTAGAAAGAGCAGTACAACTGTGACATATAACAAACTGACAGGCAGACAGGGAAAGACCTCCAGTGAGAGAAGTGAATGAAGACTGGATGGTGGGCTTTGATGGCGCAGAGAAACACACCAGGCCCAAAAGGGACAAAATATTGGGAAAGACCAAGAAGAATAGACATAAACCAGGCAGGGTAATGAGAGAAGAAAGAGAGGGAACATTGAAGGAGAACCAAAATGCCAAGGATAGGGGAGCAGACAGTTCAGTAGGAACACAGAGCAAAAATGTAGGCCAGCAAACCAGCCAACAAGGAAATTGGAGGCAGAATAAGCTAGGCAAAGAACTGTGCAGTAAGAAGCACAGAGTACAACGGAAGGAGCATACTAAAATGTAAGAGCGGGGACGCGACGTGAACTCCTGGAGAGGGATAGCCTACAACACCAAAACAATAGAGCGAACCACCAAGCTAGAGCTCCATAAAGTTACAAGGACACCAAGTATGGCACCCCGCAAAGAATATAAAGGGGGGAAAATATGGCATGTGAGACCTGTGAAGGGACAAAGGCCAAAAGTAGGGAGGGTCTGAGAATAGATCCCGGAGGACAGGAAGACATGTGAAGACCACCACGGCTTATGCCAAGGGTAAAAGACAGGAAACATGTAAGATGTCAAGAACACCAGTAGTAAGAACAAACCACAGATCCACCCGGAGGTAGAAGAACAGAGGGTGGTGGAGAAAGAGGTGACCAAAGAGTCAAAACCACTAGGGAAGAAACCCTAGAAGCACGCCTAGAAGGAAACTAACACAGGAGATCTGCGAAATACCTAACAAAGGAAGGAATTCAGATATTGGACCTATAAGGTATGACACCCCCCAAGCCATCACAATGAATAATGAAGGCTAGGAACTAAAAGGGCACCAAGCAAGGCAGAAGCCCAGCAGAAGACAGAAGTGGAAGTACCACCACACCCCACCTAGTGAAGGGTGGGGGGAGAAGAAAGAGAAAGTGGAATGAAATCCAAGAATGAAGGATATTACTCTGAAGGTGAAGAAGAGGAACCGCACTGCGTCCAGATGAGGGAGTACGAGAAAAGAACCACAACATCATGTAGAAAATAAAGGAAGAACCCTGGAACAAAAGCACAGGGAGGGCCTAGCGTAGAAAGGAAATTAAGGAAACAAAACCCAAAGAAAAGAATACAGTATCAGTACAGTACTACAGTATAAAGACAAAAATGCCAAAGATTTGAACCCCTCTTAAAGGCAACCCAAATGCTCCATGATATAGGAGGGATATAACCCCACATGTATAAGGTTTATGACCTAAAAGGCACAAGACGTGACCCCTGAGGTACAACGCCTGCAGGAGACGGGGAGCCAGTGCCCCAAAAGGCAGAAAACAAAATCAGCGAGCCAGAGCAAAATGGACTAGGAAAAAACATGAACAACAGCGAACGCCAAATCTGGCAGCCCTTGGCAGAAGTGACAGGAAGGGAACCCCTGTCGGCAGGATCCTGTACCACTATAAGCAGAAGACCGTGCCAATGAACCAGAGCACCATGAGTCGAAAAGACAGGGAGTGGAACCTGCAACGAGCACAATGAGCCTGTAGCAGAAGAGAAACAGAAAAAGGAACATGGAAAAGAAACCTCCCAAAGAAGGGATCAAGAGGGAAATAACCTACAAAAGGAGGCAAGAAGTGGCTCTGAAAGGAGCACACAAACATATATTCACATGGGTAATAAAACAGAGAAATACGTGAAACAGCATCCACTATCAAAAGCTCAAAGAGTGAATGTCCAACCCAATCTCTTAGCAACAGCGATGGAAGGTAAAATGTCCGGGGAAATGAAAGGATAGGCAATAGGGCAGGTATGCCCAACAGAAAAAAAAACACGAACTGTGATAGAAAAAGCCCACGGAAAGGCGGACGGTCCGCCAGGAATCAGGCCAAATGAGAAAAGGGCACTCTGCCCATCTCAAAAGTAGGGACACACCATTCATGGTGAAACCTCGCCAAAGGTAAACAAAAGGGATAGGTGAAACTCACCAAGAAACCATCAAAGGATTGTTCTGTGATGGCACCGGAAGCAACCCCATAAACAAAGGAGGCTGCACCAGCCAAGCTCAAAAAATGCTCCGGGACCACTGCTGCGTTGAGAAGAGCAACATGAAAGAATGGCACTGTGCACACCAAAGGAAGCGCAACAAAATCCAACGTGGATGTCAAAAGCGCAAACCAAAAGTGAGTCAAAAGGACTCAACAAACGAACAAACACTAGTAGAAGGAACAACCTCCCCGTCGGGGAATCGAACTTCGGTCTCCCGCGTAACAGGCGGGGATACGGACCACTATACGAATGAGGAGCACTACAAAAGACAAGGGTTGAGAATGGTCCCATTTGAGAGGAACATGACAGTCCCCAGAAAGTCGCAACAGACGAGGATGTGCGATAGAAGAGGAAGGCCACTAGTCCCCACCGTGAGAATCACAGAAAAGACGCCACAGCAGAATCTGCATGCGTCCCAATAAGTGACGTGCCATCAAATGGCATATCAAGTACAGCATCTCTCACAGGAGGTGCGAAATTGGAAGGCGCTAACCAAGGCCAGTGGAATCAGTAGAATCCATACTGAGTGAACTGCAAGGCGAGCAGCCAGTTGACCATCCCTGAGCAAAGATGTCAGAGCAGGGCGAACATCATCAGAACATTCCACTGAGTCCCAAAGAGCATGGGAAAAGTGGGCCAACACACAGGAAGTGTTGATGGAACAAAGGGCAGCACTAGAAGAGGCGAAAATATTCCTGCCAGCAGCATCCAGCTGCTGAGAGTCCCTGTGCGATGGAGTAGGTGGAACCTGTTCCAGAGTAGGAACGCCCAAAACAGTTTCAGTAACAAACCCCAAGGGGTAGGGTGGTGGCAAAGACACAAAGGGTCTCTGTCCCAGCCGATGCCTGTGCGAAACAAAATGATCCACCAAAGGACCAGAGACAGGCTGAGGCCAGACACCCAGAAGGATGTCGTAGAGAGCCTCACAAAAAGTCAGAGCTGGTTCGGTGTCAGATTGATCTGGGGTAAAAGATAACAAGGGAAAAATAGACAATTGCATGTAGGAAGATGCAAGTCCAAGACATCAGACACCCGCCTCAAAACATCGGCGAATGCTGTGCTGGCTTCCGTCGCCAAGCCAGGAGACGAGAGCAGGCTAGAAGCAGGGGAGGAGTCTAGACTACTAGCATGTCCCAAATCAAGCACCCAATCTGAGGATGAACCTGGAATAGGCCTCAGAATTGGAGCAGGATTAAGTGCAAAGGGGTCAGAAAGTGGGCCCAGCAAAGAATCCCCATGTAAAGTCCCCGGCGCCACTCCCGGTGTCAGCATTGACATTGACCGACATTGAGTAGGGGAAAGCTTCCTCGAAAGTGCCATTGTCCGACTCCAGAAATATCAATATAGGCGTGTCGGGCGGAGTTGACGGGTCCATTATTACTGAGTGGGGCATTGGGACAAGTGGATCAGACAAAGGCGACGGAGGTCGCATGAGGCAGTGCGCCGACCTGACGCTGGATTCAAGAGTGTGAGCAGGCACCGAGATGGAAACCGCCGGCGAAGACCCTGCCAAAACACTTATCATCTCCATAGGGCCCAAAGGCGCTCCCAGAGGGAGTGGAAGGACCAAACATAGAATGAAGGGACGTATAATAGCATTGCATTTGGTCCATAGTCGCCCCCCGGCACCGGGAAATGGTGGGAGGGATGGAGTCAACATGGGCACAGACTCCACTGGAGAAGAACCCGGAGCGGGGACGCCGAAGTGCGTGCAGGCACCTGGGAAGACATACCTGGAGACGTTGAAGGTGCAACCGAGGTCGACGGAACCATCCGAGAATGACTCCTGGAGCGCTCCCGGGACCGCAAAGACGAAGAACGACTGCAACGCCAGCGTGAAGACCTGTCCGCCCATGCGGCACGGAGTTTCATACAACACTCACTCAAAGACTTCAGCTTCAGAAGATGGCAGGCGTCACAGTCGTCGGCACCATGATGAGACCCCAGACACCAGGAACAGACAGAATGAGGTTCCGTGGTTGACTTCTTCGGGGAACAGGATCCACAGGGCTTAAACCCAGAAGGCATATACACTATTCACTGTATAGAGATGTAATGTAAACAAAATACCCAAAGTCGGGTAGATAAAGCCAAAGGACCCAAGGTACTATGAACACCGGATCTGCGTTGGTGCGCGGAAAAGAAGAAACTGACGTTAGGGCTTCGGAGGAGGGAGCATATGAACTCGGCTGACGTCATGTCCGGGGACGATGTCACTGTGGAGTCGCTTGACGCTACCGACGCGCAGAGGTACTGCTGAAGAAAAGTTTCTGGATCCAGTTGGACACCTGGGGGAGAATTCTAAGATAAGGAATCTGCAGCTAGTTGTCTCTATCAGATTGTCCAGGCAGTAGTGTTTGGTAAAAGTGTGCAGAAATGCCACATTGCCGCCTGACACATGTCAAGGACTGGAACTCTGCTTGCTAATGCAGTTGCAGCTTAAGCTCTGGGGGAATGAATATGCACACACCTCAGGGGGTTGCTTCTTAGCCAATGCGTATCACAATTTAAAGCAGAGAATGACCCATCTGAAGCTGGTTTTCTTGTGCTCTGCCCAACCTTTCTTCGCACCCACATAACCCACAGAGAGTTAATCATCCACCCAAAACTCTTTGGCATGATCAATGTAGAACGCCAACACTCTTTTTAGGTCCAGGCGGTGGAGCCTCCTTTTTTCCTTAGAAGGATGTAAGGGTGTGTAAAAAAGTAGACAAGGTGATGGATTGGCCTACATGGAAGGGCGGAACCACTTTTGGCAGAAAAGGAGTCTTAGTGTGAAGCACTACTTTGTCAGATGTAAAGGTAGGGTGGCTTAGATGACAATGCTCACAGCTCACTCACTCTGTGGGCAGATGTAATGGCCACAAGGAAGACTGTTTTCAAAGTGAGAAGACTGAGATGACAATTATGGAGAGGCTCAAAAGAAGCTCAAAATTGAAATGTCAAAACCAAATTTAAATCCTAATAGGGCATAATGTGTAAGGCTTTGAAGGAATCTATTTAGAGTCTTAAAAAACAAAGGTTGATCAGGCAACCGTAAAAAAGCAGAAATGGCACACAGAGTACCTTTGAGAGTGCCCATAGCAGAGCCCTGCTGGGCCACAGAAACGATAAATAACGAAACCTCAGAAAGAAGGGCAGAGAGGGGTGTCAACAGACTTGTTTGTGCACAATGAAAGAAATTTCTTCCAATGACAAGCATATAGCATTTACAGACTTTGGGCGAATGGTCAAAAGCTGTCAACTGCCACCACTGAATCTCCACACAAGAAGGACAGGTTCAGGTGAAGAACCCTCAACTGTTGCTGCGACAGAAGATCTTCCCAAAAGGGGCAGCCTGACCGGAGGATCAATAGATCCGCTCAGTAAAAAGGGATACCAGACCCTTCATGCCCAGTATGGAGACACAAGGATTACTTGGGCCCGGTCGTTCCTGATCTTCTTGAGAACTCTGGGCTGAAGTGGTATGGGCAGAAAGGCATACAGGAGGCCTGAGTTCCACTCAAAATGAAAAGTGTCAGAGCGGTTGCCGCCTTGGAAACTCCAATTTGCAATACTGTCGACATTGCGCGTTCTCGGCAGAGGTGAAAAGATCTAACCAAGGCTCTCCCCACTGCTGAGAGAGACTTTGCACCACTCCCAGATGGAGACACCATCTGTGATCGACTAAGCAATGGCATCTGAGTTTTCTGCTCTGAAGTTCAGAGAGTGCGCCAGATGTTGAACCACCCTATGCGTTCAGCTGCGTCCAAAGATGCAGAGCTTCTTGACAAAGGGTCCACCACCCGCCCTGCTTGTTGCAGTACCAAATCGCAGTGGTGTTGTCTGTGAACAAATAAACTAACTTCCCTTTGAGAGAGGGAAGAAACACTTTTAAAGCTAGTCTAATCACCTGCACAGGTTGACATGGAGTTCGGACTCCACTGGAGACCATATGACTCTCTGATCTCCACCTTCCCCAGATGGCTCCCCCAGCCCAAGAGTGATGTATATCTGTCACTACTGTCAGATCTGGCTGAGGAAAGGAGGGGGATCTGCCTCTGACACAATTGCGGTTCGTTAGCCACAGCTGCAGATCTCGCACAGTTCCCTCTTTGATCTGGACCATGTCAGAGAGATTCCCCTGATTCTGCAGCTAGTGGAACTTCAGGTCCCACTTTAGAGCCAGCATTTACCATCTGGCATGTGTCACTAGCAGGATGCAGGAGGCCATTAGGCCCAGCAGCCTCAGAGTCATTCTCACCAAAAGCCAGGAGTGAGGCTGAAATATCGGCATCATAGCCTGAATATCCAAGACTTGCCGCTCAGGTGGACACTGTGTCCAGAACAGCTGGGATGAAAGAAAGCATCTGAGAGGGAGTCAGGTGTGACTTTGGCATGTTTGCAGTGAACCCCAGCAAATGCAGGAGGTCTGCCCATTGCCTGGAGGTGGAAGACAACAGGCTAAGGCGAGTCCGCCTTCAACAGCCAGTCGTCGAGATAGGGAAAGACTGAAAACCCTGAACTGCGCAGATGAGCTGCGACCACCGCCATCAGCTTGGTGAACCCCAAAGGGATGCTGTTAAGGCCAAAGGGGAGTACGGTGAACTGAAAGTGCTTGTGGCCCACCGTGAACCGCAAACGTCTGTGGGCAGGCAGGATGGGAATATGGAAAAAAGCGTCCTGCAACTCCAATGCTTCCATCCAGTCTCCTGGGTCCGGGGAAGATGGAACCTGAGCCAGAGTGAGAATTTTAACCTTCTCCTTCCTGAGGAAGAGATTGAGGGACCGAAGTTCTAGGATAGGTCGGAGGCCCTTGTCCTTCTTGGGTACCAGAAAGTAGGGGAAATAGCCACCACAACCCACATCTGTCACAGGAACTCTCTCTATGGCTTCCTTGGGCAAGAGAGACATAACTTCCTCTCGGAGAAGTGCCAAGTGATCCTCAGTCATTCGATCGTAAGAGGCTGGGCAGAAGGCGCAGCACAGTGGCTAGACTGGTGTGGAAGGGTAAAAAAACGGTTGAGGGGGGCGAGGGGCTGCCACGAGGCAAAAGGACCTGGTGATAGCATGAGAATCCATGAAGCGCTTAAGTGTTGAGTCTGCTTTTTAGCCAAAGAGATGGATGCTGTAGAAAAGTACCCTATTTTTGACATGGTTACCCCCACCTTTTGCCTGCCATCAGTGTGCTCTGACTGTTTTCTCTGGGAAACCAGAACCCAGTGATTGTGCTCTCTCCCTCTAAATTTGGTTGCTTAGGACTTTGCACACCCCACAATTGGCTTACTGGTGCCCCATATAAGTCCATAGTATATGGTACTTAGGTACCCAGGGCACTGGGGCACCAGGGGTTCCCCATGGGCTCCAGCATATATTGTGCCATCCATGGGAGACTATGTAAAATGTGTCTGAAGGCCTACCGTTGTAACCTGCATGCACCCTTTCACTACAGGTCACTGCACTAGGTCACTGTAAGTCACACCTATGGTAGCCCTCCTAGCCCAGAGTGCAGGGAGCAGATACCTGTGTGAGGGCACCCCTGCATGAGCAGAGGTGTTCCTACAAACTCCAGCTCCATTACACTGGACTTCATGGGTGCAAGGAAGCCATTTTACCCATGTACTGGACATAGGTCACTACCTATGTCCAGCTACATAATGGTAACTCCGAACCTGGGCATGTTTGGTATCAAACGTGTCGGAATCATACCCCAATACTGTTGCCAATACTGGTTGTATGATTCCATGCACTCTAGGGGCTTCTAAGAGGACCCCCAGCATTGCTCCTACCAGTCTTCTGGGGCTTTCTGGGCAGCCCGTGCTGATGCCACCTCTCAGACAAGTTTCTGCCCTCCTGCTACTTGACCAGTAGAGGCAGAGAAAGGCAGAACAAAGGATTTCCTGTAGGAGAGGGCAGTAACACCTTCTCCCTTGGAAATAGGTGTTACATGGCTTGGGAGGGGTAGCCTCCCCAAGCCACCAGTATGCTATGAATGGCATATTTGGTGCCCTACTTGCATAAACCAGTTTGCAACAGTCCAGGGACCCTTGGTCCCGGCTCTGGCACGAAACTGGACAAAGGAAAGGGGAGTGGCCACTCCCCTGTCCATCACCACCCTAAGGGTGGTGCCCAGAGCTCCTCCAGGGCCCCACTTGATTCTGTCATCTTAAATCCAAGGTGGGCAGAGGCCCCTGGAAGCATCTGAGTGGCCAGGTCAGGTAGGTGACGCCGCAGGCCCCTCCTGATAGGTGGTCACCCGGCTAGGTGACCAATTCTCCTTCCTGGGCTATTTAGGGTCTCCCTCTTGCGTTGGTCCTCAGATTCGACGTGCAAGATTCCAGCAGGACTCCTCTGTCTTGTTTACTTCATCTTCTGGCCACTGGGACTGCAACTGGACCCTCCAGGAACCATCAATCTGCAACTTCAGCAACGACTCTGCTCTTCAACATTGTTTCTCCGACTCCTTCCAGCAACTGCAACACTTCCCTGGCTGTGCATCCTCTGACGTCGACAAGTCTTCAGCCCGCACAAGAAGTAAGAAGGAATCTCTCTTGGAGTGAAGGAGTCACTCCCCTGCAACTGCAAGCACCAACTGCCACAACGACCAGCTGTGTGGATCCCCTCTCGTCTGGAACTTCATGGATCTTGCATCACAGATGGTGTTATGGAGTGGCCCCCTTGAGCTATCCAACTTAGGAGACGGTAAGCCCTTGCCTCTGGTTGCAGGACTACCCCTGTGCACCAGGACTCTTGAAGCTACCAAGGCTCCTCTTCCAAAGGACCTTCAGGCTCCGTGTAGCCCCGGCCTCCAACAGTTCTTCCTGCAATGCACAGTTTACTGCCTGCTGCTCCAGCGACGTGGGACACTTCTTCAGATGTGCTGAGTGGGCCTCACTTCAACTCCTGTGCCTGCTGCCAGTGGGTTGCCTCAGACTCTTGTCTGGGGGCTATTTCCTTTTCATGTGATTCGCCCAGCTGCTGAGGGTTCGCCAGACTCCCCTAGACCTTCCAGCTTACTCGTCGGCCGACTGATGATGTTGTCGTGTAGCCATTTTTGTTATATCTTCATGCACATTATTTTAGCAAACTAGGCCTGCTGCTGTGCACTTTAACATTGATATATTTTATTCAGCTTTGTTTTTATTATTTTAACAATAGCCACATTTGTGGTCTTGTTTTATTTTCTCTATCTAGCTGTTCGTTGCCTAGGCCAGCACTGCATTCTTAAACAAGACATTTCTTTCACTCTGTGCTTTTCTCAAGGCTGCAGTAAGATAGGTTGTCTGCAAAAGTGGTACGCTTTGTCGCTAAAGTTCACAGAAACATACACACTCTTAAGGGGGATCCTTTCTTGAAACATCAGCTGTTTTACTATAAAAACACTACTTTAACCCATGTACATTAGAGGGAGATTCCAGCCAGATGACCTGCTGGTCACTGAGTGCTTCGCTGCGGCTGCTTATGTAGACTACAGGCCTCTTGCTCAGGTAGGAGGGATAATGTCTTCCTGGGGGAACCTGAAGGGCAGAATTAGAGCTTAACATGCAGTGCTCTAACAAAGATTAGGTAGGAGCTAATCTTAACAATATTAGTGACAATATAGTAGTGTTATTTTTATGTTTAACTCTCCTTGTCACAATTTTAATCCTGCCATGCTTCATCGTCCTAGTTATTGCAATACATGCTTTGTCTAAGATGCAGTTACTTCAATAAAACCTTAAACTATATTCTGCCTCTGATTGTCCCGATTGTCCTTGCATACTTGAGACTATTGTAACTGAGAGAAACGGATGAACTGTGAGTGAAAACGATTTCCCTGAGGAGTCAGGTGTGTCATGCGCTCGGTTGCCCAATCATCCCTGCTCTAGGGTGGAGATGGGGCGCTGCAGGTTAGCCGGAACAAAACCCGGATTAGGCTGACAGATGTCACCTGTAGTGAGTTCAGACTTAGTCCCCCACAGTATAAGTGATCCTGCCGCCCGAATCCAGTAGTCTCATTAGGATAATGAGAGCCTACGTGACAATGTAAAGTCTAAGAACACTTCGCTTTCTTGGACGACTTCTTATGCTTCGAATGATCCGATCATCCCGAGGACTTGGAGTGGGATGAAGACAAGGGGGGACTCCATGACTGATCCCAAGACCTTCCTCTCAACTGAGACCAAAACTTGCGCAGACTTCAGCGTTGGGTGGCCATTAGCTTCAGGGACCGCTCCCACAAAGCCTTTGGATGCATGGCCTGACACTCAGAGCATGACTTCGGGTCGTGGTCGCCCTTCAGGCACTAAAGGCACGAGGTGCAGATCCATCACAGACATCGCCCAATGACAAGTCTTCCTCTAAGACATCCCTTGATGCGTTGAACAACTCAAAAAACATCTACAAAAAGCTTTAAAAAAAAAAAGACCAGTCAAAAAAAGACTGAGGGGTACCTCTTCCTCGCATCAACGCTGGCTGTCGTGAAAAGAAAACAACTGACGTCAGTGCTCCGGGGTGGCCCCTTTATAAGACCCCTAACATCATTTCTGGCGCAGATGCCACTGCCAACGGACGCAGAGCAGATCAACGCTGTAGGAGGCTGGCTCAGTATATGGTGTACACCTATGGGTGAGACAACCTGTACTGAGTCCAGCCAACCCTTAGTGATAGTGTAGGTTGCTCTAGATAACCATAGCTCTCATAGCGGTAGCTGTGGAGAGCACCTAAGACTTATCCAGGAGGGTGTAAAGCGGTTGCAAATATCACAGAGGTCAGTCAGTGAAGTACACACAGGAAAGAACCACACCAGTGTTAGAAAAATATGTAATATAACACACACTCTAGAACTAACTTTGATAAAGAAGTTTGCTCGCAGTCAGACATATCGGTAATCGTGCAATTATCCATGTAACAGGGTCGATGTCCAGGGCAGTAACAAAACTGCCCCAAAGAGAGGCAAATGTAAAGCATTTACCAATGATTAGAAACGATTTTTGAAAGGCAAGCCCATGAACGAGTGATAGTGATGGGCGTGCAGTGGGTGTGGTTAAAAGCCCACATTGATACCAACATGTCAGAAAAGCAGCCGCTGCGCGCTGAGATGCTTGTCCTAAAAAAATGGAATGGGAAAATCACTTCCAACCCATGCTACCACCCAAGAACTGGGGGAAGTACTAATACACCAAAGGTAAGTAGGGAGGTTGACCCTGTGCAGAGTGGAAATCTTGGGTCAGTGTCCAAAGGCTAACATGGAGATGTCGCCATTGGAGTTTTTACCTTTCAGGTCCCTTCCTAGAGGACCCAAGGAAACCCGTTGAGACAAGGGAGATTGCATAGTGCCCCCACCTGTGGATACCCAAAACAGTGGAGTACCTGCACTAGGCAGACCAGGTGCATAGGGGTGAAGCTGTGTCGGTACCTCCTGCTGAAGTCAAAGTGGATCTCGGTTGTCCAGCTGTTGTCACGACCCGTGGACCAGGTCGGTGGAACACAGGCATGGATTACAGAAGAAGACCTAAGGAGAGAGGGGACAGAGTCCACACCACCCAGAGGGGCCCAGGTGGTGCAGGAGGGCAATGTCTACCCTTCTCGGTGATGCTTTTCTGTAGGATGGTGGACAAAGAACTGAAGCTGTGGAGTCCAGACGATGGAGGAGGATCCCAGGAGTCATCCACGAGCTGCCCCACAGCAGTCGTCAAATTGCAGATGGGTCAGTGGTCAGCGGGGCTACCAACAATCCTTGGCAAATGCAGAGAAGCATTGCATGAAGTTTGCAGGATTTGTGGGGACCAGTAGGGTCCAGGTGACTCAACCTTGGCAGGTAGGTCAGGGCCAGCCCTCCGCAAGCAGGAGAGCCAGCAGGAATCGTTGGAGCCCCCAGCAGGACTCTCTGGCAGCAGGCACAAGGAGGTCTCAGCACCAAAGCATAGAGCCGCAGGAGTTGCAGAGAGGACATTGTTCTTGGAGCTGGACAGTGCTGGATGCTGGGGTTCTTAGAGCAAGGTGGTCTTTGGACTGAAGAGTCAACTTTGGCAATGACAAGCAGATGCTGTGTACAGAGGTTGCAGCCAATCAGCTCCTGCGAGGGACCACAAACTTCCCAGTTGCAAGGAAGATAGGCCAGATCTCTGGAGAGCCACAGAACCATCATCTGTGTTGAAGAGCCTTGGAGAGTCTGTAGGACATAAGGGTCCACAAGTCAGTCATCGTTGTTGAGGTGCCTGCAGATGCAGGGGAGTGACTCCTTCACTCAATGGGAGATTCCGTCTTGCTTTCCTAAGTGCAGGCAGAGTCCCAGGGACTCTGGAGGATGTACAGCCACGGGGTTGCAGACGTCTTCGCACAACTTGGAAACAAAGTTGCAATAGGAGCCCTCCTACTGGTAACAGTCTTGATCTAGGTTCCAGTGAAGAAAAACAGTGGTTCCGGTGTCCAGGTTGCAGAAGTGTCTTGCAGATGAGACTTGCAGATGGTTCCTGAAATCTTGCAAACCAATCTAGAGTTCCTCCCTCAGATAAGCCCTTAAGTAACCCAGGAAGGGGGATGGACACTTGCTGCAGCGACCCATCTATTGGGGGGGTCAAGGACGTCACCCAGCTGCACTAACCAGTCAGACGCTCCCAGGGGCCTCTGTTCATCTTATTTCCAAGATGGCAGAATCAAGTGGTCACCTGCAGAGCTCTGGGCACCTCCCTAGGGAAGGAACTGGACACTGTGTGTGGTTTTGTGCCAGAGCAGGAACCAGGGGATCCTGCACTGGTGCAAACCAGTTTATGCAAAGAGGACACCAAATGTGCCCTTCAAGGCAGTCTTGTGGTGCTTAGAGGCACCCCCAGCCCAGAGACATCTATTCCTAAAGAAGAGGTGATCCCACCTCTATCTTACAGGAAATCCTTTGTTCTGTTTTCCCCTGCCCAAGTAAGTCTCAGCAGCAGGAGGGCAGAACAGTGTCTAGGGTTGGCAGCAGCCCGGACCCGCATGCAGACCCTTGGGTGCTGCTGCGGGTAACACCCTGCAAGCACCCTAGACACTGTCCCCAAACCCTAGACAATTTGACAAACCCTAGACAATTTGAAAATTTGAAAATTATTTTCAAATAGGAACCTAAAAAAGGGAAGCTATTTCACAGATGGAGTGGGATTTGCTGGTTCACAGTCCTGAGGCTGATGAACAGGAGAAGCTGGGAGACAGAAGAATGCAGGAATAAATCAATAAAAAGGGGAGCCCGATGATTCTGTTTTCAGTTTCACTCAGATGGTCAAAGGGAAGAAGGTATTTTTGTTTACCCAAAAGGAAGCAGAAGTGGTGCATATTAAGAATCTCAACCCATTGTGTGATGGAGAGAAGTATGAGGAAGAAACCCCAGGAAGAGAAGCATCAGAACAGATATAAAGGCCCTGCTCTTATTAATTTCTTCATTGGAAATGTTTGGAAGAGTGCCTGAATGTTCATCCTTTTTTTTATATTTTTTTTAG
The DNA here is from genome assembly GCF_031143425.1 of Pleurodeles waltl. Taxonomy (NCBI): domain Eukaryota; kingdom Metazoa; phylum Chordata; class Amphibia; order Caudata; family Salamandridae; genus Pleurodeles; species Pleurodeles waltl. The sequence goes on from NC_090440.1 coordinate 401,110,956, forward strand.
ATAAAGTTAAACTTCCCAGATGAGGTGCCGAGACATAACCCTGCAGAATCTCAAACAGGGGAATAATAAAACTCCTCTGCTGCCTGTTAGAGGCACTTTGATACCCACCCCTCATCCTTTTTCATCTTCTCATTTTCCCCTCAACCCTCCCACTCTGTACACCACCCTTTCCTTAGACATTCCTGATTTCTCACCTAAGTAAAACATTTACTGACAACACGAAAATTAAACCACGGAAACCAGAAGAAGTGTCACCCAAGCCCTTGTAAGTAGCAAAATGGACTATGGCAAAGCCCTCTACGCAGGAACCATGGCCAAACTCCAGAAAAGGCTGCAACGCATCCAGAACGCCTCCGCACGCCTTATCCTCGACATCCCCCGCCACTGCCACATCACAGGCAACCTGAGAGACCTGCACTGGCTCCCCATCAACAAGAGAATCACCTTCAAACTCCTCACCCACGCTCACAAAGAACTGCACAACACTGGACCAGAATACCTCAACAGACGGCACGCCTTCTACACCCGACCCCCCAGCTCCGCTCCGCCGACCTCACAACCGTCCCATGCATCCGCAGAACTACAACCAGCGACAGATCATTCTTGCACCTCGCTGCCAAGACGTAGAACACTCTTCTCACCTACCTGCGTCAGACCAAGGACCTCCTTACCTTCAGGAGACTTCTCAAGACCTGGCTGTTCGAGCAGTAGCAGCGCCACCTCCCCTCCCCCCAGCACCTTGAGCCCCTCCCGGTGAGTAGTGCACTTTAAAAATTCCTTGACTGATTGAATGACACACATACCAGCCTCTGCACATCATGATCAAGGACGTAGCCTTCTAACTCCCTCTTTCATTTTCCCAGACCAAAGCATCCTCAGTTATTCACCCCCTTAGTGATCCCTCAGTCTTTCTTCTTCACCATCCTTTTTTGTTACTGCTCCTCCTTTACTAGAAGACTCAGGAACATGCCAGCCCAACAGATATTGTGAGCGCTGCCATGTCTGCAAGGGGAGGATCTCCATTTGGTATAAATGAGCAACGGTCCAGATTAACTTCAAGCTAAGTGTAACTCATTTTTCACCTTAAAGATGAGAGTACAATATTTCTGTAAATTCTGGATTTCAGCAAGTGGCACACTTGTTCAATCGCAATTTGCTGTACTGAAACAATTTAATCAGATGTTGAAAGACAATACTGTATAATAGATTACTGTCACTAACACAAAGAGATGAATATATATTATGTATCAACTAATAGAAACATTGCCCATTTAAAAGATTATATAGCATTCATTGAGACTCCATCCATACAACGAAGGCATTACATGAGGCTATGGCTCTGTATTTAACAAAGATACATTGCCTCACAAATCAGTATGCACAAGAGCTAGCAACTTGATTTCTCACTAGTGAAATTAGCACTCATTGATTTATCCCTTCTGCAGGAATCTTAAAACAGAAAAGCAGTCATTGGCTCCAAGCCTTTTGGGAAAATAGGTTCAAAAGATAAAACATCAGCTTCAAAAATAGGAAATGTAGAGCAGAATAAAATAGGCATCCTATGAAGAGGTATGTTCCTTCCATGAAGCCAGGTAAAGGTAGCGAAAACCCTAACTCAATAAAAACACTTGATTTGGAGACGTGCAGCAGCCCTTACTATGAATATTACTGTATCCTGATTCTCAAAGAAAGATGAGATTCAAAAAATTAGGACCTCTAGTCCTAAGGAAGGAAGTAATGGAAAAATGCATCTCAACTTTCCGAACAGGTCAAGTCACTGTAAAATACGGGGTCATTTTAAAGTTCAATTTCCACTAAAAGTAACCTCCCTTTACTACCAGGATTTACCTGATGATGTAACACTTCAGATGAAGTCTCATACTGCTACAGGGGCTCCCTTGCCAACCCAGGACAGAATCTAAAGAGCAGGGCCTCTCTCATCATATCAGTCATCTAGTGCAATCCCTGGAATGTATTTCATTAACTTAGTAGAGAAGAAGCCCCGATTGGAACTGGGATCCAAATACTCTCTGCATGCTAAGGACCCACCACCATCATGTTTCCTTTCTTGATGAGGTGTAAGTAGCATGCTGGATGTATTTACAGAGAGCTAAGCATGCAAGGTGAACAAATGCATGCCTGTAAACAAAAGATAGTGAGAAATAAATGTAGCTTGTAGAGACTGAGGTAAGAGAAAGTCGGTCTTTGGTCTACCTGCTGCGTTGACAGCGTTCGGGTCTGGTAAAGAGACTACAGAGGCCTTCAGGGAAACCACAAACAACTTAGGCCTGCCAATAAGTTTCCGTAACTGGCATACAGCTGCATGAATATACCCTGTACAAGTTTCAACAATCCTTATCGGTTTTCAGTGCAAATGGGTACTAAGGACACATCCAGAAAACACTGAGTGGGTGACAGAAGGGGAGGGCAATAAGAGGGTTATTACCCTCACCCTTCTGTTAACCACTCAGCCTCTCATTTAACTAGAAAAGGAATTCCCCCCCCATCCCACTGGTGAGCTCTTTTAAGAAGTTTTACTTTTTTCTACTTACCTCTTTCTGTTCTTAGTCACCATTCTCTGCCCCTTTTTTAAAAATTTCCCAATAAAGCAGTTGCTCAATCCATAAATGTTTCTTCTACCAGATATTCACACATGTAGGAGTCAGGGACAATCCAGTTCTCGACATGTAGCTAAATATTGGCTTCCATTGTTTTTGAAAAATGTTCTTTTTCCTATTTGCTGTTTGAGAAAACTTCTTCTTCGCCAGTACCAATCATGCCTTTTAAAGTCACACCTTTTCTGAGAGTATATATTGTGTGTCCCAGTATGCTAGCAATACCTCTTCCTCTCCTGTAGAAGTATGATTTTGCCCCTCCTTCTGTGTAGTGGATTGAATGCTTCTAACTGGGTGCCTTTAGGATCACTCCCTAACAAGCCATAATGATTTCCTCAAGAGCAAGAATAATCTTTCCAGTCCTGCTGAATCCTGGGATGGGACGATAAGATAAGTGTCTCAAGCCTCCAAAACCCCTACAACAGTTATTTGACCTGGTCCAGTTTATTGTGTGTAGTTTCTCTGGGGTATGGTGCCATCTATGTAGTATTTTTAAAAATGCCTTTCAGTCACTTGCACGTCATTAACTTATTTGCTCTTGAAGATATCATCCCACAGGTCATCAGCTAGGTACACCTCCAGTTCCTTTTCCCAGACCTCTTGGTAGGTCAAACTCTTCACGTCTTCTGGTTTATTCATTAACTTATCTGCGCTGGAGATGGCCTGCTCTGAAGTATCTTTATCAAGGAAAAATTTCTAAAAGGGTGTTTATGTCTTGTTGCTCTTCTCTAGTTTCCATGATTGTGCTTATCAGGAAAATGCCAAAATAGCTGATTGCTCTCTCAGACTACTGGAACAGGGTTGTCTGTGCCAATACCTGCATCTCTGTGAATTTAATGATATCTGAAGCCTCCAGATTTTGAGATGGTAAATCTGAAACCTGAAAAGTTCCCACATTCTAGTATCTCTTCTAGCTTGGCTTGCAAAACCTTCCCAGTTCTAAAACTATCACTAAGTATCATCCGCAAATGTTGTCAGTTTAAATTTGTTTGGGCCTAATGCAATGCTTTTGATGTTGCCACTTGATCAGACTTTGTTAACAGCTCTAGTGAGTGCAAGGAGCAACAAGGAGAGGGGGCATCCATGCCGTGTCCCACTACGGATGTTAAAATTCACGTGAGTCTCCTGTTAACTTCTATTCATGTTCTAGGGGTGTAATATCCAGTCAATGTCAATATGAGGAACCTTTCCCCTAGACCCATGTCTCCCAGCGAGTCCTCCTTGGCAAAAGCTTTAATTGCCCAGTAACATGAGGGCTGACTTCTTACTGTCCTTTCTTGCAAATATCTATATGAAAAGCTTTCTTTATTATATCATGTGTTTCTTCCCTGGATAAACCTCACTTCTCCTGATAAACCAGAGCTATCACGAGGGTCTGCAGTGTGGTTGCTAGAACCTTGTCAGAAGCTTTGCATTCATTTTATGGGCCCATAAGAGGCAGAGTCTGGGTGGTGGTGAGAATGTATTGAGCCCGATTATGAGAGAAATTTGAACCTCAGTCATAGTTTGTATAGGGGCTTGTGTGTGCTACCGTTTCAGAACTTCTGTCTTGGTCAATAGCTGTAAAGGCGTAAGGCTTTGTAAGTCTGTTGAGAATTTATCCAACTAAGGAGCTTTCACAGTTTTGAGGTTTGCTATTGTAAGCAGTATTTTTCTTTTGTTAAGGTAGCCACAATTTCTTCTCTGGCTTCTGGGCTGAGTCCTAATGGTTTCTATGGTTTTCATCTGCCCTTTCGTTGCAATAATTCTCATCCAAAGCATTTGTGAATTTCACATTAGGTTTCTTATCTGCTCTGCTACTTCTGCTGTAGGTGTCTTCATGAACATTTAGCCATGTTGCTGCCACAACCAACTAGCCTCCTATAGCACCACCTTAAGAGCACTCAATATGACTGTTTTGATTACTTCACCATAGTCATTCAATTGGAGCTAGTTCCTGATTTTCTTTCTCATCTCTCATGATGGCTGGGTCTCTAGGCAAGGTGTCATTGAATTTCCTACCAGGCTTTCCACCCTCAACTCCCCTCCAAGTCACAGAGCACATAACTGGTACATAATCAGATAGAGTTGAGGGCCCCCAATCGATCTCCTACCTGTGTGAGCACATTACTGACACGGATGTGGTCTATATGAGCACAACCTTTGAGTGCCACCAGGAGGGGTGAATAACCCACCTGCAGTATGCGTCAGTGTTGCTGGGCATAAACCAACACCTTATCTTCAAGCCTCTCCCCTCCGTTATCTGAAGTGACTGCTGTGCTTTCAAATTGATTCTGAGCTTCTGTTAACCTGTTACATTACCAGGCTAAAATTCCTTCTATCTATTAAAGTACCTTGCTCTGCATGAGATGCATCCATATATGCTAGGGTGGAATGCATTAAATTTTCAACCGTAAATTGGAAGTTGGTATGCAATAAGATTATCATTTTCTTTGTTCTGTATGGAGAAGAGGTACTGTATCTTACAAGGCTTTGATCTTAAGTGGTGCTGATTCCTTTCCAATATGTGTGGTTCTTTCATAAAAGCTGTATTACATCCAACAGTGAGAGCTCATGAGGTAAGTTTAGCTTTTGGAAGGGCCCATGGACATTATAAGTTTCAACCATGCACCTTGTAGATACTAGTGTGTATGGGTCTCACCTAGTCTCTGCTAATCATTCCTCAGTCTTTAGGTTTGTTGTATTTCACTCACAGAGTGGGGGTTGCAGTCCCTCTTCTGCTCCCATTCCTCTAACCATTAACTTCAACCTTTCCCCTCGCTTCCGCAGGTAGCCGAACTGAATATAGCAGTCGATAGCAGTCGATGGACTTCATTGTGGAATGGAGCTGCAGCCTGCTGTCCAAAAGTGAGTATCAACGTTCTCTGAGGACCTGCTATCTAAGAACATAATTTCGGGGGTTTTTATTTCAAAATTAGAGGGCTACATGGAGATTTAACCCATACAGATCTTGATGTATTTGTAAACATACTAGCAACAAAAAATAGCAAATGTGATCATTTAACGGCCCTTTCTATACCATTATTCTTGAAACATTGTTTGAAATAGGTGTTTTGTAGATCTCAGTCAGTCAGTGATATTAATATTAATGAACATTAATGAAGAGCTCATGACAGAGAACTTTTATTCAGACTAGGCTTTAAAAACTGTTACTTACATTTTTTGCAACAAGGTCTCTTTTCAATAGTCAATCCTTCTCCCACTACTAAGGAGTCACTCAACATGCACTGCTTACAGCTTGCAGATGCACAGCGTGATGGACAAACAACTCCTGTCATGGAATGTCGTCTTTAATTCATCCAGACATAGAAATCGCCTAATCGTTTACAGGTATCCGATGTGCAAAATAAAGGTATGTGCTACAGACGCAATTTCAGGGTCATTAAAAGTCATTAATGTTCATGTTCCAGTCGTGATTCAGGTTGGATTCTGGAAAACCTATTTCTACAGCTGTACCCAAGTTCTTCTTGGTTTCCTCGAACACGGTGCTGAATGCTGTAGTCAAAATAATATCTGAACCGATTAAAACGCAAGTTCTATTGGTACAGTTGTTAAAAAATTGCAGTGGCTTTCACTTGCTCTTTGGCAAGCCAACTCGACTTCAATAATTAACTTGTGAATGCATCACGCTGACACAATTCCACGAGTGGACTGACACCATAAATTGAGACTAATGTTTGAAAGATCAAAGAGCATTGGTTGAGAACTTTACCAGAGGGTCCAGACATGAATGTAGTAAAGAACCAATGCAGAAATGTTCACCAGTGTAATGTGCCTGAAGAACTGCACCCCCAAACTGCATTGAGAGTGGGGTGACAAACACAAGACTGTTCTTCTTAGTTATGTTAAAAACTTCTAGAAGAATCAAGCTATCAAGGTAAACTCGTCAAATGTAACATGTACTGCACCAACAAGACTATCTCTACTTATTGTCAACTTTGCCTTCTTCCTATACAGCACTTTTACTATTTATTGTTGCCTTGTCTAGTGTAGACAACTAAATAATAAACATGGGTTAGTGTCCTTTTGCTTTAGCTTTATTAACTTCTCTGTTATTCTATGAGTATTTGTAAAGTGCACCCAGAAGGGTACCCTTGAACTGAGCAGGTGTGTGTACCTAGCCTTGCCTAAGATAGGTAGGTTAATTGAAAAACCAAGTTTTCAGCTTCTTCTGGAATTAAAGAAGAAAGAAGCAGGCTCTGATGTTGAGTGGGAGGCGGTTCCATACATTAGGAGAGATGTAGATGAACACCAGTCCTCCTGATCTGGTTCTGTGAACGCGTCAAATGTGTGTGAGTAGGAATCCTGTGGAGCTGAGGTATCTGGGTGGTTGGTGGAAGGAGATGCAACAGTTCAAGTTGGTGGGGCCTGAGTAGGGTAGTCTGTTGAGTATGTGTATGAGGAGTCTGAATTCAGTGCACTGGGTATTAGTAACCAGTGGAGTTTCCTGAGGTGTGGTGTGATGCGAGTTCTATGAGGGAGGCTGAGGATGAGTGTGGCTGCCGAGTTCTGGATGGTTTGCAGTCTTCTACAGTAGTGAGTTGTTTGATGATCCCGGCGTATAAATTGTTCCCATAGTCCAACTTGCTGGTGACAAGGGTGTGAGTGACAGTTTTTCTAGTGTTGCATAGGGGCCATTTGAAGATCTACCTCAGCATCTTCAGGGTGTGTAAGCAGGAAGCAATGAAGGTTTTGACTTGTGCAGTCTTGTCCAGATTGCTGTTGATGATTATTCTAAGGTTCATGGCATGGGTGTGGTTCTTGGCTTGGCTGACCTCTGGTTGGAGTCCCATGGCAAGGTGTGCTTGCTGAAGAGCTTGAGACAGTTGGCTTTCAATCAGTTAGCGACTTTAGTTATGCAGGCAGTGAACTTGTTTCCTTTGTTCGGGGTCTTGTTTTAGAAGGAGAGTAGGAGTTGTGTGTAATTGACATAGAAGAGGATGTCGATTTCACATGTTTGGATGACATTGGGCAGAGGGATAATGTATACGTTAAAGAGAGTGGGACTGAACGATGAACCTTGAGGCACTTCGCAGATAGGTTTGTGGGCATCTGAGGAATAAGGTCCTAAGCCAACAGCTTGTGTTCTTTCCGTCCATAAATGTTAAATTAATAATATATTTGATTCATATGCATGGAAAGCAAGTATGTCATTATTTCGCTTTTTAAAATTGGGTACTTTTTAAATTGGGCCACACAGTTATTTTTGAAAGGAGGTTTTATGCTCAGCCAGCAAATAAGGAGAGTCTTAAGAAGAGACTGTTTGATCTTTTGGTTTATGAAAAAGCTCACATTTTTATGGGTGTTACACGTACGCAGCTATCTGTGCCATTATCCATCCAACCTCTAATTGATGTTGAGAAAACGTATCCTTCAGTACCTACCAAATTCAGGTCCTTCTGAATAAAAATGGCCTAATTCATCCACAAACCTTGAGAATCAATCACTATGACCTAGATATGGGGTTGTCCATTTGCTATGACATCAAGCATAATTTGAAGCTCCAACATTAAGATTGAAAAGCTACTGTTGTACCCTTGAATAATATTTCCAGCAATTGTGTCTACCAGTGGAAATCTGCACTTTAAATTATCATCTTTGCCAATTTCTAGAGTGTATTTATAAAGACAAGGGATACACAACCATCCTGTGGAGAATCATTAATGGGATTTCAACAAATAGTATAGGCCTATCAATGAAACAGCAATTAAGCTGAAACATGGCTGGTAAGACTGAGAAAAACTGGGGCACTGATAGTCCAGCTACCTAGACATGTGTCCTGAGTAGAAATAAGAAACGAAAACTATCTAGCATGTAAGCTAGAATAATCTGATTCTGGGAACAAACTGAAATTTTTATTAAACTTTATTTTGAAGTGGGACTTGTCTAATGAGCTTAAAAAACTAAAAAGGACTGAAAGAGGCTGAAACTCAAATTCTATACGTAGGTGGCCAACATCAGCTTTTCACCAAAACTCCGCTAAGTCCAAGTATGTGATGTGTTATTGATAAATCTTTCCATTACACAATTCTTCTCGGTCTTCTAAACCCTCAAACAGAAAAGGGAAGAAGAGGTGACACATAAGTAAAGTAATGTCTGCTAAATACAATGTTTTTGGCAATAGTATGAGATAGTCAATCAAAATAAGAAACAAAAACAGTATCAAGAGCAGAGAAGATTGTATTACTAATCCAATACAGTTTGATGGAAATCTGTGTTGGTGCTTTAACTGAGAAATCACAGATGACTAAATATATATGGTTAGTAAGTTTCAAGAAAGCACAATTTCCACTTGATAATGAAGTTCAACAGAAAGCAAATGGTCAGTAATCAGGTGGTTCATATCTCTGATTTTGCTAAATGATCAAGTGCACCAGATGGGTTGCTGCTGTGTCCATGTATTTATTAATGACGCAGACAGTACAATATGCACCACTGCCACATAGATTCATTTTGAATTTGTACCAAGATGTATTAACCTGGGTGCCCAGATTACTCTTAGTGGAAATTGGGTCTATATTAAGGAAAACTGAAGGTGCCAATGAAACCTATTTGCCATTTACATAGACCAACATTTAACCCGTCACCTTGTTTCCACGCACACTTATGTAACTAGTGTTCAGTTACTTAAACCTACAAAGGGAGTGAAAGGTAAAACACCTCTTAATATTGAGAAAAACATAGTGTTCACTAGACATCACACCTACCGACATGTCAGATGAGGCCAGCAGCAGTCATTGAGTAGTTTTTGGGCAGGACCCAACAGAATAATAAAAACTGCTGCAATTTTAAAGAACACTGAAATTACAGCTTTTAAAGAAAAAAAATGTCCAAATGGAAAATCCTGCCACCAAATATTTGAAAATTAAAAATTAGTAAGATACACCACCTCTATAACACACCTCGATTTCTCTGAAACTCTTCACCCTTGAGCATATTCTCGAGCCACAGAAGCTATAATGCTTGCTGGGTGATTTGTTTGACAGACTTCACAAAATAGCTATTCCCATCACCATTACAACATAACTATTGAAAGAGTAGTCATGTTAGTAGCATTGTTAAGCAGATACGGTACAAGTGAATTGCAACAATAGCTTCAGACACTCACAAAAACACAATACATATACATACATACATACAAACAGCACAGCAAACACACACAATGCACATTTTGAGAAGATAGGTTATGACTTTTATCTTCATTTTTGAAGTAGTGATTGATGCCAATAATAATGGAAATATGGATCAGAAGGCCTGACATTAGGTTGTAATGGATTATAAAAGGTAACATGGAGCATGGAAGCAGGTTCACTTGGTTTAACAAATCTGTAATCATTCTGTATTGCTTCACATAGTAATGTTATGGGTTACAGACAACCGTTTTTTTCTAAAATGATTTTAATAGGAAAATTAGCTGAGGGCATATTGTTTAGAATGTATAACGTAGTGACTTATTTAAAGCTGGAAACTGCATTTTCAAATAATTATATTGTTATAAACACTTGTATTTGCTCACAACTGTGTACTTGAGATGCCTAGTGGTTGAAATGTGAGTAACATCCTACTAGAAGAGGTTGAGGAACCTCTGCTTCTGTTTATTGGAGGTAAAAATTAGCTTGATGGCTATTTCTAACTGCAGATTCCTCACCTTAGAATATTTCCCAGGTACCAGACCAGATACAGAAACTTTTTCCTGCAACGCTTTCCTGCGCTGCTAGGTAGAGCCGCATATAAGCACCAGCCCTGTGGGGTGACATCAGTTCATTTTTTTTTCACATCTTTCAATGCGGATTCTGGTTATTTATGGCTACAATCTCAACCGGAAAATGGATCTTCAAAAATGAACTGAAATACAACACAGTTAGAAATCTTTCTTTCCAGCAACAATGGGGTTTTTGACCCAGTGCCCAGAGGCCAAATTTCTGAATAAAGCTGCAGTCAGATGTCTTCAGAAAAAAAACGAAAAGACACCTTCCTGGGTTTAGACAGGTATTATTAGGGACATCCTTGGCTACTGTGTGAATAACATGTGAAACGAAAGCACCCACGGTGAGGGGTGCCTTTTATGATAGATTTTACATTTTGGTGAGCCTGTGCTTTTAACAAGCAACAAAAACAGCTTTCAACCAATAAAAAAAAATAGTGTTACTTTACGGTTAAAAAGCTGCCAAGCGGGAAAACACTAGATACTGATATTTTTCAACGGCTATTTACACATCACAAGAGCAATGAAACCTGGGAGATCACACCTACGTGCAGCCTCCTCGCCTTGCTTTCAAGTTATGTTCTGTTTTTTTTTTTTATTTATCTGCTTATGCTGGCATTACGAGGTTAAGTTTTTAGCCAGCTTTTTTTTTTAATGGCCCTATTTTCCTTTTAATCTAGGTAAAATATTTCTCAGCAAAAAGTGTAGTGAGATAACAGACTAGTGGATTTACTAACCCGATGGTGGGGCATTCACCAGCTACAAAGCATACAGACCGTGTGCTCTCGCTGCAGATACTGACAGGTGAGGGGACACTAAAGTCGCCCATGATAAAATGATGGGGAGTGAAAGGCACGATCGGACAACAACACACACTCAAAAAGGGGAAAGATGATAGAGAACGAGGGCCACATTACAATATCGAAATGTGTCGTCCAGACAATGAGGAAAAACGCAAAAAAGTGAAAATGGGGTTAATAGTGTGAGTGAACACTTCAAATCAAAAAAGCTAACGTACCATTAGTCGGATGCTTTGCAAACGACACAGAAAATCGTTTTACGGCTGGCATAGACAACAGTTCTGAGGAAATAAAAAAAAGCATTTGCATTAACATTCCTGAGCCTGCAAGCACAAACACACACACACACACACAAACACATACAAGCACGACAGAAAGCCAGGTTTAAAATACAGAAGGTGCCCTGCTGGCAATGTCTGTATCCTTGACCTATGCTAATCCCATTACCCTATCACAATAAAGAGACTCTTCTCAGACTTGTTTCAAATCTGCATTGGACAGACAAATGCAGCCTCTCTCTAGACTCAAAACTTCTTCCATCAATTAAATAATAAAATAATATATATTTTCTGTTAATGTTCAATCGGGTTTCGCAGGCGAGATATATGGTGGAAGGACAACTCTGTTTAAACACGAGCACGTTTTGATGGCATCTTGCTACTCAGAGTGGTCTGATTCACGAGCAGTCAACTACAAGGAATGGAATGAAAGATGGTTGTATGATGTTTTATTTTATTTTTATTTTTTACTGATAACGGTATCCACAAACAAAGCTTTCCTGCCTCGTAATACGGCGAGGAATACTATTATTTCAATTTTTTCTGAATAACAAAAACATATTGCTACAACAAATAAATTATTTGAGCAACCTGCAAAACAATTTAAATGTCCATTTAAATGTCCGCAGCCAGGAAATGCGTATGAGCAAAAAATATTTCAACAACTCCTAAACCCTATTCTTGGTTCTACAATACGGGGGATTAATGGCACAGCAGCGCGAACTGCGTCCAGGATCACACAGCTCACCCTGTTCTGTGTATCGATGTATGCATGTGGTATTTCTAGACAATGACACAGCTGAAAGGTAAAAGACACAGTCAACGAGATTTTGGAGTTCGGTTTGCAAGGATGCCGACTGTTTATGTGTTGTGAGTTCTTTAAACAGCATGCCTTCAACTTGCTAGAGGCGGACCTGATGAAAATAAGAATGTTCATCCATCTCCCGGTTACAAAGATGAACAAGGCCTGTTTCCTTATTGTTTTGAGTCGAGCCGACTAGACTGCACATTTGATATTTGTTGTGAGGCATATTGTGGCTTACCAAGAACACAAAGGGGCTTGGAGCAGACTGCACATCTGCTATTTGTTGTGAGGCATATTGTGGCTTACCAAGAACACAAAGGGGCTTGGAGCAGACTGCACATCTGCTATTTGTTGTGAGGCATATTGTGGTTTACCAAGAACACAAAGGGGCTTGGAGCCCACCCATTGCTTCCTATTGGTTGGCTTTCCTTGTCACTTTCATGTGCCTACTTCTTATTCGTGTCCCTGTTTCTCAATCTTCTGTATGTCCCTCCCATGGAAAACTGCCTTTTGTAACATCTTGATTGGCTGCCATTGATGCTTCCACTACTTGCTTTACAAGCAGTACTTTTTTTCTCTTCCGTGAACCACTTTATTACAGTGTGTGTGTTTTCGATTCCTCTTCGTTGTATATTTCTCTACCCCAGCACTCTTTGCTGCTCTCTGATACCCAGCTGCTTCTCCCTATCTTGTTCCCTCTTGAATTCACCTGTGTGCTTCTCCCAAGACCGTGCCCTCAATGTTGCTATTTCCTAAAATCCCATGCTGCTTTCACTCCCCCCCTGCCCCTTTTACTTTCGCATTCCCTCCACTGTTTCTTGGTGTCCACCTCCACCGACTCCTTCACTTCATTGTTCAGCCCCTGTGTTGCTTCTGCTTCACCTCGCCCTTCCCTGTGTTTCTTTACAATTCGTAATGCTGCTTCACCATTTCCACTGACTCTCCCCTGTGTTGCTTCCGCTTCCCTTAACTGCCCTTTTAAGAAAAAAATGCTCTAACATGTTTTATTTTCTTTTTTTGTCACCGAATCAACTCGGAACACCGATTAAAAAGAAAAAAATGTACCTGCGTGCATGCATGCTGTGTGCACCTACAAATTGACGCAGATAGCTGTGTCAAAAGCTTTTGCATCTGTTGTTTTTAAAAAAAAAATATAGCCGCGGTGCACAGCGCTGTGGAAGCCGTGCAGTGTGGCTAGACCATTGGTATAGGCAATAGCTCATAAAGGCAACACCTACTGCCTTTGCCAACTCTTGTTTTTTATAGTATTTCTTAAATGCCTGTTTGATGGATTCCTGGTCGTGGGTATGCCCAAAAGTAATTCAAATAATGATATGGGGGCCCTCTGCTGGAAAAAAAATACATCAAACCCATTTAATGGCAGAAATGTAGCATTAGTCCTTAAATTTGAAAAAGACTCATCCACACAGATGTGTGGTATGGTTCATTATTGAGTCTTGCGCCTGGCTCCTCTATTATTGCTGGGCGGTCTCCATCCTACTTTTGGAGTGAGCACTTTGATGTTAGTCGTAAGGACCTGGGAGGGATCTGATGGAATGGTTTTAGAATAGCCTGCAGATGAACCCCAACCATCTTTAATTATAGGGCACCTTTAACAAATTAAAATCAGAGTGCGATGTATAGGGAGATTCTGTTGGCTCCAACATCCACAGGTCAACATGTTTAAGCTGGTCATGCTCAGCCCAATGGTCATCCAGATTTCATCAGACATTTACAGATCTCCTAAGCTTTGAAATTAGAATCGTTGTCAACATAGTCATGTGTAAGCCACTCGCATACTTATTCAACTACACTACCGTCAATTCTCAGCTATATGGTCTACTGCTAATTTGGACAAAAGGATTAAATGGGGATGAACACAACTGACACAGCTGAATCCCTTCGACCAGCTAAAGACTGTTGCCTTACAAAAAAGTAACTCATGAGCTGGCATTGATTTATTCTTAAAAGTGGAAGATTCTCAAAGAAATTAAACGTAGCGTTTCTTCCATGAAGTATTAAATAAAAATATGGGCTAAGAGCTAGACAACATTAACTGCTCTTATTCAACTAAATACCTACTAGACTAAGCTGAGAGCCTATCTCATTGGAATACAGTAAACAAATCTCAGGATGCCTATACATAGGATGGCAAGATCTTGAGAACCAAAAACTGGGACATTTTGTAGACATAGAAGAAGGACAAAAATTTTATATCAACGAAGCGGCGCAGAATGACAGCTCTCAATATAGGACCACAAAAGAGGCATTAAGAAAATAAATAAAACGTAATTTTTAAAACCAGCATCATATCTGGCAATTCAATTGCTGACTTTTAACAGCTGATAACTAGCACAGCTTTAGAATACCTAAAAAAGTCCCTCACGCTGTTTTTAGTCATCCCCCTCTAAAAACCGGGACATGAGCCAGATTTGGTTAAATCTGCTGGGCCAGCTGGTGAAAAAAACGTGACTGCCCCGGCAAATCCGGAATGACTGGTGACCCTACTTATCATACACATTGTAACCAATACCGATTACTGTCTAGGCATTAAAGAACGTGCAAGCAACCAATAACAAAATCTAAAGAAAATAAGATAGAAACAAGAAACAGGATGTGTACAGGACAAATGTAAAACCACTTTAAAGTTTTCATCTATAATACAGCCTACCTGTAGAATTAGAAACAAATATGATTACCACTTTTTTGACATTTGTTTCCAAGCAACATTAATGAAAAAAATATTTGAATATATTTCCTGACCCAAAACACATTTACCCCACTTGCACTGGCCAATTAACTGTGAAAAAAGCAGTTACACCCATTAGGGGTTTGCAAAATCACAAATATGTGTTTAGGGCTGAAATTTATGCTGTCTTATCTCCACTAAATGTCTATGGACATACTGCATAAAGACCTAATAGAAAAATCTAATTAAAATTATTAATGTACAAAGCCTAAAGGTATCACAGTACATATCAGCATGGAGACTCATGCACTGGTTTGAATATATATGGCTGTGGCACATGAAACATTGTGCCACCCTGAAAACGTTGCCAGGCACTGTTTTGGACTTTTTCTAAAAAAGGTTCCAAACCTTTAGGCAATATACATGAGGAGTTTGAGGAGTTAGAAGAAGCATAACTCAGCGAGGTCAGAAAGAAGCTCTCAGTCAGTTCTGCATAGGGGATATAAGGTAAACCTCTGTAGCTGGCAAAGTCAAGTCAATATAGCTTGACCTTTTCATAATCTTAATTGCATTAAAAGGATTAGGGCAAATTACAGTTTGCCAAGATATGTAATACACTGCTTGATGTAAGTAAGCAGAAAGCAAGAGTAATATCTTAGAACATTGATATAAGTACAGCCTCTGAAAACAGTTGAGTGTATAAACCAGAAACTGTCAACTTGATGCAACCAACAGAAGGCCAAATATATATTGCTAACCAAACATACTCTTATACAACTCACAAGTCATGAAGATCGTAATCAGCTGATTTAACATGAGAAAAAATTATAAGACCCTCGTCTCTCAGACCTCTTCTAGCAGTAGAAAACAATCTTCAAAAGGCATGCAACCTCCGTTAATCTAGAATTTTTTTCATTAAATTAGTTTGTTATGTATTGTATTTTGTGGGATTCTGATGAGCCTTTTAACCGAAGCTTGACATTGTTGTACCCGCATCTCTAGACTGATCGTGCTGTAGGAGGAATCTGATACCTGCTGCTTTAGTCCTTTTGATGAACTTTCTGTCCTTCACATCTGCTTTTTCTTCCTCTCTTAGTAAAGCATATTAATCTTCATGTCATCAATGAAAGCATAATATAACCAGAGTATATTATGATTTTCACCTTCTGCTCATCAAGTCGAAGGAAGACTTCTGCTCAGTTCAACCTGATATTCCCACATCCCTTCTCAATTAGAAGAAACACTCTTGCCTACTTCACCAAGAAGTAACTACAACCATTTAAAATTATTTTTACCTTAGTTTTCTATGATCTACATTACTTTAGTTTCATGAATTTATAGTTCCAAAGCCACATCTGTCCTGAATTTATACATTCACATTGTCAACACTTTTGTTTTTCCTTTTCTCATTGTGTATTCTATATATTACAGACATCTATCTAAGCTCTCAACTTTCCAGTGTTCATGATTTTTAGGTCTTTTAAAGTCTGTTTCACTCACCTGTACACAGTAACAAAATGGTTTCCACTTGTGCTCAGTAGAAATGCCTGTACAATATGTTTGCATCCCTCCACCATTAGCTCTACGGTGAAAGAAACAGGAAATTGCTATACCTCCACCATGAATTGATCCCCCATGTGAACATACGCAATGTCCAAGAGCCCGCTGCTTCTTCAAAGGCTAAGCAAAGAATTCTTCCTGGATACTGGCAGACAGCAAAGTTCATGATCTCTGTTGCCAGGCAGGAATGGTGTGCCTTTCCAATGACTGACAATTATAGCACACCGGAGCACTGGCAGTCAGAACACAGCTGGTTTCGAAAACACGTACCGTCTTTGTAATTCAGGCTGGCTGCTGCGCTGAGTTTTTTGCGGTGACTGCGCGCGTAGTCCTGGAGATTTGGTGCGCTGGAGGAGCCTCCCAGCACTGTGGTGCTGAACAGCCCAGTGCACTGCGACCCTAGAAAGGCGGGGAGGGGGTGTTAGTAATCACACATCTCCACAGCATGCCATTAAAGACACATCACCAGGATTAGTGTTGGGCCCCTCCCCCTCAAAGGAAGTAAATGCGGCCTCCTGGTCCAACTACTTTGAGAGAAAACCTGCTGTATTACACAGCAGGTAAACTGCCTAAAGATAACTGATGAATTCATCTGAGAACAATTTTGCAAGGGTGACATTTTTTAATGTCCTACATTACCTCTGGTTACGTCAAACTGTAGGGACAATACAGACCATAACAAAAGGACAACACTATTAATTGCCAAGATTATATGAAAGGCATAGTAATATCTATCTTTACCTACACCTCAAAATTAATGACCTTTGCCAATTTCTTAAGTTGAAGAGAAATACGCAGTTCTCTAGTGGTCACTAGCAATCACAGATCTTCAATGGGCACGCACTGGTGAATAAAACAGAATATATTCTGCAACCTGTTATTTATTTCTAGATGAAATAGACAGGCTGAGGGCAAAAGTCGACATCTTCAAATTCAAAAAGACAAATTGAAAATACAATTTATGCTTGCTCTCGCCTTATGCGTTTTGCAATAGATATTTTCAGAGAGCTCTTAACATCCACTAGATGAATTATACAAATGCATTTCTCAACTCCAAAGAACTGATGACAATGGTACATCTTTCTCAGCCCAGCTGCATCAAATCAACTAATGTGGGCCAGGTTGCTTTAACTTAACTTACTTTGAAGTGCAGTTATATTAGTCCCATAACAGAATCACAAATGGACAGAGGCTAACCACAAATATATTGATTCAACTTCATTGCCTTATTCAGTATAGGCAGAATTATGTTTTCTGATATTTCTTAGTTCAAAATCAGATTTTCCGGCAGGAGATTCTGTAGTGGTAAAGTGTATAATTTACCAAAATATGTCCAGCCAGTCGCCAGTCACCAATTGCAAATTTACCACTAACAAATTTCAACTTGAGTTTTGATATAATTTATGTTTAGCACAATCTATCCAATCTCTCCTTGAGGAAAACGGGAGCTTACGTAGCACTGGTTCTTCATTTGCTGAACTTAAAAAACATGAACGATGAACACTTAGCCAAAATGATAAAAAAGATTACAGGCTACAATATCAGATGGGAAGAAGAAAATTCCAGCCACCAAACTAAAAATGCCCAGAAGATGAGCAACAAAGAAAACCAACATAGTAACATTTTTCAACTAAAAAATGTCATTTGGATGAGCAAGAACAATTTAGGAGCACCGTATGATTGCCGATAAGGAAGATACTGAAAACATTTAAGACACATAGTGCACTACTGGATGGTTTTAGATTCGCAAAGACATGGAATCCGATTGTAATGTTATTATACATGGATGGAATCTAATGGCGAATACTACTGATTCTACTTTAACGAAGAGTGAAACGGACACAAAATAAAGGAGAGCATGTAAAGTTTTGAACATTTTAATGCAAAATGTTCCTAGCCAAAAGAAATAATAAAATGTCACAAGTATCCCTCAGACTTGCTGAGGTTGATAACTTTGTTGACAAGGACAAAAAACAAACCACAACAATTACACATGATCCAATATTAGGCCAAGATGAACAAACGTAAACTTCTGAAGGCACATGACACGTTGCTGGAACTGTATAAACCATAACTTTACTGCAAGAGGAAAAAGAAGTATCAAGTTTCTGGTTCTCTCATAACAGTAACCAGGCTACGGACATATTACATGAGGAACTAGAACAAATGAGACATGAATGAAGAAAATTAAAAAACTTAAATGACCATAAGCCACCTGCACGTAATACCTTAAACTGAAGATCAAATCACGTTAAAGGAATATAAGACAAGTCGCATGTGTGGGAGATGGTTACCCAGTAATAAAGAGTGGGGACGTTTTGCACATTTAATAGCTTACTGCTTGACGGAAAAGGTGCATTTGCAGGCAAAGAAAATGGTCTGCAAAAAGAAATACTACAATCACAGAAAATCAGTAAATAGGCAGAGAGACAGGTAGAAGATGAAAATGACAAGGGAATGGAAACGACATAAAGGAACAAAAATGCAGGAGTGCTTGGAGAATAAATCTTATTTGGCAAAGCAAAGAAAATGGAGAAAGGCCAAATGTCTGAAAAAAGGACAAAAATAAAGAAAAGGCAAATGAGATAATGTGGAAAAAATAACGAAATGTAATGCTGCAAGTCGAAGAACCAGTGTGAAGGCTGCTTCTTGCGGAAAAACACATTACAAGTTAATATTGCAATTCCTTAACAATGTTTCCTATAGTGCTTAGAAGTATCTTTGATGTGGTGTCAGTGAAATTCTTTACACTGTTTTGTGAGAAAATATTAGAGAAAAAAATATTTATTATTTATACAAAAAGTGAAAAACAAGAAGTAAATGTTTGTCTGGCAGAGCAAACAATACAACAATTAAGGAAAACATGCAATGATTTAAATACATGTCTTTTCGACAAAATGCTACTATATCATTATATAACCTGGCAATTCTACTTTCTAAACGAAACACACACTGATAATTAAAACATAGAATCTGATACACTAGTGTCAAGTTCTGGTAGAAGACTCTGAGTTTTGAGGGACCACCTTAAGTCAAATATGCACATACTTGCCAGCACACAAGTATATTAGGTACACTCTACACATAGCCTACGAGGCAAATAAGATACAAATCATTTAGAGTGTTAATTTTTTATGGAACAGTGAAGCAATCACACAGCTTGGCAGCATATAGTTTAACAGTGGTATACTCAACATCCATTCACTACAGAATCACATACAACACAAATGCACAATTATGCTATGAAATATAATTTACCCTTTTGTTTTTCATCATTGTCTCATTAACTATTGCTGGTCAAGGCAGGTAATTTGAGCTTTTGCAAAAATAACCATCATACGTAAATATACAACTAACGTTCCCTAGAGGTGTTCAAAGACCCTGGTGAACGCTCCAGTTCTTTCCCAGTCTTCCAAAGACATACGAAGAGAAGATGCTCTGACCAATGATTCTACCACAAACTTTGCTGCCCAGGGGTGTATGGTAACCGAATGAAAGGTGGAGTAAAATAACTGTTGGAGGTCTCTCCCTTCATCTTTTTGCCACTATTTTAATTGGGAGTACGGAGGCAGGGCACTATCTAATCCCCACCAGCATGAAAGTGGACACTATAAAAGAACAGAACTCAAGGGGAAACTTTGTTTTAAAATCCAAGGGAACACTTTGTTGCAAAACCCAAGGGAACACTGTTACACTTCAAAATTTTTATGAAGTTAATGCTAATCTACACTTCAAATCATAGCACTTAAGGCTCACTTGATTAAATGAGGCACTCTGTACTAAGAGTAGTCTAGTGTATTCTGGAAAATCGATAAATTGGATCATGTGTGCAGTTATCATACTCAGTGCATCAAACCCTAAAGAAACAAGTCCCATCTAGCGGAGAAAGAGTTATGCAACCCTTTGAAGTAAGGCTTTAAGCAAGTATTTGTGCCCTATACAACATAAGGGTGTTTGCGTGGTGTTTTACTCTCAGATTAGAGCAGGTCGTGAGGAAAGGTTGTTGTGGCACTCTTATTGCAGAAATTGAAGGAGTTCATGCCTCTCGTGGAGCGTACAAGAAAGTTTTTGTGCACCTGAAGAAATAAGATTTGAAGGTCTTTTGGGCTCATAGGAGTAAGTGTTGATGAACGCATCTGCAATCCTAGCAAAGTAGAATGTGATGAGAGGTGGAGACCTTGTGGAGGCATACACACTGGAAACACACTACCCAGCAGCCAATATAGATTTGTAAAAGGTTCATTATTCTTTTGCATTTATAAACATCAATATCATGCCTTAAGTGAACATACAATGATTGACCCTGTTAAGGTAAACTGTAAGACGTCCTGATTAGTAACGTACATAGATTTGTTAAGCTCACACTGCATACCTTAGTTGCTTCTGAACTCTCAGAGAATAGGAGAGTGAGGCAAGACCATGCTGGAAGGAGTATGTTTTAGTAGATGTATGTTTTCAGCTGTTTTCTTAAAGTGATAAGGTTATTAGTGTTGTGCTGTTATGGAAGCATGCAGTTCCACAGGTGGGGTCCATCTACTGAGATGTGCAGATACATTTGTTAGTGCACAGCAAGGTGTGACTCCTGGATCGTAAGTGTTCAGAAGTAGTTTATATTTTTTGTTTTGCTTTGCAGGTTGGTGGGTGGCTTGTCACTGAAGGATTTGAAGGTCAGAAAGGGTTTGAAAGTTAATCCTGTTTTTAAGTAATAGCCGGTGGAGTATTCTTTGGTGTCATATTAATTCTATTCAGGGTGAGGTTTATACCAGTGGTTTGGGCTTTTTGGAGTCTGAAGTGATGTAGATTGAGTTGCAGAAGTCTAACAGAATCCACGAGGGAGTATCCAAGGGCAATATAGGGAGATCTGGGTATGAAAGGGAGTGAGTTTGAGGTGGCAGAAGGTTCACTTGGCCACAGTTCCAATTTGGGAAATGATTCAAAGATTAGCATCTCAGTAGATGCCTACATTTTGGGCAATGGTTTGAAGGGCACAGTCTCTCCAAAGAATATGGGTGGAGCGCAGAGGGTGTCAACTTTCTTTAAGGGCGGGAATACCAAGGACTAGAATTTCAGTTTTGAAGTCATTGAGCTTGAGGTTCTTTTTCCTTATCCTTGATTTAATGCCTTTAATGCTCCTTTGCGTCTAAGGTAGAGTTGATTGTCATCAGCACAGGAGTGGAATAGAAGATTAAATAAGCTGAAAAGGTACACAAAGACCTAATGAGAAATACTAAAGAGGAATGGGGACACGGGTGGGAGCCTTGTGGAACCACACAAGTCACATGAACGAGATGAACTCTCTGAGTCTTACTGCTAGTGAATGGTCCTTGAGGAAAGATTTAAACCAGAGTAGAGTGGTTGCTGGGAAAGAAAAGTAATCTGCATGAAAAAGGACGTGTACCCCTGCCCTGAGTGCCCAACGATACTGCTGTCTGGATCCCTAATGCTGATTTTTGTTGTCATAGGCAAACATGGATCATGAAATTTGGCCTGTCTAACGGATTCTGGTCTTGATGGAACTCTGGAGGATGCCAAGGGGTTTCCTCTGTAGTTGGGATCCAGTCGGGATCATGAACTGAAGGTGCTGTGGTATCATAGACACTTTTTACTATACCCTATGAGTCAGAGGGGACTCTTGAGGAAGGCCTTCTAGTAAGCATTCGCTGGATGAAACCACCAGTGAATGAGGAATAGCCCCAAATACGCTGCAAGGAAGAGGGTGGGACACAGATTAGTCAGATATACACTACAGCCTGGACCTCAAAGGAAGTTTGTTGTTGTTTGTGAAGTTCGTTAGTTCTTTGAACTTGTAGAGTTTAAATAAAATGTTTCTTTGTCATATAAAAGCAAGTATATGATTGGACCCTGATTTTTTTTACATTACTGAGTGCACTTTGAATTATTAGTCATACTCACTAACCAGTATCTACACTCCCCCTCCCCCCAAGGGAGCCTTTGACTGCTCGTCTACAGCTATCACTGTGAGTCTAATGCAGAAGGGGCACTTGGCCCAGCTTCTCAGAATCCATAGTGGGTCGGACTCTGAGACATCTGAAGTAAAAGACCTCAACCACCACGTTTGTTATCCAAATAGACAGTTATCTCATAAATTCAGGAGGATGGTTTCAGTGCCACGCTTGAGGTGGCAGTCTGACTGGAAGGGGTCCAGGATGAGACTCGATTTAATGAGAGATTATTGCTGCTAAATTTCTACTTTTTCAGTTGTTTTGGATATCCAGAGAAGACTGACAATAAGGTTGCAGTTTTCAGGAGGGTTACTGAACAGGTTTCTTACCTTCAATAAAGCATTATCTGGTAGAGATTCAATCTATCTGCGGTTTCCTTACCTTTGATTTTTCCAGGCAGCAGGCTGCATCTGGAAACTTTTGCTGAGCAATACTCCTTGCACACGCCGTTGGGTGGCTCCATTCTGCTCCACCTGGCACAGTTGGCGCTGGAAGTGATTTTGCTGTCACGTATACTGACGCAGCGTGGGTGTCAGTTATTTTAATCACAAATTTACACACCAGAAGCGCAAAGTCATGATAAGAACTGGAGTATGTGTGTCCAAACTAGAGCCTTGAAAAAGGAATCACCCTAACCGTAGTAAACAATTCCGCAGAGCGGGGAGTCATGGGTGTGTGTACGGAATCTGCAGCCAGATAAAGTCTCTACCAAAGATAAGTAACTTGTTCATCTGATAGAGACTTCTTGCTGCAGATTCCTTACCTTTGATTAAATACCCAAACCATATCCTTCGGACAGGCGAAATGCCTGTCCCTGCGGACCCGATTGTACAGACAGTAATGTCTGGCAAACGTGTGCAGAGACGCCCACGTTGCTGCCTGGCAGATATCCAGGACTGGGACTACACATGCTAATGTCCTGGTCGCAGCTTTTTCCCCTGGTGGAATGCCTAGGGAGGCTGCTTCTCAGCCAGGGGGTAGCAGATCTTAATACAGAGAATGACTCTGCACGAAATGGTCACCTTCTGTACTGCCCGACCCTTCTTCGCTCCCACAAATAGTTGGTCATCTACTCAGAACTCTTTTGTGCGGTGAATGTAGATTGACAACACACTTTTTGACTCCAGCCGGTGGAGTCGCTCCTCTTCCTAATGAGGGATGTAGGGGAGAAAAGAAGGTGGGCTAGTTGACAGTCTGACTCAGTTGGAATGGGGTCACCACCTTAGGAAGGAAAGAGGCACTGGTGCATAGCACTACCATGTCTGGAAATATCGTGAGATATGGAAGCTTAGATGATATGGTCTGAATCTTATTCACCCTCCGGGCAGATTTCCATTAAGAAGGCTGTCTTGATGGTAAGCAGCCGAAGGAGACAATTGTGCAGTGTCTTGAAGGGAGCACACATAAGGTAAGTGAGAACAAGGTTAGGATTCCACTGAGGAATGATTAAGGCAAAAGGGGGAAACATACATACAAGTCCTTTAAGAAACCTATTTACAGCAGGGGACTTGAACAGACGGTTGATCAGGCAGCTGCAGAAAGGCGGACAAAGCAGAGACATAGACCTTCAGAGTGCCCAGAGTGGAACCCTGTTAATCATGTTGGAGAGATTTCCCTGATGCTGTGCCCACTGTAACTTCAGGTCCCACTGCAGAGCCCACATATGCCATATGGCATGGTTTACCAGCAGGATGCAGGAGGCCATGAGGCCCAGCAGCCTCAGAGTCCATCTCATCAAAACCAAGGACAGAAGCTGAAACAGCGGTATTATAGCCTGAATATTCTGGGCTTGGTGCTCAGGAGCATAAGCCTGAAACCGCACTGTGTCTAGAACAGCTCTGATGAAAGGGAGCACCTGTGAGGGAGTCAGGTGTGACTTCGGGATGTTTATAGTGAACCCCAGCGAGTGAAGGAGATTCGCTGTTGTCTGGAGGTGGGAGACGACAGCCTAGGGCAAGTCTGCCTTCAACAGCCATCTGTCGAGACAGGGCAAGACTGACACCTCTGATCTACATAGATGAGCTGCAGGCAGGACAGGAATATGAAAATGTGTACTGGAACTCAAATGCTACTATCCGGTCTCCTTGGTCCAGGGCAGAAAGAACCTGAGCCAAGGTGAGCATCTTGAATTTGTCCTTTTTGAGGAAGTAGTTGTGGTGGCTGCAGGTCTAGGATAGGGCGAAGGCCTCCACCCTTCTTCAGCACCAGAAAGTAGCGGGAATAGCAACCATGACCTACTTCTGTCATTGAGCCCCTCACTATGGCTCCCTTTGGCAAGAGAGCCACAATTTCCTTGCGAAGCAGAGAAAGATGATCCTCCATCAGCCTGCCTTGTGATGGTGCGATGAGGGAGGAGTAGTCAGGAAAGGGAGCGTGTAACCCTTTCGGACTATCTGCAAAACCCACCTGCCCGATGTTATGGACTGCCAGTCTGGCAGGTGATGAAGTATCCTGCCACCAACTGTGTGCCCGTGATGCTATAAGGGCAGGTTTGTAGGATTTAGAGGCTGCATCTGCAAAGTGGGGGGTGAGAGGGAATAGGAGGTGGTGAAGTGACCCGACCTCTGGCTGCCTGATCCACGAGGCTTGTGGATACTGCACCATTGTCCGTGAAGGAGGTGGGGAGTATGCGCGGCATGGTGGCTGTGCGGGTGACTGTCGTGGTTGGTAGTCGGTTCCATAGTCACGAAAGGGGAGAAATGCGGACTGGGGATGGTGTGGGGCGGAAGATATTTCCAAGGACCGGGCCATAGCTCGACAGTCTTAAATCTTTCAATCCCCAAGACCGCTTTATATCTGAAGAAGCACAATCCATTGAAAGGCATGTCCATCAAACAGATTGTGACATCCCCAGAAAAGCCATTAGTTTGTAGCCATGGGGGGCACCTAGGGGCCACTGTAGACAGAGCTGTTCTGCCTAGCGAGTCAGTCATGTCAAGTCCACACTGAATTGTGAACTTTGTTGCATCTGTGCTGACGCCCCTCTGGCTCTGTATCATAGATCAAAATGGGAATGGTGCCACAAGTGGGTGTCGGCGGCGCCAAGAGCGTCGGCATCAGGTCTGGCGCCATGGAAGGTCGAGGAGGATCCTTGGGGCTGCACTGGAACCGGGGCCAAACCCACTGGTGCTCCTGCCAACCACAGGGCCCAAAGGCATGCCGGAGGGGTCGGCCCACCCAAATATGGCGCACACGGCATCATAGGATTCCTTTAGTTGGGCCGGGGATGCTCCGGCTCCTGGAAACTCAGGGAAGAACAGAGTCGACCCAGGTACAGGCCCAACCGCAGAGCGAGGCCTAAAATGTAGACGCTCCTGCATCTCGTCGGCTGACAGATACACAGAAGACAAGCATGCTTCAACTTCTTTTTCTCCTTGTGCTAGGACTTGTGAGAAAGTAGCCTCTTTCTAGCCTTGTTACCCCCACTTTGGGCCTGTTTGTGAGTGTATGTCAGGGTGTTTTCACTGTCTCACTGGTATCCTGCTTGCCAGGGCCCAGTGCTCATAGTGAAAACCCTATGTTTTCAGTATGTTTGTTATGTGTCACTGGGACCCTGCTAGTTAGGACCCCAGTGCTCATAAGTTTGTGACCTATAGGTATGTGTTCCCTGTGTGATGCCTAACTGTCTCACTGAGGCTCTGCTAACCAGAACCTCAGTGGTTATGCTCTCTCTTTACAAATTGTCACTAACAGGCTAGTGACCAATTTTACCAATTTACATTGGCTTACTGGAACACCCTTATAATTCCCTAGTATATGGTACTGAGGTACCCAGGGTATTGGGGTTCCAGGAGATCCCTATGGGCTGCAGCATTTCTTTTGCCACCCATAGGGAGCTCTGACAATTCTTACACAGGCCTGCCACTGCAGCCTGAGTGAAATAACGTCCACGTTATTTCACAGCCATTTTACACTGCACTTAAGTAACTTATAAGTCACCTATATGTCTAACCTTTACCTGGTAAAGGTTGGGTGCTAAGTTACTTAGTGTGAGGGCACCCTGGCACTAGCCAAGGTGCCCCCACATTGTTCAGGGCCAATTCCCCGGGCTTTGTGAGTGCGGGGACCCCATTACACGCGTGCACTACATATAGGTCACTACCTATATGTAGCTTCACAATGGTAACTCCGAATATGGCCATGTAATATGTCTATGATCATGGAATTGCCCCCTCTATACCATCCTGGCATAGTTGGCACAATCCCATGATCCCAGTGGTCTGTAGCACAGACCCTGGTACTGCCAAACTGCCTTTCCCGGGGTTTCACTGCAGCTGCTGCTGCTGCCAACCCCTCAGACAGGCATCTGCCCTCCTGGGGTCCAGCCAGGCCTGGCCCAGGATGGCAGAACAAAGGACTTCCTCTGAGAGAGGGTGTTACACCCTCTCCCTTTGGAAAATGGTGTGAAGGCAGGGGAGGAGTAGCCTCCCCCAGCCTCTGGAAATGCTTTCATGGGCACATTTGGTGCCCATTTCTGCATAAGCCAGTCTACACCGGTTCAGGGACCCCTTAGCCCTGCTCTGGCGCAAAACTGGACAAAGGGAAGGGAAGTGACCACTCCCCTGACCTGTACCTCCCCTGGGAGGTGCCCAGAGCTCCTCCAGTGTGCTCCAGACCTCTGCCATCTTGGAAACAGAGGTGCTGCTGGGACAACGCATACAGAGCCGTTTAACACCACCTACCAGCACGAAGGGGTACTGCTTACGAAAAATCTTCTGTATCCAGTCTGATGCCTGCGATAATTCTAAGGTAAAGAATATGTATCTAGAAATCTCTAACAGATGTCAGATTTTGAATTGTATTTATGAAAATGCCACAGTTAAAAAGTTGTCATTTTCTGACTTTAGCCTTTTGGTGACTGCTGCCTGTCTCTGATCACTTTTTCTGGGGTGGATGACAGCTGGGCTTTGTGTATTCCCTCTAGACAGCCACACACAATTGGAGTTTAGGTGTGACTTGACAGGCCATCTTGGAAGGAAGGAGCTGGCCATAGCCTCACTTACACCTGAATAGGCTGTGTCCTGTTCCCACACAAAGGGGTGCATAACCCCCTGTAGTGAGACTGGAACCAGGGCAGGACCTCTGAACACTTCAAAGGACTGTCTTTGAAGTCTCCCCTACTTCAAAGGCCAAACTGGGTATAAATACTGGACCTCTGACACAATCAACTTAGTACACTTATGGACCTGTGAATACTCCGTCTGGAAGGAGGAGTGCTATGCTGCTGAAGGACTGCCACTCTGCTGGACCGTTGCTTTGTTGCACTCCTGCCTTGCTGTGCTGCACTGCTGCCTGCTGTTCTACTGCCTGGGTGAGGGCTGGACCTGCACCACTTGAACCCAGTGCAACGCCACGGGCTAGCTGGCTGGTCTCCTGATCCGAAGTCTCAGAGAAATAAAAGGCTTCCAGCCACCCTGCTCCAGCACTGTGCCATCTGTGAGTCTGCTCTGGCAAGTGGTGCCATCCCAGTCTTGGACTCCTGGATGTGAGCCTAAAGGGTTTGGTGCTGCAGACCAATGCACCCTCTGCTGTGAAAGCAGGATTGACGCATTGTCACTGTTGCATGGGACAGCACCAGCCCATAGCCTTCGGAACCACCACTGTGATGCTTTTCCCGATGCAAGGTCCTCGCATCCCCGTCGACGGCCCAAACTCCGCATGGCAGCTTCTGCAGTCATCGGAACTGACACATCGCCTTGACTGCCCAACACATCCTCGACTCCGGTCTTCTCATTGCAGACCCTGGTGCCTAGATCCTCGTTGACGCAGCAGGAACTTGCACCCTAACAACGCTGCATCCCGAATCGAAACATCACTACTGCTGTGTGGAGAATTTTGATGCATCACCTCTACTGTGTGGTTTGGCATTCATGCAGCGCTCTGCAACCAGGATTAAGCTACATTTGCTAAACCGGCTTAACTGGGTCCCTGTAGCTAATGCAACTTTTGTCTTTTTCCCAGTCCTACACGACCTGATATCCTCAATTCGCGCTTATTGCTTCTAAGCGCTATTTTACAGTTTAAGCATTAAAAATTCATAACTCAAAATTTACTCAATGGATGTTTTGTTGTTTGGTTTTATTTATTAAAATTTGAGTTATCCTTCTAACCTGGAGCGGAATCCTTTTGTGTGGTGTTTTCACTGTTTTACTGTTTAAAGTATTGCAAACTGCCTCTATGTTACGCCTGACTGCCCTGTACCAAGCTGTCAAAGGGTAAGCAAAGGTTAATTTAGGGGTTGCTGACACTTACCCTGGCTAAGATTGTGATTGCTGTTTGACTAAGGTTTACGCCCCAGTCAACCAACAACCGAAACGTTTTTTAATTAAGGCTGTCAACTGTGGAAGAAAGAGAGGTAGGGTAGTAGAAAGCAGTTTCAGCTGGGCATAGGTCTTCTGAATTTTCACTTAGTATAAGGCTTTTGAGTGAGGAAGCAGTAATGAGGTCCATGTTGATTTCACTAAAATTGAGCAAGGTGATGCAAGGCTTTGCTTGCCAGTAGAGTTGGGTCCGAAGAGATAAGAAAAGTGTCATTAATGTTGTAGTTGGACCAGATAATGGGGGCAGGTTGAGGGTGAAGGTCTGTAGGCCATGGAGAATTATGGTGTCCAGGAAATGGGCTTTGATGTAGAAGGTGGGCAGTGGTGGCAATTCTCAAGCTGAGTATTTAGCATGTATCAATACATTCTTCAGAGGAGAGGACAGATTGAGCCTCAATGGAGAAGGTGAAATCACCAAAAAGCTGACTCAGTATGAGGAAGAGGTCAGTCAGGAGTGAAGAGCAGTTGTGTCATTTAGGTACTCCAATTGAATGATAAGAGTTGCCAACAGGTTTTTAGCCCCACGAGGGGCACAGGCCTAGGGCTTTTTCAAAGCTGCAATAATATGTTGTAATACGTAGGCTTAAAACATTTGTATCGACATTCAATGACTTTTATGGTGATTTCATACAGGTTTAATACTGCACTTATGAGAGAAATAGGACAAAAGGGTACAAGGATGAGCTACTCATTCCAAAATATAGGATACAAAAAAAAAAATTAGAAAACGATCCAAAGGTGTAGTAGCATTGGTCTAACTGGGTAAAAGACTGATGAAAAGCAGCTCTTTCCTGAGGGGAATGTATAAATCATTAATAACATTAACAGGGCAGTCCAGTGTGGGATTTAAGAAGGGAAAATAGCAGTCAGGTTTGTAAACATGATACAAGGCTGGAAGCCAATTATTACAATGAAAACCATATTAGGCCAAGTGTAAGAACAAAGCTGAAGCAGGCAGTAATGAGGTGGTATTGTGGGAGGGCCATTATTAATTGTGGTGGTCCTTCAGATAGTATCAAAATTAGAGTCATCAGGGTTACCATTTACCCCAAGTTCTAACAGACAGCATATTAGGCTAAATGTAGAGAGTGAAGAATCAGGCTGTTTTATGGAGGAAATATGGAGGGACATAAAAAGATGAAAGGGTTCTCAAGTGGGCCAACAAATAGTCAAAGGGTGCTGTACACACGCTATGGTAAAGTGTGGAGTAACCTAATAG